>NW_025920071.1:0-732820 GCF_912470025.1 Vespa velutina
CCCCGGACTAAACGCGGAAAGCCCTTCCAGCGCGAGGAACGTAGAGATAGTGCAGGAGTTGAAGTGCGAACCGACTGCTACGCGACCGCGAACACGCGCATACGTCCGCACGCACGCCGCGCACCACCCTTCGGAAGCGGATAGAACGCCCCCATCCCCTACTCATTATCTGCTCCCCCGTAGAAAAGTACACACGGAAAGTAGGAGAAATAACCGTAAAGCACCGTTTACTGAGGTAGACGTCGAGCAAGTTTGTACGAACTCATCCGCAGAAACGTCAGGAGAATCGTCGCATAATTCGTCGAACGCGACCGTAGAAGCGGACCAGGCTCCCTCAGGAACCCCTGAGGAGAACAGCCCACGTGAAACCCCCGATTCGTCAGGCGCGGGAACTGCGCATCACGAATTAAAGGCCCTGCGGGTAACCTTCTCCGAGCCGGGCGCGACAGTCCCAACATGCGACTTAATTTCGGAAACAACCCCACCCCCCTCAGTAAATCGCGAGCACCCAAAAATTCACCTGTTACAATTAAACATGGGCCGATCTAAGACAGTAACAGGTGAAGTTCGCGAGCTCATTAGCAAGAAACGCCTGGACGTTCTGCTCCTGCAGGAACCGTACGCACAACGACAAGGGACAGGATACGAAATAATAGGTTTAGGTAGTACATCTAAAATAGCGGCCACCTACGAGGAAAGACCCTGGTCAGCGGTGGTGGCGACCAACCCGAACATCGCGTTGCTCTTCATCTCGCAGCTCAGCACTCCGCACTGCGTATGTGCAGAAGTGCAAGCACCCGGCTCCTCTTTCTACGTTGTATCGCACTATTTCAAATACAGCGATGAAATAGAGGAGCACCTTAGGCACCTGGAAACGGTACTTCGTGCACTAAGGGGGGAGAGAGTTATTGTATCGCTGGACGCAAACGCGCGATCACCTCTCTGGGGGCCTCAGGGCACAGATGAGAGAGGCTCGAAGCTAGAAGCCCTCATTCGGGCATCCGGGTTTAGGGTTATTAACGACGTGAAACAGGCACCCACATTCTGGACGACGAGAGGCTCCTCCTACATCGATGTCACCCTCTCGTCCCAATCCATGAGCCGACTCATCGGCCAATGGAGGGTTAGAACAAATTGGACGTCCAGCGACCATAATTCGATAGACATCGCGATACACCCCTCGAAGGCTAAGTCGTGCGGTGGGGGGAGTGCCCGAGGTGCGGGAAACAGGAGGTTCAACACAAGGAGAGCCGACTGGGACTTGTTCGCCGAGCGGCTACTCGCCCTATCTGCGACGAGACTGGAGGGAAGCAGCTTAGGTTCGGCTTCAGAAGTAGAGACAAGAGCCAATGTGCTCACAAATGTCCTACAAACCGCGTGCTCCGATTCCATGCCTCGGAAAAAGGCCTATCGAAAGTCCAACCCGTGGTGGACGCCGGCGCTAACTATAAGGAAAAAGGCAGTATTCAGACTAAGGCGTGCGTTCCAGCGAGAAAAAGACCCTACTGCGCGTCTCGGGGTAATGCGTGATTATCGTGCGTCGCTGCGAGATTATACCAAAGCTGTACGTCGGGCGAAAATAGACAGTTGGAGGAAATTCGTTTCAGAACAGGGTAACTCGGAACCGTGGGGGTATGTTTACAAACGACAGGCAGGTAAACTCCGCGTCGAGAGGGTAATTAACACTCTCAATAGGGAAGGCGGGAAAACGATGAATGTACGCGACACGGCAAAAACCCTCCTCGATACGCATGTCCCGGACGACTGCGTGTCCGAAGACACCACGGAACAACGGGCATTGCGGAACACGTCCAGGAAAGCTCCCGAAACCGCGGATGCTCCTCCCTTCACGAAGGAAGAGGTCGAGCGTGTCATAGGCTCCCTAAAGAACGGAAAGGCCCCGGGGCCCGACCTCATCGAAGTGTGCGTTCTCAAGAGAGCCTTCTCTCTAATCCCTTCTCACTTCGTAGACCTCTTCAACGGGTGCCTCCACTGGGGCACTTTCCCCACCATCTGGAAGGAGGGCTCCCTAAGAGCTCTCCTTAAAGGTGTTGATAAGAACGCGGAAGACCCTAAGTCATATAGGCCCATATGTCTGCTCTCGGTAGTAGGAAAAGTTCTAGAGAGGCTACTAAAGCTACGCCTCAACGAAACATCCCTCGCGCCGGGAAAACTCTCAAACAAGCAATATGGCTTTGTCCCAGGACGCTCCACAGAGGACGCGATAGTCGAGATGCGCCGTATAGTATCGGAATCCCAACGAAGATACGTCGTAGCGCTACTGTTTGACATCTCAGGAGCCTTCGACAATGTCTGGTGGCCATTGGTCCTCAAGGCACTCCACGATAGGGACTGCCCAAGGAATATTTTCAACGTCATTAAGAACTACTTCGCGGACCGCAAGGTCAAAATTGCGCTAGGGGAACACGAGGTCTCCAAGCAGGCCTCGAGGGGATGCCCGCAAGGATCGGTCCTTGGTCCCTCCTGCTGGAACCTCATGTTTGACGAGCTGCTACGGAAACTCGAGGAATCCACGGATGTTAACGCGATCGCGTACGCGGACGACCTACTCGTTATCGTAGACGGGGACTCGAGGAAAGAATTAGAGGAAAAAGGGAATCGTGCGGTGACCACCATCACCGGATGGTGCTCAACGGCAAAACTCTCCATTTCGGAACGGAAAACGGAGGCTATCGTCCTGAAATCGGACTGGGTTAAAAGAAAACCCATCGGCAGGAGAGGAGGGCAACGCCCAGATAGGAAGCGGAAAGCGGCGAGGAAAACCGATTTAATGAGCAGGCCGCCCACTATTAGGATAGGGAATAACAGTGTTAGGTTCAAGAACTCCGTCAGATACCTCGGGGTCCACTTTGATAAAGGACTAGGGGTCACGACACACTGTCGTTACCTTAACGACAAGGTCGGGCCACTATTCGCGAAGTTAGGCAGATTAGCAGCTAGGGAATGGGGGCTACGCCACTGTGCCCTTCGGGCGATTTATCGAGGTGTATTCACACCTACGGTCACGTACGCGGCAGCAGGATGGTCGGACCTCTGCACCGAGGGGGACCTTAGGAAGTTAAGCGCGACCCAGCGATCGGCCCTTATCTCGGTCACATCAGCGTACCGTACGGCGGCGACAGAGTCCCTATGTGTAGTGGCGGCGGAGCCACCGATAGATCTCCAGCTGATGAAGCGTAGGCGACTATACGAAATCAGGAAGAACAGAACCGTAGAATCAGCGAACCGGCAACTGGAAGGCGCTAAAAGAATGCGAGCGGCGGCGAGACAGGTTGTAGATGAAGAAATTCTTAGGTGTTGGCAGTCAAGATGGGAGAATTCCACAAAAGGAAGGACCACGTACGGCTATTTCCCGGACATCAAGAAAAGGATGGGTGCCCGTTTCGTCTCTCCAAATCATTATACCACTCAGTTTCTTACAGGGCACGGAGCGTTCAAGGCCAAGTTAGCATCGATGAACGTCATCCCGGAAGCAACATGTGAATGCGGCGAGGAGGACACGGTTTCGCACCACGTCGCTGATTGTCCGGTCTTCGATCCCCAGAGGGTGGCTCTGGAAGAAATTCTCCGCGGAAAGAGTTGGTCGGAGGCAGCGAGACATCTTGTCTCATCGGCTGAGACCTACTCCCTCTTCGCGGAGTTCTGCAAGGAAACCCTCCTTATCAAGGGTTATTAGCTTTAGAGTCCTGGTCAGCCGAGGTTGTCGGAGCCTCGGTGATGGGGGCGGGTGCCTGTAATCATCTCAGGTTAGCCTACCCCCGAGCAGGATAGGGTCGGAGAGGCTCGTACGCATCTCCCTATTTTTTTTTTTTTTTTTTTTTTTTTTTTTTTTTTTTTTTTTTTTTTTTTTTTTCTCTCACTCACCAAACTCCTCACCCGCAACCTGTTATCCTTCCCAATCCCATCCCATCCTACGAGACGAGTGCCAAGGGTCGTGGTACTGTGAGTGGGCCTCCCCGTGGTTCCCCGTGGGCACGGCTGGCATCAACGTGGTGACTCGTTGCTGCGAGGATGCTAGTCGTGGCTAAACCGCTCACCCTGCCCGCCGGCAGGAGTTTTGGGTTTTTCCGAATCCGGTTTCTTCGTAGGGGTGGCTGCTAGAAGCGGGTAGATCCGTAGCGTATGCCCTAACGGGCGAGGTAGCATAGGTGTAGGCATCTCTCGGATGCCCACCTTTACAATATACTGTCCCTATCTACTTTGCCGTCGTGCCGGCTCTCCTAACACCATCGAACATGGGTGGATAATCCCTGGTGTTAGGAATAAAGAGCACGTAATGCCACTACTCCTGTGAGTTTTGGAAAATCGGCCGACGGCATAATGACCGAACTCCTTTCGAGGTCTTCGGGGCACGATCAGTATGTGAGTTAGATTAGCGTCCACGCGCGCTCTTCTATTAAATGCTGACGGGCTACAGCCGGGACGTCGCTAGGCCGAGCGACGGGGCATACCTCCACGCGGTTCCCCGTGGGCATGTACCTTGCGGTACATGGCGAAATTGTCCTCCCGGTTCGTCCTCCGGGTCCTGGGATTTTTCCAGGTCCTGCACCGAAAGCGTGGTTTCTCACCCAGGTTGCTGTAAGAGCACCCACCCCCCAGCAGGTACGAGGGTACCATTCGAACGACAAGAGGGGCTAGAAGGACGATATTTTGTAGCGTATGCCCCATTGGGCGAGGTAGCACAGGTCAGGCATCTTCGGGTGCCGACCTTCACAATATATTCTGTCCCTATCTACTAGTTCCAACATGGCTGCCATACAGGGAGCACGCGTCGCGTCGTGCTCCGAGTTTCGTTGGAAATTTTCTAGTACATACCACTCCCCCGGTGAAAATTTTATTCTCCCCTTATTAATTAAAGTGCGGTGAACAAATTGTGATAATAATTAACATTGTGTGATGAGTTATACTCGTGTTATTAGTTAAAATCGTGCTGAATAATTTTGTGACGCCATCTTGTTTTGTACTCTACGGCCGATGGCCGACTCGCTTGTAAAAATCGGCACCGCGACCGAAGCGCCCCGCGATCGAAGCGCCACCACACCCAAGGCGTACGCTGATTGGCTGGGGGAGCTGGACAAGAAATCTGCGGTATGTTCTTTTAATTATCGACAGTTGGCACACGTGCGGCGGCCATATTGAAAGCGCGGGAATCCACTTCAGGTATGGCTCTAGAGACAATGTCGCCCCGGGACTTCAGGGACGTCTCAAAAAATCTTGTCGCCCGGGTCTTTTTTTTTTTTTTTTTTTTTTTTTTTTTTTTTTTTTTTTTTTTTTTTTTTTTTCTCCACTTAGAAAACGTTATAAATTTTAAGTCTCAGAACTACACAGATCTTAGTTTCTCGTTAAGAAAGGTATGGCAGCCTAGTTGGAACTACCCCCGATCGGAGGGTTGAAACGTATGATAGTATAGATCATACTAACAACCCCCGATGCAACCCCCGATGCAACCCAGACGCAACCCAGACGCAACCCAGACGTTTTCCAGACACATACCAGATGCATCCCCAGACTCTACCCAGACACCCCCCGGACGGAACCAGACGCAACCCAGACGCAAACCAGACAAAACCCAGACGCAACCCAGACGTTTTTCCAGACACATACCAGAGGCATCCCCAGACTCTACCCAGACACCCCCCGGACGGAACCAGACGCAACCCACTCGCAAACCAGACAAAACCCAGACGCAACCCAGACAAAACCTGGGTGCATCCCCATACGCATCCCCGTAAGCAAAAATCCCAGACGGAACCAGACGTAACCCTCCAGTTTTTTTTTTTTTTTTTTTTTTTTTTTTTTTTTTTTTAACCTCTCTCTTTCAGCTCCAAGTTTTCTTCCGTGCTTCTTTCCTTAGGTTTGATAAAGAAGTGCCTCATAAATAGTCCATGATGGTTGTCCGTGGGGAAAAATATTCCGGAGGTAAAATAGCCTCCCGTTCGGATCTCCGGGTGGAGGCTTTCTCAGGGGCAGCTAACGAGGTAGTGAGAAGAAGTGCGCGAGTCGCAGCGCTTAAAGCAGCGTTCGCGTCCCCCAAGACGACAAGTGGATGCACGTCTGGCGTAGGGCAGCGTAGGGGCGCAGCAATACGTCGGCCGAGTGCACGCCTGTCGTCCAAGGCCTCTCACCGCGTTACCCCCCCGCTGCGCCCCTAGCCCCGTACAACCCGGACTGCATCAGGCGGTAGCCAATCTTCGAAAGGCTACAATAATATTAGAGAGGTGTGATAGGCATTTGCCAAGGCCATCTTCTAAGGCCGGGCAAACCAATAACGAGAGTATCGAACCAGTCGCGGACCCCGGACTAAACGCGGAAAGCCCTTCCAGCGCGAGGAACGTAGAGATAGTGCAGGAGTTGAAGTGCGAACCGACTGCTACGCGACCGCGAACACGCGCATACGTCCGCACGCACGCCGCGCACCACCCTTCGGAAGCGGATAGAACGCCCCCATCCCCTACTCATTATCTGCTCCCCCGTAGAAAAGTACACACGGAAAGTAGGAGAAATAACCGTAAAGCACCGTTTACTGAGGTAGACGTCGAGCAAGTTTGTACGAACTCATCCGCAGAAACGTCAGGAGAATCGTCGCATAATTCGTCGAACGCGACCGTAGAAGCGGACCAGGCTCCCTCAGGAACCCCTGAGGAGAACAGCCCACGTGAAACCCCCGATTCGTCAGGCGCGGGAACTGCGCATCACGAATTAAAGGCCCTGCGGGTAACCTTCTCCGAGCCGGGCGCGACAGTCCCAACATGCGACTTAATTTCGGAAACAACCCCACCCCCCTCAGTAAATCGCGAGCACCCAAAAATCCACCTGTTACAATTAAACATGGGCCGATCTAAGACAGTAACAGGTGAAGTTCGCGAGCTCATTAGCAAGAAACGCCTGGACGTTCTGCTCCTGCAGGAACCGTACGCACAACGACAAGGGACAGGATACGAAATAATAGGTTTAGGTAGTACATCTAAAATAGCGGCCACCTACGAGGAAAGACCCTGGTCAGCGGTGGTGGCGACCAACCCGAACATCGCGTTGCTCTTCATCTCGCAGCTCAGCACTCCGCACTGCGTATGTGCAGAAGTGCAAGCACCCGGCTCCTCTTTCTACGTTGTATCGCACTATTTCAAATACAGCGATGAAATAGAGGAGCACCTTAGGCACCTGGAAACGGTACTTCGTGCACTAAGGGGGGAGAGAGTTATTGTATCGCTGGACGCAAACGCGCGATCACCTCTCTGGGGGCCTCAGGGCACAGATGAGAGAGGCTCGAAGCTAGAAGCCCTCATTCGGGCATCCGGGTTTAGGGTTATTAACGACGTGAAACAGGCACCCACATTCTGGACGACGAGAGGCTCCTCCTACATCGATGTCACCCTCTCGTCCCAATCCATGAGCCGACTCATCGGCCAATGGAGGGTTAGAACAAATTGGACGTCCAGCGACCATAATTCGATAGACATCGCGATACACCCCTCGAAGGCTAAGTCGTGCGGTGGGGGGAGTGCCCGAGGTGCGGGAAACAGGAGGTTCAACACAAGGAGAGCCGACTGGGACTTGTTCGCCGAGCGGCTACTCGCCCTATCTGCGACGAGACTGGAGGGAAGCAGCTTAGGTTCGGCTTCAGAAGTAGAGACAAGAGCCAATGTGCTCACAAATGTCCTACAAACCGCGTGCTCCGATTCCATGCCTCGGAAAAGGCCTATCGAAAGTCCAACCCGTGGTGGACGCCGGCGCTAACTATAAGGAAAAAGGCAGTATTCAGACTAAGGCGTGCGTTCCAGCGAGAAAAAGACCCTACTGCGCGTCTCGGGGTAATGCGTGATTATCGTGCGTCGCTGCGAGATTATACCAAAGCTGTACGTCGGGCGAAAATAGACAGTTGGAGGAAATTCGTTTCAGAACAGGGTAACTCGGAACCGTGGGGGTATGTTTACAAACGACAGGCAGGTAAACTCCGCGTCGAGAGGGTAATTAACACTCTCAATAGGGAAGGCGGGAAAACGATGAATGTACGCGACACGGCAAAAACCCTCCTCGATACGCATGTCCCGGACGACTGCGTGTCCGAAGACACCACGGAACAACGGGCATTGCGGAACACGTCCAGGAAAGCTCCCGAAACCGCGGATGCTCCTCCCTTCACGAAGGAAGAGGTCGAGCGTGTCATAGGCTCCCTAAAGAACGGAAAGGCCCCGGGGCCCGACCTCATCGAAGTGTGCGTTCTCAAGAGAGCCTTCTCTCTAATCCCTTCTCATTTCGTAGACCTCTTCAACGGGTGCCTCCACTGGGGCACATTCCCCACCATCTGGAAGGAGGGCTCCCTAAGAGCTCTCCTTAAAGGTGTTGATAAGAACGCGGAAGACCCTAAGTCATATAGGCCCATATGTCTGCTCTCGGTAGTAGGAAAAGTTCTAGAGAGGCTGCTAAAGCTACGCCTCAACGAAACATCCCTCGCGCCGGGAAAACTCTCAAACAAGCAATATGGCTTTGTCCCAGGACGCTCCACAGAGGACGCGATAGTCGAGATGCGCCGTATAGTATCGGAATCCCAACGAAGATACGTCGTAGCGCTACTGTTTGACATTTCAGGAGCCTTCGACAATGTCTGGTGGCCATTGGTCCTCAAGGCACTCCACGATAGGGACTGCCCAAGGAATATTTTCAACGTCATTAAGAACTACTTCGCGGACCGCAAGGTCAAAATTGCGCTAGGGGAACACGAGGTCTCCAAGCAGGCCTCGAGGGGATGCCCGCAAGGATCGGTCCTTGGTCCCTCCTGCTGGAACCTCATGTTTGACGAGCTGCTACGGAAACTCGAGGAATCCACGGATGTTAACGCGATCGCGTACGCGGACGACCTACTCGTTATCGTAGACGGGGACTCGAGGAAAGAATTAGAGGAAAAAGGGAATCGTGCGGTGACCACCATCACCGGATGGTGCTCAACGGCAAAACTCTCCATTTCGGAACGGAAAACGGAGGCTATCGTCCTGAAATCGGACTGGGTTAAAAGAAAACCCATCGGCAGGAGAGGAGGGCAACGCCCAGATAGGAAGCGGAAAGCGGCGAGGAAAACCGATTTAATGAGCAGGCCACCCACTATTAGGATAGGGAATAACAGTGTTAGGTTCAAGAACTCCGTCAGATACCTCGGGGTCCACTTTGATAAAGGACTAGGGGTCACGACACACTGTCGTTACCTTAACGACAAGGTCGGGCCACTATTCGCGAAGTTAGGCAGATTAGCAGCTAGGGAATGGGGGCTACGCCACTGTGCCCTTCGGGCGATTTATCGAGGTGTATTCACACCTACGGTCACGTACGCGGCAGCAGGATGGTCGGACCTCTGCACCGAGGGGGACCTTAGGAAGTTAAGCGCGACCCAGCGATCGGCCCTTATCTCGGTCACATCAGCGTACCGTACGGCGGCGACAGAATCCCTATGCGTAGTGGCGGCGGAGCCACCGATAGATCTCCAGCTGATGAAGCGTAGGCGACTATACGAAATCAGGAAGAACAGAACCGTAGAATCAGCGAACCGGCAACTGGAAGGCGCTAAAAGAATGCGAGCGGCGGCGAGACAGGTTGTAGATGAAGAAATTCTTAGGTGTTGGCAGTCAAGATGGGAGAATTCCACAAAAGGAAGGACCACGTACGGCTATTTCCCGGACATCAAGAAAAGGATGGGTGCCCGTTTCGTCTCTCCAAATCATTATACCACTCAGTTTCTTACAGGGCACGGAGCGTTCAAGGCCAAGTTAGCATCGATGAACGTCATCCCGGAAGCAACATGTGAATGCGGCGAGGAGGACACGGTTTCGCACCACGTCGCTGATTGTCCGGTCTTCGATCCCCAGAGGGTGGCTCTGGAAGAAATTCTCCGCGGAAAGAGTTGGTCGGAGGCAGCGAGACATCTTGTCTCATCGGCTGAGACCTACTCCCTCTTCGCGGAGTTCTGCAAGGAAACCCTCCTTATCAAGGGTTATTAGCTTTAGAGTCCTGGTCAGCCGAGGTTGTCGGAGCCTCGGTGATGGGGGCGGGTGCCTGTAATCATCTCAGGTTAGCCTACCCCCGAGCAGGATAGGGTCGGAGAGGCTCGTACGCATCTCCCTATTTTTTTTTTTTTTTTTTTTTTTTTTTTTTTTTTTTTTTTTTTTTTCTCTCACTCACCAAACTCCTCACCCGCAACCTGTTATCCTTCCCAATCCCATCCCATCCTACGAGACGAGTGCCAAGGGTCGTGGTACTGTGAGTGGGCCTCCCCGTGGTTCCCCGTGGGCACGGCTGGCATCAACGTGGTGACTCGTTGCAACGAGGATGCTAGTCGTGGCTAAACCGCTCACCCTGCCCGCCGGCAGGAGTTTTGGGTTTTTCCGAATCCGGTTTCTTCGTAGGGGTGGCTGCTAGAAGTGGGTAGATCCGTAGCGTATGCCCTAACGGGCGAGGTAGCATAGGTGTAGGCATCTCTCGGATGCCCACCTTTACAATATACTGTCCCTATCTACTTTGCCGTCGTGCCGGCTCTCCTAACACCATCGAACATGGGTGGATAATCCCTGGTGTTAGGAATAAAGAGCACGTAATGCCACTACTCCTGTGAGTTTTGGAAAATCGGCCGACGGCATAATGACCGAACTCCTTTCGAGGTCTTCGGGGCACGATCAGTATGTGAGTTAGATTAGCGTCCACGCGCGCTCTTCTATTAAATGCTGACGGGCTACAGCCGGGACGTCGCTAGGCCGAGCGACGGGGCATACCTCCACGCGGTTCCCCGTGGGCATGTACCTTGCGGTACATGGCGAAATTGTCCTCCCGGTTCGTCCTCCGGGTCCTGGGATTTTTCCAGGTCCTGCACCGAAAGCGTGGTTTCTCACCCAGGTTGCTGTAAGAGCACCCACCCCCCAGCAGGTACGAGGGTACCATTCGAACGACAAGAGGGGCTAGAAGGACGATATTTTGTAGCGTATGCCCCATTGGGCGAGGTAGCACAGGTCAGGCATCTTCGGGTGCCGACCTTCACAATATATTCTGTCCCTATCTACTAGTTCCAACATGGCTGCCATACAGGGAGCACGCGTCGCGTCGTGCTCCGAGTTTCGTTGGAAATTTTCTAGTACATACCACTCCCCCGGTGAAAATTTTATTCTCCCCTTATTAATTAAAGTGCGGTGAACAAATTGTGATAATAATTAACATTGTGTGATGAGTTATACTCGTGTTATTAGTTAAAATCGTGCTGAATAATTTTGTGACGCCATCTTGTTTTGTACTCTACGGCCGATGGCCGACTCGCTTGTAAAAATCGGCACCGCGACCGAAGCGCCCCGCGATCGAAGCGCCACCACACCCAAGGCGTACGCTGATTGGCTGGGGGAGCTGGACAAGAAATCTGCGGTATGTTCTTTTAATTATCGACAGTTGGCACACGTGCGGCGGCCATATTGAAAGCGCGGGAATCCACTTCAGGTATGGCTCTAGAGACAATGTCGCCCCGGGACTTCAGGGACGTCTCAAAAAATCTTGTCGCCCGGGTCTTTTTTTTTTTTTTTTTTTTTTTTTTTTTTTTTTTTTTTTTTTTCTCCCCTTAGAAAACGTTATAAATTTTAAGTCTCAGAACTACACAGATCTTAGTTTCTCGTTAAGAAAGGTATGGCAGCCTAGTTGGAACTACCCCCGATCGGAGGGTTGAAACGTATGATAGTATAGATCATACGAACAACCCCCGATGCAACCCCCGATGCAACCCAGACGCAACCCAGACGCAACCCAGACGTTTTCCAGACACATACCAGATGCATCCCCAGACTCTACCCAGACACCCCCCGGACGGAACCAGACGCAACCCAGACGCAAACCAGACAAAACCCAGACGCAACCCAGACGTTTTTCCAGACACATACCAGAGGCATCCCCAGACTCTACCCAGACACCCCCCGGACGGAACCAGACGCAACCCACTCGCAAACCAGACAAAACCCAGACGCAACCCAGACAAAACCTGGGTGCATCCCCATACGCATCCCCGTAAGCAAAATCCCAGACGGAACCAGACGTAACCCTCCAGTTTTTTTTTTTTTTTTTTTTTTTTTTTTTTTTTTTTAACCTCTCTCTTTCAGCTCCAAGTTTTCTTCCGTGCTTCTTTCCTTAGGTTTGATAAAGAAGTGCCTCATAAATAGTCCATGATGGTTGTCCGTGGGGAAAAATATTCCGGAGGTAAAATAGCCTCCCGTTCGGATCTCCGGGTGGAGGCTTTCTCAGGGGCAGCTAACGAGGTAGTGAGAAGAAGTGCGCGAGTCGCAGCGCTTAAAGCAGCGTTCGCGTCCCCCAAGACGACAAGTGGATGCACGTCTGGCGTAGGGCAGCGTAGGGGCGCAGCAATACGTCGGCCGAGTGCACGCCTGTCGTCCAAGGCCTCTCACCGCGTTACTCCCCGCTGCGCCCCTAGCCCCGTACAACCCGGACTGCATCAGGCGGTAGCCAATCTTCGAAAGGCTACAATAATATTAGAGAGGTGTGATAGGCATTTGCCAAGGCCATCTTCTAAGGCCGGGCAAACCAATAACGAGAGTATCGAACCAGTCGCGGACCCCGGACTAAACGCGGAAAGCCCTTCCAGCGCGAGGAACGTAGAGATAGTGCAGGAGTTGAAGTGCGAACCGACTGCTACGCGACCGCGAACACGCGCATACGTCCGCACGCACGCCGCGCACCACCCTTCGGAAGCGGATAGAACGCCCCCATCCCCTACTCATTATCTGCTCCCCCGTAGAAAAGTACACACGGAAAGTAGGAGAAATAACCGTAAAGCACCGTTTACTGAGGTAGACGTCGAGCAAGTTTGTACGAACTCATCCGCAGAAACGTCAGGAGAATCGTCGCATAATTCGTCGAACGCGACCGTAGAAGCGGACCAGGCTCCCTCAGGAACCCCTGAGGAGAACAGCCCACGTGAAACCCCCGATTCGTCAGGCGCGGGAACTGCGCATCACGAATTAAAGGCCCTGCGGGTAACCTTCTCCGAGCCGGGCGCGACAGTCCCAACATGCGACTTAATTTCGGAAACAACCCCACCCCCCTCAGTAAATCGCGAGCACCCAAAAATTCACCTGTTACAATTAAACATGGGCCGATCTAAGACAGTAACAGGTGAAGTTCGCGAGCTCATTAGCAAGAAACGCCTGGACGTTCTGCTCCTGCAGGAACCGTACGCACAACGACAAGGGACAGGATACGAAATAATAGGTTTAGGTAGTACATCTAAAATAGCGGCCACCTACGAGGAAAGACCCTGGTCAGCGGTGGTGGCGACCAACCCGAACATCGCGTTGCTCTTCATCTCGCAGCTCAGCACTCCGCACTGCGTATGTGCAGAAGTGCAAGCACCCGGCTCCTCTTTCTACGTTGTATCGCACTATTTCAAATACAGCGATGAAATAGAGGAGCACCTTAGGCACCTGGAAACGGTACTTCGTGCACTAAGGGGGGAGAGAGTTATTGTATCGCTGGACGCAAACGCGCGATCACCTCTCTGGGGGCCTCAGGGCACAGATGAGAGAGGCTCGAAGCTAGAAGCCCTCATTCGGGCATCCGGGTTTAGGGTTATTAACGACGTGAAACAGGCACCCACATTCTGGACGACGAGAGGCTCCTCCTACATCGATGTCACCCTCTCGTCCCAATCCATGAGCCGACTCATCGGCCAATGGAGGGTTAGAACAAATTGGACGTCCAGCGACCATAATTCGATAGACATCGCGATACACCCCTCGAAGGCTAAGTCGTGCGGTGGGGGGAGTGCCCGAGGTGCGGGAAACAGGAGGTTCAACACAAGGAGAGCCGACTGGGACTTGTTCGCCGAGCGGCTACTCGCCCTATCTGCGACGAGACTGGAGGGAAGCAGCTTAGGTTCGGCTTCAGAAGTAGAGACAAGAGCCAATGTGCTCACAAATGTCCTACAAACCGCGTGCTCCGATTCCATGCCTCGGAAAAGGCCTATCGAAAGTCCAACCCGTGGTGGACGCCGGCGCTAACTATAAGGAAAAAGGCAGTATTCAGACTAAGGCGTGCGTTCCAGCGAGAAAAAGACCCTACTGCGCGTCTCGGGGTAATGCGTGATTATCGTGCGTCGCTGCGAGATTATACCAAAGCTGTACGTCGGGCGAAAATAGACAGTTGGAGGAAATTCGTTTCAGAACAGGGTAACTCGGAACCGTGGGGGTATGTTTACAAACGACAGGCAGGTAAACTCCGCGTCGAGAGGGTAATTAACACTCTCAATAGGGAAGGCGGGAAAACGATGAATGTACGCGACACGGCAAAAACCCTCCTCGATACGCATGTCCCGGACGACTGCGTGTCTGAAGACACCACGGAACAACGGGCATTGCGGAACACGTCCAGGAAAGCTCCCGAAACCGCGGATGCTCCTCCCTTCACGAAGGAAGAGGTCGAGCGTGTCATAGGCTCCCTAAAGAACGGAAAGGCCCCGGGGCCCGACCTCATCGAAGTGTGCGTTCTCAAGAGAGCCTTCTCTCTAATCCCTTCTCATTTCGTAGACCTCTTCAACGGGTGCCTCCACTGGGGCACATTCCCCACCATCTGGAAGGAGGGCTCCCTAAGAGCTCTCCTTAAAGGTGTTGATAAGAACGCGGAAGACCCTAAGTCATATAGGCCCATATGTCTGCTCTCGGTAGTAGGAAAAGTTCTAGAGAGGCTGCTAAAGCTACGCCTCAACGAAACATCCCTCGCGCCGGGAAAACTCTCAAACAAGCAATATGGCTTTGTCCCAGGACGCTCCACAGAGGACGCGATAGTCGAGATGCGCCGTATAGTATCGGAATCCCAACGAAGATACGTCGTAGCGCTACTGTTTGACATTTCAGGAGCCTTCGACAATGTCTGGTGGCCATTGGTCCTCAAGGCACTCCACGATAGGGACTGCCCAAGGAATATTTTCAACGTCATTAAGAACTACTTCGCGGACCGCAAGGTCAAAATTGCGCTAGGGGAACACGAGGTCTCCAAGCAGGCCTCGAGGGGATGCCCGCAAGGATCGGTCCTTGGTCCCTCCTGCTGGAACCTCATGTTTGACGAGCTGCTACGGAAACTCGAGGAATCCACGGATGTTAACGCGATCGCGTACGCGGACGACCTACTCGTTATCGTAGACGGGGACTCGAGGAAAGAATTAGAGGAAAAAGGGAATCGTGCGGTGACCACCATCACCGGATGGTGCTCAACGGCAAAACTCTCCATTTCGGAACGGAAAACGGAGGCTATCGTCCTGAAATCGGACTGGGTTAAAAGAAAACCCATCGGCAGGAGAGGAGGGCAACGCCCAGATAGGAAGCGGAAAGCGGCGAGGAAAACCGATTTAATGAGCAGGCCACCCACTATTAGGATAGGGAATAACAGTGTTAGGTTCAAGAACTCCGTCAGATACCTCGGGGTCCACTTTGATAAAGGACTAGGGGTCACGACACACTGTCGTTACCTTAACGACAAGGTCGGGCCACTATTCGCGAAGTTAGGCAGATTAGCAGCTAGGGAATGGGGGCTACGCCACTGTGCCCTTCGGGCGATTTATCGAGGTGTATTCACACCTACGGTCACGTACGCGGCAGCAGGATGGTCGGACCTCTGCACCGAGGGGGACCTTAGGAAGTTAAGCGCGACCCAGCGATCGGCCCTTATCTCGGTCACATCAGCGTACCGTACGGCGGCGACAGAATCCCTATGCGTAGTGGCGGCGGAGCCACCGATAGATCTCCAGCTGATGAAGCGTAGGCGACTATACGAAATCAGGAAGAACAGAACCGTAGAATCAGCGAACCGGCAACTGGAAGGCGCTAAAAGAATGCGAGCGGCGGCGAGACAGGTTGTAGATGAAGAAATTCTTAGGTGTTGGCAGTCAAGATGGGAGAATTCCACAAAAGGAAGGACCACGTACGGCTATTTCCCGGACATCAAGAAAAGGATGGGTGCCCGTTTCGTCTCTCCAAATCATTATACCACTCAGTTTCTTACAGGGCACGGAGCGTTCAAGGCCAAGTTAGCATCGATGAACGTCATCCCGGAAGCAACATGTGAATGCGGCGAGGAGGACACGGTTTCGCACCACGTCGCTGATTGTCCGGTCTTCGATCCCCAGAGGGTGGCTCTGGAAGAAATTCTCTGCGGAAAGAGTTGGTCGGAGGCAGCGAGACATCTTGTCTCATCGGCTGAGACCTACTCCCTCTTCGCGGAGTTCTGCAAGGAAACCCTCCTTATCAAGGGTTATTAGCTTTAGAGTCCTGGTCAGCCGAGGTTGTCGGAGCCTCGGTGATGGGGGCGGGTGCCTGTAATCATCTCAGGTTAGCCTACCCCCGAGCAGGATAGGGTCGGAGAGGCTCGTACGCATCTCCCTATTTTTTTTTTTTTTTTTTTTTTTTTTTTTTTTTTTTTTTTTTTCTCTCTCACTCACCAAACTCCTCACCCGCAACCTGTTATCCTTCCCAATCCCATCCCATCCTACGAGACGAGTGCCAAGGGTCGTGGTACTGTGAGTGGGCCTCCCCGTGGTTCCCCGTGGGCACGGCTGGCATCAACGTGGTGACTCGTTGCAACGAGGATGCTAGTCGTGGCTAAACCGCTCACCCTGCCCGCCGGCAGGAGTTTTGGGTTTTTCCGAATCCGGTTTCTTCGTAGGGGTGGCTGCTAGAAGTGGGTAGATCCGTAGCGTATGCCCTAACGGGCGAGGTAGCATAGGTGTAGGCATCTCTCGGATGCCCACCTTTACAATATACTGTCCCTATCTACTAGTTCCAACATGGCTGCCATACAGGGAGCACGCGTCGCGTCGTGCTCCGAGTTTCGTTGAAAATTTTCTAGTACATACCACTCCCCCGGTGAAAATTTTATTCTCCCCTTATTAATTAAAGTGCGGTGAACAAATTGTGATAATAATTAACATTGTGTGATGAGTTATACTCGTGTTATTAGTTAAAATCGTGCTGAATAATTTTGTGACGCCATCTTGTTTTGTACTCTACGGCCGATGGCCGACTCGCTTGTAAAAATCGGCACCGCGATCGAAGCGCCCCGCGATCGAAGCGCCACCACACCCAAGGCGTACGCTGATTGGCTGGGGGAGCTGGACAAGAAATCTGCGGTATGTTCTTTTAATTATCGACAGTTGGCACACGTGCGGCGGCCATATTGAAAGCGCGGGAATCCACTTCAGGTATGGCTCTAGAGACAATGTCGCCCCGGGACTTCAGGGACGTCTCAAAAAATCTTGTCGCCCGGGTCTTTTTTTTTTTTTTTTTTTTTTTTTTTTTTTTTTTTTTTTTTTTTTCTCCCCTTAGAAAACGTTATAAATTTTAAGTCTCAGAACTACACAGATCTTAGTTTCTCGTTAAGAAAGGTATGGCAGCCTAGTTGGAACTACCCCCGATCGGAGGGTTGAAACGTATGATAGTATAGATCATACGAACAACCCCCGATGCAACCCCCGATGCAACCCAGACGCAACCCAGACGTTTTTCCAGACACATACCAGATGCATCCCCAGACTCTACCCAGACACCCCCCGGACGGAACCAGACGCAACCCAGACGCAAACCAGACAAAACCCAGACGCAACCCAGACGTTTTTCCAGACACATACCAGAGGCATCCCCAGACTCTACCCAGACACCCCCCGGACGGAACCAGACTTAACCCACTCGCAAACCAGACAAAACCCAGACGCAACCCAGACAAAACCTGGGTGCATCCCCATACGCATCCCCGTAAGCAAAAATCCCAGACGGAACCAGACGTAACCCTCCAGTTTTTTTTTTTTTTTTTTTTTTTTTTTTTTTTTTTTTTTAACCTCTCTCTTTCAGCTCCAAGTTTTCTTCCGTGCTTCTTTCCTTAGGTTTGATAAAGAAGTGCCTCATAAATAGTCCATGATGGTTGTCCGTGGGGAAAAATATTCCGGAGGTAAAATAGCCTCCCGTTCGGATCTCCGGGTGGAGGCTTTCTCAGGGGCAGCTAACGAGGTAGTGAGAAGAAGTGCGCGAGTCGCAGCGCTTAAAGCAGCGTTCGCGTCCCCCAAGACGACAAGTGGATGCACGTCTGGCGTAGGGCAGCGTAGGGGCGCAGCAATACGTCGGCCGAGTGCACGCCTGTCGTCCAAGGCCTCTCACCGCGTTACTCCCCGCTGCGCCCCTAGCCCCGTACAACCCGGACTGCATCAGGCGGTAGCCAATCTTCGAAAGGCTACAATAATATTAGAGAGGTGTGATAGGCATTTGCCAAGGCCATCTTCTAAGGCCGGGCAAACTAATAACGAGGGTATCGAACCAGTCGCGGACCCCGGACTAAACGCGGAAAGCCCTTCCAGCGCGAGGAACGTAGAGATAGTGCAGGAGTTGAAGTGCGAACCGACTGCTACGCGACCGCGAACACGCGCATACGTCCGCACGCACGCCGCGCACCACCCTTCGGAAGCGGATAGAACGCCCCCATCCCCTACTCATTATCTGCTCCCCCGTAGAAAAGTACACACGGAAAGTAGGAGAAATAACCGTAAAGCACCGTTTACTGAGGTAGACGTCGAGCAAGTTTGTACGAACTCATCCGCAGAAACGTCAGGAGAATCGTCGCATAATTCGTCGAACGCGACCGTAGAAGCGGACCAGGCTCCCTCAGGAACCCCTGAGGAGAACAGCCCACGTGAAACCCCCGATTCGTCAGGCGCGGGAACTGCGCATCACGAATTAAAGGCCCTGCGGGTAACCTTCTCCGAGCCGGGCGCGACAGTCCCAACATGCGACTTAATTTCGGAAACAACCCCACCCCCCTCAGTAAATCGCGAGCACCCAAAAATTCACCTGTTACAATTAAACATGGGCCGATCTAAGACAGTAACAGGTGAAGTTCGCGAGCTCATTAGCAAGAAACGCCTGGACGTTCTGCTCCTGCAGGAACCGTACGCACAACGACAAGGGACAGGATACGAAATAATAGGTTTAGGTAGTACATCTAAAATAGCGGCCACCTACGAGGAAAGACCCTGGTCAGCGGTGGTGGCGACCAACCCGAACATCGCGTTGCTCTTCATCTCGCAGCTCAGCACTCCGCACTGCGTATGTGCAGAAGTGCAAGCACCCGGCTCCTCTTTCTACGTTGTATCGCACTATTTCAAATACAGCGATGAAATAGAGGAGCACCTTAGGCACCTGGAAACGGTACTTCGTGCACTAAGGGGGGAGAGAGTTATTGTATCGCTGGACGCAAACGCGCGATCACCTCTCTGGGGGCCTCAGGGCACAGATGAGAGAGGCTCGAAGCTAGAAGCCCTCATTCGGGCATCCGGGTATAGGGTTATTAACGACGTGAAACAGGCACCCACATTCTGGACGACGAGAGGCTCCTCCTACATCGATGTCACCCTCTCGTCCCAATCCATGAGCCGACTCATCGGCCAATGGAGGGTTAGAACAAATTGGACGTCCAGCGACCATAATTCGATAGACATCGCGATACACCCCTCGAAGGCTAAGTCGTGCGGTGGGGGGAGTGCCCGAGGTGCGGGAAACAGGAGGTTCAACACAAGGAGAGCCGACTGGGACTTGTTTGCCGAGCGGCTACTCGCCCTATCTGCGACGAGACTGGAGGGAAGCAGCTTTGGTTCGGCTTCAGAAGTAGAGACAAGAGCCAATGTGCTCACAAATGTCCTACAAACCGCGTGTTCCGATTCCATGCCTCGGAAAAAGGCCTATCGAAAGTCCAACCCGTGGTGGACGCCGGCGCTAACTATAAGGAAAAAGGCAGTATTCAGACTAAGGCGTGCGTTCCAGCGAGAAAAGGACCCTACTGCGCGTCTCGGGGTAATGCGTGATTATCGTGCGTCGCTGCGAGATTATACCAAAGCTGTACGTCGGGCGAAAATAGACAGTTGGAGGAAATTCGTTTCAGAACAGGGTAACTCGGAACCGTGGGGGTATGTTTATAAACGACAGGCAGGTAAACTCCGCGTCGAGAGGGTAATTAACACTCTCAATAGGGAAGGCGGGAAAACGATGAATGTACGCGACACGGCAA
Source organism: Vespa velutina (assembly GCF_912470025.1). NCBI lineage: Eukaryota > Metazoa > Arthropoda > Insecta > Hymenoptera > Vespidae > Vespa > Vespa velutina. Next base: position 20,092 of record NW_025920071.1, read on the forward strand.
AAACCCTCCTCGATACGCATGTCCCGGACGACTGCGTGTCCGAAGACACCACGGAACAACGGGCATTGCGGAACACGTCCAGGAAAGCTCCCGAAACCGCGGATGCTCCTCCCTTCACGAAGGAAGAGGTCGAGCGTGTCATAGGCTCCCTAAAGAACGGAAAGGCCCCGGGGCCCGACCTCATCGAAGTGTGCGTTCTCAAGAGAGCCTTCTCTCTAATCCCTTCTCACTTCGTAGACCTCTTCAACGGGTGCCTCCACTGGGGCACTTTCCCCACCATCTGGAAGGAGGGCTCCCTAAGAGCTCTCCTTAAAGGTGTTGATAAGAACGCGGAAGACCCTAAGTCATATAGGCCCATATGTCTGCTCTCGGTAGTAGGAAAAGTTCTAGAGAGGCTACTAAAGCTACGCCTCAACGAAACATCCCTCGCGCCGGGAAAACTCTCAAACAAGCAATATGGCTTTGTCCCAGGACGCTCCACAGAGGACGCGATAGTCGAGATGCGCCGTATAGTATCGGAATCCCAACGAAGATACGTCGTAGCGCTACTGTTTGACATTTCAGGAGCCTTCGACAATGTCTGGTGGCCATTGGTCCTCAAGGCACTCCACGATAGGGACTGCCCAAGGAATATTTTCAACGTCATTAAGAACTACTTCGCGGACCGCAAGGTCAAAATTGCGCTAGGGGAACACGAGGTCTCCAAGCAGGCCTCGAGGGGATGCCCGCAAGGATCGGTCCTTGGTCCCTCCTGCTGGAACCTCATGTTTGACGAGCTGCTACGGAAACTCGAGGAATCCACGGATGTTAACGCGATCGCGTACGCGGACGACCTACTCGTTATCTTAGATGGGGACTCGAGGAAAGAATTAGAGGAAAAAGGGAATCGTGCGGTGACCACCATCACCGGATGGTGCTCAACGGCAAAACTCTCCATTTCGGAACGGAAAACGGAGGCTATCGTCCTGAAATCGGACTGGGTTAAAAGAAAACCCATCGGCAGGAGAGGAGGGCAACGCCCAGATAGGAAGCGGAAAGCGGCGAGGAAAACCGATTTAATGAGCAGGCCACCCACTATTAGGATAGGGAATAACAGTGTTAGGTTCAAGAACTCCGTCAGATACCTCGGGGTCCACTTTGATAAAGGACTAGGGGTCACGACACACTGTCGTTACCTTAACGACAAGGTCGGGCCACTATTCGCGAAGTTAGGCAGATTAGCAGCTAGGGAATGGGGGCTACGCCACTGTGCCCTTCGGGCGATTTATCGAGGTGTATTCACACCTACGGTCACGTACGCGGCAGCAGGATGGTCGGACCTCTGCACCGAGGGGGACCTTAGGAAGTTAAGCGCGACCCAGCGATCGGCCCTTATCTCGGTCACATCAGCGTACCGTACGGCGGCGACAGAATCCCTATGCGTAGTGGCGGCGGAGCCACCGATAGATCTCCAGCTGATGAAGCGTAGGCGACTATACGAAATCAGGAAGAACAGAACCGTAGAATCAGCGAACCGGCAACTGGAAGGCGCTAAAAGAATGCGAGCGGCGGCGAGACAGGTTGTAGATGAAGAAATTCTTAGGTGTTGGCAGTCAAGATGGGAGAATTCCACAAAAGGAAGGACCACGTACGGCTATTTCCCGGACATCAAGAAAAGGATGGGTGCCCGTTTCGTCTCTCCAAATCATTATACCACTCAGTTTCTTACAGGGCACGGAGCGTTCAAGGCCAAGTTAGCATCGATGAACGTCATCCCGGAAGCAACATGTGAATGCGGCGAGGAGGACACGGTTTCGCACCACGTCGCTGATTGTCCGGTCTTCGATCCCCAGAGGGTGGCTCTGGAAGAAATTCTCCGCGGAAAGAGTTGGTCGGAGGCAGCGAGACATCTTGTCTCATCGGCTGAGACCTACTCCCTCTTCGCGGAGTTCTGCAAGGAAACCCTCCTTATCAAGGGTTATTAGCTTTAGAGTCCTGGTCAGCCGAGGTTGTCGGAGCCTCGGTGATGGGGGCGGGTGCCTGTAATCATCTCAGGTTAGCCTACCCCCGAGCAGGATAGGGTCGGAGAGGCTCGTACGCATCTCCCTATTTTTTTTTTTTTTTTTTTTTTTTTTTTTTTTTTTTTTTTTTTTCTCTCACTCACCAAACTCCTCACCCGCAACCTGTTATCCTTCCCAATCCCATCCCATCCTACGAGACGAGTGCCAAGGGTCGTGGTACTGTGAGTGGGCCTCCCCGTGGTTCCCCGTGGGCACGGCTGGCATCAACGTGGTGACTCGTTGCAACGAGGATGCTAGTCGTGGCTAAACCGCTCACCCTGCCCGCCGGCAGGAGTTTTGGGTTTTTCCGAATCCGGTTTCTTCGTAGGGGTGGCTGCTAGAGGTGGGTAGATCCGTAGCGTATGCCCTAACGGGCGAGGTAGCATAGGTGTAGGCATCTCTCGGATGCCCACCTTTACAATATACTGTCCCTATCAACTAAACGACAGGCGGGTAAACTCCGCGTCGAGAGGGTAATTAATACTCTCAATAGGGAAGGCGGGAAAACGATGAATGTACGCGACACGGCAAAAACCCTCCTCGATACGCATGTCCCGGACGACTGCGTGTCCGAAGACACCACGGAACAACGGGCAGTGCGGAACACGTCCAGAAAAACTCCCGAAACCGCGGATGCTCCTCCCTTCACGAAGGAAGAGGTCGCGCGTGTAATAGGCTCCCTAAAGAACGGAAAGGCCCCAGGGCCCGACCTCATCGAAGTGTGCGTTCTCAAGAGAGCCTTCTCTCTAATCCCTTCTCATTTCGTAGTCCTCTTCAACGGGTGCCTCCACTGGGGCACATTCCCCACCATCTGGAAGGAGGGCTCCCTAAGAGCTCTCCTTAAAGGTGTTGACAAGGACGCGGAAGACCCTAATTCATATAGGCCCATATGTCTACTCTCGGTAGTAGGAAAAGTTCTAGAGAGGCTACTAAAACTACGCCTCAACGAAACATCCCTCGCGCCGGGAAAACTCTCAAACAAGCAATATTGCTTTGTCCCAGGACGCTCCACAGAGGACGCGATAGTCGAGACTCGCCGTATAGTATCAGAATCCCAACGAAGATACGTCGTAGCGCTGCTGTTTGACATCTCAGGAGCCTTCGACAATGTCTGGTGGCCATTGGTCCTCAAGGCACTCCACGATAGGGACTGCCCAAGAAATATTTTCAGCGTCATCACGAACTACTTCGCGGACCGCAAGGTCAAAATTGCGCTAGGGGAACATGAGGTCTCCAAGCAGGCCTCGAGGGGATGGCCGCAAGGATCGGTCCTTGGTCCCTCCTGCTGGAACCTCATGTTTGACGAGCTGCTACGGAAACTCGAGGAATCCACGGAAGTTAACGCGATCGCGTACGCGGACGACCTACTCATTATAGTAGACGGGGACTCGAGGAAAGAATTAGAGGAAAAAGTGAATCGTGCGGTGACCACCATCACCGGATAGTGCTCAACGGCAAAACTCTCCATTTCGAAACGGAAAACGGATGCTATCGTCCTGAAATCGGACTGGGTTAAAAGAAAACCCATCGGCAGGAGAGGAGGGCAACGCCCAGATAGGAAGCGGAAAGCGGCGAGGAAAACCGATTTAATGAGCAGGCCACCCACTATTAGGATAGGGAATAACAGTGTTAGGTTCAAGTACTCCGTCAGATACCTCGGGGTCCACTTTGATAAAGGACTAGAGGTCACGACACACTGTCGTTACCTTAACGACAAGGTCGGGCCACTATTCGCGACCTAGGTAGATTAGCAGCTAGGGAATGTGGGCTACGCCACTGTGACCTTCGGGCGATCTATCGAGGTATATTTTTACCTACGGTCACGTACGCGGCAGCAGGATGGTCGGACCTCTGCACCGAGGGGGACCTTAGGAAGTTAAGCGCGACCCAGCGATCAGCCCTTATCTCGGTCACATCAGCGTACCGGAAGCAGCGAGACATCTTGTCTCATCGGCTAAGATCTACTCCCTCTTCGCAGAGTTGTGCAAGGAAACCCTCCTTATCAAGCGATATAAGCTTTAGAGTCTTGGTCAGCCGAGGTTGACGGAGCCTCGGTTATGGGGGCGGGTGCCTGTATTCATCTCAGGTTAGCCTACCCCCGAGCAGGAAAGGGTCGGAGAGGCTCGTATGCATCTCCCTATTTTTTTTTTTTTTTTTTTTTTTTTACACCAAACTCCCTCCCCGCAACCTGTAATCCTTACCAATCCCATCTCATCCTACGAGACGAGTGCTAAGTGTCGTGGTACTGTGAGTGGGCCTCTCCGTTGTTCCCCGTGGGTACGGCTGGCAACAACGCGGTGACTCGTTGCTACGAGGATACTAGTTGTGGCTAAACCGCTCACCCTGCCCGCCGGCAGGAGTTTTGGGTTTTTCCGAATCCGGTTTCTTCGTAGGGGTGGCTGCTAGTAGTGGGTAGATCCGTAGCGTATGCCCTAATGGGCGAAGTAGCATAGGTGTAGGCGTCTCTTGGATGCCCACCTTTACAATATACTGTCCCTATCTACTGCCGTCGTGCCGGCCCTCCTAACATCATCGAAAATGGGTGGATATTCCCTGGTGTTAGGAACAAAGAGAATGTAATGCCACTAATCCTGTGAGTTTTAGAGAAACAGCCGACGGCATACTGACCGAACTCTTTTCGAGGTCTTCGGGGCACGATCAGTATGTGAGTTAGATTAGCGTCCACGTGCTCTCTTCTATTAAATCCTGACGGGCTACAGCCGGGACGTCGCTAGGCCGAGCGACGGGGCATAACCCCACAAAGTTCCCCGTGGGCATGTACCGCAAGGTACATGGCGAAATTGTCCTCCCGGTTCGTCCTCCGGGTCCTGGGATATTTCCAGGTCCTGCACCGAAATCGTGGTTTCTCACCCAGGTTGCTGTAAGAGCATCCACCCCCAGCCGGTACGAGGGTACCATTCGAACGACAAGAGTGGCTAGAAGGACGATATTTTTTAGCATATGCCCCATTGGGCGAGGTAGCAAGGTCAGGCACTTTCGGGTGCCCACCTTCACAATATATTCTGTACCTATCTACTGAGTTCCAACATGACTACCATACAGGGAGGACGCGTCGCGTCGTGCTCCGAGTTTCGTTAAAAATTTTCTAGTCCATACCACTCCCCCGGTGAAAATTTTATTCTCCCCTTATTAATTAAAGTGCGGCGAACAAATTGTTATAATAATTAACATTGAGTGATGAGTTATATTCGTGCTAAAAGTTAAAATCGTGCTGAATAATTCTGTGGACGCCATCTTGTATTATGCTCTACGGCCGATGGCCGACTCGTTTGTTATATCGGCACAGCGAAAGAAGCGCCCCGCGATCGAAGCGACACCACACCCAAGGCGTACGCTGATTGGCTGTGGGAGCTGGACAAGAATTCTGTGGTATGTTCCCTTAATTATCGACAGTTGGCACACATGCGGCGGCCATATTGAAAGCGCGGGAAACCACTTCAGGCATGACTCTAGAGACAATGTCGCCCCGGAACTTCAGGCACGTCTCAAAAGTCCTTGTCGCCCTGGTCTTTTTTTTTTTTTTTTTTTCTGCCTTTAGAAAACGTTATAAATTTTAAATCTCAGAACTCCACAGATCTTAGCTTCTCTTTAAGAAAGGTATGGCAGCCTAGATGGAACTACCCCCGATCGGAGGGTTGAAACGTATGATAGTATAGATCATACTAACAACCCCCGATGCAAGCCCCGATGCAACCTAGAAGCAACCCAGACACAACCCAGACGCATTCCAGACACATCCCAGATGCATCCCCAGACACCACTCAGACACCCCCCAGACGGAATCAGACGCAACTCTGTCGCAAACCAGACACAACCCAGACACAACCCCAGACGCAACCCAGACAAAACCAAGACGCATCCACATACGCATCCACATACGCAACCCAGACGCATCCCAGACGGAACCAGACGTAACCCTCCAGTTTTTTTTTTATCTCTCTTTCAGCACCAAGTTTTCTTCCGTGCTTCTTTACTTAGGTTTAATAAAGAAGTGCCTCATAAATAGTCCATGATGGTTGTCCGTGGGGAAAAATATTCCGGAGGTAAAATAGCCACCCGTTCGGATCTCCGGGTGGAGGCATTCTCAGGGGCAGCTAACGAGGTAGAGAGAAGAAGTGCACGAGTCGCAGCGCTTAAAGCAGCGTTCGCGTCCCCCTAGACGACAAGTGGATGCACGTCCGGCGTAGGGCAGGGTAGGGGCGTAGCAACACGTCGGCCGAGTGCACGCCTGTCGTCCAAGGCCACTCACCGCGTTACTCCCCGCTGCGCTCCTATCCCCGTACAAATCGGACTGCATCAGGTGGTAGACAATCTTCGAAAGGCTACAATTCTATTGGAGAGGTATGATAGGCATTTGCCAAGGCCATCTTCTAAGGCCGGGCAAATTAATAGCGCGGATGTCGAACCAGTAGCGAACCCCGGATTAAACCCGGAAAGCCCTTCCAGCGCGAGGAACGTAGAGAAAGTGCAGGAGCCGAAGTGCGAACCGACTGCGACGCGACCGCGAACCCGCGCAGACGTCCAAGTGCCCGCAGCGCAACACTCTTCGGAAGCGGATCAAACGCACTCAGCCCCTAGTGATTATCAGTTTCCCCGTAGAAAAGCATACACGAAAAGTAGGAGAAATAACCTCATAGAACCGTCCACTGAGGAAGACGTCGAGGAAGCCTGTACGGACTCACCCACGGAAACGTCAGGAGAATCGTCACATAATTCGTCGAGTGTGACAGTAGAAGTGGATCAGGCTCCCTCGGGAACCCCTGAGAAGAACAGCCTACGCGAAACCCCCGACAGGTCAGAGGCAGGAACTGCGCATCACGAATTAAAGGCCCTGCGGGTAACCTTCGCCGAGCCGGGCGCGACAGTCCCAACATGTGACTTAATCTCGGAAACAACCCCACCCCCCACCACAGTAAATCGCGAGCCCCCAAAAATCCACCTGTTACAATTAAACATGGGCCACTCTATGACAGTAACTGATGAAGTTCGCGAGCTTATTAGCAAGAAGCGCATGGACGTTCTGCTCCTGCAGGAACCGTACGCACAACGACAAGGGACAAGGTATGAGATAATAGGCTTAGGCAGAACAACTAAAATAGCGGCCACCTACGAAGATTGACCCTGGTCAACGGTCGTGGCAATCAACCCGAACATCGCATTGCTCTTCATCCTGCAGCTAAGCACTCCGCACTGCGTATGTGCAGAATGGCAAGCACCTGGCTCCTCTTTCTACGTTGTCTCGCACTATTTCAAATCCATCGATGAAATAGAGGAGCACCTTAGGCACCTAGAAACGGTACTTCGTGCACTAAGGGGAAGAGAGTTATTGTATCGTTGGACGCACACGCGCGATCACCTCTCTGGTGACCTCAGGGCACAGATAAGAGAGGCTCGAAACTAGAAGCCCTCATTCGGGCATCCTGGTATAGGGTCCTTAACGACGCGAAGCAGGCACCTACATTCTGGACGACGAGAGCCTTCTCCTATATCGATGTCACTCTCTCGTCACAATTCATGGTCCAACATATAGGCCAATGGAAAGTCAGGGCAGGATAAATATCCAATGAACATAATCCGACAGACATCGCGATACATCCTGCGTAGGCTAAGTCGAGCGATGGGGGGTGCAGTCGGGGCGCGGTTAACAGGAATTTCAACACAAAGAGAGCCAACTGAGACTTGTTCGCCGAGCGTTTACACTCCCTATCCGCGACAAGGCTGGAGAGAAGCAGCTCAGGTTCGGCTTCAGAGGTAGAGACAAGAGCCAATGTGCTCACAAATGTCCTACAAACCGCGTGCGCCGAATACATGGTGGACGTCGGCGCTTACTATACAGAAAAAAACAGTGTTTAGACTAAGACGCGCATTCCAGCGGGAGAAAGACCTTACTGTGAATCTCGGGACAGCGCGTAAATAACGTTCGTCGTTGCGGAACAATACCAAAGCTGTACATCAAGCGAAAATAGACAGCTGGAGCAAATTCGTTTCAGAACAGGGTAACTCGGAACCGTGGATGTATATTTATAAACGACAAGCTGATGAACTACACGTCGAGAGGGTAATCAACTCTCACAAAGAGAAGGCGGGAAGACGAAGAATGTACGCGGCACGGCAAAAACCCTCCTCGACACGCATGTCCTGAACGACTGCGTGTCCGAAGACACAACGGAACAACTGGCAGTGCGGAACATGTCCAGGAAAGCTCAAGAAACCGCGGATGCTCCCCTCTTCACGAAGGAAGAGGTCCCGCATGTCATAGGCTCCCTTAAGAACGGAAAGAGACCGGGGCCTGACCTCATCGAGATGTGCGTGTTCAAAAGAGCCCTATCACTTATCCCTTCTCATTTTGTAGACCTCTTCAACGGGTGCCTCCAATGGGGCACATTCCCCACCATCTGGAAAGAGGGCTCCCTGAGAGCTCTTCTAAAAGATGTTAACAAGGACGCGGAAGACCCTAAGCCATATAGGCCCACATGAATTCTCTCAATCGTGAGAAAAGTTCTGGAGAGCCTGCTAAACTTACGCCTCAATGAAACATCCCTCGCGCCGGGAAAACTCTCAGACAAGCAATATAGCTTTGTCCCAGGACGCTCAAAAGAGGACGCGATAGGTGACCTGCGCCATACAGTTTCTGCCTCCCTGCGGGGATACGTCGTAGCGCTGCTGTTTGATATCTCGGGAGCCTTCGACAATGTCTGGTGGCCATAGGTCCCCAAGGCACTCTATGATAAGGACTGCCAAAGATTCATATTCAGCGTCATCACAAACTACTTCGAACACCACAAGGTCAAAATCAGGCTATGGAAAAATGAAGTCTCCAAGCAGGCTTCGAGGGGATGCCCGCAAGGATCGGTCCTTGGTCCCTCATGGTGCAACCTTATGTTTGACAACCTGCTACGGAAACTCGAGGAATCCACGGTAATTAAGGCGATCGCGTACGCGGATAACCTACTCGTTATAGTAGACGGGGACTCGAGGAAAGGAATAGAGAAGAAAAGAAACCGCGTGGTGGTCACCATCACCTGATGGTAATCAACAGCAAAACTCTCCATATCGGAAAGGACAACGTAGACTATCATTTTGAAAACCGATTGGGCTAAGAGGAAACCCATCGGCAGCAGAGAAGTGCAACGCCCAGATAGGAAGCGGAAAGCGGCAAAGAAAACAGACATAATGCGCAGGCCACCCAATATTAGGATAAAGAGTAACAGTGCAAGGTTCAAGAACTCCGTTAGATACCTCTGGGTCCGCTTTGATAAAGGAATAGGGATCACGACACACTGTCGTTACCTCAACGACAAGATTGGGCCACTTTTCGCGAAGTTAGGCAGATTAGCAGCTAGGGAATGGCGGCTCCGCCACTGTGCCCTTTGGGCGATTTATCGAGATGTATTTACTACTACGGTCACGTATGCGGTAGGAGGATAGAAGGACCTCTGCACGGAAGGGGATCTGAAAAAGTTAAGCGCAACCCAGAGATCGGCACATTTCTCGGTCACATCTGCGTACCGTACGTCAGTGACAGAGTCCTTATGCGTAGTAGCAGCGGAGCCACCGATTGATCGCCAGCTGATGAAGAGAAGGAGATTAAACGAAATTAGGGGGAACAGACCCGCAGAATCAGCGAACCGGGAACTGGAAGGCGCGAATGGAAAGCGAGAGACAGCGAGACAGGGAGCAGACGAAGAAATTCTTAGGGACTGGCAGTCAGGATGGCAGTTCTCCACAAAAGTAAGGACAACGTATGACTATTTCCCGGACATGAAGAAAAGGATGAGTGCCCGTTTCTTCCTTCCTAATTACTAAACATCTCAGTTCCTAACATGGCATGGAGCGTTCAAGGCCAAACTGGCATCGATGAAAATCGTACCGGAAGGAACATACGAGTGTGACGAGGTGGACTAGATTTCGCACCATGTCGCTGATTGTCCGGTTTTTGATCCCCAGAGAGTAGCTCTGCAAGAAATTCTCCAAATTTCTGGAAGAAATCTGGAAAGGACAGATCGGAAGAAGCGAGACATCTTGTCTCCTCGGCTGAGACCTACTCCCTCTTCGAGGAGTTCTGCAAGGAAATCCTAATTATCAAGGGTTATTAGCTTTAGAATCCTGGTCAGCCGAGGTTGTCAGAGCCTCGGTGGTGGGGATGGGTGCCTGTAATCATCTCAGGTTAACCAACCCCTAACCAGGATAGGGTCGGAGAAGCTAGTATCTCCCTTTTTTTTTCTTTTCTCGAACCAACTCCCTCCCCACGACCTGCAATTCTAGACAATACCATCCCATCCTATGGAACGAGTGCCAAGGCTGGTGGCACTGTGAGTGGGCCACCCCGTGGTTCCCCGCGGGCGCGGCTGGCATCAACGTGGTGACTCGTTGCTACGAGGATGCTGGTCGTGGTCAAACCACTCACCCTGCCCGCCGGCAGGAATTTTGAGTTTTTCCGAACCCGGTTTCTTCGTAGTGGTAGATGCTGCAAGTAGATAGATCCGTAGCATATGCCCTAATGGGCGAGATAGCATAGATGTAGGGATCTCTAGGATGCCGACCTTTACAATATAATGTCCCTTTCCAATAACGGGTTTCAACATGGCTGCCATAAAGATAGGACGCGTCGCGTTGTGCTCCGTGTTTTGTGAAAAATTTTCTGGTCCATACCACTTCCCCGGTCAAAATTTTATACACACCATACTAATTAAAGTGCGGTGAACAAATGGTGATAATAATCAACATTGGGTCTGTGTAACATTCGTGGTATTTCTTAAAATCGTGCTGAATAATTCTGTGGACGCCATCTTGCGTTATTCTCTATGACCGATGACTGATTCACTCGTAATCTCGGCACCGCGATCGAAGCACACCGCGATCAAAGCGCCACCACATTCACATCCGAGGCGTACGCTGATTATCTGAGGGAGCTGGACAACAAATGTCTGTGGTATGTCCTTTCGAAATTTAAGTATCGACAGTTGGCACAATTGTGGCGGCCATATTGAAAGCACGGATAAAACACCTCAGGCATGGCTCTAGAGACAATGCCGCCTCGGGAATTCAGGCACGTTTCAACAGACCTTGTCGCCCGGTATGAAAGGGAAAATTCCCAAAATTTCAAGTACTCAAATATAAAATCAAAAATTTAAAATCTTAAAATTAAAAAATTAAAAAATTATAAAACGTCATAAATCTCAAAACTCAGAATTCTACAGACCTTAGCTTCTCGTTAAAGCAGATATGGCAGCCTTGGTGGAACTACCCCCAAAGGGAGGTGTGATAAGTATGACCGTACACATTAGACTAACACAAACCCACAGTTTTTTTTTCTTCAGCACCAAGTTTTCTTCTTCGCTTCTTTTCTTAAGTTCAATAAAGAAGTGCCACATAAATAGTCCATGATGGTTGACTGTGAGGGAAAAATATTCCGGAGGTAAAATAGCCTCCCGTTCGGATCTCCGGATGGAGGCTTTCCCAGGGGCAGCTAACGTGGTGGTGAGAAGAAATGCGCGCATCGCAGCGCTTAAGGCAGGAAGCACATCCCCTAAAGCGACAAGTGGATGCACGTCCGGCGTAGGGCAGCGTAGGGGCGCAGCAACATGTCGGCCGAGTGCGCGCCTGTCGTCCAAGGCCACTCACCGCGTTACTCCCCGCTGCGCTCCTAACCCCGTACAAATCGGACTGCATCAGGTGGTAGACAATCTTCGAAAGGCTACAAAAGTAGTAAAGAGATGCGATAGGCATTTGCCAAGGTCATCTTCAAAGGCCGGGCAAACTAATAGCGCGGATATCGAACCAGTTGCGAACCCCGGACTAAACGCGAAAAGTCTTCCCAGCGCGAAGAATGTAGAGAAAATGCAGGAGCCCAAGTGCGAACCGACCGCTACGCGACCGCGTACCCGCGAATACGTCCGAATGCTCGCCGCGCAACACCCTTCGGAAGCGGATCAAACGCCCACAGCCCCTAGTAATTATCAGATCCCACGTAGGAAAGCATACACGAAAAGTAGGAGAAATAACCTCAAACCACAGTTCACTGTAGAAGACGTCGAGGATGCCGGTACAGATTCACCCACGGAATCGTCAGGTGAATCGTAACATGAATCGTCGAGTGCGACAGTAGAAACGGTCCAAGCTCCCTCGGGAACCCACCAGGAGAACGGCCCACGCGAATCCCCCGATTCGACAGGTGCGGAAACAGCGTATCCCGAACCAAAGGCCCCGCAAGTTACCTTCGCCGAACCATGCGCAAAAGTAACAGGACGTGGCCTAACTTGAAAACAGCCGCAACATCCCCAGCAAATCGCGAACCCCGAAAAATACACCTGTTAGAACTAAACGTGAGCCGCTGCAGGACAGTAACGGATGAAGTTCGCGAACGGATTAGCAAGAAGCGCCTTGAAGTTCTGCTCCTGCAAGAGCCGAACGAACAAAGCCACGGGACGGGATATGAGATCTTAGATTTAGGCAGTACAACAAAAACAGCCGCTACCCGCGAAGAAAGAACCTGGTCAACGGGTATGGCGTCCAATCCGAACAACGCGTTGCTCTTTATCTCGCAGCTCAGCACTCAGCCCTGCGTATGTGCAGAAGTGCAAGTACATGGTTCCTCCTTTTGCGTTGCCTCGCATTGCTTCAAATACAGCGATGAAATAAAGAAGCATCATAGACACCTGAAAAAGGTACTTCGTGCACTAAGGGGGGAGAGAGTCACAGTATCACTGGAAACAAAAGTGCGACCACCTCTATGAGGATCTCAAGGCACAGATGAGAGAGGTTCGAAGCTAGTAGCCCTCATTCTGGCATCCGGGTATATGGTCCTTAACGACGCGAAGCAGGCACCTACATTCTGGACGACGAGAGCCACCTCCTATATCGCTGTCACTCTCGTCACAATTCATGAGCCGACATATAAACCAATGGAAAGTCAGGACAGGCTGGATATCCAGTGAACATAATCCGACAGACATCGCGGGGATAAATCCCCCGAAGACTAAGTCAATCGATGGGGGGTGCACTCGGGGCGCGGGTAACGGGAAGTTCAACACTAAGACAGCCAACTGGGACTTGTTCGCCGAGCGTTTACTCTCCCTATCCGCAACAAGGCTGGAGAGAAACAGCTCAGGTTCGGCTTCAGAAGTAGAGACAAGAGCCAATGTGCTCACAAATGTCCTACTAACCGCGTGCTCCGAATCCATGCCTCGGAAAAAGGCCCATCGAAAGTCCAACCAGTGGTGGACGTCGGCGCTTACTATACGGAAAAAGGCAGTATTTAAGACGCGCGTTCCAGCGGGAGAAAGACCTTACTGCGAGTCTCGGGATAGTGCGTAAATATCGTTCTTCGTTGCGGGACTATAACAAAGCTGTACGTCAAGCAAAAATAGACAGCTGGAGCAAATTCGTCACAGAACAGTGTAACGCTGAACAGCGGAGGTATATTTATAAACGACAGGCGTATGAACTTCACGTCGAGAGGGTAATCAACACTCCCAAAGGGAAGGCGGGAAGTCGAAGAATGTACGCGGCACGGCAAAAACCCTCCTCGACACGCATGTCCCGGACGACTGCGTGTCCGAATACACAACGGAACAACGGGCAGTGCAGAACACGTCCAGGAAAGCTCCCAAAACCGCGGATGCCCCTCTCTTCACGAAGGAAGATGTCGCGCGTTTCACAGGCTCCCTTAAGAACGGAACGGCCCCAGGGCCTGACCTCATCAAGGTGTCCGTGCTCAAGAGAGCGTTCACTCTAATCCCTTCCCATTTCGTAGACCTCTCTAACGGATGCGACCAATGGGGCACATTCCCCCACATCATCTGGAAGGAGAGCTCCATAAGAGCTCTCCTAAAAGGTGTTGACAAGGACGCGGAAGAACCTAAGTCATATACGCCCTATGCCTCCTCTCAGTCGTGGGAAAAGTTCTAGAGAGGCTGCAAAAGCTACGCCTCAATGAAACATCCCTCGCGCCGGGAAAACATTCAGACAAGCAATATTGCTTTGTCCCGGAAAGCTCCACAGAGGACGCGATAGTAGAAATACGTCGAATTGTTTCTGTCTCCTCGAGGAGATATATCGTTGCGCTTCAGTTTGACATTTGTGGATCCTTCGACAATGTCTGGTGGCCATTGGTTCTCAAGTCACTCCTTGATCGGGATTACCTCAGAAATATATTCAAGGTCATTACAAGTTACTTAGCGGACCGCAAGATCAAAATCGCACTAGGAGATCATGAGGTCTTCGAGCAGGCTTCAAGGGGATGCCCACAAGGATCGGTCCTTGGTCCCTCTTGTTGGAACCTCATGTTTGATGACCTCCTACGGAAACTGGAGAAATCCTCGGAAGTCTCTGCACCGAAGGGGATCTGAAAAAGTTAAGCGCGATCCAGCGATCGGCCCTTATCGCGGTCACATAAGCGTACCGTTCGGCGGCGACAGAGTCCCTATGCGTAGTGGCGGCGGAGCATCCGATTGAACTCCAGCTGGGGAAGCGCAGGAGATTATACAAAATTAGGAAGAACAGATCCACTGAATCTGCGGACCGGGACCTGAAAGGCGCGAATAGAAAGCGAGCGGTAGCGAGACAAGTAGCAGTTGAAGAAATTCTTAGAGACTGGCAGTCAAGATGGGAGAACTCCACAAAAGGAAGGTTCACGTATGACTACTTCCCGGACATCAAGAAAAGGATGGGTGCCCGTTTCGTCTCTCCTAATTATTACACATCTCAGTTCCTGACAGGGCATGGAGCGTTCAAGGCCAAACTGGCATCGATGAACATCATCCCGGAAGCAACATGCGAGTGCGGCGAGGAGGACACGGTTTCGCACCACGTCGCTGATTGTCCGGTTTTTGATCCCCAGAGAGTAGCTCTGGAAGAAATTCTCCGTGGAAAGAGATGTTCGGAAGCAGCGAGAAATCTTGTCTCCTCGGCTGAGACCTACTCCCTCTTCGCGGAGTTCTGCAAGGAAACCCTCCTTATCAAGGGTTATTAGCTTTACTGTCCTGGTCAGCCGAGGTTGTCGGAGCCTCGGTGGTGGGGGCGGGTGCCTGTATTCATCTCATGTTAGCCTACCCCCGAGCAGGACAGGATCGGAGAGGCTCGTATGCATCTCCCTATTTTTTTTTCTTGCACCAAACTCTCTCCCCGCAACCTGTAATCCTAGCCAATGCCATCCCATCCTACGGAACAAGTGCCAAGGCTCATGGTAGTATGAGTTGGCCTTTCCCGTGGTTCCCCGTGGGCGCGGCTGGCATCAACGGTGTGACTCATTGCTACGAGGATGCTGGTCATGGCAAAACCGCTCACCCTGCCTGCCGGCAGGAACTTTGGTTTTTTCCAAACCCGGATTCTTCGTGGGGATGGAGGCTGAATGTAGATAGATCAGTAGCGTATGCCCTAATGGGCGAGATAGCATAAGTGTAGGCATCTCTCGGATGACCACCTTTACAATATACTCTCCCTATCTACTATTGCCATCGTGACGGCTCTCCTAACATCATCGAATATGGGTGGATAATCCCTGGTGTTAGGAACAAAGAGCATCGAAATGCCACTACTCCTGTGAGTTTTGGAAAAACGGCCGACGGCAGATCGACCGAACTCCTTTCGAGGTCTTCGGGGCACGATTAGTATGTGAGTTAGATTAGCGTCCACGCGTGATCTTCTATTAAATACTGACGGGCTACAGCCGGGACGTCGCTAGGCCGAGCGTCAGGGCATTCCTCCACGCGGTTCCCCGTGGAAATATACCGCAATGAACATGGCGATATTGTCCTCCCGGTTCGTCCTACGGGTCCTGGGAATTTTCTAAGTGCTGCACCTAAAGCGTGGTTTCTCACCCAGTTTGCTGTAAGGGTATCCACACACATCAGGTACGAAGGTACGACTGGAACATCCAGAGAGACTAGAAGGACGATATTTTGTAACGTATGCCTAAAAAGGCAAGGAAGCACAGGTGCAGGCACCCTATACGTGTGTCCACCTTCACAATATACAGTCCCTATCAACTCAAGAGCGCATCGATTGCAACACGACCGCGAACCCGCGCACAAGTTCGAATGCTCACCGCGCAACCCCCTTCGGAAGCGGATCGAACACCCTAGCAATTACCATAATCCCCGTAGGAAAATAAACGTAAAGAGTGGCAAAAACAACCCAAAACCCCAGACCTTTGAGCAAGACGCTGAGGAAGCCGGTAAGGATTCACCTACTTAATTGTCTGGTGAATCGTCAGATGAATTATCAGGTGAGGTCGTAGATGCGGACCAAGCCCCTCGGGGACCCCCGAGGAGAACGACCCCCGCGAAATCCCCGACTCTTCAAGTGCGATAATAGCGCAACCCGAACCAAAATCCCCATGAGTTACCTTCGCCGAACCATGCGCAACCAATCTCGCACATGATTTAATCTCAGAAACATCCCCATCCGCCCCAGTAAATCGCGAGCCCCCAAAAATTCACCTGTTACAACTAAACATGGGCCGCTCTAGGACAGTAACGCATGAAGTTCGCGATCTGATTAGCAAGAAGCGCCTGGACGTTCTGCTACTACACTAACCGTACGTACAAATACACGGCGCAGGATACGAGAACTTAGATTTAAGCAGTCCAACAAGGATAGCTACCACCCGCGACGAAAGACCCTGGTCAGCGGTCGCGGCGACCAATCCGAACATCGCGTAGCTCTTCATCTCGCAGCTCAGCACTCAGCACTGCGTATGTGCAGAAGTGCAAGCACCTGGCTCCACTTTTTATACATTCTCGCATTAATTTAAATACAGCGATGAAGTAGAAGAGCAACTTAGGCACCTGCAAACGGTACTTCGTGCCCTAAGGGGAGAGAGAGTTACAGTATCACTGATCGTCAACGCGCGATCGCCTTTTTAGGGCCATCAGTACACAGATGAGAAAGGATTTAAACTAGAAGACCTCATCCGTGCATCCGGGTTTAGAATAATTAACGACGCGAAGCAGCCTCCCACATTCTGGACGGCGAGAAGCTCCTCCTATATCGATGTAACCCTCTTGTAACAATCCGTGAACTGACTCATTGGCAATTCGTTAGGACAAGCTAGACCCCCAGTGACCATAATTCGATAGACGTCGCGATACATCCCCCGAAGGCTAAGTCGGGTGGTATGATGTGCGCTCGGGGCGAAGGGAACAGGATGTTCAACGCCAGGAGAGCCGAAAGGGACTTGTTCGCCGAGTGCCTAATCTCCCTTACCACGGCAAGGCTAGTGGGAAACAGTTTAGGATCGCCTTCAGAAGTAGTGACAAGCCTCGCTGTAATGATAGGCACGCCACGAGTAAATGCGTAAATATTGTTCGCGGTTGCGGGACTATAGCAAAGCGGTACGACGTGCCAAATTAGAAAGCTGGAGGAAATTCGTCACGGAGCAGGGTAATGCGAAACCGTCAGGATACATATACCAACGGCAAGCAAGAAAACTTAGCGTAGGAAGAGCGACCAACACTCTCAAACGAGAAGGAGGAAAGACTATGAATGTTCGTGATACGGCAAGAGTCTTCCTTAACACGCATGTCTCCGATAACTGCGTGTCCGAAGACACGATGGAACAGCATGCGGTGCCGAATACCTCCAGAAACGTTCCTCAAACTGCCGATTACCCTGTCTTCACGAAGAGATCGCGCGTGCCATAAGTTCCCTTAAAAACTGAAAAGTCCCGGATCCTGATCTTATCGAGATTTGCGTCCTCAAGAGTGCATTTGCCGTTATCCAATTCCAATTCGTAGATCTCTTTAACGGATGTCTCCAATGAGGCATCTTCCCCTCCAATAGGAAAGAGGACTCTTTAAGAGCTCTCCTAAAAGGCGTTGATTTGGACAGGAAGGACCTAATCAACGCCCTTTAGGAGAGCTCTTATCGGCCCATATGCCTCAACTGCGCCTCAATGAAACATCCCTCGCGCCGGGTAAACTTTCGGACAAACAATATGGCTTTGCCCGGGAAACTAATGTGGACGCGATAGTAGAGATGCGCCGAATCATTTCTGCCGACTTACGGAGATATGTCGTTGCATCGTTATATGACATCTCGGAAGCCTTCGACAATGTTTAGTGGCCTTTAATTCTCAAGGCACTCCAGGATTGTGATTGCCCGTGAAACGTTTTCAACTTTACGACAAGTTACTTCGCGGACCGCAAGGTAAAAATCGCTTTAGGAAAGCATGAGTTTCCAAATCAGGCCTCGAGAGGATGCCAACAAGGATCGGTTCTTGGTCCCTCTTGCTGGAACCTCGACCAGCTACTACGGATACTGGAGGGATTCCCGGAAGTCAACGCGATCGCGTAAGCGGACAACCTACTCGTTATCGTAGACGAATATTACAGGAAGGAACTAGAAGAGAAAAGAATTCCGTGGTGGATAGGATTGAATTTGAACACAACTGTGTTTAGAGGGAACCCATCGGTAGAAGGGGAGGACAACGTTCGGATAGGAAGCGGAAAACGGCGAAGAAAACCAACCTAGCCAGTAGGCCTCCCACCATAAAGATAGAAAAGAATAATATTAAATTTAGAAATTCCGTTAGATACTTCGGCGTATACTTCAATAAAGGGCTAGGGGTTATGACACACTGCCGTCAAGGTCGGCCAAGTGTTCACAAAGCGCGGTAGGTTAGCAGCTAGGGAATGGGGAATCCGCCACTCCTCCCTCCGAACGATCAAGAAAGGCGTGTTCACCCCTACGATTACGTATGCGGCAGCAGAATAGACTGATCTCTGCACGGTTGGGGATTTGAAAAAGTTATGCACAAACCAGCGATCGGTCCTCATCTTGGTCACGTCCACGTTTTGCATAAATGCTCCGGAATCCCTCTGCGTCGTAGCAGCAAAGCCCCCGATATATCTCCCGTTATTGAAATGAAGGAGACTATACAACATTAGGAAAAATAGGTTCACCGAGACAGCTATTCGACAAATGGAAGGCACGAAGAATAACCTTTTCGCTTCGAGCGCCGGATTTATCCGGCATCCTCGCGGCGACTTGTGCGTACAAGCGCCGGATATATCCAGCATCAACATGATGTGTATACAGGTACCATCTGTGATCAATGAAAAATTCTTCATTATCGTCAGAACATTCTGAACTGATTTTATTGATGTATTGGATTAATCACATACTACACCTACTCTTTAGTGTTACATAAAAACGGCTTCCAAAATATCTATCGGATTATATTCGTTTTTTTACGAATACACATCGTGTTCTATAAGAATTAAGAATGGATCAGCTCAAGATATAAATCTTTTTTTAAGAATGAAAAATTTTAGGTTAGGAATTGTTTAAAATTTTATTTAGGAACAGTTTAAGCCCTTTCAGAAAGTGTACAAGAAATAATAAAAGTATTTTATTCCAAAACGAAATTATCGATTCGGAAAATTATTCAATTGAGGAAAATGAAAATAATTTCCATCTATGCATAAGAAGACGGAGAAACATACTCAGCATGTCGGAGTCAGAAACAGAGTTAATTGACGATGAACTTCAGGACACCTATTGCAACATATCGTGAACATCCAATAATTTTAAACCAAAAATCCATTTATTTTCCTCACAGATGTCGGAAGTTACAAAAAAATACGCAGTTCCCACAAAATTATAGACTACTTTTTTATCATTATTAATGTCACAAAACAAAAAATTAACAATTCAAGAGTACTGAAGTAGGGATAAATATTTACAAAGTAATATTTTTGGTGAGGTAATGGTTAGAGACCGTTATCTTTCGTTGCTACGGATGATACATTTTTCACATGAACTTGAGCGCACTGAAGATCGCCTAAGTATAATACGAGATGTAATCATTATGCTGCGAAAATCGTTCAAGGACACATTTCACCCATTCCAAAAACTTTGCATTGATGAAAGTTTACTATAATATAAAGGTCGCTTGTCTTTCAAGCAATATATTCCGACAAAACGAAACCACTTTGGTATCAAATCATATATGCTTAGTGATTGTAAAACAGGATATGTACAAGATAAAATAGTTTATTCCGGAAAGTCAACGATTACAGAAATTGAAAACACGGGAATTGGAAAATCTGGGGAATTAGTTTTGTCCCTCTTGAAACCGTACATAAGGAAAAGACATACACCCTACGTTGATAACTTTTATTCAAGTCCAGCGTTATTTACCGTTTTACACAATAATTATACTAATGTAAGCAGGACCATGGAAAAACGACGGAAAGGAATGCCGAAGATTGAAGAAAAATTAAAAAAGGAGAGGCATGTTTTAGATTTTCAAAAAGATTTTGGTGATGAAGTGGGTTGATAAAAGAGAAGTTTATATGATTTCGAGTATGCACACTGCAGACTTTGCAACATCGAAATATGGAGGAAACAGAGTGTGTAGAAGTCCGTGTGCGTTATAGATTACAATAAGTCAATGGGCATATCAGACAAGGTGGATAGTGTGATAAGTAAAGTCAATTCAACGCGAAAATCATTAAAATAGTATCGAAAATTTGTCTTCCACCTTATCGACGTCTGTGTATGGAACGCATATTTCTTATATAAATACAAACGCAGAGAACACATCTATGGCAAAATTTCTGTTAGACTTAATAGAGCAAATAATCTCAAAATACCATCATAACATAATTCGTTGTCAAAGCAGAGCCGCTGATAATCCAGCGAAATTGACAGAGATGCATTTCCCCTCACTGTATATATCAAAAGGAAAAAACAGAAGTCGAAGGTGTGTAGTGTGTAGTAAAAGTGATAAAAGGTCTGATTCGCGATATAAATGTAAAAATTGTAATGTACGATTATGTATAGATCCATGTTTTAGGAAATACCATACAGAATTACACTATTAATTTCTAAATATTAGCATAATAATTTGTGTTACATTATTAATAATATAAAATGTTCAATTATAAATTCTTGTAAATACGTAAGTAGCTAAAAATTTGTCAACTGTAATTAGTCGAATGTCTTTAGAGTAACTAATATAATTTTGTTTAAGTGTTTTCATATTAAAAATGTAAGGAATACGTGCTATATTAGAGCAACAATTGTTTTATTAGTCATTGTAATTATTTAAGACTTAAAAAATGTATATAGAAAAACCACGTACACTGTGCACATTTCTAACGCGTGCTTCCGTACGGCGACGACACTTCGGCGGACTGGACTTCCGAAGCGAAAGGGTTAAGCGCGCGGTAGCAAGTCAGGTCGCTAAGAAAATCTCTTGGGTTTGGCAGTCTAGATGGGAGAACTCCTCCAAGGGAACGACAACACATGCGTTTTTCCTGGACATCTAGTACAGAATGGGTACCCGTTTCGTCTCTCCTAACCATTTCACAAGTCAGTTTCTTACAGGACACGAAGCCTTCAAGGCCAAGCTGACGTCGCTGAACATCATCACAGAAGGAGCGTACAAGTACGACGAAGACGACATGGTTTCGTATAACATCATCGATTGTCAGATTTTCGAACCCCAGAGATTCGCTCTGAGAAGAAATGCATATAATCAGAGTTCTTTAATAGAAGAGAGAAGAAATTCTCTATGAAAGGAGCTGGATGGAAGCAGTGAGAGATTTTGTTTCCACCCCCGAGGCCATCTCCTTCTTTGCGGAGTTTTGCGAAGAAACCATCATCATAAAGTGTCATTAGTTCATGATTACTGTTCAGCCGGGATTGTCGGAGTTCCGGGGATGGGGATGAGTGCCCGTAATCTTCTCGGGATAGCCCAATCTCGAACAGTATAGGTTAGGAAATGCTTGTAAGCATCTTCCTATTTTATTTTCTCTCCATCACCAAACCCTCACCGTTAAACCTGCTATCCTACCAACCCCATTCCATCCTACGGAACAAGTGCGAAATCTCGTGGCACTGTGAATATGCTTCTCCGTGGTTCCCCGTGGGCACGGCCGGCATCAATGTGATGATTCGTTGCAGCGAGGAGGTTGATCGTAGATAAACCACTCACCCTGCCCCGCCGGCCAGAGTTTTGGGTTTTTCCGAGTCCGGTCATTTGGCCGAGGTGGTTGCTGGAAGTGCATAGCTCCGTAGCATATGCCTGAATGAGCGAGGTAGCATAGGTGCAGGCATCCCTCGAGGAAGACGCCACACGCGAAACCCCCGATAATATAGGCGCGATAAGAGCGCACCCCGAACCAAAGACACCGCGGGTTACCATCGCAGAACCCTATGCAACAATCCTTGGATATGATTCAATCTCGGAAACAACCCAATCAGCCCCAGTAAATCGTGAGTCCTCTAAAATCCATCTGTTACAACTAAACATGGGACTCTTCATCTCGCAGCTCAGCACTCCGCACTGCATCTGTGCAGAAGTGCAAGCACCTGGCTCCTCTTTCTTCGTTATCTCGCAATATTTTAAATACAGTGATGTAGATGAATAGAGAAGCACCTTAAGGACCTGGAATCGGTACTTCGTGCTCAAAGAGGGAGAAAATTATAGTATCACTGGACGCAAACGCACGATCGCCTCTCTGGGGCCGACAGGGTACCGATGAGAGAGGTTCGAAGCTAGAAGCCCTTAGGGCATCCGGGATTAGAGTCATTAATGATGCGAAGCAGGCACCCACATTCTGAACGACGGGATGCTCCTCCTATATCGACGTTACCCTCTCGTCACAATCCATGAGCCGACTCATTGGCCAATGGAAAGTTAGGACTAACTGAACGTGCAGTGACCCTAATTCGATAGACATCGGGATATATCCACCAAAGGCTAAGTCAAGTGTTGGTGGGAGCGCTCGGGGCGCGGGGAACAGGAGGTTCAACCCAAAGAGAGCCGACTGGGACTTGTTCGCCGAGCGTTTATTCTCCCTCTCTGCGGCAAGGCTGGAGGGAAGCAGTTTAGATTCGGCTTCAGAAGTAGAGACAAGAACCAATGTGCTCAAAAGTGTCCTACAAATCGCGTGCTCCGAATCCATGTCTCGGAAAAAGGTTCATCGAAAGTCCAACCCGTTGTGGACTTCAGCGCTTACCATTCAAAAAAAAAAAGCAGTATTTAGACTAAGACGCGCATTCCAACGAGAGAAAGATTACAAGGTACGCTTCGGGATGTACGTTAATATCGTTCATCGTTGCAGGATTATAGCAAAGCGGTACGACATGCCAAAATAGAGAGCTAGAGGAAATTCGTCACGGATCAGGGTAACTCGGAACCGTGGGGATATATTTATAAACAACAAGCGGTTATACTTCGCGTAGAAAGAGTGACCAACACTCCAAAACGAGAAGGCCGTAAAACAATGAACTTTCGCGACCCTGCAAGAACGGTCCTCTACACGGATGTCTCGGATGACTACGTATCCGAAGACACGACGGAAAAGCGAGTGGTGCGGAATACGCCCAGGAAAGTTCCCGAAACTGCGGATGCCCCTCTCTTCACTAAGGAAGAGGTCGCGCGTGTCATAGGCTCCCTTAAAAACGGAAAGGCCCCGGGGCCTGATCTTATTGAAGTGTGCTTGGTCAAGAGAGCGTTTGCCGAAAACCCATCCCACTTCGTAGACCTTTTTAACGGATGTCTCCAATAGGGCATCTTCCCCTCCATCTGGAAGGAGGGCTCCCTAAGGGATCTCCTAAAAGGTGATGACAAGGACGCGGAAGACCCTAAGTCATATAGGCCCATATGTCTTCACTCAGTCGTGGGAAAAGTTCTAGAGACGCTGCTAAAGCTACGCCTCAATGAAACATCCCTCGCGCCGGGAAAACTTTCAGACAAGCAATATGGCTTTGTCCCGGAAAGCTCCACAGAGGACGCGATAGTAGAAATACGTCGAATTGTTTCTGTCTCCTCGAGGAGATATATCGTTGCGCTTCAGTTTGACATTTGTGGAGCCTTCAACAATGTCTGGTGGCCATTGATTCTCAAGGCACTCCATGATCGGGATTGCCTCAGAAATATATTCAAGGTCATTACAAGTTACTTAGCGGACCGCAAGATCAAAATCGCTTTAGCAGATCATGAGATCTTCGAGCAGGCTTCGAGGGGATGCCCACAAGGATCGGTCCTTGGTCCCTCTTGTTGGAACCTCATGTTTGATGACCTCCTACGGAAACTGGAGAAATCCTCGGAAGTCAACGTGATCGCGTACGCGGATGACCTACTCGTCATTATAGACGGGGACTCTAGAAAAGAATTAGAGGAGAAAGGGAATCGCGTGGTGACCAGCATCACCGGAAGGTGCTCGACACTCGACACTTCGCTCGAGTGTGGCGAAGAGGACACGGTTTCGCACCACGTCGTCGATTGTCCGGTTTTTTTATCCCCAGAGGGTGGCTCTAGAAGAAATTCTCTGTGGAAGGAGTTGGCCGGAAGCAGCGAGGCATCTTGTTTCTTCGTCTGAGGCCTTCTCCCTCTTCGCGGAGTTTTGCAAGAAAACCCTCCTTATCGAGGGTTATTAGTTATCGAATCCTAATCAGGTTGGGTTGTCGGAGCCCCGGTGATGGGGGTGGGCGCTTGTAATCATCTCAGGCTAACCCACTCTCAAGCAGGACAGGGTCGGAGATGCTCGCATGCATCTCCCTTTTTTTCTCTCCAGTACCAAACTCTCGCCTCAACCTGCTATCCTCCCCAATCCCATCCAATCGTACGGAACGCGTGCCAAGGTTCGTGGTACTGTGAGTGGGGCTCTCTCCGTGGTTCCCCGTGGGCGCGGCCGGCATCAACGTGGTGACTCGTTGCTACGGGGTTGTTGGTCGTGACAAAACCGCTCACCCTGCCCTCCGGCAGGAGATTTGGGTTTTACCGAATCCGGTTTCTTCTTAGTGGTGGCTGCTGTCTGTAGATAGTTCCGTAGCGTATGCCCTAATGGGCGAGGTAGCATAGATGTAGGCATCTCTCGGATGTCCACCTTTACAATATACTGTCCCTATCTACTGCCGCCGTGCCGGCTCCCCTAGCACCATCGAACATGGGTGGATAGTCCCTTGTGTTAGGAATAAAGAGCATCGAAATGCCACTACTCCTATGAATTTTGGAGACACGGCCGACGGGGATCGACCGAACTCCTTTCGAAGTCTTCTGGGTTGGATCAGTATGATTACATACAGTTGGATCAGTGTTAGATTAACGTTCACAAGCGTTCTTATATTAAATGCTGACGGGCTATATCCGGGACGTCGCTGGGCAGAGCGACGGGGCATACCTCCACGCGGTTCCCCGTGGGCATGTACCTTGTGGTACATGGTGAAATTGTCTTCCCGGTCTGTCCTCCGAGTAATGGGATTTTTCCAGGTCCTGCACCGGAAACGTGGTTTCTCACCCAGGTGCTGAAAAGCACCACCATTTAGTACTAAGGTACCTTTCGTACGCAAGACAGGCTAGGAGGACAATATTTTGTTGCAAATGCTTGAAATGAGCGAGGAACCATAGATCAGGCACATTCGGTTGCCCCTCAAAGTACATTTACTAAAGAACCTTGATTGTGTGCTTTCTCTTTCCTTCCCAAAATTCTCTCATGTAAAGTATTTCCACCAAAGTACTTAATCATATGATCCCCCTTTTCCTTCCAAGTCGCCTCACTTAAAGTATTCTTACAAAAACATTTGGATTATACGTCTCTCCTCTTCTTTTCCAAGCTCTTCTACCTAAGGTACTTTCACTAAATTACCTTGACTATATGCTCTTTCCTTAGTTTCTATGTTCTTCTACTCACAGTACTTTTGCCAGAGCACTTCATTACAAAATCATACTTTCCCTTCTAACCCCTTTTACTCAAGGTACTTCGACTAATGAACTTAATCATATGTTCTGCTGATTCCAAGTCATCTTACAGAAAGTACTTTCCCTGAGAATTTTGACCATATGTTCCTTCCTCTCTCAATATGCCCTTTTACTTAAAGTTCTACTATAAGAACCTTGATCATATATTCTTTTTTCCTCCTGAGTCCCTTTGCTTAAAGTACTTTTATAAAAGAACTCTGATCTTATTTCATTCTTTTCCCATCTAAGCCCTTTTACTTATAGTGCCCCTGCTAGAATACCTTGATTACATGTTCCTTATTTATTCCCCTAAGACCTTATTTTAAATTGTTATAATACAGCACCCAGACTAGATCATTTCCACCGACTCTTTTAAGCCCTTTCATGTAAAGCATTTCATAAAAGTAACTCAATGGTAGTCCGTTCATCGCACCGTTACTCTATCATTAATGAAAGTATCAATTAAAATATAACTTGAGAGGTACAAATTCCCTTCACTTATTATTAATATTACTTTTTAATGCGTTTTCTTCCAGCTTAAAAGTTTTCTTTCAGCTTAAGTTTTCCTTCGGCGTCTTCTTTTCATATGTTTATTTAGGAAGTCGGCCCCTTAAATTTCATGATGGTTGCGCGTGGCGAAGAATATTACGGACGTAAACTAGCCTCCCGTTAGGATCTCCCGAGTGGAGGCCTTCACAGGGTAGGTTGGCGTAGTGTGGACAACCTCGTGCATAGCGTCGCTGAATGCAGCTAACGCAACCCAGATGACGAGTGGATGCACTTACGGCGTAGGGCAGCGTAGGGCGGCGTAGTGCACGATCGTCGCTCAAGGCCACTCTCCGAGCGTCTCCCCACTGCATTCCTTGCACCGCACAGCCCGGACTGCATCAGGTTGTAGTCTTCGATAGGCCATAATAGTTTGTCCTAAGCCAGACAAACAAATGCCGCTGACCCTATATCGGATGCGATTAGTTTAGAGTAAAACAGCACCAGAACAGCCGCGATAAGACCTTCCGGTTCGAATAATAGACTGGTATAACAGAACCCAGGGTGCGGATTGATAATCACGCCACCGCGAACTCGATTGTATGTCCGCAAGCTTTCAGCGCAAAATTTCGCAGAAGCAGAATTTACGCACCCAGTCTCTACAAATAGCAACAATTCCGGCGATAACAGCGACAAAGGAACGCACGGAAAAGCCCCCTTACCACCGATAATAGAGCAAGACCCCGAGCCATGCCGCGTGGATACATCTCGGAAACTACTGGAAACAACCCTCGAAATAGGCTACGCCCCACCGGCAACTCTCGAAGAGTACAACACACCAGAAACCACCGGCGCGATAGAAGCGGATCTTCAATTCGATGAACCGTGATTCGACGCACTCAAAAATTCATTTATTGCAGCTAAATAGTTAAACTAAAGCGTTCTAAAACGGTTACGGGCAAATTGCACGAATTGATTATCCAAAAGCACTTGGACGTATTGCTTCTATAGGAGCCGTACATCCAAAAGCAAGGGACAGGATATGAGATTATAGGATGAGGCAACGGAACAAGAATTGCAGCCATTCGCGATGAAAGACCCTGGTCTGCAGTCGCGGCGACCTACAAAAACATCACGTTGCTGTTTATCTCGCAGCTCAGCAGACCGCATTGCGCCTGTGTAGAAGGTCAAGAAACCGGCTCCACCTCCGTCGTCTCGCACTACTTTTAGTACAGCGACGAAATATAAAAGCACTTTAGGCACTTGGAATTAGTGTTTCGTGCACTAAGGGTGGAGAGAGTAATAGTACCTCTGGACGCCAACGCGCAATCTCCTCTCTGGGGCCCTCAGGGCACAGATGAAAGAGGGTCGAAGTTAGAAGCACTCATTTGGGCATGCGGGCTAAAAGTGATAAAGAACGTAATGCAGCTACCAACATTCTGGAACACGAGAGGCCATACATCGACTTAACCCTCTCGTCGCACTCCATAAGCCGACTTATTACCCAATGGAAAGTAAGAACAGGCCGGACGTCCAGTGATCACAATTCAATAGACATCGCGCCACTTCCCCCAGAGGCCAAGTCGGGTCGAGGGGATGGTACTCGGGGCGCGAGGAACAGGAGGATCAATAGGAGAGAAGACTGAGACCTATTCGCTGAGCGCTTGCTCTCTCACCACGGCAAGGCTAGAGGGAAGCAGTTTAGGATTTAGTAATTAATACTTTTAAACGAGACGGAGGGAAGACCACGAACGTGCAAGAAACGGCTACAGTCCTTCTCAATACGCATGTCCCGGACGACAGCGTATTCGAAGACACACCAGAGCAGCGAGCAGTACGGAATCTATCAAGAAACGTTCCCGAAACGGCGAATGTCCCACTCTTCACGGAGGAAGTGGTCGCGCGGTTCGTAGAGTCCCTTAAAAACAGCAATGCCCTGAGGCCGAATCTTATCGAGGTTTGTGTGCTCAAAACAGCATTCTCCATTATCCCATACATATTCGTTAATCTTTTCAACGGACACCTTCAATGAGATATCTTCTCATCAATTTGGAAAGAGAGCTCCTTAAGAGCACTCCTCAGGGGCGACGAGAATGACGCGGAAGATACCAAGTCCTACAGACCGATATGCCTTCTATCCGTCATAGGAAAAGTTCTGGAAAGTATCCTGAAGCTGCGCCTCACCGAAATCTCCCTAGCGCCGGGAAATATATGGGACAAACAGTTTGGGTTTGTCCAATGACGTTACACAAAAGACGCAATCCTAGAGATACGTCGAATCGTTTCTGCGTCCTCACGGAGATATGTCATCGCGTTGTTATTCGACATCTCGGGAGCTTTCGACAACGTTTGGTGGCCTTTAGTTCTCAAGGAACTCCAAGAACGGAACAGCCTGAGAAACGTCTTTAACGTGATGCAAGCTACTTCGCGGACCGCAAGGTAAAAATCGCTATAGGAGAGCATGAGGTTTCTAAGCAGGCTTCGAGTGGATGCCCACAAGGATCGGTCCTTGTGGCCCCTTCTGCTGGAATCTCATATTCGACCAGCTCCTACGGATACTGGAGGAATCCTCGGAAGTCAACGCTATCGCGTACGCGGACAGCCTAGTCGTTACCGTAGATGGATAGTCCAGGAAAGTACATGAGGAGAAAGGAAATTGCGTGGTAAACAGCATCACCGGATGGTGCACATTGACGAAATTGTCAATCTCCGAGCGTAAGACTGAAGCGATCGTCCTTAACCTTTTAAGTACGACGCGCCTCTATAGTGGCTTTTGCGGATATTATCTTTTAAATACGACGCGCCACTATAGTGGCTTTTGCGGATATTATCTTTCAGGAGGACGCGCCACTATAATGGCTTTCGCGGATGTGATTCTTAAACGACGCGTCAGTGTAGTGGCTTGCACTTACGACTCACTCTCTCACCATCTGAATGGGAAAACTATCTTCATATGAATAATTGTTGTACACTTCTTTTTTCTTTACATTGATTTACAACAGTATAAATCAATAATAGACAGAATACATTTTCTTTATTTTTTACGGCAGTGTCAAGTATGAATTATGGCATTTTCCTTAAATAAATATACAATTTGCATTTTCCTAACATGTCCTTATACATACTTAAGTCTCTAATCTCAAAATGCCACATAAAAAGAGAAAACAAAGGGCAATTTCTGACAATTCAGAATCCGACTCGGAAGTCGAAAATCACATCAATAGAAGCATGCAGAGTAAGAAGAAGATAAAAAAAATGAGAATAATCAGTTCCTCTAAGTCAGAAGATTTTGCTATGTGCGAAGAGGAATGTTTTGAAAGAATAGTCTAGTCACCTGCAAATTTGGAGCCGCAGGTACATCAATTTGATTCTCGAAATTCTGGGATGACAATTCGGCTCAATCGATCGGCACCTGCGATCGACTACTTCCAAATAATCTTCTCGGAAATTTTGGTTTCATTTATTGTTCAAGAAACAAATGATTATCGAAGATTCAAAATGAACACTACCGGGCGCTCGCTCACAAAAGCTCACGAAGGGGAAGCAACACTGAACGAAATATACAATTTCTTCGTTATTCGACTATTAATGACAACAGTAAAAAATACATTAAACAGAGTATTGGACGAAAGATAAGTTTTGGCGAACTGACGTTTTCGGGAAAATTATGAGCCGGGATAGATACGCGTTTATGTTACGTAATCTTTATTTTAATATAGTTCAATTAGAAAGATCCAGCCGACTGACAAAAATTAAGGTATTGTCTGACAAACTTTGTAGTTCCATTAAAAATTGTTTTACTCCGTTCCGTAATTTATGTGTAGACGAGACTTTACTTTTATATAAGGGACTGTTGTCAGTTAAACAGTATAGACCCTCCAAACGGAATAGATTTGGCATCAAGACTTTCGTATTGTGTGACTGTAAAACGGGTTTTGTATTAAATTTTATTGTATATGGCAATTTAGGAGAGGGCATACGTTGTTCGTTGACAATTGGTATAACAGCCCGACATTATACAGTTATTTATATAAAAATAAAACTAACACCTGTGGCATGGTAAAACCGCGAAGGAAAGACATGCCTGCCATAAACGAAAAACTTAAACATGACGAAATATCCTTTCGATCATCATCCAACATGCTCGCTCTCAAGTGGCAAGACAAACGGGAGGTATATATGTTATCAACTTGCCACTGCGCGGATTTCATAAATACCAAAATAATTGACTATCGGACTGGAGAAATGAAAAAAAAGCCATCGTGTATTGTTGATTATACTGTTAATAAGGGTGCAATCGACAATCGCGACAAGGTTATATCGACTGTGTTGTCAATTCGGAAAATTATAAAGTGATATAAGAAATTTTTTTTCCATCTACTGGACGTGTCAGTATGGAATGCTTATTGCCTACGTAGGTTTCAAAAAGAAAACGTAACAATGCGAGCATTTCATCTTACATTACTCAAAGAACTTTCAAGAAAATACTGAGACATGAACAACAACAATAGTTGCAGTAAATATACCGTGGACCAACCGTTCAGACTCACCGAGAAACATTTTCCATCATACTGCAAATCTAAAAATTCTAAAAAAGCGCTCCGAAATTGTATAGTGTGTTCGAAAAACGACGTATCCCAGAAGTATCCCAGATGCATCCCCAGAATCCACCCAGACGCATCCCAGACGGAACCAGACGCAACCCTCCAGATTTTTTTTTTTAATCTCTCTCTTTCAGCTCTAAGTTTTCATTTGTGCTTCTTTCCTTAGGCTGAATAAAGAAGTATCTCATAAATAGTCCACGATTGTTTTCCGTGGGAAAAAATATTCCGGTGGTAAAATAGACTCCCGTTCGGATCTCCGGGTGGAGGCTTTCTCAGGGGCAGCTAAGGAGTTAGTGAGAAGAAGTGCGCGAGTAGCATCACTTGAAGCAGCGATCGCGTCCCCTAAGACGACAAGTGGATGCACGTCCGGCGTAGGGCAGCGTAGGGGCGCTGCAACACGTCGGCCGAGTGCGCGCCTGTCGTCCAAGGCCACTCACCGCGTTACTCCCCGCAGCGCTCCTAACCCCGTACAAATCGGACTGCATCAGGTGGTAGACAATCTTCGAAAGGCTACAATTCTATTGGAGAGGTGTGATAGGCATTTGCCAAGGCCATCTTCTAAGGCCGGGCAAACTAATAGCGCGGATATCGAACCAGTCGCGAACCCCGGATTAAACCCGGAAAGCCCTTCCAGGTCGAGGAACGTAGAGAAAATGCAGGAGCCGAAGTGCGAACCGACTGCTACGCGACCGCGAACATGCGCATACGTGCGCATGCCCGCCGCGCACCACCCTTCGGAAGCGGATCGAACGACCCGAGCCCCTAGTCATTATCTGTTCCCCCGTAGAAAAGCATACACGAAAAGTAGGAGAAATAACCTCAAAGCACCGTCCACTGAGGAAGACGTCGAGGAAGCTTGCACGGACTCACCCACGGAAACGTCAGGAGAATCGTCACATAATTCGTCGAGTGCGACGGTAGAAGCGGATCAGGCTCCCTCAGGAACCCCTGTGGAGAACAGCCCACGCGAAACCCCCGATTCGTCAGGCGCGGAAACTGCGCATCACGAATTAAAGGCCCTGCAGGTATCCTTCGCCGAGCCGGGCGCGACAGTCCCAACATGTGACTTAATCTTGGAAACAACCCCATCACCCACCACAGTAAATCGCGAGCCCCCAAAAATCCACCTGTTGCAATTAAACATGGGCTAATATATGACAGTAACAGGTGAAGTTCGCGATCTTATTAGCAAGAAGCGCCTGGACGTTCTGCTCCTGCAGAAACCGTACGCACAACGACAAGGGACAAGGTATGAGATAATAGGCTTAGGCAGTACAACTAAAATAGCGGCCACCTTCGAAGATCGACCCTGGTCAACGGTGGTGGCGACCAACCCGAACATCGCGTTGCTCTTCATCTCGCAGCTCAGCACTCCGCACTGCGTATGTGCAGAAGTGCAAGCACCTGGCTCCTCTTTCTACGTTGTCACGCACTATTTCAAATACAGCGATGAAATAGAGGAGCAGCTTAGGCACCTGGAAATGGTACTTCGTGCACTAAGGGGGGAGAGAATTATTGTATCGTTGGACGCAAACGCACGATCGCCTCTCTGGGGTCTTCAGGGCACAGATTAGAGAGGCTCGAAGCTAGAAGCCCTCATTCGGGCATCCGGATTTAGGGTTATTAACGATGCGAAGCAGGTACCCACATTCTGGACGACGAGAGGCTCCTCCTACGTCGATGTCACACTTTCGTCACAATCCATGAGCCGACTCATCGGCCAATGGAAGGTTAGAACAAGTCGGACGTCCAGCGACCATAATTCGATAGACATCGCGATACATCCCCCTAAGGCTAAGTCGTGCGGTGGGGGGAGTGCCCGAGGCGCGGAAACAGGAGGTTCAACACAAGGAGAGCCGACTGGGACTTCTTCGCCGCGCGGTTACTCGCCCTATCCGCGACAAGACTGGAGGAAAACAGCTTAGGTTCGGCTTCAGAAGTAGAGACAAGAGCCAATGTGCTCACAAATGTCCTACAAACCGCGTACTCCGAATCCCTGCCTCGGAAAAAGGCCCATCGAAAGTCCAACCCGTGGTGGACGTCGGCGCTAACTATACAGAAAAAGGCAGTATTTAGACTAAGGCGCGCGTTCCAGCGGGAAAAAGACAATACTGCGAGTCTCGCGATAATGCGTGAATATCGTTCGTCGTTGCGGGACTATGCCAAAGCTGTACGTAAAGCTAAAACAGCCACTTGGAGGAAATTCACTTCAGAACAGGATAACTCGGAACCGTGGTGGTATATTTATAAACGACAGGCGGATAAACTTCGCGTCGAGAGGTTAATTGACACTCTCAGAAGGGAAGGCGGGAAGACGAAGAATGTACGCGGCACGGCAAAAACCCTCCTCGACACGCATGTCCCGGACGACTGCGTGTCCGAATACACAACGGAAAAACGAGCAGTGCAGAACACGTCCAGGAAAGCTCCCAAAACCGCGGATGCCCCTCTCTTCACGAAGGGAGATGTCGCGCGTTTCACAGGCTCCCTTAAGAACGGAACGGCCCCAGGGCCTGACCTCATCAAGGTGTCCGTGCTCAAGAGAGCGTTCACTCTAATCCCTTCCCATTTCGTAGATCTCTCCAACGGATGCGTCCAATGGGGCACATTCCCCCACATCATCTGGAAGGAGTGCTCCATAAGAGCTCTCCTAAAAGGTGTTGACAAGGACGCGGAAGAACCTAAGTCATATACGCCCTATGCCTCCTCTCAGTCGTGGAAAAAGTTCTAGAGACGCTGCAAAAGCTACGCCTCAATGAAACATCCCTCGCGCCGGGAATACTTTCAGACAAGCAATACGGCTTTGTCCCGGAAAGCTCCACAGAGGACGCGATAGTAGAAATACGTCGAATTGTTTCTGTCTTCTCGAGGAGATATATCGTTGCGCTTCAGTTTGGCATTTGTGGAGCCTTCGACAATGTCTGGTGGCCATTGGTTCTCAAGTCACTCCATGATCGGGATTGCCTCAGAAATATATTCAACGTCATTACAAGTTACTTAGCGGACCGCAAGATCAAAATCGCACTAGGAGATCATGAGGTCTTCGAGCAGGCTTCAAGGGGATGCCCACAAGGATCGGTCCTTGGTCCCTCTTGTTGGAACCTCATGTTTGATGACCTCCTACGGAAACTGGAGAAATCCTCGGAAGTCTCTGCACCGAAGGGGATCTGAAACAGTTAAGCGCGATCCAGCGATCGGCCCTTATCTCGGTCACATCAGCGTACCGTACGGCGGCGACAGAGTCCCTATGCGTAGTGGCGGCGGAGCATCCGATTGAACTCCAACTGCGGAAGCGCAGGAGATTATTCAATATTAGGAAGAACAGATCCACTGAATCTGCGGACCGGGACCTGAAAGGCACGAATAGAAAACGAGCGGTAGCGAGACAAGTAGCAGATGAAGAAATTCTTAGAGACTGGCAGTCAAGATGGGAGAACTCCACAAAAGGAAGGTTCACGTATGACTACTTCCCGGACATCAAGAAAAGGAAGGGTGCCCGTTTCGTCTCTCCTAATTATTACACATCTCAGTTCCTGACAGGGCATGGAGCGTTCAAGGCCAAACTGGCATCGATGAACATCATCCCGGAAGCAACATGCGAGTGCGGCGAGGAGGACACGGTTTCGCACCACGTCGCTGATTGTCCGGTTTTTGATCCCCAGAGAGTAGCTCTGGAAGAAATTCTCCGTGGACAGAGATGTTCGGAAGCAGCGAGAAATCTTGTCTCCTCGGCTGAGACCTACTCCCTCTTCGCGGAGTTCTGCAAGGAAACCCTCCTTATCAAGGCTTATTAGCTTTACTGTCCTGGTCAGCCGAGGTTGTCGGAGCCTCGGTGGTGGGGGCGGGTGCCTGTATTCATCTCATGTTAGCCTACCCCCGAGCAGGACAGGATCGGAGAGGCTCGTATGCATCTCCCTATTTTTTTTTTCTTGCACCAAACTCTCTCCCCGCAACCTGTAATCCTAGCCAATGCCATCCCATCCTACGGAACAAGTGCCAAGGCTCATGGTACTTTGAGTTGGCCTTTCCCGTGGTTCCCCGTGGGCGCGGCCGGCATCAACGTGGTGACTCGTTGCTACGGGGTTGTTGGTCGTGACAAAACCGCTCACCCTGCCCTCCGGCAGGAGATTTGGGTTTTACCGAATCCGGTTTCTTCTTAGTGGTGGCTGCTGTCTGTAGATAGTTCCGTAGCGTATGCCCTAATGGGCGAGGTAGCATAGATGTAGGCATCTCTCGGATGTCCACCTTTACAATATACTGTCCCTATCTACTATTGCCATCGTGACGGCTCTCCTAACATCATCGAATATGGGTGGATAATCCCTGGTGTTAGGAACAAAGAGCATCGAAATGCCACTACTCCTGTGAGTTTTGGAAAAACGGCCGACGGCAGATCGACCGAACTCCTTTCGAGGTCTTCGGGGCACGATTAGTATGTGAGTTAGATTAGCGTCCACGCGCGATCTTCTATTAAATACTGATGGGCTACAGCCGGGACGTCGCTAGGCCGAGCGACAGGGCATTCCTCCACGCGGTTCCCCGTGGACATATACCGCAATGTACATGGCGATATTGTCCTCCCGGTTCGTCCTACGGGTCCTGGGAATTTTCTAAGTTCTGCACCTAAAGCGTGGTTTCTCACCCAGTTTGCTGTAAGGGCATCCACACACATCAGGTACGAAGGTACGACTCGAACATCCAGAGAGACTAGAAGGACGATATTTTGTAACGTATGCCTATAAAGGCAAGGAAGCACAGGTGCAGGCACCCTATACGTGTGTCCACCTTCGCAATATACTGTCCCTATCAACTCAAGAGCGCATCGATTGCAACACGACCGCGAACCCGCGCACAAGTTCGAATGCTCACCGCGCAACACCCTTCGGAAGCGGATCGAACACCCTAGCAATTACCATAATCCCCGTAGGAAAATAAACGTAAAGAGTGGCCAAAACCCCAGACCTTTGAGCAAGACGCTGGGGAAGCTGGTAAGGATTCACCCACATAATTGTCTGGTGAATCGTCAGATGAATTATCAGGTGAGGTCGTAGAAGCGGACCAAGCCCCTCGGGGACCACCGAGGAGAACGACCCCCGCGAAAACCCCGACTCTTCAAGTGCGATAATAGCGCAACCCGAACCAAAATCCCCATGAGTTACCTTCGCCGAACCATGCGCAACCATTCTCGCACATGATTTAATCTCAGAAACATCCCCATCCGCCCCAGTAAATCGCGAGCCCCCAAAAATTCACCTGTTACAACTAAACATGGGCCGCTCTAGGACAGTAACGGATGAAGTTCGCGATCTGATTAGCAAGAAGCGCCTGGACGTTCTGCTACTACAATAACCGTACGTACAAATACACGGCGCAGGATACGAGAACTTAGATTTAAGCAGTCCAACAAGGATAGCTACCATCCGCGACGAAAGACCCTGGTCAGCGGTCGCGGCGACCAATCCGAACATCGCGTTGCTCTTCATCTCGCAGCTCAGCTCTCAGCACTGCGTATGTGCAGAAGTGCAAGCACCTGGCTCCACTTTTTATATAGTCTCGCATTAATTTAAATACAGCGATGAAGTAGAAGAGCAACTTAGGCACCTGCAAACGGTACTTCGTGCCCTAAGGGGAGAGAGAGTTACAGTATCACTGATCGTCAACGCGCGATCGCCTTTTTAGGGCCCTCAGTGCACAGATGAGAAAGGATTAAAACTAGAAGACCTCATCCGTGCATCCGGGTTTAGAATAATTAACGACGCGAAGCAGCCTCCCACATTCTGGACGGCGAGAAGCTCCTCCTATATCGATGTAACCCTCTTGTAACAATCCATGAACTGACTCATTGTCAATTCGTTAGGACAAGCTAGACATCCAGTGACCATAATTCGATAGACGTCGCGATACATCCCCCGAAGGCTAAGTCGGGTGGTGCGATGTGCGCTCGGGGCAAAGGGAACAGGATGTTCAACGCCAGGAGAGCCGAAAGGGACTTGTTCGCCGAGTGTCTAATCTCCCTCACCACGGCAAGGCTGGTGGGAAACAGTTTAGGATCGCCTTCAGAAGTAGTGACAAGCCTCGCTGTAATGATAGGCACGCCACGAGTAAATGCGTAAATATTGTTCGTCGTTGCGGGACTATAGCAAAGCGGTACGACGTGCCAAATTATAAAGCTGGAGGAAATTCGTCACGGAGCAGGGTAATGCGAAACCGTCAGGATA
The DNA here is from genome assembly GCF_912470025.1 of Vespa velutina. NCBI lineage: Eukaryota > Metazoa > Arthropoda > Insecta > Hymenoptera > Vespidae > Vespa > Vespa velutina. The sequence goes on from NW_025920071.1 coordinate 57,155, forward strand.
CATATACCAACAGCAGGCAAGAAAACTTAGCGTAGGAAGAGCGACCAACACTCTCAAACGAGAAGGCGGAAAGACTATGAATGTTCGTGATACGGCAAGAGTCCTCCTTAACACGCATGTCTCGGATAACTGCGTGTCCGAAGACACGATGGAACAGCATGCAGTGCCGAATACCTCCAGAAACGTTCCTCAAACTGCGGATTTCCCTGTCTTCACGAAGAGATCGCGCGTGCCGTAAGTTCCCTTAAAAACTGAAAAGTCCCGGATCCTGATCTTATCGAGATTTGCGTCCTCAAGAGTGCATTTGCCGTTATCCAATTCCAATTCGTAGATCTCTTTAACGGATGTCTCCAATGAGGCATCTTCCCCTCCAATAGGAAAGAGGACTCTTTAAGAGCTCTCCTAAAAGGCGTTGGTTAGGACAGGGAGGACCTAATCAACGCCCTTTAGGAGAGCTCTTATCGGTCCATATGCCTCAACTGCGCCTCAATGAAACATCCCTCGCTCCGGGTAAACTTTCGGACAAACAATATGGCTTTGCCCCGGGAAACTATTGAGGACGCGATAGTAGAGATGCGCCGAATCATTTCTGCCTACTTACGGAGATATGTCGTTGCATCGTTATATGACATCTCGGAAGCCTTCGACAATGTTTAGTGGCCTTTAATTCTCAAGGCACTCCAGGATTGTGATTGCCCGTGAAACGTTTTCAACGTTAAGACAAGTTACTTCGCGGACCGCAAGGTAAAAATCGCTTTAGGAAAGCATGAGTTTCCAAATCAGGCCTCGAGAGGATGCCAACAAGGATCGGTCCTTGGTCCCTCTTGCTGGAACCTCGACCAGCTACTACGGATACTGGAGGGATTCCCGGAAGTCAACGCGATCGCGTAAGCGGACAACCTACTCGTTATCGTAGACGAATATTACAGGAAGGAACTAGAAAAGAAAAAAAATTCCGTGGTGGATAGGATTGAATTTGAACACAACTGGGTTTAGAGGGAACCCATCGGTAGAAGGGGAGGACAACGTTCGGATAGGAAGCGGAAAACGGCGAAGAAAACCAACCTAGCCAGTAGGCCTCCCACCATAAAGATAGAAAAGAATAATATTAAATTTAGAAATTCCGTTAGATACTTCGGCGTATACTTCAATAAAGGGCTAGGGGTTATGACACACTTCCGTCAAGGTCGGCCAAGTGTTCACAAAGCGAGGTAGGTTAGCAGCTAGGGAATGGGGAATCCGCCACTCCTCCCTCCGAACGATCAAGAAAGGCGTGTTCACCCCTACGATTACGTATGCGGCAGCAGAATAGACTGATCTCTGCACGGTTGGGGATTTGAAAAAGTTATGCACAAACCAGCGATCGGTCCTCATCTTGGTCACGTCCACGTTTTGCATAAATGCTCCGGAATCCCTCTGCGTCGTAGCAGCAAAGCCCCTGGTATATCTCCCGTTACTGAAATGAAGGTGACTATACAACATTAGGAAAAATAGGTTCACCGAGACAGCTATTCGACAAATGGAAGACACGAAGAATAACCTTTTCGCTTCGAGCGCCGGATTTATCCGGCATCCGCGCGGCGACTTGTGCGTACAAGCGCCGGATATATCCAGCATCAACATGATGTGTATACAGGTACCATCTGTGATCAATGAAAAATTCTTCATTATCGTCAGAACATTCTGAACTGATTTTATTGATGTATTGGATTAATCACATACTACACCTACTCTTTAGTGTTACATAAAAACGGCATCCAAAATATCTATCGGATTATATTCGTTTTTTTACGAATACACATCGTGTTCTATAAGAATTAAGAATGGATCAGCTCTAGATATAAATCTTTTTTAAGAATGAAAAATTTTAGGTTAGGAATTGTTTAAAATTTTATTTAGGAACAGTTTAAGCCCTTTCAGAATGTGTACAAGAAATAATAAAAGCATTTTATTCCAAAACGAAATTATCAATTCGGAAAATTATTCAATTGAGGAAAATGAAAATAATTTCCATCTATGCAAAAGAAGACGGAGAAACATACTCAGCATGTCGGAGTCAGAAACAGAGTTAATTGACGATGAACTTCAGGACACCTATTGCAACATATCGTGAACATCCAATAATTTTAAACCAAAAATCCATTTATTTTCCTCACAGATGTCGGGAGTTACAAAAAAATACGCAGTTCCCACAAAATTATAGACTACTTTTTTATCATTATTAATGTCACAAAACAAAAAATTATCAATTCAAGAGTACTGAAGTAGGGATAAATATTTACAAAGTAATATTTTTGGTGAGGTAATGGTTAGAGACCGTTATCTTTCGTTGTTACGGATGATACATTTTTCACATGAACTTGGGCGCACTGAAGATCGCCTAAGTAAAATAAGAGATGTAATCAATATGCTGCGAAAATCGTTCAAGGACACATTTCAACCTTTCCAAAAACTTTGCATTGATGAAAGTTTACTATAATATAAAGGTCGCTTGTCTTTCAAGCAATATATTCCGACAAAACGAAACCACTTTGGTATCAAATCATATATGCTTAGTGATTGTAAAACAGGATATGTACAAGATAAAATAGTTTATTCCGGAAAGTCAACGATTACAGAAATTGAAAACACGGAAATTGGAAAATCTGGGGAATTAGTTTTGTCCCTCTTGAAACCGTACATAAGGAAAAGACATACACCCTACGTTGATAACTTTTATTCAAGTCCAGCGTTATTTACCGTTTTACACAATAATTATACTAATGTAAGCAGGACCATGGAAAAACGACGGAAAGGAATGCCGAAGATTGAAGAAAAATTAAAAAAGGAGAGGCATGTTTTAGATTTTCAAAAAGATTTTGGTGATGAAGTGGGTAGATAAAAGAGAAGTTTATATGATTTCGAGTATGCACACTGCAGACTTTGCAACATCGAAATATGGAGGAAACAGAGTGTGTAGAAGTCCGTGTGCGTTATAGATTACAATAAGTCAATGGGCATATCAGACAAGGTGGATAGTGTGATAAGTAAAATCAATTCAACGCGAAAATCATTAAAATAGTATCGAAAATTTGTCTTCCACCTTATCGACGTCTGTGTATGGAACGCATATTTCTTATATAAATACAAACGCAGAGAACACATCTATGGCAAAATTTCTGTTAGACTTAATAGAGCAAATAATCTCAAAATACCATCATAACATAATTCGTTGTCAAAGCAGAGCCGCTGATAATCCAGCGAAATTGACAGAGATGCATTTCCCCTCACTGTATATATCAAAAGGAAAAAACAGAAGTCGAAGGTGTGTAGTGTGTAGTAAAAGTGATAAAAGGTCTGATTCGCGATATAAATGTAAAAATTGTAATGTACGATTATGTATAGATCCATGTTTTAGGAAATACCATACAGAATTACACTATTAATTTCTAAATATTAGCATAATAATTTGTGTTACATTATTAATAATATAAAATGTTCAATTATAAATTCTTGTAAATACGTAAGTAGCTAAAAATTTGTCAACTGTAATTAGTCGAATGTCTTTAGAGTAACTAATATAATTTTGTTTAAGTGTTTTCATATTAAAAATGTAAGGAATACGTGCTATATTAGAGCAACAATTGTTTTATTAGTCATTGTAATTATTTAAGACTTAAAAAATGTATATAGAAAAACCACGTACACTGTGCACATTTCTAACGCGTGCTTCCGTACGGCGACGACACTTCGGCGGACTGGACTTCCGAAGCGAAAGGGTTAAGCGCGCGGTAGCAAGTCAGGTCGCTAAGAAAATCTCTTGGGTTTGGCAGTCTAGATGGGAGAACTCCTCCAAGGGAACGACAACACATGCGTTTTTCCTGGACATCAAGTACAGAATGGGTACCCGTTTCGTCTCTCCTAACCATTTCACAAGTCAGTTTCTTACAGGACACGAAGCCTTCAAGGCCAAGCTGACGTCGCTGAACATCATCACAGAAGGAGCATACAAGTACGGCGAAGACGACATGGTTTCGTATAACATCATCGATTGTCAGATTTTCGAACCCCAGAGATTCGCTCTGAGAAGAAGTGCATATAATCAGAGTTCTTTAATAGTAGAGAGAAGAAATTCTCTATGAAAGGAGCTGGATGGAAGCAGTGAGAGATTTTGTTTCCACCCCCGAGGCCATCTCCTTCTTTGCGGAGTTTTGCGAAGAAACCCTCATCATAAAGTGTCATTAGTTCATGATTGCTCTTCAGCCGGGATTGTCGGAGTTCCGGGGATGGGGATGAGTGCCCGTAATCTTCTCGGGATAGCCCAATCTCGAACAGTATAGGTTAGGAAATGCTTGTAAGCATCTTCCTATTTTATTTTCTCTCCATCACCAAACCCTCACCGTTAAACCTGATATCCTACCAACCCCATTCCATCCTACGGAACAAGTGCCAAATCTCGTGGCACTGTGAATATGCCTCTCCGTGGTTCCCCGTGGGCACGGCCGGCATCAATGTGATGATTCGTTGCAGCGAGGAGGTTGATCGTAGCTAAACCGCTCACCCTGCCCCGCCGGCCGGAGTTTTGGGTTTTTCCGAGTCCGGTCATTTGGCCGAGGTGGTTGCTGGTAGTGCATAGCTCCGTAGCATATGCCTGAATGAGCGAGGTAGCATAGGTGCAGGCATTCCTCGAGGAAGGACGCCACACGCGAAACCCCCGATAATATAGGCGCGATAAGAGCGCACCCCGAACCAAAGACACCGCGGGTTACCTACGCAGAACCCTATGCAACAATCCTTGGATATGATTCAATCTCGGAAACAACCCAATCCGCCCCAGTAAATCGTGAGTCCATTAAAATCCATCTGTACAACTAAACATGGGACTCTTCATCTCGCAGCTCAGCACTCCGCACAGCATCTGTGCAGAAGTGCAAGCACCTGGCTCCTCTTTCTTCGTTATCTCGCAATATTTTAAATACAGTGATGTAGATGAATAGAGAAGCACCTTAAGGACCTGGAATCGGTACTTCGTGCTCAAAGAGGGAGAAAATTATAGTATCACTGGACGCAAACGCACGATCGCCTCTCTGAGGCCGACAGGGTACCGATGAGAGAGGTTCGAAGCTAGAAGCCCTTAGGGCATCAGGGATTAGAGTCATTAATGATGCGAAGCAGGCACCCACATTCTGAACGACGGGAGGCTCCTCCTATATCGACGTTACCCTCTCGTCACAATCCATGAGCCGACTCATTGGCCAATGGAAAGTTAGAACAAGTCGTACGTCCAGCGACCATAATTCGATAGACATCGGGATACATCCCCCTAAGGCTAAGTCGTGCGGTGGGGGGAGTGCCCGAGGCGCGGAAACAGGAGGTTCAACACAAGGAGAGCCGACTGGGACTTGTTTGCCGAGCGGTTACTCGCCCTATCTGCGACAAGACTGGAGGGAAGCAGCTTAGGTTCGGCTTCAGAAGTAGAGACAAGAGCCAATGTGCTCACAAATGTCCTACAAACCGCGTGCTCCGAATCCCTGCCTCGGAAAAAGGCCCATCGAAAGTCCAACCCGTGGTGGACGTCGGCGCTAACTATACAGAAAAAGGCAGTATTTAGACTAAGGCGCGCGTTCCAGCGGGAAAAAGACAATACTGCGAGTCTCGCGATAATGCGTGAATATCGTTCGTCGTTGCGGGACTATGCCAAAGCTGTACGTAAAGCTAAAACAGCCACTTGGAGGAAATTCACTTCAGAACAGGATAACTCGGAACCGTGGTGGTATATTTATAAACGACAGGCGGATAAACTTCGCGTCGAGAGGTTAATTAACACTCTCAATAGGGAAGGCGGGAAAACGATGAATGTACGCGACACGGCAAAAACCCTCCTCGATACGCATGTCCCGGACGACTGCGAGTCCGAAGACACTACGGAACAACGGGCATTGCGGAACACGTCCAGGAAAGCCCCCGAAACAGCGGATGCCACTCTCTTCACGAAGGAATAGGGTCGCGCGTGTCATAGGCTCCCTAAAGCACGGAAAGGCCCCGGGCATGACCTCATCGAAGTGTGCGTTCTCAAAAGAGCCTTCACTCTAATCCCTTCTCATTTCGCAGAAACCCTTCAACGGGTGCCGCCATTAGAGCACATTCCCCACCATCTAGTAGGAGGGCTCCCTAACAGCTCTCCTAAAATTTGTTGACAAAGAAGCAGATGACACTAACTCATATAGGCCATATGCCTCCTCTTAGTCGTAGGAAAAGCTCCAGAGAGGCTACTAAAGCTACGCCTAAATGAAACATCCCTCGCGCCGGGAAAACTCTCAAACAAGCAATATGGCTTTGTCCCAGGACGCTCCACAGAGGACGCGATAGTCGAGATGCGCCGTATAGTTTCAGCATCCCAACGAAGATACGTCGTAGCGAAGCTGTTTGATATCCCAGGAAGCCTTCGACAATGTCTGGTGGCCATTGGTCCTCAAGGCACTCCATGATAGGGACTGTCCAAGAAATATTTTCAGCGTCATCACGAATTACTTTTCGGACCGCAAGGTCAAAATTGCGCTAGGGGAACATGAGGTCTCCAAGCAGGCCTCGAGGGGATGCCCGCAAGGATCGGTCCTTGGTCCCTCCTGCTGGAACCTTATGTTTGACGAGCTGCTACGGAAACTCGAGGAATCCACGGAAGTTAACGCAATCGCGTACGCGGACGACCTACTCGTTATTGTAGACGGGGACTCGAGGAAAGAATTAGATGAAAAAGGGAATCGTGCGATGCCCACCATCACCGGATAGTGCTCAACGGCAAAACTCTCCATTTCGGAACGGAAAACGGAGGCAATCGTCCTGAAATCCGATTCGGTTAAAAGGAAACCCATCGGCAGGAGAGGAGGGCAACGCCCGGATAGAAGCGGAAAGCGCAAGGAAAGCCGATTTAATGAGCAGGCCACCACTATTAGGACAGGGAATAACAGTGTTAGGTTCAAGAACTCCGTCAGACACCTCGGGGTCCACTTTGATAAAGGACTAGGGGTCAAGACAAACTGTCGTTACCTTAACGACAAGGTTGGGCCACTATTCGCGAAGCTAGGCAAATTAGCAGCTAGGGAATGGCGGCTCCGCCACTGTGCCCTTTGGGCGATTTATCGAGATGTATTTACTACTACGGTCACGTATGCGGTAGCAGGATAGAATGACCTCTGCACGGAAGGGGATCTGAAAAAGTTAAGCGCAACCCAGAGATCGGCCGTTATCTCGGTCACATCTGCGTACCGTACGGCAGTGACAGAGTCCTTATGCGTAGTAGCGGCGGAGCCACCGATTGATCGCCAGCTGATGAAGAGAAGGAGATTAAACGAAATTAGGAGGAACAGACCCGCAGAATCAGCGAACCGGGAACTGGAAGACGCAAATAGAAAGCGAGAGACAGCGAGAAAGGTAGCAGACGAAGAAATTCTTAGGGACTGGCAGTCAGGATGGGAGTTCTCCACAAAAGTAAGGACAACGTATGACTATTTCTCGGACATGAAGAAAAGGATGAGTGCCCGTTTCTTCTTTCCTAATTACTAAACATCTCAGTTTCTAACAGGGCATGGAGCGTTCAAGGCCAAACTGGCATCAATGAACATCGTACCGGAAGGAACATGCGAGTGTGACGAGGAGGACTCGGTTTCGCACCATGTCGCTGATTGTCCGGTTTCTGATCCCCAGAGAGTAGCTCTGCAAGAAATTCTCCAAATTTCTGGAAGAACTCTGGAAAGGACAGATCGGAAGAAGCGAGACATCTTGTCTCCTCGGCTGAGACCTACTCCCTCTTCGAGGAGTTCTGCAAGGAAATCCTAATTATCAAGGGTTATTAGCTTTAGAATCCTGGTTAGCCGAGGTTGTCGGAGCCTCGGTGGTGGGGATGGTGCCTGTAATCATCTCAGGTTAACCAACCCCTAACCAGGACAGGGTCGGAGAAGCTAGTATCTCCCTTTTTTTTTCTTTTCTCGCACCAACTCCCTCCCCACGACCTGCAATTCTAGACAATACCATCCCATCCTATGGAACGAGTGCCAAGGCTGGTGGCACTGTGAGTGGGCCACCCCGTGGTTCCCCGCGGGTGCGGCTGGCATCAACGTGGTGACTCGTTGCTACGAGGATGCTGGTCGTGGTTAAACCACACACCCTGCCCGCCGGCAGGAATTTTGAGTTTTTCCGAACCAGGTTTCTTCGTAGTGGTAGATGCTGCAAGTAGATAGATCCGTAGCATATGCCCTAATGTGCGAGATAGCATAATGTAGGGATCTCTAGGATGCCGACCTTTACAATATAATGTCCCTTTCCAATAACGGGTTTCAACATGGCTGCCATAAAGATAGGACGCGTCCGCGTTGTGCTCCGGTTTTGTGAAAAATTTTCTGGTCCATACCACTTCCCCGGTAAAAATTTTATACACACCATACTAATTAATGTGCGGTGAACAACGGTGATAATAATCAACATTGGGTCTGTGTAATATTCGTGGTATTTGTTAAAATCGTGCTGAATAATTCTGTCGACGCCATCTTGCATTATACTCTATGCCGATGACTGATTCACTCGTAATCTCGGCACCCGCGATCGAAGCACACCACGATCCAAAGCGACACCACATTCACATCCGAGGCGTACGCTGATTATCTGAGGGAGCTGGACACAAAATGTCTGTGGTATGTCCTTTCGAAAGTTAAGTATGCGACAGTTGGCACAATTGGTGGCGGCCATATTTACAGCACGGATAAAACACCTCAGGCATGGCTCCAGAGACAATGCCGCCTCGGGAATTCAGGCACGTTTCAACAGACCTTGTCGCCCGGTATGAAAGGGAAAATTCCCAAAATTTCAAGTACTCAAATATAAAATCAAAAATTTTAAATCTTAAAATTAAAAAATTAAAAAATTATAAAACGTCATAAATCTCAAAACTCAGAATTCTACAGACCTTAGCTTCTCGTTAAAGCAGATATGGCAGCCTTGGTGGAACTATCCCCAAAGGGAGGTGTGATAAGTTATGAACGTACACATCAGACTAATACAAACACACCAGTTTTTTTTTCTTCAGCACCAAGTTTTCTTCTTCGCTTCTTTTCTTAAGTTCAATAAAGAAGTGCCACATAAATAGTCCATGATGGGTTGTCTGTGAGCGAAAATATTCCGGAGGTAAAATATTTTCCCGTTTCGGATCTCGGGTGGTGGCTTTTCCAGGGGCAGCTAACGTGGTGGTGAGAAGAAATGCGCGCATCGCAGCGCTTAAGGCAGCAAGCACATCCCCTAAAGCGACAAGTGGATGCCACGTCCAGCGTAGGACAGCGTAGGAGCGCAACAACACGTCGGCCGAGTGCGCGCCCGTCGTCCTAGGCCACTCACCGCGTTACTCCCCGCTGCGCTCCTAGCCCCGTACAACCCTGACTGCGTCAGGTGGTAGACAATCTTCGAAAGGCTACAAAAGTAGTAAAGAGATGCGATAGGCATTTGCCAAGGTCATCTTCAAGCCGGGCAAACTAATAGCGCGGATATCGAACCAGTCGCGAACCCCGGACTAAACGCCAAAAGCCTTCCCAGCGCGAGGAAAGTAGAGAAAATGCAGGAGCCCAAGTGCGAACCGACCCGCTACGCGACCGCGAACCCGCGAATACGTCCGAATGCTCGCCGCGCAACACCCTTCGGAAACGGATCAAACGCCCACAGCCCCTAGTAATTATCAGATCCCACGTAGGAAAGCATACACGAAAGTAGGAGAAATAACCTCAAACCACAGTTCACTGTAGAAGACGTCGAGGATGCCGGTACAGATTCACCCCCGGAATCGTCAGGTGAATCGTAACATGAATCGTCGAGTGCGACAGTAGAAACGGTCCAAGCTCCCTCGGGAACCACGAAGAGAACGGCCCACACGAATCCCCCGATTCGACAGGCGCGGAAACAGCGTATCCCGAAACAAAGGCCCCGCAAGTTACCTTCGCCCGAACATGCGCAACAGTAACAGGACGTGGCCCAAACTTGAAAACAGCCGCAACATCCCCAGCAAATCGCGAACACCGAAAAATACACCTGTTAGAAACTAAACGTGAGCCGCTGCAGGACAGCTAACGGATGAAGTTCGCGAACGGATTAGCAAGAAGCGCCTTGATGTTCTGCTCCTGCAAGAGCCGAACGAACAAAGCCACGGGACGGGATATGAGATCTTAGATTTAGGCAGTACAACAAAACAGCCGTTACCCGGCGAAGAAAGAACCTGGTCAACGGGTATGGCGTCCGATCCGAACAACGCGTTGCTCTTTATCTCGCAGCTCAGCACTCAGCCCTGCGTATGTGCAGAAGTGCAAGTACATGGTTTCCTCCTTTTGCGTTGCCTCGCATTGCTTCAAATCACAGCGATGAACTAAAGAAGAATCATAGACACTGAAACAGGTACTGCGTGCACTAAGGGGGGAGAGAGTCACAGTATCACTGGAAACAAAATGCGACCACCTCTATGAGGATCTCAAGGCACAGAGAGAGAGGTTCGAAGCTAGTAGCCTCATTCTGGCATCCGGGTATATGGTCCTTAACGACGCGAGCAGGCACCTACATTCTGGACGACGAGAGCCACCTCCTATATCGCTGTCACTCTCGTCACAATTCATGAGCCGAACATATAAACCAATGGAAAGTCAGGACAGGCTGGATAATCCAGTGAACATAATCCGACAGACATCGCGGGGATAAATCCCCCGAAGACTAAGTCAATCGATGGGGGGTGCACTCGGGGCGCGGGTAACGGGAAGTTCAACACTAAGACAGCCAACTGGGACTTGTTCGCCGAGCGTTTACCTCTCCCTATCCGCAACAAGGCTGGGAGAGAACAGCTCAGGTTCGGCTTCAGAAGTAGAGACCAAGAGCCCCACTGTGCTCACAAATGTACATACTAACCGCGGTGCTCCGAATCCATGCCTCGGAATAAAGGCCCCATCGAATAGTCCAACCAGTGGTGGACGTTCGGCGCTTACTATACGGGAAAAAGGCCAGTATTTAAGACGCGCGTTCCCGCGGCGCGAAAGACCTTACTGCGAGTCTCGGGATAGTGCGTAAATGATCGTCTTCGTTGCGGGACTATAACAAAGCTGTACGTCAAGCAAAAATAGACAGCTGGAGCAAATTCGTCACAGAACAGGGTAACGCTGAACCGCGGAGGTATATTTATAAACGACAGGCGTATGAACTTCATGTCGAGAGGGTAATCAACACTCCCAAAGGGAAGGCGGGAAGTCGAAGAATGTACGCGGCACGGCAAAAACCCTCCTCGACACGCATGTCCGGACGACTGCGTGTCCGACTACACAACGGAACAAGGGCAGTGCAGATCACGTCCAGGAAAGCTCCCAAAACCGCGGATGCCCCTCTCTTCACGAAGGAAGATGTCGCGCGTTTCACAGGTCCCCTACAGACGGAAAGGCCCCAGGGCCTGGCCTCATCAATGTGTCCGTGCTCAAGAGAGCGTTCACTCTAACCCTTCCCATTTCGTAGACCTCTCCAACGGATGCGTCCAATGGGGCAATTCCCCCACATCATCTGGAAGGAGAACTCCATAAGAGCTCTCCTAAAAGGTGTGACAAGGACGCGGAAGAACCTAAGTCATATACGCCCTATGCCTCCTCTCAGTCGTGGGAGAAAAGTTCTAGAGAGGCTGCAAAGCTACGGCTCAATGAAACATCCCTCGCGCCGGGAAAAACTTTCAGACAAGCATATGGCTTTGTCCCGGAAAGCTCCACAGAGGACGCGATAGTAGAAATACGTCGAATTGTTTCTGTCTCCTCGAGGAGATATATCGTTGCGCTTCAGTTGACATTTTGTGGAGCCTTCGACCAATGTCTGGTGGCCATTGGTTCTCAAGTCACCTCCATGATCGGATTGCCTCAGAATATATTCAAGGTCATTACAAGTACTTAGCGGACCGCAAGATCAAAATTCGCACTAGGAGATCATGAGGTCTTCGGCAGGCTTCAAGGGGATGCCACAAGGATCGGTCCTTGGTCCCTCTTGTTGGAACCTCCTGTTTGATGACTCTACGGAACTGGAGAAATCCTCGGAAGTCTCTGCACCGAAGGGGATCTGAAAAAGTTAAGCGCGATCCAGCGATCGGCCCTTATCTCGGTCACATCAGCGTACCGTACGGCGGCGACAGAGTCCCTATGCGTAGTGGCGGCGGAGCATCCGATTGAACTCCAGCTGCGGAAGCGCAGGAGATTATACAATATTAGGAAGAACAGATCCACTGAATCTGCGGACCGGGACCTGAAAGGCGCGAATAGAAAGCGAGCGGTAGCGAGACAAGTAGCAGATGAAGAAATTCTTAGAGACTGGCAGTCAAGAGGGAGAACTCCACAAAAGGAAGGTTCACGTATGACTACTCGACATCAAGAAAAGGATGGGTGCCCGTTTCGTCTCTCCTAATTATTACACATCTCAGTTCCTGACAGGGCATGGAGCGTTCAAGGCCAAACTGGATCGATGAACATCATCCCGGAAGCAACATGCGAGTGCGGCGTGGAGGGACACGGTTTCGCACCACGTCGCTGATTGTCCGGTTTTTGAACCCAGAGAGTAGCTCTGGAAGAAATTCTCCGTGGAAAGAGATGTACGGAAGCAGCGAGAAATCTGTCTCCTCGGCTGAGACCTACTCCCTCTTCGCGGAGTTCTGCAAGGAAACCCTCCTTATCAAGGGTTATTAGTTATCGAATCCTAATCAGCTTGGGTTGTCGGAGCCCCCGGGGTGATGGGGGGTGGGCGCTTGTAATCATCTCAGGTAACCCCACACTCAAGCAGGACAGGGTCGGAGTTGCTCGCATGCATCTCCCTTTTTTTTCTCTCCAGTACCCAAACCTCTCGCCTCAACTGCTATCCTCCCCACTCCCACCCAATCGTACGGAACGAGTGCCAAGGTTCGTGGTACTGTGAGTGGGGCTCTCTCCGTGGTTCCCCGTTGGCGCGGCCGGCATCAACGTGCTGACTCGTTGCTACGGGGTTGTTGGTCGTGACAAAACCGCTCACCCTGCCCTCCGGCAGGAGATTTGGGTTTTACCGAATCCGGTTTCTTCTTAGTGGTGGCTGCTGTCTGTAGATAGTTCCGTAGCGTATGCCCTAATGCCTTAAAGTACTTTTATAAAAGAACTCTGATCTTATTTCATTCTTTTCCCATCTAAGCCCTTTTACTTATAGTGCCCCTGCTAGAATACCTTGATTACATGTTCCTTATTTATTCCCCTAAGACCTTATTTTAAATTGTTATAATACAGCACCCAGACTAGATCATTTCCACCGACTCTTTTAAGCCCTTTCATGTAAAGCATTTCATAAAAGTAACTCAATGGTAGTCCGTTCATCGCACCGTTACTCTATCATTAATGAAAGTATCAATTAAAATATAACTTGAGAGGTACAAATTCCCTTCACTTATTATTAATATTACTTTTTAATGCGTTTTCTTCCAGCTTAAAAGTTTTCTTTCAGCTTAAGTTTTCCTTCGGCGTCTTCTTTTCATATGTTTATTTAGGAAGTCGGCCCCTTAAATTTCATGATGGTTGCGCGTGGCGAAGAATATTACGGACGTAAACTAGCCTCCCGTTAGGATCTCCCGAGTGGAGGCCTTCACAGGGTAGGTTGGCGTAGTGTGGACAACCTCGTGCATAGCGTCGCTGAATGCAGCTAACGCAACCCAGATGACGAGTGGATGCACTTACGGCGTAGGGCAGCGTAGGGCGGCGTAGTGCACGATCGTCGCTCAAGGCCACTCTCCGAGCGTCTCCCCACTGCATTCCTTGCACCGCACAGCCCGGACTGCATCAGGTTGTAGTCTTCGATAGGCCATAATAGTTTGTCCTAAGCCAGACAAACAAATGCCGCTGACCCTATATCGGATGCGATTAGTTTAGAGTAAAACAGCACCAGAACAGCCGCGATAAGACCTTCCGGTTCGAATAATAGACTGGTATAACAGAACCCAGGGTGCGGATTGATAATCACGCCACCGCGAACTCGATTGTATGTCCGCAAGCTTTCAGCGCAAAATTTCGCAGAAGCAGAATTTACGCACCCAGTCTCTACAAATAGCAACAATTCCGGCGATAACAGCGACAAAGGAACGCACGGAAAAGCCCCCTACCACCGATAATAGAGCAAGACCCCGAGCCATGCCGCGTGGATACATCTCGGAAATACTGGAAACAACCCTCGAAATAGGCTACGCCCCACCGGCAACTCTCGAAGAGTAAACACACCAGAAACCACCGCGCGCGATAGAAGAGGATCTCAATTCGATGAACCGTGATTCGACGCACTCAAAAATTCATTTATTGCAGCTAAATAGTTAAACTAAAGCGTTCTAAAACGGTTACGGGCAAATTGCACGAATTGATTATCCAAAAGCACTTGGACGTATTGCTTCTATAGGAGCCGTACATCCAAAAGCAAGGGACAGGATATGAGATTATAGGATGAGGCAACGGAACAAGAATTGCAGCCATTCGCGATGAAAGACCCTGGTCTGCAGTCGCGGCGACCTACAAAAACATCACGTTGCTGTTTATCTCGCAGCTCAGCAGACCGCATTGCGCCTGTGTAGAAGGTCAAGAAACCGGCTCCACCTCCGTCGTCTCGCACTACTTTTAGTACAGCGACGAAATATAAAAGCACTTTAGGCACTTGGAATTAGTGTTCGCGCTACTAAGGTGGAGGAGAGAGTAATAGTACCTCTGGACGCCAACGCGCAATCTCCTCTCTGGGGCCCTCAGGGCACAGATGAAAGAGGGTCGAAGTTAGAAGCACTCATTTGGGCATGCGGGCTAAAAGTGATAAAGAACGTAATGCAGCTACCAACATTCTGGAACACGAGAGGCCATACATCGACTTAACCCTCTCGTCGCACTCCATAAGCCGACTTATTACCCAATGGAAAGTAAGAACAGGCCGGACGTCCAGTGATCACAATTCAATAGACATCGCGCCACTTCCCCCAGAGGCCAAGTCGGGTCGAGGGGATGGTACTCGGGGCGCGAGGAACAGGAGGATCAATAGGAGAGAAGACTGAGACCTATTCGCTGAGCGCTTGCTCTCTCACCACGGCAAGGCTAGAGGGAAGCAGTTTAGGATTTAGTAATTAATACTTTTAAACGAGACGGAGGGAAGACCACGAACGTGCAAGAAACGGCTACAGTCCTTCTCAATACGCATGTCCCGGACGACAGCGTATTCGAAGACACACCAGAGCAGCGAGCAGTACGGAATCTATCAAGAAACGTTCCCGAAACGGCGAATGTCCCACTCTTCACGGAGGAAGTGGTCGCGCGGTTCGTAGAGTCCCTTAAAAACAGCAATGCCCTGAGGCCGAATCTTATCGAGGTTTGTGTGCTCAAAACAGCATTCTCCATTATCCCATACATATTCGTTAATCTTTTCAACGGACACCTTCAATGAGATATCTTCTCATCAATTTGGAAAGAGAGCTCCTTAAGAGCACTCCTCAGGGGCGACGAGAATGACGCGGAAGATACCAAGTCCTACAGACCGATATGCCTTCTATCCGTCATAGGAAAAGTTCTGGAAAGTATCCTGAAGCTGCGCCTCACCGAAATCTCCCTAGCGCGGGAAATATATGGGACAAACAGTTTGGGTTGTCCAATGACGTTACACAAAGACGCAATCCTAGAGATACGTCGAATCGTTCTGCGTCCTCACGGAGATATGTCATCGCGTTGTTATTCGACATCTCGGGAGCTTTCGACAACGTTTGGTGGCCTTTAGTTCTCAAGGAACTCCAAGAACGGAACAGCCTGAGAAACGTCTTTAACGTGATGCAAGCTACTTCGCGGACCGCAAGGTAAAAATCGCTATAGGAGAGCATGAGGTTTCTAAGCCATGGCTTCGAGTGGATGCCCACAGGATCGGTCCTTGTGGCCCTTCTGCTGGAATCTCATATCGACCAGCTCCTACGGATACTGGAGGAATCCCTCGAAGTCAACGCTATCGCGTACGCGGACAGCCTAGTCGTACCGTAGATGGATAGTCCAGAAAGTACATGAGGAGAAAGGAAATTGCGTGGTAACAGCATCACCGAGGGTGCCCATTGACGAAATTGGTCAATCTCCGAGCGTAAGACTGAAGCGATCGTCCTTAACCTTTTAAGTACGACGCGCCTCTATAGTGGCTTTTGCGGGATATTATCTTTTAAATACGACGCGCCACTATAGTGGCTTTTGCGGATATTATCTTTCAGGAGGAACGCGCCACTATAATGGCTTTCGCGGATGTGATTCTTAAAACGACGCGTCAGTGTATGCTTGCACTTACGACTCACTCCTCCACCATCTGAATGGGAAAACTACTTCATATGAATAATTGTTGTACCTTCTTTTTTTTTTACATTGATTTACAACAGTATAAATCAATAATAGCAGATACTTTCTTTATTTTTTACGGCAGTTGTCACAAGTATGAATTATGGCATTTTCCTTACATAAATATACAATTTGCATTTTCCTAACATGTCCTATACATACTTAAGTCTCTAATCTCAAAATGCCACATAAAAAGAGAAAACAAAGGGCAATTTCTGACAATTCAGAATCCGACTCGGAAGTCGAAAAGTCCATCAATAGAAGCATGCAGAGTAAGAAGAAGATAAAAAAAATGAGAATAATCAGTTCCTCTAAGTCAGAAGATTTTGCTATGTGCGAAGAGGAATGTTTTGAAAGAATAGTCTAGTCACCTGCAAATTTGGAGCCGCAGGTACATCAATGTGATTCTCGAATTCTGGGATGTACAATTCGGCTCAATCGATCGGCACCTGCGATCGACTACTTCCAAATAATCTTCTCGGAAATTTTGGTTTCATTTATTGTTCAAGAAACAATGATTAAAATGAACACTACCGGGCGCTCGCTCACAAAAGCTCACGAAGGGGAAGCAACACTGAACGAAATATACAATTTCTTCGGTATTCGACTATTAATGACAACAGTAAAAAATACATTAAACAGAGTATTGGACGAAAGGATAAGTTTTGGCGAAACTGACGTTTTCGGTGAAATTATGAGCCGGGATAGATACGCGTTTATGTTACGTAATCTTATTTTAATATAGTTCAATTAGAAAGATCCAGCCGACTGACAAAAATTAAGGTATTGTCTGACAAACTTTGTAGTTCCATTAAAAATTGTTTACCTACTCCGTTCCGTAATTTATGTGTAGACGAGACTTTACTTTTATATAAGGGACTGTTGTCAGTTAAACAGTATAGACCCTCCAAACGGGAATAGATTTGGCATCAAGACTTTCGTATTGTGTGACTGTAAAACGGGTTTTGTATTAAATTTTATTGTATATGGCAATTAGGAGAGGGCATACGTTTGTTCGTTATTGGTATAACAGCCCGACATTATACAGTTATTTATATAAAAAATAAAACTAACAACCTGTGGCATGGTAAAACCGCGAAGGAAAGACATGCCTGGCATAAACGAAAAACTTAAACATGACGAAATATCCTTTCGATCATCATCCACATGCTCGCTCTCAAGTGGCAGACAAACGGGAGGTATATATGTTATCAACATTGCCACTGCGCGGATTCATAAATACCAAAATAATTGACTATCGGACTGGAGAAATGAAAAAAAAGCCATCGTGTATTGTTGATTATACTGTTAATAAGGGTGCAATCGACAATCGCGACAAGGTTATATCGACTGTGTTGTCAATTCGGAAAATTATAAGTGATATAAGAAATTTTTTTCCATCTACTGGACGTGTCAGTATGGAATGCTTATTGCCTACGTAGGTTTCAAAAAGAAAACGTAACAATGCGAGCATTTCATCTTACTTACTCAAAGAAACTTTCAAGAAATACTGAGACTGAACAACAACAATAGTTGCAGTAAATATACCGTGGACCAACCGTTCAGACTCACCGAGAAACATTTTCCATCATACTGCAAATCTAAAAATTCTAAAAAAGCGCTCCGAAATTGTATAGTGTGTTCGAAAAACGACGTATCCCAGAAGTATCCCAGATGCATCCCAGAATCCACCCAGACGCATCCCAGACGGAACCAGACGCAACCCTCCAGATTTTTTTTTTTAATCTCTCTCTTTCAGCTCTAAGTTTTCATTTGTGCTTCTTTCCTTAGGCTGAATAAGAAGTATCTCATAAATAGTCCACGATTGTTTTCCGTGGGAAAAAATATTCCGGTGGTAAAATAGACTCCCGTTCGGATCTCCGGGTGGAGGCTTTCTCAGGGGCAGCTAAGGAGTTAGTGAGAAGAAGTGCGCGAGTAGCATCACTTGAGCAGCGATCGCGTCCCCTAAGACGACAAGTGGATGCACGTCCGGCGTAGGGCAGCGTAGGGGCGCTGCAACGAGTGCGCGCCTGTCGTCCAAGGCCACTCACCGCGTACTCCCCGCAGCGCTCCTAACCCCGTACAAATCGGACTGCATCAGGTGGTAGACAATCTTCGAAAGGCTACAATTCTATTGGAGAGGTGTGATAGGCATTTGCCAAGGCCATCTTCTAAGGCCGGGCAAACTAATAGCGCGGATATCGAACCAGTCGCGAACCCCGGATTAAACCCGGAAAGCCCTTCCAGGTCGAGGAACGTAGAGAAAATGCAGGAGCCGAAGTGCGAACCGACTGCTACGCGACCGCGAACATGCGCATACGTGCGCATGCCCGCCGCGCACCACCCTTCGGAAGCGGATCGAACGACCCGAGCCCCTAGTCATTATCTGTTCCCCCGTAGAAAAGCATACACGAAAAGTAGGAGAAATAACCTCAAAGCACCGTCCACTGAGGAAGACGTCGAGGAAGCTTGCACGGACTCACCCACGGAAACGTCAGGAGAATCGTCACATAATTCGTCAGTGCGACGGTAGAAGCGGATCAGGCTCCCTCAGGAACCCCTGTGGAGAACAGCCCACGCGAAACCCCCGATTCGTCAGGCGCGGAAACTGCGCATCACGAATTAAAGGCCCTGCAGGTATCCTTCGCCGAGCCGGGCGCGACAGTCCCAACATGTGACTTAATCTTGGAAACAACCCCATCACCCACCACAGTAAATCGCGAGCCCCCAAAAATCCACCTGTTGCAATTAAACATGGGCTAATATATGACAGTAACAGGTGAAGTTCGCGATCTTATTAGCAAGAAGCGCCTGGACGTTCTGCTCCTGCAGAAACCGTACGCACAACGACAAGGGACAAGGTATGAGATAATAGGCTTAGGCAGTACAACTAAAATAGCGGCCACCTTCGAAGATCGACCCTGGTCAACGGTGGTGGCGACCAACCCGAACATCGCGTTGCTCTTCATCTCGCAGCTCAGCACTCCGCACTGCGTATGTGCAGAAGTGCAAGCACCTGGTTTCTACGTTGTCACGCACTATTTCAAATACAGCGATGAAATAGAGGAGCAGCTTAGGCACCTGGAAATGGTACTTCGTGCACTAAGGGGGGAGAGAATTATTGTATCGTTGGACGCAAACGCACGATCGCCTCTCTGGGGTCTTCAGGGCACAGATTAGAGAGGCTCGAAGCTAGAAGCCCTCATTCGGGCATCCGGATTTAGGGTTATTAACGATGCGAAGCAGGTACCCACATTCTGGACGACGAGAGGCTCCTCCTACGTCGATGTCACACTTTCGTCACAATCCATGAGCCGACTCATCGGCCAATGGAAGGTTAGAACAAGTCGGACGTCCAGCGACCATAATTCGATAGACATCGCGATACATCCCCCTAAGGCTAAGTCGTGCGGTGGGGGGAGTGCCCGAGGCGCGGAAACAGGAGGTTCAACACAAGGAGAGCCGACTGGGACTTCTTCGCCGCGCGGTTACTCGCCCTATCCGCGACAAGACTGGAGGAACAGCTTAGGTTCGGCTTCAGAAGTAGAGACAAGAGCCAATGTGCTCACAAATGTCCTACAAACCGCGTACTCCGAATCCCTGCCTCGGAAAAAGGCCCATCGAAAGTCCAACCCGTGGTGGACGTCGGCGCTAACTATACAGAAAAAGGCAGTATTTAGACTAAGGCGCGCGTTCCAGCGGGAAAAAGACAATACTGCGAGTCTCGCGATAATGCGTGAATATCGTTCGTCGTTGCGGGACTATGCCAAAGCTGTACGTAAAGCTAAAACAGCCACTTGGAGGAAATTCACTTCAGAACAGGATAACTCGGAACCGTGGTGGTATATTTATAAACGACAGGCGGATAAACTTCGCGTCGAGAGGTTAATTGACACTCTCAGAAGGGAAGGCGGGAAGACGAAGAATGTACGCGGCACGGCAAAAACCCTCCTCGACACGCATGTCCCGGACGACTGCGTGTCCGAATACACAACGGAAAAACGAGCAGTGCAGAACACGCAGGAAAGCTCCCAAAACCGCGGATGCCCCTCTCTTCACGAAGGGAGATGTCGCGCGTTTCACAGGCTCCCTTAAGAACGGAACGGCCCCAGGGCCTGACCTCATCAAGGTGTCCGTGCTCAAGAGAGCGTTCACTCTAATCCCTTCCCATTTCGTAGATCTCTCCAACGGATGCGTCCAATGGGGCACATTCCCCCACATCATCTGGAAGGAGTGCTCCATAAGAGCTCTCCTAAAAGGTGTTGACAAGGACGCGGAAGAACCTAAGTCATATACGCCCTATGCCTCCTCTCAGTCGTGGAAAAAGTTCTAGAGACGCTGCAAAAGCTACGCCTCAATGAAACATCCCTCGCGCCGGGAATACTTTCAGACAAGCAATACGGCTTTGTCCCGGAAAGCTCCACAGAGGACGCGATAGTAGAAATACGTCGAATTGTTTCTGTCTTCTCGAGGAGATATATCGTTGCGCTTCAGTTTGGCATTTGTGGAGCCTTCGACAATCTGGTGGCCATTGGTTCTCAAGTCACTCCATGATCGGGATTGCCTCAGAAATATATTCAACGTCATTACAAGTTACTTAGCGGACCGCAAGATCAAAATCGCACTAGGAGATCATGAGGTCTTCGAGCAGGCTTCAAGGGGATGCCCACAAGGATCGGTCCTTGGTCCCTCTTGTTGGAACCTCATGTTTGATGACCTCCTACGGAAACTGGAGAAATCCTCGGAAGTCTCTGCACCGAAGGGGATCTGAAACAGTTAAGCGCGATCCAGCGATCGGCCCTTATCTCGGTCACATCAGCGTACCGTACGGCGGCGACAGAGTCCCTATGCGTAGTGGCGGCGGAGCATCCGATTGAACTCCAACTGCGGAAGCGCAGGAGATTATTCAATATTAGGAAGAACAGATCCACTGAATCTGCGGACCGGGACCTGAAAGGCACGAATAGAAAACGAGCGGTAGCGAGACAAGTAGCAGATGAAGAAATTCTTAGAGACTGGCAGTCAAGATGGGAGAACTCCACAAAAGGAAGGTTCACGTATGACTACTTCCCGGACATCAAGAAAAGGAAGGGTGCCCGTTTCGTCTCTCCTAATTATTACACATCTCAGTTCCTGACAGGGCATGGAGCGTTCAAGGCCAAACTGGCATCGATGAACATCATCCCGGAAGCAACATGCGAGTGCGGCGAGGAGGACACGGTTTCGCACCACGTCGCTGATTGTCCGGTTTTTGATCCCCAGAGAGTAGCTCTGGAAGAAATTCTCCGTGGACAGAGATGTTCGGAAGCAGCGAGAAATCTTGTCTCCTCGGCTGAGACCTACTCCCTCTTCGCGGAGTTCTGCAAGGAAACCCTCCTTATCAAGGCTTATTAGCTTTACTGTCCTGGTCAGCCGAGGTTGTCGGAGCCTCGGTGGTGGGGGCGGGTGCCTGTATTCATCTCATGTTAGCCTACCCCCGAGCAGGACAGGATCGGAGAGGCTCGTATGCATCTCCCTATTTTTTTTTTCTTGCACCAAACTCTCTCCCCGCAACCTGTAATCCTAGCCAATGCCATCCCATCCTACGGAACAAGTGCCAAGGCTCATGGTACTTTGAGTTGGCCTTTCCCGTGGTTCCCCGTGGGCGCGGCCGGCATCAACGTGGTGACTCGTTGCTACGGGGTTGTTGGTCGTGACAAAACCGCTCACCCTGCCCTCCGGCAGGAGATTTGGGTTTTACCGAATCCGGTTTCTTCTTAGTGGTGGCTGCTGTCTGTAGATAGTTCCGTAGCGTATGCCCTAATGGGCGAGGTAGCATAGATGTAGGCATCTCTCGGATGTCCACCTTTACAATATACTGTCCCTATCTACTATTGCCATCGTGACGGCTCTCCTAACATCATCGAATATGGGTGGATAATCCCTGGTGTTAGGAACAAAGAGCATCGAAATGCCACTACTCCTGTGAGTTTTGGAAAAACGGCCGACGGCAGATCGACCGAACTCCTTTCGAGGTCTTCGGGGCACGATTAGTATGTGAGTTAGATTAGCGTCCACGCGCGATCTTCTATTAAATACTGATGGGCTACAGCCGGGACGTCGCTAGGCCGAGCGACAGGGCATTCCTCCACGCGGTTCCCCGTGGACATATACCGCAATGTACATGGCGATATTGTCCTCCCGGTTCGTCCTACGGGTCCTGGGAATTTTCTAAGTTCTGCACCTAAAGCGTGGTTTCTCACCCAGTTTGCTGTAAGGGCATCCACACACATCAGGTACGAAGGTACGACTCGAACATCCAGAGAGACTAGAAGGACGATATTTTGTAACGTATGCCTATAAAGGCAAGGAAGCACAGGTGCAGGCACCCTATACGTGTGTCCACCTTCGCAATATACTGTCCCTATCAACTCAAGAGCGCATCGATTGCAACACGACCGCGAACCCGCGCACAAGTTCGAATGCTCACCGCGCAACACCCTTCGGAAGCGGATCGAACACCCTAGCAATTACCATAATCCCCGTAGGAAAATAAACGTAAAGAGTGGCCAAAACCCCAGACCTTTGAGCAAGACGCTGGGGAAGCTGGTAAGGATTCACCCACATAATTGTCTGGTGAATCGTCAGATGAATTATCAGGTGAGGTCGTAGAAGCGGACCAAGCCCCTCGGGGACCACCGAGGAGAACGACCCCCGCGAAAACCCCGACTCTTCAAGTGCGA
Organism: Vespa velutina; assembly: GCF_912470025.1. NCBI lineage: Eukaryota > Metazoa > Arthropoda > Insecta > Hymenoptera > Vespidae > Vespa > Vespa velutina. Next base: position 80,244 of record NW_025920071.1, read on the forward strand.
TAATAGCGCAACCCGAACCAAAATCCCCATGAGTTACCTTCGCCGAACCATGCGCAACCATTCTCGCACATGATTTAATCTCAGAAACATCCCCATCCGCCCCAGTAAATCGCGAGCCCCCAAAAATTCACCTGTTACAACTAAACATGGGCCGCTCTAGGACAGTAACGGATGAAGTTCGCGATCTGATTAGCAAGAAGCGCCTGGACGTTCTGCTACTACAATAACCGTACGTACAAATACACGGCGCAGGATACGAGAACTTAGATTTAAGCAGTCCAACAAGGATAGCTACCATCCGCGACGAAAGACCCTGGTCAGCGGTCGCGGCGACCAATCCGAACATCGCGTTGCTCTTCATCTCGCAGCTCAGCTCTCAGCACTGCGTATGTGCAGAAGTGCAAGCACCTGGCTCCACTTTTTATATAGTCTCGCATTAATTTAAATACAGCGATGAAGTAGAAGAGCAACTTAGGCACCTGCAAACGGTACTTCGTGCCCTAAGGGGAGAGAGAGTTACAGTATCACTGATCGTCAACGCGCGATCGCCTTTTTAGGGCCCTCAGTGCACAGATGAGAAAGGATTAAAACTAGAAGACCTCATCCGTGCATCCGGGTTTAGAATAATTAACGACGCGAAGCAGCCTCCCACATTCTGGACGGCGAGAAGCTCCTCCTATATCGATGTAACCCTCTTGTAACAATCCATGAACTGACTCATTGTCAATTCGTTAGGACAAGCTAGACATCCAGTGACCATAATTCGATAGACGTCGCGATACATCCCCCGAAGGCTAAGTCGGGTGGTGCGATGTGCGCTCGGGGCAAAGGGAACAGGATGTTCAACGCCAGGAGAGCCGAAAGGGACTTGTTCGCCGAGTGTCTAATCTCCCTCACCACGGCAAGGCTGGTGGGAAACAGTTTAGGATCGCCTTCAGAAGTAGTGACAAGCCTCGCTGTAATGATAGGCACGCCACGAGTAAATGCGTAAATATTGTTCGTCGTTGCGGGACTATAGCAAAGCGGTACGACGTGCCAAATTATAAAGCTGGAGGAAATTCGTCACGGAGCAGGGTAATGCGAAACCGTCAGGATACATATACCAACAGCAGGCAAGAAAACTTAGCGTAGGAAGAGCGACCAACACTCTCAAACGAGAAGGCGGAAAGACTATGAATGTTCGTGATACGGCAAGAGTCCTCCTTAACACGCATGTCTCGGATAACTGCGTGTCCGAAGACACGATGGAACAGCATGCAGTGCCGAATACCTCCAGAAACGTTCCTCAAACTGCGGATTTCCCTGTCTTCACGAAGAGATCGCGCGTGCCGTAAGTTCCCTTAAAAACTGAAAAGTCCCGGATCCTGATCTTATCGAGATTTGCGTCCTCAAGAGTGCATTTGCCGTTATCCAATTCCAATTCGTAGATCTCTTTAACGGATGTCTCCAATGAGGCATCTTCCCCTCCAATAGGAAAGAGGACTCTTTAAGAGCTCTCCTAAAAGGCGTTGGTTAGGACAGGGAGGACCTAATCAACGCCCTTTAGGAGAGCTCTTATCGGTCCATATGCCTCAACTGCGCCTCAATGAAACATCCCTCGCTCCGGGTAAACTTTCGGACAAACAATATGGCTTTGCCCCGGGAAACTATTGAGGACGCGATAGTAGAGATGCGCCGAATCATTTCTGCCTACTTACGGAGATATGTCGTTGCATCGTTATATGACATCTCGGAAGCCTTCGACAATGTTTAGTGGCCTTTAATTCTCAAGGCACTCCAGGATTGTGATTGCCCGTGAAACGTTTTCAACGTTAAGACAAGTTACTTCGCGGACCGCAAGGTAAAAATCGCTTTAGGAAAGCATGAGTTTCCAAATCAGGCCTCGAGAGGATGCCAACAAGGATCGGTCCTTGGTCCCTCTTGCTGGAACCTCGACCAGCTACTACGGATACTGGAGGGATTCCCGGAAGTCAACGCGATCGCGTAAGCGGACAACCTACTCGTTATCGTAGACGAATATTACAGGAAGGAACTAGAAAAGAAAAAAAATTCCGTGGTGGATAGGATTGAATTTGAACACAACTGGGTTTAGAGGGAACCCATCGGTAGAAGGGGAGGACAACGTTCGGATAGGAAGCGGAAAACGGCGAAGAAAACCAACCTAGCCAGTAGGCCTCCCACCATAAAGATAGAAAAGAATAATATTAAATTTAGAAATTCCGTTAGATACTTCGGCGTATACTTCAATAAAGGGCTAGGGGTTATGACACACTTCCGTCAAGGTCGGCCAAGTGTTCACAAAGCGAGGTAGGTTAGCAGCTAGGGAATGGGGAATCCGCCACTCCTCCCTCCGAACGATCAAGAAAGGCGTGTTCACCCCTACGATTACGTATGCGGCAGCAGAATAGACTGATCTCTGCACGGTTGGGGATTTGAAAAAGTTATGCACAAACCAGCGATCGGTCCTCATCTTGGTCACGTCCACGTTTTGCATAAATGCTCCGGAATCCCTCTGCGTCGTAGCAGCAAAGCCCCTGGTATATCTCCCGTTACTGAAATGAAGGTGACTATACAACATTAGGAAAAATAGGTTCACCGAGACAGCTATTCGACAAATGGAAGACACGAAGAATAACCTTTTCGCTTCGAGCGCCGGATTTATCCGGCATCCGCGCGGCGACTTGTGCGTACAAGCGCCGGATATATCCAGCATCAACATGATGTGTATACAGGTACCATCTGTGATCAATGAAAAATTCTTCATTATCGTCAGAACATTCTGAACTGATTTTATTGATGTATTGGATTAATCACATACTACACCTACTCTTTAGTGTTACATAAAAACGGCATCCAAAATATCTATCGGATTATATTCGTTTTTTTACGAATACACATCGTGTTCTATAAGAATTAAGAATGGATCAGCTCTAGATATAAATCTTTTTTTAAGAATGAAAAATTTTAGGTTAGGAATTGTTTAAAATTTTATTTAGGAACAGTTTAAGCCCTTTCAGAATGTGTACAAGAAATAATAAAAGCATTTTATTCCAAAACGAAATTATCAATTCGGAAAATTATTCAATTGAGGAAAATGAAAATAATTTCCATCTATGCAAAAGAAGACGGAGAAACATACTCAGCATGTCGGAGTCAGAAACAGAGTTAATTGACGATGAACTTCAGGACACCTATTGCAACATATCGTGAACATCCAATAATTTTAAACCAAAAATCCATTTATTTTCCTCACAGATGTCGGGAGTTACAAAAAAATACGCAGTTCCCACAAAATTATAGACTACTTTTTTATCATTATTAATGTCACAAAACAAAAAATTATCAATTCAAGAGTACTGAAGTAGGGATAAATATTTACAAAGTAATATTTTTGGTGAGGTAATGGTTAGAGACCGTTATCTTTCGTTGTTACGGATGATACATTTTTCACATGAACTTGGGCGCACTGAAGATCGCCTAAGTAAAATAAGAGATGTAATCAATATGCTGCGAAAATCGTTCAAGGACACATTTCAACCTTTCCAAAAACTTTGCATTGATGAAAGTTTACTATAATATAAAGGTCGCTTGTCTTTCAAGCAATATATTCCGACAAAACGAAACCACTTTGGTATCAAATCATATATGCTTAGTGATTGTAAAACAGGATATGTACAAGATAAAATAGTTTATTCCGGAAAGTCAACGATTACAGAAATTGAAAACACGGAAATTGGAAAATCTGGGGAATTAGTTTTGTCCCTCTTGAAACCGTACATAAGGAAAAGACATACACCCTACGTTGATAACTTTTATTCAAGTCCAGCGTTATTTACCGTTTTACACAATAATTATACTAATGTAAGCAGGACCATGGAAAAACGACGGAAAGGAATGCCGAAGATTGAAGAAAAATTAAAAAAGGAGAGGCATGTTTTAGATTTTCAAAAAGATTTTGGTGATGAAGTGGGTAGATAAAAGAGAAGTTTATATGATTTCGAGTATGCACACTGCAGACTTTGCAACATCGAAATATGGAGGAAACAGAGTGTGTAGAAGTCCGTGTGCGTTATAGATTACAATAAGTCAATGGGCATATCAGACAAGGTGGATAGTGTGATAAGTAAAATCAATTCAACGCGAAAATCATTAAAATAGTATCGAAAATTTGTCTTCCACCTTATCGACGTCTGTGTATGGAACGCATATTTCTTATATAAATACAAACGCAGAGAACACATCTATGGCAAAATTTCTGTTAGACTTAATAGAGCAAATAATCTCAAAATACCATCATAACATAATTCGTTGTCAAAGCAGAGCCGCTGATAATCCAGCGAAATTGACAGAGATGCATTTCCCCTCACTGTATATATCAAAAGGAAAAAACAGAAGTCGAAGGTGTGTAGTGTGTAGTAAAAGTGATAAAAGGTCTGATTCGCGATATAAATGTAAAAATTGTAATGTACGATTATGTATAGATCCATGTTTTAGGAAATACCATACAGAATTACACTATTAATTTCTAAATATTAGCATAATAATTTGTGTTACATTATTAATAATATAAAATGTTCAATTATAAATTCTTGTAAATACGTAAGTAGCTAAAAATTTGTCAACTGTAATTAGTCGAATGTCTTTAGAGTAACTAATATAATTTTGTTTAAGTGTTTTCATATTAAAAATGTAAGGAATACGTGCTATATTAGAGCAACAATTGTTTTATTAGTCATTGTAATTATTTAAGACTTAAAAAATGTATATAGAAAAACCACGTACACTGTGCACATTTCTAACGCGTGCTTCCGTACGGCGACGACACTTCGGCGGACTGGACTTCCGAAGCGAAAGGGTTAAGCGCGCGGTAGCAAGTCAGGTCGCTAAGAAAATCTCTTGGGTTTGGCAGTCTAGATGGGAGAACTCCTCCAAGGGAACGACAACACATGCGTTTTTCCTGGACATCAAGTACAGAATGGGTACCCGTTTCGTCTCTCCTAACCATTTCACAAGTCAGTTTCTTACAGGACACGAAGCCTTCAAGGCCAAGCTGACGTCGCTGAACATCATCACAGAAGGAGCATACAAGTACGGCGAAGACGACATGGTTTCGTATAACATCATCGATTGTCAGATTTTCGAACCCCAGAGATTCGCTCTGAGAAGAAGTGCATATAATCAGAGTTCTTTAATAGTAGAGAGAAGAAATTCTCTATGAAAGGAGCTGGATGGAAGCAGTGAGAGATTTTGTTTCCACCCCCGAGGCCATCTCCTTCTTTGCGGAGTTTTGCGAAGAAACCCTCATCATAAAGTGTCATTAGTTCATGATTGCTCTTCAGCCGGGATTGTCGGAGTTCCGGGGATGGGGATGAGTGCCCGTAATCTTCTCGGGATAGCCCAATCTCGAACAGTATAGGTTAGGAAATGCTTGTAAGCATCTTCCTATTTTATTTTCTCTCCATCACCAAACCCTCACCGTTAAACCTGATATCCTACCAACCCCATTCCATCCTACGGAACAAGTGCCAAATCTCGTGGCACTGTGAATATGCCTCTCCGTGGTTCCCCGTGGGCACGGCCGGCATCAATGTGATGATTCGTTGCAGCGAGGAGGTTGATCGTAGCTAAACCGCTCACCCTGCCCCGCCGGCCGGAGTTTTGGGTTTTTCCGAGTCCGGTCATTTGGCCGAGGTGGTTGCTGGTAGTGCATAGCTCCGTAGCATATGCCTGAATGAGCGAGGTAGCATAGGTGCAGGCATTCCTCGAGGAAGACGCCACACGCGAAACCCCCGATAATATAGGCGCGATAAGAGCGCACCCCGAACCAAAGACACCGCGGGTTACCTACGCAGAACCCTATGCAACAATCCTTGGATATGATTCAATCTCGGAAACAACCCAATCCGCCCCAGTAAATCGTGAGTCCATTAAAATCCATCTGTTACAACTAAACATGGGACTCTTCATCTCGCAGCTCAGCACTCCGCACAGCATCTGTGCAGAAGTGCAAGCACCTGGCTCCTCTTTCTTCGTTATCTCGCAATATTTTAAATACAGTGATGTAGATGAATAGAGAAGCACCTTAAGGACCTGGAATCGGTACTTCGTGCTCAAAGAGGGAGAAAATTATAGTATCACTGGACGCAAACGCACGATCGCCTCTCTGAGGCCGACAGGGTACCGATGAGAGAGGTTCGAAGCTAGAAGCCCTTAGGGCATCAGGGATTAGAGTCATTAATGATGCGAAGCAGGCACCCACATTCTGAACGACGGGAGGCTCCTCCTATATCGACGTTACCCTCTCGTCACAATCCATGAGCCGACTCATTGGCCAATGGAAAGTTAGAACAAGTCGTACGTCCAGCGACCATAATTCGATAGACATCGGGATACATCCCCCTAAGGCTAAGTCGTGCGGTGGGGGGAGTGCCCGAGGCGCGGAAACAGGAGGTTCAACACAAGGAGAGCCGACTGGGACTTGTTTGCCGAGCGGTTACTCGCCCTATCTGCGACAAGACTGGAGGGAAACAGCTTAGGTTCGGCTTCAGAAGTAGAGACAAGAGCCAATGTGCTCACAAATGTCCTACAAACCGCGTGCTCCGAATCCCTGCCTCGGAAAAAGGCCCATCGAAAGTCCAACCCGTGGTGGACGTCGGCGCTAACTATACAGAAAATGGCAGTATTTAGACTAAGGCGCTCGTTCCAGCGGGAAAAAGACAATACTGCGAGTCTCGCGATAATGCGTGAATATCGTTCGTCGTTGCGGGACTATGCCAAAGCTGTACGTAAAGCTAAAATAGACACTTGGAGGAAATTCGCTTCAGAACAGGATAACTCGGAACCGTGGTGGTATATTTATAAACGACAGGCGGATAAACTTCGCGTCGAGAGGTTAATTGACACTCTCAGAAGGGAAGGCGGGAAAGCGATGAACGTACGCGACACGGCGAAAACCCTCCTCGATACGCATGTTCCGGACGACTGCGTGTCCGAAGACACTACGGAACAACGGGCATTGCGGAACACGTCCAGGAAAGCCCCCGAAACAGCGGATGCCACTCTCTTCACGAAGGAATAGGTCGCGCGTGTCATAGGCTCCCTAAAGCACGGAAAGGCCCCGGGCATGACCTCATCGAAGTGTGCGTTCTCAAAAGAGCCTTCACTCTAATCCCTTCTCATTTCGCAGAACCCTTCAACGGGTGCCGCCATTAGAGCACATTCCCCACCATCTAGTAGGAGGGCTCCCTAACAGCTCTCCTAAAATTTGTTGACAAAGAAGCAGATGACACTAACTCATATAGGCCCATATGCCTCCTCTTAGTCGTAGGAAAAGCTCCAGAGAGGCTACTAAAGCTACGCCTAAATGAAACATCCCTCGCGCCGGGAAAACTCTCAAACAAGCAATATGGCTTTGTCCCAGGACGCTCCACAGAGGACGCGATAGTCGAGATGCGCCGTATAGTTTCAGCATCCCAACGAAGATACGTCGTAGCGAAGCTGTTTGATATCCCAGGAGCCTTCGACAATGTCTGGTGGCCATTGGTCCTCAAGGCACTCCATGATAGGGACTGTCCAAGAAATATTTTCAGCGTCATCACGAATTACTTTTCGGACCGCAAGGTCAAAATTGCGCTAGGGGAACATGAGGTCTCCAAGCAGGCCTCGAGGGGATGCCCGCAAGGATCGGTCCTTGGTCCCTCCTGCTGGAACCTTATGTTTGACGAGCTGCTACGGAAACTCGAGGAATCCACGGAAGTTAACGCAATCGCGTACGCGGACGACCTACTCGTTATTGTAGACGGGGACTCGAGGAAAGAATTAGATGAAAAAGGGAATCGTGCGATGCCCACCATCACCGGATAGTGCTCAACGGCAAAACTCTCCATTTCGGAACGGAAAACGGAGGCAATCGTCCTGAAATCCGATTCGGTTAAAAGGAAACCCATCGGCAGGAGAGGAGGGCAACGCCCGGATAGAAGCGGAAAGCGCAAGGAAAGCCGATTTAATGAGCAGGCCACCCACTATTAGGACAGGGAATAACAGTGTTAGGTTCAAGAACTCCGTCAGACACCTCGGGGTCCACTTTGATAAAGGACTAGGGGTCAAGACAAACTGTCGTTACCTTAACGACAAGGTTGGGCCACTATTCGCGAAGCTAGGCAAATTAGCAGCTAGGGAATGGCGGCTCCGCCACTGTGCCCTTTGGGCGATTTATCGAGATGTATTTACTACTACGGTCACGTATGCGGTAGCAGGATAGAATGACCTCTGCACGGAAGGGGATCTGAAAAAGTTAAGCGCAACCCAGAGATCGGCCGTTATCTCGGTCACATCTGCGTACCGTACGGCAGTGACAGAGTCCTTATGCGTAGTAGCGGCGGAGCCACCGATTGATCGCCAGCTGATGAAGAGAAGGAGATTAAACGAAATTAGGAGGAACAGACCCGCAGAATCAGCGAACCGGGAACTGGAAGACGCAAATAGAAAGCGAGAGACAGCGAGAAAGGTAGCAGACGAAGAAATTCTTAGGGACTGGCAGTCAGGATGGGAGTTCTCCACAAAAGTAAGGACAACGTATGACTATTTCTCGGACATGAAGAAAAGGATGAGTGCCCGTTTCTTCTTTCCTAATTACTAAACATCTCAGTTTCTAACAGGGCATGGAGCGTTCAAGGCCAAACTGGCATCAATGAACATCGTACCGGAAGGAACATGCGAGTGTGACGAGGAGGACTCGGTTTCGCACCATGTCGCTGATTGTCCGGTTTCTGATCCCCAGAGAGTAGCTCTGCAAGAAATTCTCCAAATTTCTGGAAGAAATCTGGAAAGGACAGATCGGAAGAAGCGAGACATCTTGTCTCCTCGGCTGAGACCTACTCCCTCTTCGAGGAGTTCTGCAAGGAAATCCTAATTATCAAGGGTTATTAGCTTTAGAATCCTGGTTAGCCGAGGTTGTCGGAGCCTCGGTGGTGGGGATGGGTGCCTGTAATCATCTCAGGTTAACCAACCCCTAACCAGGACAGGGTCGGAGAAGCTAGTATCTCCCTTTTTTTTTCTTTTCTCGCACCAACTCCCTCCCCACGACCTGCAATTCTAGACAATACCATCCCATCCTATGGAACGAGTGCCAAGGCTGGTGGCACTGTGAGTGGGCCACCCCGTGGTTCCCCGCGGGTGCGGCTGGCATCAACGTGGTGACTCGTTGCTACGAGGATGCTGGTCGTGGTTAAACCACACACCCTGCCCGCCGGCAGGAATTTTGAGTTTTTCCGAACCAGGTTTCTTCGTAGTGGTAGATGCTGCAAGTAGATAGATCCGTAGCATATGCCCTAATGTGCGAGATAGCATAAATGTAGGGATCTCTAGGATGCCGACCTTTACAATATAATGTCCCTTTCCAATAACGGGTTTCAACATGGCTGCCATAAAGATAGGACGCGTCGCGTTGTGCTCCGTGTTTTGTGAAAAATTTTCTGGTCCATACCACTTCCCCGGTAAAAATTTTATACACACCATACTAATTAATGTGCGGTGAACAAACGGTGATAATAATCAACATTGGGTCTGTGTAATATTCGTGGTATTTGTTAAAATCGTGCTGAATAATTCTGTCGACGCCATCTTGCATTATACTCTATGACCGATGACTGATTCACTCGTAATCTCGGCACCGCGATCGAAGCACACCACGATCAAAGCGACACCACATTCACATCCGAGGCGTACGCTGATTATCTGAGGGAGCTGGACAACAAATGTCTGTGGTATGTCCTTTCGAAATTTAAGTATCGACAGTTGGCACAATTGTGGCGGCCATATTTAAAGCACGGATAAAACACCTCAGGCATGGCTCCAGAGACAATGCCGCCTCGGGAATTCAGGCACGTTTCAACAGACCTTGTCGCCCGGTATGAAAGGGAAAATTCCCAAAATTTCAAGTACTCAAATATAAAATCAAAAATTTTAAATCTTAAAATTAAAAAATTAAAAAATTATAAAACGTCATAAATCTCAAAACTCAGAATTCTACAGACCTTAGCTTCTCGTTAAAGCAGATATGGCAGCCTTGGTGGAACTATCCCCAAAGGGAGGTGTGATAAGTATGAACGTACACATCAGACTAATACAAACACACAGTTTTTTTTTCTTCAGCACCAAGTTTTCTTCTTCGCTTCTTTTCTTAAGTTCAATAAAGAAGTGCCACATAAATAGTCCATGATGGTTGTCTGTGAGCGAAAAATATTCCGGAGGTAAACTATCTTCCCGTTCGGATCTCCGGGTGGTGGCTTTCCCAGGGGCAGCTAACGTGGTGGTGAGAAGAAATGCGCGCATCGCAGCGCTTAAGGCAGCAAGCACATCCCCTAAAGCGACAAGTGGATGCACGTCCAGCGTAGGACAGCGTAGGAGCGCAACAACACGTCGGCCGAGTGCGCGCCCGTCGTCCTAGGCCACTCACCGCGTTACTCCCCGCTGCGCTCCTAGCCCCGTACAACCCTGACTGCGTCAGGTGGTAGACAATCTTCGAAAGGCTACAAAAGTAGTAAAGAGATGCGATAGGCATTTGCCAAGGTCATCTTCAAAGGCCGGGCAAACTAATAGCGCGGATATCGAACCAGTCGCGAACCCCGGACTAAACGCCAAAAGCCTTCCCAGCGCGAGGAAAGTAGAGAAAATGCAGGAGCCCAAGTGCGAACCGACCGCTACGCGACCGCGAACCCGCGAATACGTCCGAATGCTCGCCGCGCAACACCCTTCGGAAACGGATCAAACGCCCACAGCCCCTAGTAATTATCAGATCCCACGTAGGAAAGCATACACGAAAAGTAGGAGAAATAACCTCAAACCACAGTTCACTGTAGAAGACGTCGAGGATGCCGGTACAGATTCACCCACGGAATCGTCAGGTGAATCGTAACATGAATCGTCGAGTGCGACAGTAGAAACGGTCCAAGCTCCCTCGGGAACCCACGAAGAGAACGGCCCACACGAATCCCCCGATTCGACAGGCGCGGAAACAGCGTATCCCGAAACAAAGGCCCCGCAAGTTACCTTCGCCGAACCATGCGCAACAGTAACAGGACGTGGCCCAAACTTGAAAACAGCCGCAACATCCCCAGCAAATCGCGAACACCGAAAAATACACCTGTTAGAACTAAACGTGAGCCGCTGCAGGACAGTAACGGATGAAGTTCGCGAACGGATTAGCAAGAAGCGCCTTGATGTTCTGCTCCTGCAAGAGCCGAACGAACAAAGCCACGGGACGGGATATGAGATCTTAGATTTAGGCAGTACAACAAAAACAGCCGTTACCCGCGAAGAAAGAACCTGGTCAACGGGTATGGCGTCCGATCCGAACAACGCGTTGCTCTTTATCTCGCAGCTCAGCACTCAGCCCTGCGTATGTGCAGAAGTGCAAGTACATGGTTCCTCCTTTTGCGTTGCCTCGCATTGCTTCAAATACAGCGATGAAATAAAGAAGAATCATAGACACCTGAAAAAGGTACTTCGTGCACTAAGGGGGGAGAGAGTCACAGTATCACTGGAAACAAAAGTGCGACCACCTCTATGAGGATCTCAAGGCACAGATGAGAGAGGTTCGAAGCTAGTAGCCCTCATTCTGGCATCCGGGTATATGGTCCTTAACGACGCGAAGCAGGCACCTACATTCTGGACGACGAGAGCCACCTCCTATATCGCTGTCACTCTCGTCACAATTCATGAGCCGACATATAAACCAATGGAAAGTCAGGACAGGCTGGATATCCAGTGAACATAATCCGACAGACATCGCGGGGATAAATCCCCCGAAGACTAAGTCAATCGATGGGGGGTGCACTCGGGGCGCGGGTAACGGGAAGTTCAACACTAAGACAGCCAACTGGGACTTGTTCGCCGAGCGTTTACTCTCCCTATCCGCAACAAGGCTGGAGAGAAACAGCTCAGGTTCGGCTTCAGAAGTAGAGACAAGAGCCAATGTGCTCACAAATGTCCTACAAACCGCGTGCTCCGAATCCATGCCTCGGAAAAAGGCCCATCGAAAGTCCAACCAGTGGTGGACGTCGGCGCTTACTATACGGAAAAAGGCAGTATTTAAGACGCGCGTTCCAGCGGGAGAAAGACCTTACTGCGAGTCTCGGGATAGTGCGTAAATATCGTTCTTCGTTGCGGGACTATAACAAAGCTGTACGTCAAGCAAAAATAGACAGCTGGAGCAAATTCGTCACAGAACAGGGTAACGCTGAACCGCGGAGGTATATTTATAAACGACAGGCGTATGAACTTCATGTCGAGAGGGTAATCAACACTCCCAAAGGGAAGGCGGGAAGTCGAAGAATGTACGCGGCACGGCAAAAACCCTCCTCGACACGCATGTCCCGGACGACTGCGTGTCCGAATACACAACGGAACAACGGGCAGTGCAGATCACGTCCAGGAAAGCTCCCAAAACCGCGGATGCCCCTCTCTTCACGAAGGAAGATGTCGCGCGTTTCACAGGCTCCCTTAAGAACGGAAAGGCCCCAGGGCCTGGCCTCATCAATGTGTCCGTGCTCAAGAGAGCGTTCACTCTAATCCCTTCCCATTTCGTAGACCTCTCCAACGGATGCGTCCAATGGGGCACATTCCCCCACATCATCTGGAAGGAGAACTCCATAAGAGCTCTCCTAAAAGGTGTTGACAAGGACGCGGAAGAACCTAAGTCATATACGCCCTATGCCTCCTCTCAGTCGTGGGAAAAGTTCTAGAGAGGCTGCAAAAGCTACGGCTCAATGAAACATCCCTCGCGCCGGGAAAACTTTCAGACAAGCAATATGGCTTTGTCCCGGAAAGCTCCACAGAGGACGCGATAGTAGAAATACGTCGAATTGTTTCTGTCTCCTCGAGGAGATATATCGTTGCGCTTCAGTTTGACATTTGTGGAGCCTTCGACAATGTCTGGTGGCCATTGGTTCTCAAGTCACTCCATGATCGGGATTGCCTCAGAAATATATTCAAGGTCATTACAAGTTACTTAGCGGACCGCAAGATCAAAATCGCACTAGGAGATCATGAGGTCTTCGAGCAGGCTTCAAGGGGATGCCCACAAGGATCGGTCCTTGGTCCCTCTTGTTGGAACCTCATGTTTGATGACCTCCTACGGAAACTGGAGAAATCCTCGGAAGTCTCTGCACCGAAGGGGATCTGAAAAAGTTAAGCGCGATCCAGCGATCGGCCCTTATCTCGGTCACATCAGCGTACCGTACGGCGGCGACAGAGTCCCTATGCGTAGTGGCGGCGGAGCATCCGATTGAACTCCAGCTGCGGAAGCGCAGGAGATTATACAATATTAGGAAGAACAGATCCACTGAATCTGCGGACCGGGACCTGAAAGGCGCGAATAGAAAGCGAGCGGTAGCGAGACAAGTAGCAGATGAAGAAATTCTTAGAGACTGGCAGTCAAGATGGGAGAACTCCACAAAAGGAAGGTTCACGTATGACTACTTCCCGGACATCAAGAAAAGGATGGGTGCCCGTTTCGTCTCTCCTAATTATTACACATCTCAGTTCCTGACAGGGCATGGAGCGTTCAAGGCCAAACTGGCATCGATGAACATCATCCCGGAAGCAACATGCGAGTGCGGCGTGGAGGACACGGTTTCGCACCACGTCGCTGATTGTCCGGTTTTTGAACCCCAGAGAGTAGCTCTGGAAGAAATTCTCCGTGGAAAGAGATGTTCGGAAGCAGCGAGAAATCTTGTCTCCTCGGCTGAGACCTACTCCCTCTTCGCGGAGTTCTGCAAGGAAACCCTCCTTATCAAGGGTTATTAGTTATCGAATCCTAATCAGCTTGGGTTGTCGGAGCCCCGGTGATGGGGGTGGGCGCTTGTAATCATCTCAGGCTAACCCACACTCAAGCAGGACAGGGTCGGAGTTGCTCGCATGCATCTCCCTTTTTTTCTCTCCAGTACCAAACTCTCGCCTCAACCTGCTATCCTCCCCAATCCCACCCAATCGTACGGAACGAGTGCCAAGGTTCGTGGTACTGTGAGTGGGGCTCTCTCCGTGGTTCCCCGTTGGCGCGGCCGGCATCAACGTGCTGACTCGTTGCTACGGGGTTGTTGGTCGTGACAAAACCGCTCACCCTGCCCTCCGGCAGGAGATTTGGGTTTTACCGAATCCGGTTTCTTCTTAGTGGTGGCTGCTGTCTGTAGATAGTTCCGTAGCGTATGCCCTAATGCCTTAAAGTACTTTTATAAAAGAACTCTGATCTTATTTCATTCTTTTCCCATCTAAGCCCTTTTACTTATAGTGCCCCTGCTAGAATACCTTGATTACATGTTCCTTATTTATTCCCCTAAGACCTTATTTTAAATTGTTATAATACAGCACCCAGACTAGATCATTTCCACCGACTCTTTTAAGCCCTTTCATGTAAAGCATTTCATAAAAGTAACTCAATGGTAGTCCGTTCATCGCACCGTTACTCTATCATTAATGAAAGTATCAATTAAAATATAACTTGAGAGGTACAAATTCCCTTCACTTATTATTAATATTACTTTTTAATGCGTTTTCTTCCAGCTTAAAAGTTTTCTTTCAGCTTAAGTTTTCCTTCGGCGTCTTCTTTTCATATGTTTATTTAGGAAGTCGGCCCCTTAAATTTCATGATGGTTGCGCGTGGCGAAGAATATTACGGACGTAAACTAGCCTCCCGTTAGGATCTCCCGAGTGGAGGCCTTCACAGGGTAGGTTGGCGTAGTGTGGACAACCTCGTGCATAGCGTCGCTGAATGCAGCTAACGCAACCCAGATGACGAGTGGATGCACTTACGGCGTAGGGCAGCGTAGGGCGGCGTAGTGCACGATCGTCGCTCAAGGCCACTCTCCGAGCGTCTCCCCACTGCATTCCTTGCACCGCACAGCCCGGACTGCATCAGGTTGTAGTCTTCGATAGGCCATAATAGTTTGTCCTAAGCCAGACAAACAAATGCCGCTGACCCTATATCGGATGCGATTAGTTTAGAGTAAAACAGCACCAGAACAGCCGCGATAAGACCTTCCGGTTCGAATAATAGACTGGTATAACAGAACCCAGGGTGCGGATTGATAATCACGCCACCGCGAACTCGATTGTATGTCCGCAAGCTTTCAGCGCAAAATTTCGCAGAAGCAGAATTTACGCACCCAGTCTCTACAAATAGCAACAATTCCGGCGATAACAGCGACAAAGGAACGCACGGAAAAGCCCCCTTACCACCGATAATAGAGCAAGACCCCGAGCCATGCCGCGTGGATACATCTCGGAAACTACTGGAAACAACCCTCGAAATAGGCTACGCCCCACCGGCAACTCTCGAAGAGTACAACACACCAGAAACCACCGGCGCGATAGAAGCGGATCTTCAATTCGATGAACCGTGATTCGACGCACTCAAAAATTCATTTATTGCAGCTAAATAGTTAAACTAAAGCGTTCTAAAACGGTTACGGGCAAATTGCACGAATTGATTATCCAAAAGCACTTGGACGTATTGCTTCTATAGGAGCCGTACATCCAAAAGCAAGGGACAGGATATGAGATTATAGGATGAGGCAACGGAACAAGAATTGCAGCCATTCGCGATGAAAGACCCTGGTCTGCAGTCGCGGCGACCTACAAAAACATCACGTTGCTGTTTATCTCGCAGCTCAGCAGACCGCATTGCGCCTGTGTAGAAGGTCAAGAAACCGGCTCCACCTCCGTCGTCTCGCACTACTTTTAGTACAGCGACGAAATATAAAAGCACTTTAGGCACTTGGAATTAG
The DNA here is from genome assembly GCF_912470025.1 of Vespa velutina. Taxonomy (NCBI): domain Eukaryota; kingdom Metazoa; phylum Arthropoda; class Insecta; order Hymenoptera; family Vespidae; genus Vespa; species Vespa velutina. Next base: position 96,026 of record NW_025920071.1, read on the forward strand.
TGTTTCGTGCACTAAGGGTGGAGAGAGTAATAGTACCTCTGGACGCCAACGCGCAATCTCCTCTCTGGGGCCCTCAGGGCACAGATGAAAGAGGGTCGAAGTTAGAAGCACTCATTTGGGCATGCGGGCTAAAAGTGATAAAGAACGTAATGCAGCTACCAACATTCTGGAACACGAGAGGCCATACATCGACTTAACCCTCTCGTCGCACTCCATAAGCCGACTTATTACCCAATGGAAAGTAAGAACAGGCCGGACGTCCAGTGATCACAATTCAATAGACATCGCGCCACTTCCCCCAGAGGCCAAGTCGGGTCGAGGGGATGGTACTCGGGGCGCGAGGAACAGGAGGATCAATAGGAGAGAAGACTGAGACCTATTCGCTGAGCGCTTGCTCTCTCACCACGGCAAGGCTAGAGGGAAGCAGTTTAGGATTTAGTAATTAATACTTTTAAACGAGACGGAGGGAAGACCACGAACGTGCAAGAAACGGCTACAGTCCTTCTCAATACGCATGTCCCGGACGACAGCGTATTCGAAGACACACCAGAGCAGCGAGCAGTACGGAATCTATCAAGAAACGTTCCCGAAACGGCGAATGTCCCACTCTTCACGGAGGAAGTGGTCGCGCGGTTCGTAGAGTCCCTTAAAAACAGCAATGCCCTGAGGCCGAATCTTATCGAGGTTTGTGTGCTCAAAACAGCATTCTCCATTATCCCATACATATTCGTTAATCTTTTCAACGGACACCTTCAATGAGATATCTTCTCATCAATTTGGAAAGAGAGCTCCTTAAGAGCACTCCTCAGGGGCGACGAGAATGACGCGGAAGATACCAAGTCCTACAGACCGATATGCCTTCTATCCGTCATAGGAAAAGTTCTGGAAAGTATCCTGAAGCTGCGCCTCACCGAAATCTCCCTAGCGCCGGGAAATATATGGGACAAACAGTTTGGGTTTGTCCAATGACGTTACACAAAAGACGCAATCCTAGAGATACGTCGAATCGTTTCTGCGTCCTCACGGAGATATGTCATCGCGTTGTTATTCGACATCTCGGGAGCTTTCGACAACGTTTGGTGGCCTTTAGTTCTCAAGGAACTCCAAGAACGGAACAGCCTGAGAAACGTCTTTAACGTGATGCAAGCTACTTCGCGGACCGCAAGGTAAAAATCGCTATAGGAGAGCATGAGGTTTCTAAGCAGGCTTCGAGTGGATGCCCACAAGGATCGGTCCTTGTGGCCCCTTCTGCTGGAATCTCATATTCGACCAGCTCCTACGGATACTGGAGGAATCCTCGGAAGTCAACGCTATCGCGTACGCGGACAGCCTAGTCGTTACCGTAGATGGATAGTCCAGGAAAGTACATGAGGAGAAAGGAAATTGCGTGGTAAACAGCATCACCGGATGGTGCACATTGACGAAATTGTCAATCTCCGAGCGTAAGACTGAAGCGATCGTCCTTAACCTTTTAAGTACGACGCGCCTCTATAGTGGCTTTTGCGGATATTATCTTTTAAATACGACGCGCCACTATAGTGGCTTTTGCGGATATTATCTTTCAGGAGGACGCGCCACTATAATGGCTTTCGCGGATGTGATTCTTAAACGACGCGTCAGTGTAGTGGCTTGCACTTACGACTCACTCTCTCACCATCTGAATGGGAAAACTATCTTCATATGAATAATTGTTGTACACTTCTTTTTTCTTTACATTGATTTACAACAGTATAAATCAATAATAGACAGAATACATTTTCTTTATTTTTTACGGCAGTGTCAAGTATGAATTATGGCATTTTCCTTAAATAAATATACAATTTGCATTTTCCTAACATGTCCTTATACATACTTAAGTCTCTAATCTCAAAATGCCACATAAAAAGAGAAAACAAAGGGCAATTTCTGACAATTCAGAATCCGACTCGGAAGTCGAAAATCACATCAATAGAAGCATGCAGAGTAAGAAGAAGATAAAAAAAATGAGAATAATCAGTTCCTCTAAGTCAGAAGATTTTGCTATGTGCGAAGAGGAATGTTTTGAAAGAATAGTCTAGTCACCTGCAAATTTGGAGCCGCAGGTACATCAATTTGATTCTCGAAATTCTGGGATGACAATTCGGCTCAATCGATCGGCACCTGCGATCGACTACTTCCAAATAATCTTCTCGGAAATTTTGGTTTCATTTATTGTTCAAGAAACAAATGATTATCGAAGATTCAAAATGAACACTACCGGGCGCTCGCTCACAAAAGCTCACGAAGGGGAAGCAACACTGAACGAAATATACAATTTCTTCGTTATTCGACTATTAATGACAACAGTAAAAAATACATTAAACAGAGTATTGGACGAAAGATAAGTTTTGGCGAACTGACGTTTTCGGGAAAATTATGAGCCGGGATAGATACGCGTTTATGTTACGTAATCTTTATTTTAATATAGTTCAATTAGAAAGATCCAGCCGACTGACAAAAATTAAGGTATTGTCTGACAAACTTTGTAGTTCCATTAAAAATTGTTTTACTCCGTTCCGTAATTTATGTGTAGACGAGACTTTACTTTTATATAAGGGACTGTTGTCAGTTAAACAGTATAGACCCTCCAAACGGAATAGATTTGGCATCAAGACTTTCGTATTGTGTGACTGTAAAACGGGTTTTGTATTAAATTTTATTGTATATGGCAATTTAGGAGAGGGCATACGTTGTTCGTTGACAATTGGTATAACAGCCCGACATTATACAGTTATTTATATAAAAATAAAACTAACACCTGTGGCATGGTAAAACCGCGAAGGAAAGACATGCCTGCCATAAACGAAAAACTTAAACATGACGAAATATCCTTTCGATCATCATCCAACATGCTCGCTCTCAAGTGGCAAGACAAACGGGAGGTATATATGTTATCAACTTGCCACTGCGCGGATTTCATAAATACCAAAATAATTGACTATCGGACTGGAGAAATGAAAAAAAAGCCATCGTGTATTGTTGATTATACTGTTAATAAGGGTGCAATCGACAATCGCGACAAGGTTATATCGACTGTGTTGTCAATTCGGAAAATTATAAAGTGATATAAGAAATTTTTTTTCCATCTACTGGACGTGTCAGTATGGAATGCTTATTGCCTACGTAGGTTTCAAAAAGAAAACGTAACAATGCGAGCATTTCATCTTACATTACTCAAAGAACTTTCAAGAAAATACTGAGACATGAACAACAACAATAGTTGCAGTAAATATACCGTGGACCAACCGTTCAGACTCACCGAGAAACATTTTCCATCATACTGCAAATCTAAAAATTCTAAAAAAGCGCTCCGAAATTGTATAGTGTGTTCGAAAAACGACGTATCCCAGAAGTATCCCAGATGCATCCCCAGAATCCACCCAGACGCATCCCAGACGGAACCAGACGCAACCCTCCAGATTTTTTTTTTTAATCTCTCTCTTTCAGCTCTAAGTTTTCATTTGTGCTTCTTTCCTTAGGCTGAATAAAGAAGTATCTCATAAATAGTCCACGATTGTTTTCCGTGGGAAAAAATATTCCGGTGGTAAAATAGACTCCCGTTCGGATCTCCGGGTGGAGGCTTTCTCAGGGGCAGCTAAGGAGTTAGTGAGAAGAAGTGCGCGAGTAGCATCACTTGAAGCAGCGATCGCGTCCCCTAAGACGACAAGTGGATGCACGTCCGGCGTAGGGCAGCGTAGGGGCGCTGCAACACGTCGGCCGAGTGCGCGCCTGTCGTCCAAGGCCACTCACCGCGTTACTCCCCGCAGCGCTCCTAACCCCGTACAAATCGGACTGCATCAGGTGGTAGACAATCTTCGAAAGGCTACAATTCTATTGGAGAGGTGTGATAGGCATTTGCCAAGGCCATCTTCTAAGGCCGGGCAAACTAATAGCGCGGATATCGAACCAGTCGCGAACCCCGGATTAAACCCGGAAAGCCCTTCCAGGTCGAGGAACGTAGAGAAAATGCAGGAGCCGAAGTGCGAACCGACTGCTACGCGACCGCGAACATGCGCATACGTGCGCATGCCCGCCGCGCACCACCCTTCGGAAGCGGATCGAACGACCCGAGCCCCTAGTCATTATCTGTTCCCCCGTAGAAAAGCATACACGAAAAGTAGGAGAAATAACCTCAAAGCACCGTCCACTGAGGAAGACGTCGAGGAAGCTTGCACGGACTCACCCACGGAAACGTCAGGAGAATCGTCACATAATTCGTCGAGTGCGACGGTAGAAGCGGATCAGGCTCCCTCAGGAACCCCTGTGGAGAACAGCCCACGCGAAACCCCCGATTCGTCAGGCGCGGAAACTGCGCATCACGAATTAAAGGCCCTGCAGGTATCCTTCGCCGAGCCGGGCGCGACAGTCCCAACATGTGACTTAATCTTGGAAACAACCCCATCACCCACCACAGTAAATCGCGAGCCCCCAAAAATCCACCTGTTGCAATTAAACATGGGCTAATATATGACAGTAACAGGTGAAGTTCGCGATCTTATTAGCAAGAAGCGCCTGGACGTTCTGCTCCTGCAGAAACCGTACGCACAACGACAAGGGACAAGGTATGAGATAATAGGCTTAGGCAGTACAACTAAAATAGCGGCCACCTTCGAAGATCGACCCTGGTCAACGGTGGTGGCGACCAACCCGAACATCGCGTTGCTCTTCATCTCGCAGCTCAGCACTCCGCACTGCGTATGTGCAGAAGTGCAAGCACCTGGCTCCTCTTTCTACGTTGTCACGCACTATTTCAAATACAGCGATGAAATAGAGGAGCAGCTTAGGCACCTGGAAATGGTACTTCGTGCACTAAGGGGGGAGAGAATTATTGTATCGTTGGACGCAAACGCACGATCGCCTCTCTGGGGTCTTCAGGGCACAGATTAGAGAGGCTCGAAGCTAGAAGCCCTCATTCGGGCATCCGGATTTAGGGTTATTAACGATGCGAAGCAGGTACCCACATTCTGGACGACGAGAGGCTCCTCCTACGTCGATGTCACACTTTCGTCACAATCCATGAGCCGACTCATCGGCCAATGGAAGGTTAGAACAAGTCGGACGTCCAGCGACCATAATTCGATAGACATCGCGATACATCCCCCTAAGGCTAAGTCGTGCGGTGGGGGGAGTGCCCGAGGCGCGGAAACAGGAGGTTCAACACAAGGAGAGCCGACTGGGACTTCTTCGCCGCGCGGTTACTCGCCCTATCCGCGACAAGACTGGAGGAAAACAGCTTAGGTTCGGCTTCAGAAGTAGAGACAAGAGCCAATGTGCTCACAAATGTCCTACAAACCGCGTACTCCGAATCCCTGCCTCGGAAAAAGGCCCATCGAAAGTCCAACCCGTGGTGGACGTCGGCGCTAACTATACAGAAAAAGGCAGTATTTAGACTAAGGCGCGCGTTCCAGCGGGAAAAAGACAATACTGCGAGTCTCGCGATAATGCGTGAATATCGTTCGTCTTTGCGGGAGTATGCCAAAGCTGTACGTAAAGCTAAAACAGCCACTTGGAGGAAATTCGCTTCAGAACAGGATAACTCGGAACCGTGGTGGTATATTTATAAACGACAGGCGGATAAACTTCGCGTCGAGAGGTTAATTGACACTCTCAGAAGGGAAGGCGGGAAGACGAAGAATGTACGCGGCACGGCAAAAACCCTCCTCGACACGCATGTCCCGGACGACTGCGTGTCCGAATACACAACGGAAAAACGAGCAGTGCAGAACACGTCCAGGAAAGCTCCCAAAACCGCGGATGCCCCTCTCTTCACGAAGGGAGATGTCGCGCGTTTCACAGGCTCCCTTAAGAACGGAACGGCCCCAGGGCCTGACCTCATCAAGGTGTCCGTGCTCAAGAGAGCGTTCACTCTAATCCCTTCCCATTTCGTAGATCTCTCCAACGGATGCGTCCAATGGGGCACATTCCCCCACATCATCTGGAAGGAGTGCTCCATAAGAGCTCTCCTAAAAGGTGTTGACAAGGACGCGGAAGAACCTAAGTCATATACGCCCTATGCCTCCTCTCAGTCGTGGAAAAAGTTCTAGAGACGCTGCAAAAGCTACGCCTCAATGAAACATCCCTCGCGCCGGGAATACTTTCAGACAAGCAATACGGCTTTGTCCCGGAAAGCTCCACAGAGGACGCGATAGTAGAAATACGTCGAATTGTTTCTGTCTTCTCGAGGAGATATATCGTTGCGCTTCAGTTTGGCATTTGTGGAGCCTTCGACAATGTCTGGTGGCCATTGGTTCTCAAGTCACTCCATGATCGGGATTGCCTCAGAAATATATTCAACGTCATTACAAGTTACTTAGCGGACCGCAAGATCAAAATCGCACTAGGAGATCATGAGGTCTTCGAGCAGGCTTCAAGGGGATGCCCACAAGGATCGGTCCTTGGTCCCTCTTGTTGGAACCTCATGTTTGATGACCTCCTACGGAAACTGGAGAAATCCTCGGAAGTCTCTGCACCGAAGGGGATCTGAAACAGTTAAGCGCGATCCAGCGATCGGCCCTTATCTCGGTCACATCAGCGTACCGTACGGCGGCGACAGAGTCCCTATGCGTAGTGGCGGCGGAGCATCCGATTGAACTCCAACTGCGGAAGCGCAGGAGATTATTCAATATTAGGAAGAACAGATCCACTGAATCTGCGGACCGGGACCTGAAAGGCACGAATAGAAAACGAGCGGTAGCGAGACAAGTAGCAGATGAAGAAATTCTTAGAGACTGGCAGTCAAGATGGGAGAACTCCACAAAAGGAAGGTTCACGTATGACTACTTCCCGGACATCAAGAAAAGGAAGGGTGCCCGTTTCGTCTCTCCTAATTATTACACATCTCAGTTCCTGACAGGGCATGGAGCGTTCAAGGCCAAACTGGCATCGATGAACATCATCCCGGAAGCAACATGCGAGTGCGGCGAGGAGGACACGGTTTCGCACCACGTCGCTGATTGTCCGGTTTTTGATCCCCAGAGAGTAGCTCTGGAAGAAATTCTCCGTGGACAGAGATGTTCGGAAGCAGCGAGAAATCTTGTCTCCTCGGCTGAGACCTACTCCCTCTTCGCGGAGTTCTGCAAGGAAACCCTCCTTATCAAGGCTTATTAGCTTTACTGTCCTGGTCAGCCGAGGTTGTCGGAGCCTCGGTGGTGGGGGCGGGTGCCTGTATTCATCTCATGTTAGCCTACCCCCGAGCAGGACAGGATCGGAGAGGCTCGTATGCATCTCCCTATTTTTTTTTTCTTGCACCAAACTCTCTCCCCGCAACCTGTAATCCTAGCCAATGCCATCCCATCCTACGGAACAAGTGCCAAGGCTCATGGTACTTTGAGTTGGCCTTTCCCGTGGTTCCCCGTGGGCGCGGCCGGCATCAACGTGGTGACTCGTTGCTACGGGGTTGTTGGTCGTGACAAAACCGCTCACCCTGCCCTCCGGCAGGAGATTTGGGTTTTACCGAATCCGGTTTCTTCTTAGTGGTGGCTGCTGTCTGTAGATAGTTCCGTAGCGTATGCCCTAATGGGCGAGGTAGCATAGATGTAGGCATCTCTCGGATGTCCACCTTTACAATATACTGTCCCTATCTACTATTGCCATCGTGACGGCTCTCCTAACATCATCGAATATGGGTGGATAATCCCTGGTGTTAGGAACAAAGAGCATCGAAATGCCACTACTCCTGTGAGTTTTGGAAAAACGGCCGACGGCAGATCGACCGAACTCCTTTCGAGGTCTTCGGGGCACGATTAGTATGTGAGTTAGATTAGCGTCCACGCGCGATCTTCTATTAAATACTGATGGGCTACAGCCGGGACGTCGCTAGGCCGAGCGACAGGGCATTCCTCCACGCGGTTCCCCGTGGACATATACCGCAATGTACATGGCGATATTGTCCTCCCGGTTCGTCCTACGGGTCCTGGGAATTTTCTAAGTTCTGCACCTAAAGCGTGGTTTCTCACCCAGTTTGCTGTAAGGGCATCCACACACATCAGGTACGAAGGTACGACTCGAACATCCAGAGAGACTAGAAGGACGATATTTTGTAACGTATGCCTATAAAGGCAAGGAAGCACAGGTGCAGGCACCCTATACGTGTGTCCACCTTCGCAATATACTGTCCCTATCAACTCAAGAGCGCATCGATTGCAACACGACCGCGAACCCGCGCACAAGTTCGAATGCTCACCGCGCAACACCCTTCGGAAGCGGATCGAACACCCTAGCAATTACCATAATCCCCGTAGGAAAATAAACGTAAAGAGTGGCCAAAACCCCAGACCTTTGAGCAAGACGCTGGGGAAGCTGGTAAGGATTCACCCACATAATTGTCTGGTGAATCGTCAGATGAATTATCAGGTGAGGTCGTAGAAGCGGACCAAGCCCCTCGGGGACCACCGAGGAGAACGACCCCCGCGAAAACCCCGACTCTTCAAGTGCGATAATAGCGCAACCCGAACCAAAATCCCCATGAGTTACCTTCGCCGAACCATGCGCAACCATTCTCGCACATGATTTAATCTCAGAAACATCCCCATCCGCCCCAGTAAATCGCGAGCCCCCAAAAATTCACCTGTTACAACTAAACATGGGCCGCTCTAGGACAGTAACGGATGAAGTTCGCGATCTGATTAGCAAGAAGCGCCTGGACGTTCTGCTACTACAATAACCGTACGTACAAATACACGGCGCAGGATACGAGAACTTAGATTTAAGCAGTCCAACAAGGATAGCTACCATCCGCGACGAAAGACCCTGGTCAGCGGTCGCGGCGACCAATCCGAACATCGCGTTGCTCTTCATCTCGCAGCTCAGCTCTCAGCACTGCGTATGTGCAGAAGTGCAAGCACCTGGCTCCACTTTTTATATAGTCTCGCATTAATTTAAATACAGCGATGAAGTAGAAGAGCAACTTAGGCACCTGCAAACGGTACTTCGTGCCCTAAGGGGAGAGAGAGTTACAGTATCACTGATCGTCAACGCGCGATCGCCTTTTTAGGGCCCTCAGTGCACAGATGAGAAAGGATTAAAACTAGAAGACCTCATCCGTGCATCCGGGTTTAGAATAATTAACGACGCGAAGCAGCCTCCCACATTCTGGACGGCGAGAAGCTCCTCCTATATCGATGTAACCCTCTTGTAACAATCCATGAACTGACTCATTGTCAATTCGTTAGGACAAGCTAGACATCCAGTGACCATAATTCGATAGACGTCGCGATACATCCCCCGAAGGCTAAGTCGGGTGGTGCGATGTGCGCTCGGGGCAAAGGGAACAGGATGTTCAACGCCAGGAGAGCCGAAAGGGACTTGTTCGCCGAGTGTCTAATCTCCCTCACCACGGCAAGGCTGGTGGGAAACAGTTTAGGATCGCCTTCAGAAGTAGTGACAAGCCTCGCTGTAATGATAGGCACGCCACGAGTAAATGCGTAAATATTGTTCGTCGTTGCGGGACTATAGCAAAGCGGTACGACGTGCCAAATTATAAAGCTGGAGGAAATTCGTCACGGAGCAGGGTAATGCGAAACCGTCAGGATACATATACCAACAGCAGGCAAGAAAACTTAGCGTAGGAAGAGCGACCAACACTCTCAAACGAGAAGGCGGAAAGACTATGAATGTTCGTGATACGGCAAGAGTCCTCCTTAACACGCATGTCTCGGATAACTGCGTGTCCGAAGACACGATGGAACAGCATGCAGTGCCGAATACCTCCAGAAACGTTCCTCAAACTGCGGATTTCCCTGTCTTCACGAAGAGATCGCGCGTGCCGTAAGTTCCCTTAAAAACTGAAAAGTCCCGGATCCTGATCTTATCGAGATTTGCGTCCTCAAGAGTGCATTTGCCGTTATCCAATTCCAATTCGTAGATCTCTTTAACGGATGTCTCCAATGAGGCATCTTCCCCTCCAATAGGAAAGAGGACTCTTTAAGAGCTCTCCTAAAAGGCGTTGGTTAGGACAGGGAGGACCTAATCAACGCCCTTTAGGAGAGCTCTTATCGGTCCATATGCCTCAACTGCGCCTCAATGAAACATCCCTCGCTCCGGGTAAACTTTCGGACAAACAATATGGCTTTGCCCCGGGAAACTATTGAGGACGCGATAGTAGAGATGCGCCGAATCATTTCTGCCTACTTACGGAGATATGTCGTTGCATCGTTATATGACATCTCGGAAGCCTTCGACAATGTTTAGTGGCCTTTAATTCTCAAGGCACTCCAGGATTGTGATTGCCCGTGAAACGTTTTCAACGTTAAGACAAGTTACTTCGCGGACCGCAAGGTAAAAATCGCTTTAGGAAAGCATGAGTTTCCAAATCAGGCCTCGAGAGGATGCCAACAAGGATCGGTCCTTGGTCCCTCTTGCTGGAACCTCGACCAGCTACTACGGATACTGGAGGGATTCCCGGAAGTCAACGCGATCGCGTAAGCGGACAACCTACTCGTTATCGTAGACGAATATTACAGGAAGGAACTAGAAAAGAAAAAAAATTCCGTGGTGGATAGGATTGAATTTGAACACAACTGGGTTTAGAGGGAACCCATCGGTAGAAGGGGAGGACAACGTTCGGATAGGAAGCGGAAAACGGCGAAGAAAACCAACCTAGCCAGTAGGCCTCCCACCATAAAGATAGAAAAGAATAATATTAAATTTAGAAATTCCGTTAGATACTTCGGCGTATACTTCAATAAAGGGCTAGGGGTTATGACACACTTCCGTCAAGGTCGGCCAAGTGTTCACAAAGCGAGGTAGGTTAGCAGCTAGGGAATGGGGAATCCGCCACTCCTCCCTCCGAACGATCAAGAAAGGCGTGTTCACCCCTACGATTACGTATGCGGCAGCAGAATAGACTGATCTCTGCACGGTTGGGGATTTGAAAAAGTTATGCACAAACCAGCGATCGGTCCTCATCTTGGTCACGTCCACGTTTTGCATAAATGCTCCGGAATCCCTCTGCGTCGTAGCAGCAAAGCCCCTGGTATATCTCCCGTTACTGAAATGAAGGTGACTATACAACATTAGGAAAAATAGGTTCACCGAGACAGCTATTCGACAAATGGAAGACACGAAGAATAACCTTTTCGCTTCGAGCGCCGGATTTATCCGGCATCCGCGCGGCGACTTGTGCGTACAAGCGCCGGATATATCCAGCATCAACATGATGTGTATACAGGTACCATCTGTGATCAATGAAAAATTCTTCATTATCGTCAGAACATTCTGAACTGATTTTATTGATGTATTGGATTAATCACATACTACACCTACTCTTTAGTGTTACATAAAAACGGCATCCAAAATATCTATCGGATTATATTCGTTTTTTTACGAATACACATCGTGTTCTATAAGAATTAAGAATGGATCAGCTCTAGATATAAATCTTTTTTTAAGAATGAAAAATTTTAGGTTAGGAATTGTTTAAAATTTTATTTAGGAACAGTTTAAGCCCTTTCAGAATGTGTACAAGAAATAATAAAAGCATTTTATTCCAAAACGAAATTATCAATTCGGAAAATTATTCAATTGAGGAAAATGAAAATAATTTCCATCTATGCAAAAGAAGACGGAGAAACATACTCAGCATGTCGGAGTCAGAAACAGAGTTAATTGACGATGAACTTCAGGACACCTATTGCAACATATCGTGAACATCCAATAATTTTAAACCAAAAATCCATTTATTTTCCTCACAGATGTCGGGAGTTACAAAAAAATACGCAGTTCCCACAAAATTATAGACTACTTTTTTATCATTATTAATGTCACAAAACAAAAAATTATCAATTCAAGAGTACTGAAGTAGGGATAAATATTTACAAAGTAATATTTTTGGTGAGGTAATGGTTAGAGACCGTTATCTTTCGTTGTTACGGATGATACATTTTTCACATGAACTTGGGCGCACTGAAGATCGCCTAAGTAAAATAAGAGATGTAATCAATATGCTGCGAAAATCGTTCAAGGACACATTTCAACCTTTCCAAAAACTTTGCATTGATGAAAGTTTACTATAATATAAAGGTCGCTTGTCTTTCAAGCAATATATTCCGACAAAACGAAACCACTTTGGTATCAAATCATATATGCTTAGTGATTGTAAAACAGGATATGTACAAGATAAAATAGTTTATTCCGGAAAGTCAACGATTACAGAAATTGAAAACACGGAAATTGGAAAATCTGGGGAATTAGTTTTGTCCCTCTTGAAACCGTACATAAGGAAAAGACATACACCCTACGTTGATAACTTTTATTCAAGTCCAGCGTTATTTACCGTTTTACACAATAATTATACTAATGTAAGCAGGACCATGGAAAAACGACGGAAAGGAATGCCGAAGATTGAAGAAAAATTAAAAAAGGAGAGGCATGTTTTAGATTTTCAAAAAGATTTTGGTGATGAAGTGGGTAGATAAAAGAGAAGTTTATATGATTTCGAGTATGCACACTGCAGACTTTGCAACATCGAAATATGGAGGAAACAGAGTGTGTAGAAGTCCGTGTGCGTTATAGATTACAATAAGTCAATGGGCATATCAGACAAGGTGGATAGTGTGATAAGTAAAATCAATTCAACGCGAAAATCATTAAAATAGTATCGAAAATTTGTCTTCCACCTTATCGACGTCTGTGTATGGAACGCATATTTCTTATATAAATACAAACGCAGAGAACACATCTATGGCAAAATTTCTGTTAGACTTAATAGAGCAAATAATCTCAAAATACCATCATAACATAATTCGTTGTCAAAGCAGAGCCGCTGATAATCCAGCGAAATTGACAGAGATGCATTTCCCCTCACTGTATATATCAAAAGGAAAAAACAGAAGTCGAAGGTGTGTAGTGTGTAGTAAAAGTGATAAAAGGTCTGATTCGCGATATAAATGTAAAAATTGTAATGTACGATTATGTATAGATCCATGTTTTAGGAAATACCATACAGAATTACACTATTAATTTCTAAATATTAGCATAATAATTTGTGTTACATTATTAATAATATAAAATGTTCAATTATAAATTCTTGTAAATACGTAAGTAGCTAAAAATTTGTCAACTGTAATTAGTCGAATGTCTTTAGAGTAACTAATATAATTTTGTTTAAGTGTTTTCATATTAAAAATGTAAGGAATACGTGCTATATTAGAGCAACAATTGTTTTATTAGTCATTGTAATTATTTAAGACTTAAAAAATGTATATAGAAAAACCACGTACACTGTGCACATTTCTAACGCGTGCTTCCGTACGGCGACGACACTTCGGCGGACTGGACTTCCGAAGCGAAAGGGTTAAGCGCGCGGTAGCAAGTCAGGTCGCTAAGAAAATCTCTTGGGTTTGGCAGTCTAGATGGGAGAACTCCTCCAAGGGAACGACAACACATGCGTTTTTCCTGGACATCAAGTACAGAATGGGTACCCGTTTCGTCTCTCCTAACCATTTCACAAGTCAGTTTCTTACAGGACACGAAGCCTTCAAGGCCAAGCTGACGTCGCTGAACATCATCACAGAAGGAGCATACAAGTACGGCGAAGACGACATGGTTTCGTATAACATCATCGATTGTCAGATTTTCGAACCCCAGAGATTCGCTCTGAGAAGAAGTGCATATAATCAGAGTTCTTTAATAGTAGAGAGAAGAAATTCTCTATGAAAGGAGCTGGATGGAAGCAGTGAGAGATTTTGTTTCCACCCCCGAGGCCATCTCCTTCTTTGCGGAGTTTTGCGAAGAAACCCTCATCATAAAGTGTCATTAGTTCATGATTGCTCTTCAGCCGGGATTGTCGGAGTTCCGGGGATGGGGATGAGTGCCCGTAATCTTCTCGGGATAGCCCAATCTCGAACAGTATAGGTTAGGAAATGCTTGTAAGCATCTTCCTATTTTATTTTCTCTCCATCACCAAACCCTCACCGTTAAACCTGATATCCTACCAACCCCATTCCATCCTACGGAACAAGTGCCAAATCTCGTGGCACTGTGAATATGCCTCTCCGTGGTTCCCCGTGGGCACGGCCGGCATCAATGTGATGATTCGTTGCAGCGAGGAGGTTGATCGTAGCTAAACCGCTCACCCTGCCCCGCCGGCCGGAGTTTTGGGTTTTTCCGAGTCCGGTCATTTGGCCGAGGTGGTTGCTGGTAGTGCATAGCTCCGTAGCATATGCCTGAATGAGCGAGGTAGCATAGGTGCAGGCATTCCTCGAGGAAGACGCCACACGCGAAACCCCCGATAATATAGGCGCGATAAGAGCGCACCCCGAACCAAAGACACCGCGGGTTACCTACGCAGAACCCTATGCAACAATCCTTGGATATGATTCAATCTCGGAAACAACCCAATCCGCCCCAGTAAATCGTGAGTCCATTAAAATCCATCTGTTACAACTAAACATGGGACTCTTCATCTCGCAGCTCAGCACTCCGCACAGCATCTGTGCAGAAGTGCAAGCACCTGGCTCCTCTTTCTTCGTTATCTCGCAATATTTTAAATACAGTGATGTAGATGAATAGAGAAGCACCTTAAGGACCTGGAATCGGTACTTCGTGCTCAAAGAGGGAGAAAATTATAGTATCACTGGACGCAAACGCACGATCGCCTCTCTGAGGCCGACAGGGTACCGATGAGAGAGGTTCGAAGCTAGAAGCCCTTAGGGCATCAGGGATTAGAGTCATTAATGATGCGAAGCAGGCACCCACATTCTGAACGACGGGAGGCTCCTCCTATATCGACGTTACCCTCTCGTCACAATCCATGAGCCGACTCATTGGCCAATGGAAAGTTAGAACAAGTCGTACGTCCAGCGACCATAATTCGATAGACATCGGGATACATCCCCCTAAGGCTAAGTCGTGCGGTGGGGGGAGTGCCCGAGGCGCGGAAACAGGAGGTTCAACACAAGGAGAGCCGACTGGGACTTGTTTGCCGAGCGGTTACTCGCCCTATCTGCGACAAGACTGGAGGGAAACAGCTTAGGTTCGGCTTCAGAAGTAGAGACAAGAGCCAATGTGCTCACAAATGTCCTACAAACCGCGTGCTCCGAATCCCTGCCTCGGAAAAAGGCCCATCGAAAGTCCAACCCGTGGTGGACGTCGGCGCTAACTATACAGAAAATGGCAGTATTTAGACTAAGGCGCTCGTTCCAGCGGGAAAAAGACAATACTGCGAGTCTCGCGATAATGCGTGAATATCGTTCGTCGTTGCGGGACTATGCCAAAGCTGTACGTAAAGCTAAAATAGACACTTGGAGGAAATTCGCTTCAGAACAGGATAACTCGGAACCGTGGTGGTATATTTATAAACGACAGGCGGATAAACTTCGCGTCGAGAGGTTAATTGACACTCTCAGAAGGGAAGGCGGGAAAGCGATGAACGTACGCGACACGGCGAAAACCCTCCTCGATACGCATGTTCCGGACGACTGCGTGTCCGAAGACACTACGGAACAACGGGCATTGCGGAACACGTCCAGGAAAGCCCCCGAAACAGCGGATGCCACTCTCTTCACGAAGGAATAGGTCGCGCGTGTCATAGGCTCCCTAAAGCACGGAAAGGCCCCGGGCATGACCTCATCGAAGTGTGCGTTCTCAAAAGAGCCTTCACTCTAATCCCTTCTCATTTCGCAGAACCCTTCAACGGGTGCCGCCATTAGAGCACATTCCCCACCATCTAGTAGGAGGGCTCCCTAACAGCTCTCCTAAAATTTGTTGACAAAGAAGCAGATGACACTAACTCATATAGGCCCATATGCCTCCTCTTAGTCGTAGGAAAAGCTCCAGAGAGGCTACTAAAGCTACGCCTAAATGAAACATCCCTCGCGCCGGGAAAACTCTCAAACAAGCAATATGGCTTTGTCCCAGGACGCTCCACAGAGGACGCGATAGTCGAGATGCGCCGTATAGTTTCAGCATCCCAACGAAGATACGTCGTAGCGAAGCTGTTTGATATCCCAGGAGCCTTCGACAATGTCTGGTGGCCATTGGTCCTCAAGGCACTCCATGATAGGGACTGTCCAAGAAATATTTTCAGCGTCATCACGAATTACTTTTCGGACCGCAAGGTCAAAATTGCGCTAGGGGAACATGAGGTCTCCAAGCAGGCCTCGAGGGGATGCCCGCAAGGATCGGTCCTTGGTCCCTCCTGCTGGAACCTTATGTTTGACGAGCTGCTACGGAAACTCGAGGAATCCACGGAAGTTAACGCAATCGCGTACGCGGACGACCTACTCGTTATTGTAGACGGGGACTCGAGGAAAGAATTAGATGAAAAAGGGAATCGTGCGATGCCCACCATCACCGGATAGTGCTCAACGGCAAAACTCTCCATTTCGGAACGGAAAACGGAGGCAATCGTCCTGAAATCCGATTCGGTTAAAAGGAAACCCATCGGCAGGAGAGGAGGGCAACGCCCGGATAGAAGCGGAAAGCGCAAGGAAAGCCGATTTAATGAGCAGGCCACCCACTATTAGGACAGGGAATAACAGTGTTAGGTTCAAGAACTCCGTCAGACACCTCGGGGTCCACTTTGATAAAGGACTAGGGGTCAAGACAAACTGTCGTTACCTTAACGACAAGGTTGGGCCACTATTCGCGAAGCTAGGCAAATTAGCAGCTAGGGAATGGCGGCTCCGCCACTGTGCCCTTTGGGCGATTTATCGAGATGTATTTACTACTACGGTCACGTATGCGGTAGCAGGATAGAATGACCTCTGCACGGAAGGGGATCTGAAAAAGTTAAGCGCAACCCAGAGATCGGCCGTTATCTCGGTCACATCTGCGTACCGTACGGCAGTGACAGAGTCCTTATGCGTAGTAGCGGCGGAGCCACCGATTGATCGCCAGCTGATGAAGAGAAGGAGATTAAACGAAATTAGGAGGAACAGACCCGCAGAATCAGCGAACCGGGAACTGGAAGACGCAAATAGAAAGCGAGAGACAGCGAGAAAGGTAGCAGACGAAGAAATTCTTAGGGACTGGCAGTCAGGATGGGAGTTCTCCACAAAAGTAAGGACAACGTATGACTATTTCTCGGACATGAAGAAAAGGATGAGTGCCCGTTTCTTCTTTCCTAATTACTAAACATCTCAGTTTCTAACAGGGCATGGAGCGTTCAAGGCCAAACTGGCATCAATGAACATCGTACCGGAAGGAACATGCGAGTGTGACGAGGAGGACTCGGTTTCGCACCATGTCGCTGATTGTCCGGTTTCTGATCCCCAGAGAGTAGCTCTGCAAGAAATTCTCCAAATTTCTGGAAGAAATCTGGAAAGGACAGATCGGAAGAAGCGAGACATCTTGTCTCCTCGGCTGAGACCTACTCCCTCTTCGAGGAGTTCTGCAAGGAAATCCTAATTATCAAGGGTTATTAGCTTTAGAATCCTGGTTAGCCGAGGTTGTCGGAGCCTCGGTGGTGGGGATGGGTGCCTGTAATCATCTCAGGTTAACCAACCCCTAACCAGGACAGGGTCGGAGAAGCTAGTATCTCCCTTTTTTTTTCTTTTCTCGCACCAACTCCCTCCCCACGACCTGCAATTCTAGACAATACCATCCCATCCTATGGAACGAGTGCCAAGGCTGGTGGCACTGTGAGTGGGCCACCCCGTGGTTCCCCGCGGGTGCGGCTGGCATCAACGTGGTGACTCGTTGCTACGAGGATGCTGGTCGTGGTTAAACCACACACCCTGCCCGCCGGCAGGAATTTTGAGTTTTTCCGAACCAGGTTTCTTCGTAGTGGTAGATGCTGCAAGTAGATAGATCCGTAGCATATGCCCTAATGTGCGAGATAGCATAAATGTAGGGATCTCTAGGATGCCGACCTTTACAATATAATGTCCCTTTCCAATAACGGGTTTCAACATGGCTGCCATAAAGATAGGACGCGTCGCGTTGTGCTCCGTGTTTTGTGAAAAATTTTCTGGTCCATACCACTTCCCCGGTAAAAATTTTATACACACCATACTAATTAATGTGCGGTGAACAAACGGTGATAATAATCAACATTGGGTCTGTGTAATATTCGTGGTATTTGTTAAAATCGTGCTGAATAATTCTGTCGACGCCATCTTGCATTATACTCTATGACCGATGACTGATTCACTCGTAATCTCGGCACCGCGATCGAAGCACACCACGATCAAAGCGACACCACATTCACATCCGAGGCGTACGCTGATTATCTGAGGGAGCTGGACAACAAATGTCTGTGGTATGTCCTTTCGAAATTTAAGTATCGACAGTTGGCACAATTGTGGCGGCCATATTTAAAGCACGGATAAAACACCTCAGGCATGGCTCCAGAGACAATGCCGCCTCGGGAATTCAGGCACGTTTCAACAGACCTTGTCGCCCGGTATGAAAGGGAAAATTCCCAAAATTTCAAGTACTCAAATATAAAATCAAAAATTTTAAATCTTAAAATTAAAAAATTAAAAAATTATAAAACGTCATAAATCTCAAAACTCAGAATTCTACAGACCTTAGCTTCTCGTTAAAGCAGATATGGCAGCCTTGGTGGAACTATCCCCAAAGGGAGGTGTGATAAGTATGAACGTACACATCAGACTAATACAAACACACAGTTTTTTTTTCTTCAGCACCAAGTTTTCTTCTTCGCTTCTTTTCTTAAGTTCAATAAAGAAGTGCCACATAAATAGTCCATGATGGTTGTCTGTGAGCGAAAAATATTCCGGAGGTAAACTATCTTCCCGTTCGGATCTCCGGGTGGTGGCTTTCCCAGGGGCAGCTAACGTGGTGGTGAGAAGAAATGCGCGCATCGCAGCGCTTAAGGCAGCAAGCACATCCCCTAAAGCGACAAGTGGATGCACGTCCAGCGTAGGACAGCGTAGGAGCGCAACAACACGTCGGCCGAGTGCGCGCCCGTCGTCCTAGGCCACTCACCGCGTTACTCCCCGCTGCGCTCCTAGCCCCGTACAACCCTGACTGCGTCAGGTGGTAGACAATCTTCGAAAGGCTACAAAAGTAGTAAAGAGATGCGATAGGCATTTGCCAAGGTCATCTTCAAAGGCCGGGCAAACTAATAGCGCGGATATCGAACCAGTCGCGAACCCCGGACTAAACGCCAAAAGCCTTCCCAGCGCGAGGAAAGTAGAGAAAATGCAGGAGCCCAAGTGCGAACCGACCGCTACGCGACCGCGAACCCGCGAATACGTCCGAATGCTCGCCGCGCAACACCCTTCGGAAACGGATCAAACGCCCACAGCCCCTAGTAATTATCAGATCCCACGTAGGAAAGCATACACGAAAAGTAGGAGAAATAACCTCAAACCACAGTTCACTGTAGAAGACGTCGAGGATGCCGGTACAGATTCACCCACGGAATCGTCAGGTGAATCGTAACATGAATCGTCGAGTGCGACAGTAGAAACGGTCCAAGCTCCCTCGGGAACCCACGAAGAGAACGGCCCACACGAATCCCCCGATTCGACAGGCGCGGAAACAGCGTATCCCGAAACAAAGGCCCCGCAAGTTACCTTCGCCGAACCATGCGCAACAGTAACAGGACGTGGCCCAAACTTGAAAACAGCCGCAACATCCCCAGCAAATCGCGAACACCGAAAAATACACCTGTTAGAACTAAACGTGAGCCGCTGCAGGACAGTAACGGATGAAGTTCGCGAACGGATTAGCAAGAAGCGCCTTGATGTTCTGCTCCTGCAAGAGCCGAACGAACAAAGCCACGGGACGGGATATGAGATCTTAGATTTAGGCAGTACAACAAAAACAGCCGTTACCCGCGAAGAAAGAACCTGGTCAACGGGTATGGCGTCCGATCCGAACAACGCGTTGCTCTTTATCTCGCAGCTCAGCACTCAGCCCTGCGTATGTGCAGAAGTGCAAGTACATGGTTCCTCCTTTTGCGTTGCCTCGCATTGCTTCAAATACAGCGATGAAATAAAGAAGAATCATAGACACCTGAAAAAGGTACTTCGTGCACTAAGGGGGGAGAGAGTCACAGTATCACTGGAAACAAAAGTGCGACCACCTCTATGAGGATCTCAAGGCACAGATGAGAGAGGTTCGAAGCTAGTAGCCCTCATTCTGGCATCCGGGTATATGGTCCTTAACGACGCGAAGCAGGCACCTACATTCTGGACGACGAGAGCCACCTCCTATATCGCTGTCACTCTCGTCACAATTCATGAGCCGACATATAAACCAATGGAAAGTCAGGACAGGCTGGATATCCAGTGAACATAATCCGACAGACATCGCGGGGATAAATCCCCCGAAGACTAAGTCAATCGATGGGGGGTGCACTCGGGGCGCGGGTAACGGGAAGTTCAACACTAAGACAGCCAACTGGGACTTGTTCGCCGAGCGTTTACTCTCCCTATCCGCAACAAGGCTGGAGAGAAACAGCTCAGGTTCGGCTTCAGAAGTAGAGACAAGAGCCAATGTGCTCACAAATGTCCTACAAACCGCGTGCTCCGAATCCATGCCTCGGAAAAAGGCCCATCGAAAGTCCAACCAGTGGTGGACGTCGGCGCTTACTATACGGAAAAAGGCAGTATTTAAGACGCGCGTTCCAGCGGGAGAAAGACCTTACTGCGAGTCTCGGGATAGTGCGTAAATATCGTTCTTCGTTGCGGGACTATAACAAAGCTGTACGTCAAGCAAAAATAGACAGCTGGAGCAAATTCGTCACAGAACAGGGTAACGCTGAACCGCGGAGGTATATTTATAAACGACAGGCGTATGAACTTCATGTCGAGAGGGTAATCAACACTCCCAAAGGGAAGGCGGGAAGTCGAAGAATGTACGCGGCACGGCAAAAACCCTCCTCGACACGCATGTCCCGGACGACTGCGTGTCCGAATACACAACGGAACAACGGGCAGTGCAGATCACGTCCAGGAAAGCTCCCAAAACCGCGGATGCCCCTCTCTTCACGAAGGAAGATGTCGCGCGTTTCACAGGCTCCCTTAAGAACGGAAAGGCCCCAGGGCCTGGCCTCATCAATGTGTCCGTGCTCAAGAGAGCGTTCACTCTAATCCCTTCCCATTTCGTAGACCTCTCCAACGGATGCGTCCAATGGGGCACATTCCCCCACATCATCTGGAAGGAGAACTCCATAAGAGCTCTCCTAAAAGGTGTTGACAAGGACGCGGAAGAACCTAAGTCATATACGCCCTATGCCTCCTCTCAGTCGTGGGAAAAGTTCTAGAGAGGCTGCAAAAGCTACGGCTCAATGAAACATCCCTCGCGCCGGGAAAACTTTCAGACAAGCAATATGGCTTTGTCCCGGAAAGCTCCACAGAGGACGCGATAGTAGAAATACGTCGAATTGTTTCTGTCTCCTCGAGGAGATATATCGTTGCGCTTCAGTTTGACATTTGTGGAGCCTTCGACAATGTCTGGTGGCCATTGGTTCTCAAGTCACTCCATGATCGGGATTGCCTCAGAAATATATTCAAGGTCATTACAAGTTACTTAGCGGACCGCAAGATCAAAATCGCACTAGGAGATCATGAGGTCTTCGAGCAGGCTTCAAGGGGATGCCCACAAGGATCGGTCCTTGGTCCCTCTTGTTGGAACCTCATGTTTGATGACCTCCTACGGAAACTGGAGAAATCCTCGGAAGTCTCTGCACCGAAGGGGATCTGAAAAAGTTAAGCGCGATCCAGCGATCGGCCCTTATCTCGGTCACATCAGCGTACCGTACGGCGGCGACAGAGTCCCTATGCGTAGTGGCGGCGGAGCATCCGATTGAACTCCAGCTGCGGAAGCGCAGGAGATTATACAATATTAGGAAGAACAGATCCACTGAATCTGCGGACCGGGACCTGAAAGGCGCGAATAGAAAGCGAGCGGTAGCGAGACAAGTAGCAGATGAAGAAATTCTTAGAGACTGGCAGTCAAGATGGGAGAACTCCACAAAAGGAAGGTTCACGTATGACTACTTCCCGGACATCAAGAAAAGGATGGGTGCCCGTTTCGTCTCTCCTAATTATTACACATCTCAGTTCCTGACAGGGCATGGAGCGTTCAAGGCCAAACTGGCATCGATGAACATCATCCCGGAAGCAACATGCGAGTGCGGCGTGGAGGACACGGTTTCGCACCACGTCGCTGATTGTCCGGTTTTTGAACCCCAGAGAGTAGCTCTGGAAGAAATTCTCCGTGGAAAGAGATGTTCGGAAGCAGCGAGAAATCTTGTCTCCTCGGCTGAGACCTACTCCCTCTTCGCGGAGTTCTGCAAGGAAACCCTCCTTATCAAGGGTTATTAGTTATCGAATCCTAATCAGCTTGGGTTGTCGGAGCCCCGGTGATGGGGGTGGGCGCTTGTAATCATCTCAGGCTAACCCACACTCAAGCAGGACAGGGTCGGAGTTGCTCGCATGCATCTCCCTTTTTTTCTCTCCAGTACCAAACTCTCGCCTCAACCTGCTATCCTCCCCAATCCCACCCAATCGTACGGAACGAGTGCCAAGGTTCGTGGTACTGTGAGTGGGGCTCTCTCCGTGGTTCCCCGTTGGCGCGGCCGGCATCAACGTGCTGACTCGTTGCTACGGGGTTGTTGGTCGTGACAAAACCGCTCACCCTGCCCTCCGGCAGGAGATTTGGGTTTTACCGAATCCGGTTTCTTCTTAGTGGTGGCTGCTGTCTGTAGATAGTTCCGTAGAGTATGCCCTAATGGGCGAGGTAGCATCGATGTAGGCTTCTCTCGGATGTCCACCTCACAATATACTGTCCCTATCTACTGCCGCCGTGCCGGCTCCCCTAGCACCGTCGAACATGGGTGGATAGTCCCTTGTGTTAGGAATAAAGAGCATCGAAATGCCACTACTCCTATGACTTTTGGAGACACGGCCGACGGGGATCGACCGAACTCCTTTCGAAGTCTTCTGGGTTGGATCAGTATGATTACATACAGTTGGATCAGTGTTAGATTAACGTTCACAAGCGTTCTTATATTAAATGCTGACGGGCTATATCCGGGACGTCGCTAGGCAGAGCGACGGGGCATACCTCCACGCGGTTCCCCGTGGGCATGTACCTTGTGGTACATGGTGAATTTGACTTCCCGGTACTTAAGATTAAAGTACTTAATCATATGATCCCCCTTTTCCTTCCAAGTCGCCTCACTTAAAGTATTCTTACATAAACATTTGGATTATACGTCTCTCCTCTTCTTTTCCAAGCTCTTCTACCTAAGGTACTTTCACTAAATTACCTTGACTATATGCTCTTTCCTTAGTTTCTATGTCCTTCTACCCACAGTACTTTTGCCAGAGCACTTCATTACAAAATCATACTTTCCCTTCTAACCCCTTTTACTCAAGGTACTTCGACTAGTGAACTTAATCATATGTTCTGCTGATTCCAAGTCATCTTACAGAAAGTACTTTACCTGAGAATTTTGACCATATGTTCCTTCCTCTCTCAATATGCCCTTTTACTTAAAGTTCTACTATAAGAACCTTGATCATATATTCTTTTTTCCTTCTGAGTCCCTTTGCTTAAAGTACTTTTATAAAACAACTCTGATCTTATTTCATTCTTTTCCCATCTAAGCCCTTTTACTTATAGTGCCCCTGCTAGAATACCTTGATTACATATTCCTTATTTATTCCCCTAAGTCCTTAATTTAAATTGTTATAATACAACACCCAGACTAGATGATTTCCACCGACTCTTTTAAGCCCTTTCATGTAAAGCATTTCATTAAAGTAACTCAATGGTAGTCCGTTCATCGCACCGTTACTCCATCATTAATGAAAGTATCAATTAAAATATAACTTGAGAGGTACAACTTCCCTTAACTTATTATTATTATTACTTTTTAATGCGTTTTCTTCCAGCTTAAAAGTTTTCTTTCAGCTTAAGTTTTCCTTTGGCGTCTTCTTTTCATATGTTTATTTAGGAAGTCGGCCCCTTAACTTTCATGATGGTTGCGCGTGGCGAAAAATATTACGGACGTAAACTAGCCTCCCGTTAGGATCTCCCGAGTGGAGGCCTTCACAGGGTAGGTTGGCGTAGTGTGGACAACCTCGTGCATAGCGTCGCTGAATGCAGCTAACGCAACCCAGATGACGAGTGGATGTACTTCCGGCGTAGGGCAGCGTAGGGCGGCGTAGTGCACGATCGTCGCTCAAGGCCACTCACCGAGCGTCTCCCCACTGCATTCATTGCACCGCACAGCCCGGACTGCATCAGGTGGTAGTCTTCGATAGGCCATAGTAGTTTTGGGAAGGTGCGATAGAAGTTTGCTGAGGCCATCTTCTAAGACAGACAAACAAATGCCCCTGACGCTATATCGGACGCGATTAGTTTAGAGTAAAACAGCACCAGAACAGCCGCGATAAGACCTTCCGGTTCGAATAATAGACTGGTATAACAGAACCCAGGGTGCGGATTGATAATCACGCCACCGCGAACTCGAATGTATGTCCGCAAGCTTTCAGCGCAAAATTTCGCAGAAGCAGAATTTACGCACCCAGTCTCTACAAATAGCAACAATTCCGGCGATAACAGCGCCAAAGGAACGCACGGAAAAGCCCCCTTACCACCGATAATAGAGCAAGACCCCGAGCCATGCCGCGTGGATACATCTCGGAAACTACTGGAAACAACCCTCGAAATAGGCTACGCCCCACCGGCAACTCTCGAAGAGTACAACACACCAGAAACCACCGGCGCGATAGAAGCGGATCTTCAATTCGATGCACCGTGATTCGACGCACTCAAAAATTCATTTATTGCAGCTAAATAGTTAAACTGAAGCGTTCTAGAACGGATACGGGCAAATTGCTCGAATTGATTTTCCAAAAGCACTTGGACGTGTTGCTTCTATAGGAGCCGTACATCCAAAAGCAAGGGACAGGATATGAGATTATAGGATTAGGCAACGGAACAAGAATTGCAGCCATTCGCGATGAAAGACCCTGGTCTGCAGTCGCGGCGACCTACAAAAGCATCACGTTGCTGTTTATCTCGCAGCTCAGCAGACCGCATTGCTCCTGTGTAGAAGGTCAAGCAACCGGCTCCACCTCCGTCGTCTCGCACTACTTTTAGTACAGCGACGAAATATAAAAGCACTTTAGGCACTTGGAATTAGTGTTTCGTGCACTAAGGGTGGAGAGAGTAATAGTATCTCTGGACGCCAACGCGCTATCTCCTCTCTGGGGCCCTCAGGGCACAGATGAAAGAGAGTCGAAGTTAGAAGCACTCATTTGGGCATGCGGGATAAAAGTGATAAAGAACGTAATGCAGCTACCAATATTCTGGAACACGAGAAGCCATACATCGACTTAACCCTCTCGTCGCACTCCATAAGCCGACATATTAGTCAATGGAAAGTAAGAATAGGCCGGACGTCCAGTGATCACAATTCAATAGACATCGCGCCACTTCCCCCAGAGGCCAAGTCGGGTCGAGGGGATGGTACTCGGGGCGCGAGGAACAGGAGGATCAATAGGAGAGCAGACTGAGACCTATTCGCTGAGCGCTTGCTCTCTCACCACGGCAAGGCTAGAGGGAAGCAGTTTAGGATTTAGTAATTAATACTTTTAAACGAGACGGAGGGAAGACCACGAACGTGCAAGAGACAGCTACAGTCCTTCTCAATACGCATGTCCCGGACGACAGCGTATTCGAAGACACACCAGAGCAGTGAGCGGTACGGAATCTATCAAGAAACGTTCCCGAAACGGCGAATGTCCCACTCTTCACGGAGGAAGTGGTCGCGCGGTTCGTAGAGTCCCTTAAAAACAGCAATGCCCTGAGGCCGAATCTTATCGAGGTTTGTGTGCTCAAAACAGCATTCTCCATTGTCCCATACCTATTCGTTAATCTTTTCAACGGATACCTTCAATGATGTATCTTCTCATCAATTTGGAAAGAGAGCTCCTTAAGAGCACTCCTCAGGGGCGACGAGAATGACGCGGAAGATACCAAGTCCTAAGGACCGATATGCCTTCTATCCGTCATAGGAAAAGTTTTCGAAAGTATCCTGAAGCTGCGCGTCACCGAAATCTCCCTAGCGCCGGGAAATATATGGGACAAACAGTTTGGGTTTGTCCGATGACGTTCCACAAACGACGCAATCCTAGAGATACGTCGAATCGTTTCTGCTTCCTCATGGAGATATGTCATCGCGTTGTTATTCGACATCTCGGGAGCTTTCGACAACGTTTGGTGGCCTTTAGTTCTCAAGGAACTCCAAGACTGGAACAGCCTGAGAAACGTCTTTAACGTGATGCAAGCTACTTCGCGGACCGCAAGGTAAAAATCGCTATAGGAGAGCATGAGGTTTCTAAGCAGGCTACGAGAGGATGCCCACAAGGATCGGTCCATGTGGCCCCTTCTGCTGGAATCTCATATTCGACCAGCTCCTACGGATACTGGAGGAATCCTCGGAAGTCAACGCTATCGCGTACGCGGACAGCCTAGTCGTTACCGTAGATGGATAGTCCAGGAAAGTACTTGAGGAGAAAGGAAATTGCGTGGTAAACTGCATCACCGGATGGTGCACATTGACGAAATTGTCAATCTCCGAGCGTAAGACTGAAGCGATCGTCCTTAACCTTTTAAGTACGACGCGCCTCTATAGTGGCTTTTGCGGATATAATCTTTTAAATACGACGCACCACTATAGTGGCTTTGAGGATATTATCTTTCACGAGGACGCGCCACTATAATGGCTTTCGCGGATGTGATTCTTAAACGACGCGTCAGTGTAGTGGCTTGCTCTTACGACTCACTCTCTCACCATCTGAATGGAAAAACTGTCTTCATATGAATAATTGTTGTACACTTCTTTTTTCTTTACATTGACTTACAACAGCAAAAATCAATAATAGACAGAATATATTTTCTTTATTTTTTACGGCAGTGTCAAGGATGAATTATGGCTTTTTCCTTAAATAAACATACAATTTGCTTTTTCCTAACATGTCCTTATACATACTTAAGTCTCTAATCTCAAAATGCCACATAAAAAGAGAAAAAAAAGGGCAATTTCTGACAATTCAGAATCCGACTTGGAAGTCGAAAATCACATCAATAGAAGCATGCAGAGTAAGAAGAAGATAAAAAAAATGAGAATAATCAGATCCTCTAAGTCAGAAGATTTTGCTATGTGCGGAGAGGAATGTTTTGAAAGAATAGTCTAGTCACCTGCAAATTTGGAGCCGCAGGTACATCAATTTGATTCTCGAAATTCTGGGATGACAATTCGGCTCAATCGATCGGCACCTGCGATCGACTACTTCCAAATATTCTTCTCGGAAGATTTGGTTTCATTTATTGTTCAAGAAACAAATGATTATCGAAGATTCAAAATGAACACTACCGGGCGCTCGCTCACAAAAGCTCACGAAGGGGAAGCAACACTGAACGAAATATACAATTTCTTCGTTATTCGACTATTAATGACAAGAGTAAAAAAATACATTAAACAGAGTGTTGGACGAAAGATAAGTTTTGGCGAACTGACGTTTTCGGGAAAATTATGAGCCGGGAGAGATACGCGTTTATGTTACGTAATCTTTATTTTAATACAGTTCAATTAGAAAGATCCAGCCGACTGACAAAAATTAAGGTATTGTCTGACAAACTTTGTAGTTCCATTAGAAATTGTTTTACTCCGTTCCGTAATTTATGTGTAGACGAGACTTTACTTTTATATAAGGGACGGTTGTCATTTAAACAGTATAGACCCTCCAAACGGAATAGGTTTGGATTCAAGACTTTCGTATTGTGTGACTGTAAACGGGTTTTGTATTAAATTTTATTGTATATGGCGGCATTGATTGTGAGATAACAAAACTAAATCACAAATATTTAGGAAAGTCAGGCGAGGTGGCAGTTACATTATTAGAATCCTATTTAGAAGGGGGCATACGTTGTTCGTTGACAATTGGTATACCAGCCCGACATAATTCAGTTATTTATATAAAAATAAAACTAACACCTGTGGCATGGTAAAACCGCGAAGGAAAGACATGCCTGCCATAAACGAAAAACTTAAACATGATGAAATATCTTTTCGATCATCATCCAACATGCTCGCTCTCAAGTGGCAAGACAAACGGGAGGTATATATGTTATCAACTTGCCACTGCGCGGATTTCATAAATACCAAAATAATTGACTATCGGACTGGAGAAATGAAAAAAAAGCCATCGTGTATTGTTGATTATACTGTTAATAACGGTGCAATCGACAATCGCGATAAGGTTATATCGACTGTGTAGTCAATTCGGAAAATTATAAAGTGATATAAGAATTTTTTTTCCATCTACTGGACGTGTCAATATGGAATGCTTATTGCCTACGTAGGTTTCAAGCGCCGATTCGTCAGGCGCGAAAACTGCGCATCACGAATTAAAGGCCCTGCAGGTATCCTTCGCCGAGCCGGGCGCGACAGTCCCAACATGTGACTTAATCTTGGAAACAACCCCATCCCCCCACCACAGTAAATCGCGAGCCCCCAAAAATCCACCTGTTGCAATTAAACATGGGCTACTATATGACAGTAACAGGTGAAGTTCGCGATCTTATTAGCAAGAAGCGCCTGGACGTTCTGCTCCTGCAGAAACCGTACGCACAACGACAAGGGACAAGGTATGAGACAATAGGCTTAGGCAGTACAACTAAAATAGCGGCCACCTTCGAAGATCGACCCTGGTCAACGGTGGTGGCGACCAACCCGAACATCGCGTTGCTCTTCATCTCGCAGCTCAGCACTCCGCACTGCGTATGTGCAGAAGTGCAAGCACCTGGCTCCTCTTTCTACGTTGTCACGCACTATTTCAAATACAGCGATGAAATAGAGGAGCAGCTTAGGTACCTGGAAATGGTACTTCGTGCACTAAGGGGGGAGAGAGTTATTGTATCGTTGGTCGCAAACGCGCGATCGCCTCTCTGGGGACTTCAGGGCACAGATGAGAGAGGCTCGAAGCTAGAAGCCCTCATTCGGGCATCCGGATTTAAGGTTATTAACGATGCGAAGCAGGTACCCACATTCTGGACGACGAGAGGCTCCTCCTACATCGATGTCGCCCTATCGTCACAATCCATCAGCAGACTCATCGGCCAATGGAAGGTTAGAACAAGCTGGACGTCCAGCGACCATAATTCGATAGACATCACAATACATCCACCGAAGGGTAAGTCGTACGGTGGGAGGAGTGCCTGAGGCGCGAGAAACAGGAGGTTCAACACAAGGAGAGCCGACTGGGACGTGTTCGCCGAGCGGTTACTCGCCCTATCTGCGTCAAGACTGGAGGGAAGCAGCTTAGGTTCGGCTTCAGAAGTAGAGACAAGAGTCAATGTGCTCACAAATGTCCTACAAACCGCGTGCTCCGAATCCATGCCTCGGAAAAAGGCCCATCGAAAGTCCAACCCGTGGAGGACGCCGGCGCTAACTATACGGAAAAAGGCAGTATTCAGACTAAGGCGCGCGTTCCAGCGGGAAGAAGACCTTACTGCGCGTCTCAGGATAATGCGTGAATATCGTGAGTACCTGCGGGACTATACCAAAGCTGTACGTCAAGCGAAAATAGACAGCTGGAGGAAATTCGATTCAGAACAGGGTAACTCGGAACCGTGGTGGTATATTTATAAACGACAGGCGGGTAAACCTCGCGTCGAGAGGGTAATTAACACTCTCAAAAGGGAAGGCGGGAAGACGAACAATGTACGCGACACGGCAAAAACCCTCCTCGATACGCATGTCCCGGACGACTGCGTGTCCGAAGACACTACGGAACAACGGGCAGTGCGGAACACGTCCAGGAACGCTCCCGAAACCGCGGATGCTCCTCCCTTCACGAAGGATGAGGTCGCGCGTGTCATAGGCTCCCTAAAGAACGGAAAGGCCCCGGGGCCCGAACTCATCGAAGTGTGCGTACTCAAGAGAGCCTTCTCTCTAATCCCTTCTCATTTCGTAGACCTCTTCAACGGGTGCCTCCAGTGGGGCACATTCCCCACCATCTGGAAGGAGGGCTGCCTAAGAGTTCTCCTTAAAGGTGTTGACAAGGACGCGGAAGACCCTAAGTCATATAGGCCCATATGTCTACTCTCAATCGTAGGAAAAGTTCTAGAGAGGCTACTAAAGCTACGCCTCAATGAAACATTCCTCGCGCCGGGAAAACTCTCAAACAAGCAATATGGCTTTGTCCCAGGACGCTCCACAGAGGACGCGATAGTCGAGATGCGCCGTATAGTTTCAGCATCCCAACGAAGATACGTCGTAGCGAAGCTGTTTGATATCTCAGGAGCCTTCGACAATGTCTGGTGGCCATTGGTCCTCAAGGCTCTCCATGATAGGGACTGTCCAAGAAATATTTTCAGCGTCATCACGAATTACTTTTCGGACCGCAAGGTCAAAATTGGGCTAGGGGAACATGAGGTCTCCAAGCAGGCCTCGAGGGGATGCCCGCAAGGATCGGTCCTTGGTCCCTCCTGCTGGAACCTTATGTTTGACGAGCTGCTACGGAAACTCGAGGAATCCACGGAAGTTAACGCAATCGCGTACGCGGACGGCCTACTCGTTATTGTAGATGGAGACTCGAGGAAAGAATTAGATGAAAAAGGGAATCGTGCGGTGCCCACCATCACCGGATAGTGCTCAACGGCAAAACTCTCCATTTCGGAACGGAAAACGGAGGCAATCGTCCTGAAATCCGACTGGGTTAAAAGGAAACCCATCGGCAGGAGAGGAGGGCAACGCCCGGATAGAAAGCGGAAATCGCAAGGAAAGCCGATTTAATGAGCAGGCCACCCACTATTAGGACAGGGAATAACAGTGTTAGGTTCAAGAACTCCGTCAGATACCTCGGGGTCCACTTTGATAAAGGACTAGGTGTCACGACAAACTGTCGTTACCTTAACGACAAGGTTGGGCCACTATTCGCGAAGCTAGGCAAATTAGCAACTAGGGAATGGGGGCTGCGCCACTGTGCCCTTCGGGCGATTTATCGAGGTGTATTTACACCTACGGTCACGTACGCGGCAGCAGGGTGGTCGGACCTCTGCACCGAAGGGGACCTTAGGAAGTTAAGCGCCACCCACCGATCAGCCCTTATCTCGGTCACATCAGCACACCGTAAGGCGGCGACAGAGTCCATTTCTGTAGTGGCGGCGGAGCCACCGATAGATCTCCAGCTGATGCAGCGTAGACGATTATACGAAATCAGGAAGAACAGAACCGTTGAATCAGCGAACCGGGAATAGGAAGGCGCGAATAGAAAGCGAGCGACAGCGAGACAGGTAGTAGATGAGGAAATTCCTAGGGACTGGCATTCAAGACGAGAGAATTCCACAAAGAGAAGGACCACGTACGACTACTTCCCGGACATCAAGAAAGGGATGAGTGCCCGATTCGTCTCTCCTAATAATTACACATCTCAGTTCCTGACAAGGCATAGAACGTTGAAAGCCAAACTGGCATCGATGAACATCATCCCGGAAGTAATATGCGAGTGCGGCGAGGAGGACACGGTTACGCACCACGTCGCTGATTGTTCGGTTTTTGATCCCCAGAGAGTAGCTCTGCAAGAAATTCTCCGTGGAAAGAGCTGGTCGGAAGACAACTTGTCTCCTCGGCTGAGACCTACTACCTCTTCGCGGATTTCTGCAAGGAAACCCTCCTTATCAAGGGTTATTAGCTTTAGAGTCCTGGTCAGCAGAGGTAGTCGGAGCCTCGGTGGTGTGGGCGGGTGCCTGTATTCATTACAGGTTAAGCTACGACCGAGCAGGACAGGGTCGGAGAGGCTCGTATGCATCTCCCCTTTTTTTTTTCTTTCTTGCACAAAACTCCCTCTCCACAACCTGTAACTCTAGCCAACCCCATCCCATCCTACGAATCGAGTGCCAAGTTTCGTGGTATTGCGAGTGGGCCTCCCCGTGGTTCCCCATGAGCACGGATGGCATCAACGCGGTAACTCGTTGCTACGAGGATGCTAGTCGTGGCTAAACCGCTCACCATGCCCGCCGGAGGGAATTTTGGGTTATTCCGAACCCGGTTTCTTCGTAGGGCTGGCTGCTAGAAATAGGTAGATCCGTAACGTATGGGCTAAAGGGCGAGGTAGCACAGGTCGAGGCATCTCTCGGATACCCACCTTTACAATAAACAGAACCTATCTATTACTATTCCAACAAGGCTGCCATACAGGGAGGACGCGTCGCGTCGTGCTCCGAGTTTCGTTAAAAATTATCTGGTCCATACCACTGCCACGGCAAAATTTTATTCTCCCCTTATTAATTAAAGTGCGCTGAGCAAACGGTGAAAATAATTAACATTGAGGAATGAGTAATATTCGTGCTATGTGTTAAAATCGTGCTGAATAATTCTGTGAACGCCATCTTGTATTATAATCTACGGCCGATGGCTGACCCGTTCGTTATATCTGCACCGCGATCGAAGCGCCACCACACCCAAATCCAAGGCGTACGCTGATTGGCTTTGGGAGCTAGAAAACAAATGTCGATGGTACGTCCTTTTAATTATCGACAGTTGATAAACATGCGGCGGCCATATTAAATGCGCGGGAAAATAACCTCAGGCATGGCTCTAGAGAAAATGCCGCCCCGGTTTTCAGGCACGTCTCAACAGATCTTGTCGCTCCGTTTTTTTTCCCTTTTTTTTTCCTTCTTCCCTTTACAAAACATTATAAATGTCAAATATCAGAATTCTGCAGATCATAGCTTCACGTTAAGGAAGGCATGGCAGCCTAGGTTGAACTACCCCCAAAAGGAGGGTTGATAAGTATGCCAGTACAGATCAGACTAACAACCCCCACGCAAACCAGACGCAACCCAGACGCATCCAAGACGCATCCCCAGACGCAACCCAGGCGCAAACCAGACTCATCCCAGACGCATCCCCAGACGCAACCCAGAAGCCTCCCAGAAGGAACTAGACGCAACCCATACCTAACTCAGACGCAACCCTCCATTTTTTTTTCCTTTTTTTCAGCTCCAAGTTTTCTTCCTTGCGTCTTTCCTTAGGTTTAATAAAGAAGTGTCTCATAAATAGTCCATGACGGTTGTCAATGGGGAAAAATATTCCGGATGTAAACTAGCCTCCCGTTTGGATCTTCGGGTGGAGGCATTCTCAGGGGCAGCTAATGAGGTGGTGAGAAGAAGTGCGCTAGTCGCAGCGCTTAAAGCAGCGATCCCCTAAGACGACAAGTGGATGCACGTCCGGCGTAGGGCAGCGTAGGGGCGCAGCAACACGTCGGCCGAGTGCGCGCCTGTCGTCCATGGCCACTCACCGCGTTACTCCCCGCTGCGCTCCTAGCACCGTACAACCCGGACTGCATCAGGTGGTAGCCTATCTTCGAAAATCTACAATACTATTAGAGAGGTGTGACAGGCATTTGCCAAGGCTATCTTCTACGGCCGGGCAAACTAGAGCGAGGAATGTAGAGAAAATGCAGGAGCTGAAGTGCTAACCGACTGCGACGCGACCGCGAACCCGCGCAGACGTCCAAGTGCCCGCAGCGCAACACCCTTCGGAAGCGGATCAAACGCACTCAGCCCCTAGTGATTATCAGTTTCCCCGTAGAAAAGCATACACGAAAAGTAGGAGAAATAACCTCATAGAACCGTCCACTGAGGAAGACGTCGAGGAAGCCTGTACGGACTAACCCACGGAAACGTCAGGAGAATCGTCACATAATTCGTCGAGTGTGACAGTAGAAGCCGATCAGGCTCCCTCGGGAACCCCTGAGAAGAACAGCCTACGCGAAACACCCGACAAGTCAGAGGCAGGAACTGCGCATCACGAATTAAAGGCCCTGCGGGTAACCTTCGCCGAGCCGGGCGCGACAGTCCCAACATGTGACTTAATCTCGGAAACAACCCCACCCCCCACCACAGTAAATCGCAAGCCCCCAAAAATCCACCTGTTACAATTAAACATGGGCCACTCTATGACCGTAACATATGAAGTTCGCGAGCTTATTAGCAAGAAGCGCCTGGACGTTCTGCTCCAGCAGGAACCGTACGCACAACGACAAGGGACAAGGTATGAGATAATAGGCTTAAGCAGAACAACTAAAATAGCGGCCACCTACGAAGATTGACCCTGGTCAACGGTGGTGGCAAACAACCCGAACATCGCGTTGCTCTTCATCTCGCAGCTCAGCACTCCGCACTGCGTATGTGCAGAAGTCCAAGAACCTGGCTCCCCTTTCTACGTTGTCTCGCACTATTTCAAATACAGCAATGAAATAGAGGAGCACCTTAGGCACCTTAAAACGGTACTTCGTGCACTAAGGGGAAGAGAGTTATTGTATCGTTGAACGCAAACGCGCGATCACCTCTCTGGGGACCTCAGGGCACAGATAAGAGAGGCTCGAAACTAGAAGCCCTCATTCGGGCATCCTGGTATAGGGTCCTTAACAACGCGAAGCAGGCACCTACATTCTGGACGACGAGAGCCTTCTCCTATATCGATGTCACTCTCTCGTCACAATTCATGATCCGACATATAGGCCAATGGAAAGTCAGGGCAGGATAAACATCCAATGAACATAATCCGACAGACATCGCGATACAACCTGCGAAGGCTAAGTCGAGCGATGAGGGGTGCAGTCGGGGCGCGGGTAACAGGAAGTTCAACACAAAGAGAGCCAACTGAGACTTGATCGCCGAGCGTTTACTCTCCCTATCCGCGACAAGGCTGGAGAGAAGCAGCTCAGGTTCGGCTTCAGAAGTAGAGACAAGAGCCAATGTGCTCACAAATATCCTACAAACCGCGTACTCTGAATCCATGCCTCGAAAAAGGCCCATCGAAAGTCCAACCAGTGGTGGACGTCGACGCTTACTATACGGAAAAAGGCAGTATTTAAGACGCGCGTTCCAGCGGGAGAAAGACCTTACTGCGATTCTCGGGATAGTGCGTAAATATCGTTCGTCGTTGCGGGACTATAACAAAGCTGTACGTCAAGCAAAAATAGACAGCTGGAGCAAATTCGTCACAGAACAGGGTAACTCTGAACCGCGGAGGTATATTTATAAACGACAGGCGTATGAACTTCACGTCGAGAGGGTAATCAACACTCTCAAAGGGAAGGCGGGAAGACGAAGAATGTACGCGGCACGGCAAAAACCCTCCTCGACACGCATGTCCCGGACGACTGCGTGTCCGAATACACAACGGAACAACGGGCAGTGCAGAACACGTCCAGGAAAGCTCCCAAAACCGCGGATGCCCCTCTCTTCACGAAGGAAGAGGTCGCGCGTTTCACAGGCTCCCTTAAGAACGGAACGGCCCCAGAGCCTGACCTCATCAAGGTGTCCGTGCTCAAGAGAGCGTTCACTCTAATCCCTTCCCATTTCGTAGACCTCTCCAACGGATGCGTCCAATGGGGCACATTCCCCCACATCATCTGGAAGGAGAGCTCCATAAGAGCTCTCCTAAAAGGTGTTGACAAGGACGCGGAAGACCCTAAGTCATATACGCCCTATGACTCCTCTCAGACGTGGGAAAAGTTCTAGAGAGGCTGCAAAAGCTACGCCTCAATGAAACATCCCTCGCGCCGGGAAAACTTTCAGACAAGCAATATGGCTTTGTACCGGATAGCTCCACAGAGGACGCGATAGTAGAAATACGTCGAATTGTTTCTGTCTCCTCGAGGAGATATATCATTGCGCTTCAGTTTGACATTTGTGGAGCCTTCGACAATGTCTGGTGGCCATTGGTTCTCAAGGCACTCCATTATCGGGATTGCCTCAGAAATATATTCAAGGTCATTACAAGTTACTTAGCGGACCGCAAGATCAAAATCGCACTAGGAGATCATGAGGTCTCCGAGCAGGCTTCAAGTGGATGCCCACAAGGATCGGTCCTTGGTTCCTCTTGTTGGAACCTCATGTTTGATGACCTACTACGGAAACTGGAGAAATCCTCGGAAGTCTCTGCACCGAAGGGGATCAGAAAATGTTAAGCGCGATCCAGCGATCGGCCCTTATCTCGGTCACATCAGCGTACGGTACGGCGGCGACAGAGTCCCTATGCGTAGTGGCGGCGGAGCATCCGATTGACCTACAGCTGCGGAAGCGCAGGAGATTATACAAAATTAGGAAGAACAGATCCACTGAATCTGCGGACCGGGACCTGAAAGGCGCGAATAGAAAGCGAGCGGTAGCGAGACAAGTAGCAGATGAAGAAATTCTTAGGGACTGGCAGTCAAGATGGGAGAACTCCACAAAAGGAAGGTTCACGTATGACTACTTCCCGGACATCAAGAAAAGGATGGGTGCCCGTTTCGTCTCTCCTAATTATTACACATCTCAGTTCCTGACAGGGCATGGAGCGTTCAAGGCCAAACTGGCATTGATGAACATCATCCCGGAAGCAACATGCGAGTGCGGCGAGGAGGACACGG
This sequence comes from Vespa velutina, assembly GCF_912470025.1. Classification (NCBI taxonomy): domain Eukaryota; kingdom Metazoa; phylum Arthropoda; class Insecta; order Hymenoptera; family Vespidae; genus Vespa; species Vespa velutina. Next base: position 132,400 of record NW_025920071.1, read on the forward strand.
TTTCGCACCACGTCGCTGATTGTCCGGTTTTTGATCCCCAGAGAGTAGCTCTGGAAGAAATTCTCCGTGGAAAGAGATGTTCGGAAGCAGCGAGAAATCTTGTCTCCTCGGCTGAGACCTACGCCCTTTTCGCGGAGTTCTGCAAGGAGACCCTCCTTATCAAGGGTTATTAGCATTACTGTTCTGGTCAGCCGAGGTTGTCGGAGCCTCGGTGGTGGGGGCGGGTGCCTGTATTCATCTCATGTTAGCCTACCCCCGAGCAGGACAGGAACGGAGAGGCTCGTATGCATCTCTCTAGTTTTTTTTTCTTGCACCAAACTCTCTCCCCGCAACCTGTAATCCTAGCCAATGCCATCCCATCCTACGGAACGAGTACCAAGGCTCATGGTACTGTGAGTTGGCCTTTCCCTTGGTTCCCCGTGTGCGCGGCTGGCATCAACGTGGTGACTCATTGCTACGAGGATGCTGGTCATGGCAAAACCGCACACCTTGCCTGCCGGCAGGAACTTTGGTTTTTTCCAAACCCGGATTCTTCGTGGGGGTGGAGGCTGAATGTAGATAGATCCGTAGCGTATGCCCTAATGGGCGAGATAGCATAAGTGTAGGCATCTCTCGGATGCCCACCTTTACAATATACTCTCCCTATCTACTATTGCCATCGTGACGGCTCTCCTAACATCATCGAATATGGGTGGATAATCCCTGGTGTTAGGAACAAAGAGCATCGAAATGCCACTACTCCTGTGAGTTTTGGAAAAACGGCCGACGGCAGATCGACCGAACTCCTTTCGAGGTCTTCGGGGCACGATTAGTATGTGAGTTAGATTAGCGTCCACGCGCGATCTTCTATTAAATACTGACGAGCTACAGCCGGGACGTCGCTAGGCCGAGCGGCAGGGCATTCCTCCACGCGGTTCCCCGTAGACATATACCGCAATGTACATGGCGATATTGTCCTCCCGGTTCGTCCTACGGGTCCTGGGAATTTTCTAAGTTCTGCACCTAAAGCGTGGTTTCTCACCCGGTTTGCTGTAAGGGCATCCACACACATCAGGTACGAAGGTACGACTCGAACATCCAGAGAGACTAGAAGGACGATATTTTGTAACGTATGCCTAAAAAGGCAAGGAAGCACAGGTGCAGGCACCCTATACGTGTGTCCACCTTCACAATATACTGTCCCTATCAACTCAAGAGCGCATCGATTGCAACACGACCGTGAACCCGCGCACAAGTTCGAATGCTCACCGCGCAACACCCATCGGAAGCGGATCGAACACCCTAGGAATTACCATAATCCCCGTAGGAAAATAAACGTAAAGAGTGGCAAAAACAACCCAAAACCCCAGACCTTTGAGCAAGACGCTGGGGAAGCCGGTAAGGATTCACCCACTTAATTGTCTGGTGAATCGTCAGATGAATTATCAGGTGAGGTCGTAGAAGCGGACCAAGCCCCTCGGGGACCCCCGAGGAGAACGACCCCCGCGAAATCCCCGACTCTTCAAGTGCGATAATAGCGCAACCCGAACCAAAATCCCCATGAGTTACCTTCGCCGAACCATGCGCAACCATTCTCGCACATGATTTAATCTCAGAAACATCCCCATCCGCCCCAGTAAATCGTGAGCCCCCAAAAATTCACCTGTTACAACTAAACATGGGCCGCTCTAGGACAGTAACGGATGAAGTTCGCGATCTGATTAGCAAGAAGCGCCTGGACGTTCTGCTACTACACTAACCGTACGTACATATACACGGCGCAGGATACGAGAACTTAGATTTAAGCAGTCCAACAAGGATAGCTACCACCCGCGACGAAAGACCCTGGTCAGCGGTCGCGGCGACCAATCCGAACATCGCGTTGCTCTTCATCTCGCAGCTCAGCACTCAGCACTGCGTATGTGCAGAAGTGCAAGCACCTGGCTCCACTTTTTATATAGTCTCGCATTAATTTAAATACAGCGATGAAGTAGAAGAGCAACTTAGGCACCTGCAAACGGTACTTCGTGCCCTAAGGGGAGAGAGAGTTACAGTATCACTGATCGTCAACGCGCGATCGCCTTTTTAGGGCCCTCAGTGCACAGATGAGAAAGGATTTAAACTAGAAGACCTCATCCGTGCATCCGGGTTTAGAATAATTAACGACGCGAAGCAGCCTCCCACATTCTGGACGGCGAGAAGCTCCTCCTATATCGATGTAACCCTCTTGTAACAATCCATGAACTGACTCATTGGCAATTCGTTAGGACAAGCTAGACACCCAGTGACCATAATTCGATAGACGTCGCGATACATCCCCCGAAGGCTAAGTCGGGTGGTGCGATGTGCGCTCGGGGCGAAGGGAACAGGATGTTCAACGCCAGGAGAGCCGAAAGGGACTTGTTCGCCGAGTGTCTAATCTCCCTCACCACGGCAAGGCTGGTGGGAAACAGTTTAGGATCGCCTTCAGAAGTAGTGACAAGCCTCGCTGTAATGATAGGCACGCCACGAGTAAATGCGTAAATATTGTTCGCGGTTGCGGGACTATAGCAAAGCGGTACGACGTGCCAAATTAGAAAGCTGGAGGAAATTCGTCACGGAGCAGGGTAATGCGAAACCGTCAGGATACATATACCAACGGCAAGCAAGAAAACTTAGCGTAGGAAGAGCGACCAACACTCTCAAACGAGAAGGCGGAAGGACTATGAATGTTCGTGATACGGCAAGAGTCTTCCTTAACACGCATGTCTCGGATAACTGCGTGTCCGAAGACACGATGGAACAGCATGCGGTGCCGAATACCTCCAGAAACGTTCCTCAAACTGCCGATTTCCCTGTCTTCACGAAGAGATCGCGCGTGCCATAAGTTCCCTTAAAAACTGAAAAGTCCCGGATCCTGATCTTATCGAGATTTGCGTCCTCAAGGGTGCATTTGCCGTTATCCAATTCCAATTCGTAGATCTCTTTAACGGATGTCTCCAATGAGGCATCTTCCTCTCCAATAGGAAAGAGGACTCTTTAAGAGCTCTCCTAAAAGGCGTTGATTTGGACAGGGAGGACCTAATCAACGCCCTTTAGGAGAGCTCTTATCGGCCCATATGCCTCAACTGCGACTCAATGAAACATCCCTCGCGCCGGGTAAACTTTCGGACAAACAATATGGCTTTGCCCGGGAAACTATTGAGGACGCGATAGTAGAGATGCGCCGAATCATTTCTGCCTACTTACGGAGATATGTCGTTGCATTGTTATATGACATCTCGGAAGCCTTCGACAATGTTTAGTGGCCTTTAATTCTCAAGGCACTCCAGGATTGTAATTGCCCGTGAAACGTTTTCAACTTTACGACAAGTTACTTCGCGGACCGCAAGGTAAAAATCGCTTTAGGAAAGCATGAGTTTCCAAATCAGGCCTCGAGAGGATGCCAACAAGGATCGGTTCTTGGTCCCTCTTGCTGGAACCTCGACCAGCTGCTACGGATACGGGAGGGATTCCCGGAAGTCAACGCGATCGCGTAAGCGGACAACCTACTCGTTATCGTAGACGAATATTACAGGAAGGAACTAGAAGAGAAAAAAAATTCCGTGGTGGATAGGATTGAATTTGAACACAACTGGGTTTAGAGGGAACCCATCGGTAGAAGGGGAGGACAACGTTCGGATAGGAAGCGGAAAACGGCGAAGAAAACCAACCTAGCCAGTAGGCCTCCCACCATAAAGATAGAAAAGAATAATATTAAATTTAGAAATTCCGTTAGATACTTCGGCGTATACTTCAATAAAGGGCTAGGGGTTATGACACACTGCCGTCAAGGTCGGCCAAGTGTTCACAAAGCGAGGTAGGTTAGCAGCTAGGGAATGGGGAATCCGCAACTCCTCCCTCCGAACGATCAAGAAAGGCGTGTTCACCCCTACGATTACGTATGCGGCAGCAGAATAGACTGATCTCTGCACGGTTGGGGATTTGAAAAAGTTATGCACAAACCAGCGATCGGTCCTCATCTTGGTCACGTCCACGTTTTGCATAAATGCTCCGGAATCCCTCTGCGTCGTAGCAGCAAAGCCCCTGATATATCTCCCGTTACTGAAATGAAGGAGACTATACAACATTAGGAAAAATAGGTTCACCGAGACAGCTATTCGACAAATGGAAGGCACGAAGAATAACCTTTTCGCTTCGAGCGCCGGATTTATCCGGTATCCGCGTGGCGACTTGTGCGTACAAGCGCCGGATATATCCAGCATCAACATGATGTGTATACAGGTACCATCTGTGATCAATGAAAAATTCTTCTTTATCGTCAGAACATTCTGAACTGATTTTATTGATGTATTGGATTAATCACATACTACACCTACTCTTTAGTGTTACATAAAAACGGCATCCAAAATATCTATCGGATTATATTCGTTTTTTTACGAATACACATCGTGTTCTATAAGAATTAAGAATGGATCAGCTCTAGATATAAATCTTTTTTTAAGAATGAAAAATTTTAGGTTAGGAATTGTTTAAAATTTTATTTAGGAACAGTTTAAGCCCTTTCAGAATGTGTACAAGAAATAATAAAAGCATTTTATTCCAAAACGAAATTATCGATTCGGAAAATTATTCAATTGAGGAAAATGAAAATAATTTCCATCTATGCAAAAGAAGACGGAGAAACATACTCAGCATGTCGGAGTCAGAAACAGAGTTAATTGACGATGAACTTCAGGACACCTATTGCAACATATCGTGAACATCCAATAATTTTAAACCAAAAATCCATTTATTTTCCTCACAGATGTCGGGAGTTACAAAAAAATACGCAGTTCCCACAAAATTATAGACTACTTTTTTATCATTATTAATGTCACAAAACAAAAAATTAACAATTCAAGAGTACTGAAGTAGGGATAAATATTTACAAAGTAATATTTTTGGTGAGGTAATGGTTAGAGACCGTTATCTTTCGTTGCTACGGATGATACATTTTTCACATGAACTTGGGCGCACTGAAGATCGCCTAAGTAAAATAAGAGATGTAATCAATATGCTGCGAAAATCGTTCAAGGACACATTTCACCCTTTCCAAAAACTTTGCATTGATGAAAGTTTACTATAATATAAAGGTCGCTTGTCTTTCAAGCAATATATTCCGACAAAACAAAACCACTTTGGTATCAAATCATATATGCTTAGTGATTGTAAAACAGGATATGTACAAGATAAAATAGTTTATTCCGGAAAGTCAACGATTACAGAAATTGAAAACACGGGAATTGGAAAATCTGGGGAATTAGTTTTGTCCCTCTTGAAACCGTACATAAGGAAAAGACATACACCCTACGTTGATAACTTTTATTCAAGTCCAGCGTTATTTACCGTTTTACACAATAATTATACTAATGTAAGCAGGACCATGGAAAAACGACGGAAAGGAATGCCGAAGATTGAAGAAAAATTAAAAAAGGAGAGGCATGGTTTAGATTTTCAAAAAGATTTTGGTGATGAAATGGGTAGATAAAAGAGAAGTTTATATGATTTCGAGTATGCACACTGCAGACTTTGCAACATCGAAATATGGAGGAAACAGAGCGTGTAGAAGACCGTGTGCGTTATAGATTACAATAAGTCAATGGGCATATCAGACAAGGTGGATAGTGTGATAAGTAAAGTCAATTCAACGCGAAAATCATTAAAATAGTATCAAAAATTTGTCTTCCACCTTATCGACGTCTGTGTATGGAACGCATATTTCTTATATAAATACAAACGCAGAGAACACATCTATGGCATAATTTCTGTTAGACTTAATAGAGCAAATAATCAAAAAATACCATCATAACATAATTCGTTGTCAAAGCAGAGCCGCTGATAATCCAGCGAAATTGACAGAGATGCATTTCCCCTCACTGTATATATCAAAAGGAAAAAACAGAAGTCGAAGGTGTGTAGTGTGTAGTAAAAGTGATAAAAGGTCTGATTCGCGATATAAATGTAAAAATTGTAATGTACGATTATGTATAGATCCATGTTTTAGGAAATACCATACAGAATTACACTATTAATTTCTAAATATTAGCATAATAATTTGTGTTACATTATTAATAATATAAAATGTTCAATTATAAATTCTTGTAAATACGTAAGTAGCTAAAAATTTGTCAACTGTAATTAGTCGAATGTCTTTAGAGTAACTAATATAATTTTGTTTAAGTGTTTTCATATTAAAAATGTAAGGAATACGTGCTATATTAGAGCAACAATTGTTTTATTAGTCATTGTAATTATTTAAGACTTAAAAAATGTATATAGAAAAACCACGTACACTGTGCACATCTCTAACGCGTGCTTCCGTACGGCGACGACACTTCGGCGGACTGGACTTCCGAAGCGAAAGGGTTAAGCGCGCGGTAGCAAGTCAGGTCGCTAAGAAAATCTCTTGGGTTTGGCAGTCTAGATGGGAGAACTCCTCCAAGGGAACGACAACACATGCGTTTTTCCTGGACATCTAGTACAGAATAGGTACCCGTTTCGTCTCTCCTAACCATTTCACAAGTCAGTTTCTTACAGGACACGAAGCCTTCAAGGCCAAGCTGACGTCGCTGTACATCATCACAGAAGGAGCATACAAGTACGGCGAAGACGACATGGTTTCGTATAACATCATCGATTGTCAGATTTTCGAACCCCAGAGATTCGCTCTGAGAAGAAGTGCATATAATCAGAGTTCTTTAATAGAAGAGAGAAGAAATTCTCTATGAAAGGAGCTGGATGGAAGCAGTGAGAGATTTTGTTTCCACCCCCGAGGCCATCTCCTTCTTTGCGGAGTTTTGCGAAGAAACCCTCATCATAAAGTGTCATTAGTTCATGATTACTGTTCAGCCGGGATTGTCGGAGTTCCGGGGATGGGGATGAGTGCCCGTAATCTTCTCGGGATAGCCCAATCTCGAACAGTATAGGTTAGGAAATGCTTGTAAGCATCTTCCTATTTTATTTTCTCTCCATCAACGAACCCTCACCGTTAAACCTGCTATCCAACCAACCCCATTCCATCCTACGGAACAAGTGCCAAATCTCGTGGCACTGTGAATATGCCTCTCCGTGGTTCCCCGTGGGCACGGCCGGCATCTACGTGATGATTCGTTGCAGCAATGAGGTTGATCGTAGCTAAACCACTCACCCTGCTCCGCCGGCCAGAGTTTTGGGTTTTTCCGAGTCCGGTCATTTGGCCGAGGTGGTTGCTGGTAGTGCATAGCTCCGTAGCATATGCCTGAATGAGCGAGGTAGCATAGGTGCAGGCATCCCTCGAGGAAGACGCCACACGCGAAACCCCCGATAATATAGGCGCGATAAGAGCGCACCCCGAACCAAAGACACCGCGGGTTACCTTCGCAGAACCCTATGCAACAATCCTTGGATATGATTCAATCTCGAAAACAACCCAATCAGCCCCAGTAAATCGTGAGTCCTCTAAAATCCATCTGTTACAACTAAACATGGGACTCTTCATCTCGCAGCTCAGCACTCCGCACTGCATCTGTGCAGAAGTGCAAGCACCTGGCTCCTCTTTCTTCGTTATCTCGCAATATTTTAAATACAGTGATGTAGATGAATAGAGAAGCACCTTAAGGACCTGGAATCGGTACTTCGTGCTCAAAGAGGGAGAAAATTATAGTATCACTGGACGCAAACGCACGATCGCCTCTCTGAGGCCGACAGGGTACCGATGAGAGAGGTTCGAAGCTAGAAGCCCTTAGGGCATCAGGGATTAGAGTCATTAATGATGCGAAGCAGGCACCCACATTCTGAACGACGGGAGGCTCCTCCTATATCGACGTTACCCTCTCGTCACAATCCATGAGCCGACTCATTGGCCAATGGAAAGTTAGGATTAACTGAACGTGCAGTGACCCTAATTCGATAGACATCGCGATATATCCACCAAAGGCTAAGTCAAGTGTTGGTGGGAGCGCTCGGGGCGCGGGGAACAGGAGGTTCAACCCAAAGAGAGCCGACTGGGACTTGTTCGCCGAGCGTTTATTCTCCCTCTCTGCGGCAAGGCTGGAGGGAAGCAGTTTAGATTCGGTTTCAGAAGTAGAGACAAGAGCCAATGTGCTCAAAAGTATCCTACAAATCGCGTGCTCCGAATCCATGTCTCGGAAAAAGGTTCATCGAAAGTCCAACCCGTGGTGGACTTCAGCGCTTACCATTCAAAAAAAAAAGCAGTATTTAGACTAAGACGCGCATTCCAACGAGAGAAAGATTACAAGGTACGCTTCGGAATGTACGTTAATATCGTTCATCGTTGCAGGATTATAGCAAAGCGGTACGACATGCCAAAATAGAGAGCTAGAGGAAATTCGTCCCGGATCAGGGTAACTCGGAACCGTGGGGATATATTTATAAACAACAAGCGGTTATACTTCGCGTAGAAAGAGTGACCAACACTCCAAAACGAGAAGGCCGTAAAACAATGAACTTTCGCGACCCTGCAAGAACGGTCCTCTACACGGATGTCTCGGATGACTACGTATCCGAAGACACGACGGAAAAGCGAGTGGTGCGGAATACGCCCAGGAAAGTTCCCGAAACTGCGGATGCCCCTCTCTTCACTAAGGAAGAGGTCGCGCGTGTCATAGGCTCCCTTAAAAACGGAAAGGCCCCGGGGCCTGATCTTATTGAAGTGTGCTTGGTCAAGAGAGCGTTTACCGAAAACCCATCCCACTTCGTAAACCTTTTTAACGGATGTCTCCAATAGGGCATCTTCCCCTCCATCTGGAAGGAGGGCTCCCTAAGGGGTCTCCTAAAAGGTGTTGACAAGAACGCGGAAGACCCTAAGTCATATAGGCCCATATGTCTTCACTCAGTCGAGGGAAAAGTTCTAGAGAGGCTGCTAAAGCTACGCCTCAATGAAACATCCCTCGCGCCGGGAAAACTTTCAGACAAGCAATATGGCTTTGTCCCGGAAAGCTCCACAGAGGACGCGATAGTAGAAATACGTCGAATTGTTTCTGTCTCCTCGAGGAGATATATCGTTGCGCTTCAGTTTGACATTTGTGGAGCCTTCAACACTGTCTGGTGGCCATTGGTTCTCAAGGCACTCCATGATCGGGATTGCCTCAGAAATATATTCAAGGTCATTACAAGTTACTTAGCGGACCGCAAGATCAAAATCGCTTTAGGAGATCATGAGTTCTTCGAGCAGGCTTCGAGGGGATGCCCACAAGGATCGGTCCTTGGTCCCTCTTGTTGGAACCTCATGTTTGATGACCTCCTACGGAAACTGGAGAAATCCTCGGAAGTCAACGTGATCGCGTACGCGGATGACCTACTCGTCATTATAGACGGGGACTCTAGAAAAGAATTAGAGGAGAAAGGGAATCGCGTGGTGACCAGCATCACCGGATGGTGCTCGACACTCGACACTTCGCTCGAGTGTGGCGAAGAGGACACGGTTTCGCACCACGTCGTCGATTGTCCGGTTTTTTTATCCCCAGAGGGTGGCTCTAGAAGAAATTTTCTGTGGAAGGAGTTGGCCGGAAGCAGCGAGGCATCTTGTTTCTTCGTCTGAGGCCTTCTCCCTCTTCGCGGAGTTTTAGAAGAAAACCCTCCTTATCGAGGGTTATTATTTCTCGAATCCTAATCAGCTTGGTTTGTCGGAGCCCCGGTGATGGGGGTGGGCGCTTGTAATCATCTCAGGCTAACCCACTCTGAAGCAGGACAGGGTCGGAGATGCTCGCATGCATCTCCCTTTTTTTCTCTCCAGTACCAAACTCTCGCCTCAATCTGCTATCCTCCCCAATCCCATCCAATCGTACGGAACGAGTGCCAAGGTTCGTGGAACTGTGAGTGGGGCTCTCTCCGTGGTTCCCCGTGGGCGCGGCCGGCATCAACGTGGTGACTCGTTGCTACGGGGTTGTTGGTCGTGACAAAACCGCTCACCCTGCCCTCCGGCAGGAGATTTGGGTTTTACCGAATCCGGTTTCTTCTTAGTGGTGGCTGTTGTCTGTAGATAGTTCCGTAGCGTTTGCCCTAATGGGCGAGGTAGCATAGATGTAGGCATCTCTCGGATGTCCACCTTTACAATATACTGTCCCTATCTACTGCCGCCGTGCCGGCTCCCCTAGCACCATCGAACATGGGTGGATAGTCCCTTGTGTTAGGAATAAAGAGCATCGAAATGCCACTACTCCTATGAATTTTGGAGACACGGCCGACGGGGGTTCGACCGAACTCCTTTCGAAGTCTTCTGGGTTGGATCAGTATGATTACATACAGTTGGATCAGTGTTAGATTAACGTTCACAAGCGTTCTTGTATTAAATGCTGACGGGCTATATCCGGGACGTCGCTAGGCAGAGCGACGGGGCATACCTCCACGCGGTTCCCCGTGGGCATGTACCTTGTGGTACATGGTGAAATTGTCTTCCCGGTCTGTCCTCCGAGTAATGGGATTTTTCCAGGTCCTGCACCGGAAACGTGGTTTCTCACCCAGGTGCTGAAAAGCACCACCATTTAGTACTAAGGTACCTTTCGTACGCAAGACAGGCTAGGAGGACAATATTTTGTTGCAAATGCTTGAAATGAGCGAGGAACCATAGATCAGGCACCTTCGGTTGCCCCTCAAAGTAAATTTACTAAAGAACCTTGATTGTGTGCTTTCTCTTTCCTTCCCAAAATCCTCTCATGTAAAGTATTTCCACCAAAGTACTTAAACATATGATCCCCCTTTTCCTTCCAAGTCGCCTCACTTAAAGTATTCTTACAAAAACATTTGGATTATATGCCTCTCCTCTTCTTTTCCAAGCTCTTCTACCTAAGGTACTTTCACTAAATTACCTTGACTATATGCTCTTTCCTTAGTTTCTATGTCCTTCTACTCACAGTACTTTTGCCAGAGCACTTCATTACAAAATCATTCTTTCCCTTCAAACCCCTTTTACTCAAGGTACTTCTACTAATGAACTTAATCATATGTTCTGCTGATTCCAAGTCATCTTACAGAAAGTACTTTACCTGAGAATTTTGACCATATGTTCCTTCCTCTCTCAATATGCCCTTTTACTTAAAGTTCTACTATAAGAACCTTGATCATATATTCTTTTTTTCTCCTGAGTCCCTTTGCTTAAAGTACTTTTATAAAAGAACTCTGATCTTATTTCATTCTTTTCCCATCTAAGCACTTTTACTTATAGTGCCCCTGCTAGAATACCTTGATTACATGTTCCTTATTTATTCCCCTAAGACCTTAATTTAAATTGTTATAATACAGCACCCAGACTAGATGATTTCCACCGACTCTTTTAAGCCCTTTCATGTAAAGCATTTCATTAAAGTAACTCAATGGTAGTCCGTTCATCGCACCGTTACTCTATCATTAATGAAAGTATCAATTAAAATATAACTTGAGAGGTACAACTTCCCTTCACTTATTATTAATATTACTTTTTAATTCGTTTTCTTCCAGCTTAAAAGTTTTCTTTCAGCTTAAGTTTTCCTTCGGCGTCTTCTTTTCATATGTTTATTTAGGAAGTCGGCCCCTTAAATTTCATGATGGTTGCGCGTGGCGAAAAATATTACGGACGTAAACTAGCCTCCCGTTAGGATCTTCCGAGTGGAGGTCTTCACAGGGTAGGTTGGCGTAGTGTGGACAACCTCGTGCATAGCGTCGCTGAATGCAGCTAACGCAACCCAGATGACGAGTGGATGCACTTACGGCGTAGGGCAGCGTAGGGCGGCGTAGTGCACGATCGTCGCTCAAGGCCACTCACCGAGCGTCTCCCCACTGCATTCCTTGCACCGCACAGCCCGGACTGCATCAGGTGGTAGTCTTCGATAGGCCATAATAGTTTTGGGAAGGTGCGATAGAAGTTTGCTGAGGCCATCTTCTAAGCCAGACAAACAAATGCCGCTGACGCTATATCGGACGCGATTAGTTTAGAGTAAAACAGCACCAGAACAGCCGCGATAAGACCTTCCGGTTCGAGTAATAGACTGGTATAACAGAACCCAGGGTGCGGATTGATAATCACGCCACCGCGAACTCGATTGTATGTCCGCAAGCTTTCAGCGCAAAATTGCGCAGAAGCAGAATTTACGCACCCAGTCTCTACAAATAGCAACAATTCCGGCGATAACAGCGCCAAAGGAACGAACGGAAAAGCCCCCTTACCACCGATAATAGAGCAAGACCCCGAGCCATGCCGCGTGGATACATCTCGGAAACTACTGGAAACACCCCTCGAAATAGGCTACGCCACACCGGCAACTCTCGAAGAGTACAACACACCAGAAACCACCGGCGCGATAGAAGCGGATCTTCAATTCGATGCACCGTGATTCGACGCACTCAAAAATTCATTTATTGCAGCTAAATAGTTAAACTAAAGCGTTCTAAAACGGTTACGGGCAAATTGCACGAATTTATTATCCAAAAGCACTTGGACGTGTTGCTTCTAAAGGAGCCGTACATCCAAAAGCAAGGGACAGGATATGAGATTATAGGATTAGGCAACGGAACAAGAATTGCAGCCATTCGCGATGAAAGACCCTGGTCTGCAGTCGCGGCGACCTACAAAAACATCACGTTGCTGTTTATCTCTCAGCTCAGCAGACCGTATTGCGCCTGTGTAGAAGGTCAAGCAACCGGCTCCACCTCCGTCGTCTCGCACTACTTTTAGTACAGCGACGAAATATAAATGCACTTTAGGCACTTGGAATTAGTGTTTCGTGCACTAAGGGTGGAGAGAGTAATAGTATCTTTGGACGCCAACGCGCAATCTCCTCTCTGGGGCCCTCAGGGCACAGATGAAAGAGGGTCGAAGTTAGAAGCACTCATTTGGGCATGCGGGCTAAAAGTGATAAAGAACGTAATGCAGCTACCAACATTCTGGAACACGAGAGGCCATACATCGACTTAACCCTCTCGTCGCACTCCATAAGCCGACTTATTAGCCAAAGGAAAGTAAGAACAGGCCGGACGTCCAGTGATCACAATTCAATAGACATCGCGCCACTTCCCCCAGAGGACAAGTCGGGTCGAGGGGATGGTACTCGGGGCGCGAGGAACAGGAGGATCAATAGGAGAGCAGACTGAGACCTATTCGCTGAGCGCTTGCTCTCTCACCACGGCAAGGCTAGAGGGAAGCAGTTTAGGATTTAGTAATTAATACTTTTAAACGAGACGGAGGGAAGACCACGAACGTGCAAGAAACGGCTACAGTCCTTCTCAATACGCATGTCCAGGACGACAGCGTATTCGAAGACACACCAGAGCAGCGAGCAGTACGGAATCTATCAAGAAACGTTCCCGAAACGGCGAATGTCCCACTCTTCACGGAGGAAGTGGTCGCGCGGTTCGTAGAGTCCCTTAAAAACAGCAATGCCCTGAGGCCGAATCTTATCGAGGTTTGTGTGCTCAAAACAGCATTCTCCATTATCCCATACCTATTCGTTAATCTTTTCAACGGATACCTTCAATGAGGAATCTTCTCATCAATTTGGAAAGAGAGCTCCTTAAGAGCACTCCTCATGGGCGACGAGAATGACGCGGAAGATACCAAGTCCTACAGACCGATTTGCCTTCTATCCGTCATAGGAAAAGTTCTGGAAAGTATCCTGAAGCTACGCCTCACCGAAATCTCCCTAGCGCCGGGAAATATATGGGACAAACAGTTTGGGTTTGTCCAATGACGTTCCACAAAAGACGCAATCCCAGAGATTCGTCGAATCGTTTCTGCTTCCTCACGGAGATATGTCATCGCGTTGTTATTCGACATCTCGGGAGCATTCGACAACATTTGGTGGTCTTTAGTTCTCAAGGAACTCCAAGACCGGAACAGCCTGAGAAACGTCTTTAACGTGATGCAAGCTACTTCGCGGACCGCAAGGTAAAAATCGCTATAGGAGAGCTTGAGGTTTCTAAGCAGGCTTCGAGAGGATGCCCACAAGAATCGGTCCTTGTGGCCCCTTCTGCTGGAATCTCATATTCGACCAGCTCCTACGGATACTGGAGGAATCCTCGGAAGTCAACGCTATCGCGTACGCGGACAGCCTAGTCGTTACCGTAGATGGATAGTCCAGGAAAGAACTTGAGGAGAAAGGAAATTGCGTGGTAAACAGCATCACCGGATGGTGCACATTGACGAAATTGTCAATCTCCGAGCGTAAGACTGAAGCGATCGTCCTTAACCTTTTAAGTACGACGCGCCTCTATAGTGGCTTTTGCGGATATTATCTTTTAAATACGACGCGCCACTATAGTGGCTTTTGCGGATATTATCTTTCAGGAGGACGCGCCACTATAATGGCTTTCGCGGATGTGATTCTTAAACGACGCGTCAGTGTAGTGGCTTGCTCTTACGACTCACTCTCTCACCATCTGAATGGAAAAACTGTCTTCATATGAATAATTGTTGTACACTTCTTTTTTCTTTACATTGATTTACAACAGTATAAATCAATAATAGACAGAATATATTTTCTTTATTTTTTACGGCAGTGTCAAGTATGAATTATGGCTTTTTCCTTAAATAAATATACAATTTGCTTTTTCCTAACATGTCCTTATACATACTTAAGTCTCTAATCTCAAAATGCCACATAAAAAGAGAAAACAAAGGGCAATTTCTGACAATTCAGAATCCGACTCGGAAGTCGAAAATCACATCAATAGAAGCATGCAGAGTAAGAAGAAGTTAAAAAAAATGTGAATAATCAGTACCTCTAAGTCAGAAGATTTTGCTATGTGCGAAGAGGAATGTTTTGAAAGAATAGTCTAGTCACCTGCAAATTTGGAGCCGCAGGTACATCAATTTGATTCTCGAATTTCTGGGATGACAATTCGGCTCAATCGAACGGCACCTGCGATCGACTACTTCCAAATAATCTTCTCGGAAAATTTGGTTTCATTTATTGTTCAAGAAACAAATGATTATCGAAGATTCAAAATGAACACTACCGGGCGCTCGCTCACAAAAGCTCACGAAGGGGAAGCAACACTGAACGAAATATACAATTTCTTCGTTATTCGACTATTAATGACAAGAGTAAAAAAATACATTAAACAGAGTATTGGACGAAAGATAAGTTTTGGCGAACTGACGTTTTCGGGAAAATTATGAGCCGGGAGAGATACGCGTTTATGTTACGTAATCTTTATTTTAATACAGTTCAATTAGAAAGATCCAGCCGACTGACAAAAATTAAGGTATTGTCTGACAAACTTTGTAGTTCCATTAAAAATTGTTTTACTCCGTTCCGTAATTTATGTGTAGACGAGAGTTTACTTTTATATAAGCGACTGTTGTCAGTTAAACAGTATAGACCCTCCAAACGGAATAGGTTTGGCATCAAGACTTTCGTATTGTGTGACTGTAAAACGGGTTTTGTATTAAATTTTATTGTATATGGCGGCATTGATTGTGAGATAACAAAACTAAATCACAAATATTTAGGAAAGTCAGGCGAGGTTGCAGTTACATTATTAGGATCCTATTTAGGAGAGGGCATACGTTGTTCGTTGACAATTGGTATACCATCCCGACATTATACAGTTATTTATATAAAAATAAAACTAACACCTGTGGCATGGTAAAACCGCGAAGGAAAGACATGCCTGCCATAAACGAAAAACTTAAACATGATGAAATATCCTTTCGATCATCATCCAACATGCTCGCTCTCAAGTGGCAAGACAAACGGGAGGTATATATGTTATCAACTTGCCACTGCGCGGATTTCATAAATACCAAAATAATTGACTATCGGACTGGAGAAATGAAAAAAAAGCCATCGTGTATTGTTGATTATACTGTTAATAAGGGTGCAATCGACTATCGCGACAAGGTTATATCGACTGTGTTGTCAATTCGGAAAATTATAAAGTGATATAAGAAATTTTTTTTCCATCTACTGGACGTGTCAGTATGGAATGCTTATTGCCTACGTAGGTTTCAAAAAGAAAACGTAACAATGCGAGCATTTCATCTTACATTACTCAAAGAACTTTCAAGAAAATACTGGGACATGAAAAACAACACTAGTTGCAATAAATATACCGTGGACCAACCGTTCAGACTCACCGAGAAACATTTTCCATCATACTGCAAATCTAAAAATTCGAAATAAGCGCTCCGAAATTGTATAGTGTGTTCGAAAAACGACGTATCCCAGAAGTATCCCAGATGCATCACCAGACTCCACCAAGACGCATCCCAGACGGTTCCAGACGCAACCATCCAGATTTTTTTTTTTTAATCTCTCTCTTTCAGCTCTAAGTTTTCATCTGTGCTTCTTTCCTTAGACTCAATAAAGAAGTACCTCATAAATAGTCCTCGATTGTTTTCCGTGGGAAAAAATATTCCGGTGGTAAAATAGACTCCCGTTCGGATCTCCGGGTGGAGGCTTTCTCAGGGGCAGCTAACGAGGTAGTGAGAAGAAGTGTGCGAGTAGCATCACTTGAAGCAGCGATCGCGTCCCCTAAGACGACAAGTGGATGCACGTCCGGCGTAGGGCAGCGTAGGAGCGCAGCAACACGTCGGCCGAGTGCGCGCCTGTCGTCCATGGCCACTCACCGCGTTACTCCCCGCTGCGCTCCTAGCACCGTACAACCCGGACTGCATCAGGTGGTAGCCTATATTCGAAAATCTACAATACTATTAGAGAGGTGTGACAGGCATTTGCCAAGGCTATCTTCTACGGCCGGGCAAAATAGAGCGAGGAATGTAGAGAAAATGCAGGAGCTGAAGTGCGAACCGACTGCTACGCAACCGCGAACCCGCGCAGACGTCCAAGTGCCCGCAGCGCAACACCCTTCGGAAGCGGATCTAACGCACTCAGCCCCTAGTGATTATCAGTTTCCCCGTAGAAAAGCATACACGAGAAGTAGGAGAAATAACCTCAAAGAAGCGTCCACTGAGGAAGACGTCGAGGAAGCCTGTACGGACTCACCCACGGAAACGTCAGGAGAATCGTCACATAATTCGTCGAGTGCGACAGTAGAAGCGGATCAGGCTCCCTCGGGAACCCCTGAAAAGAACAGCCTACGCGAAACCCCCGACAAGTCAGGCGCAGGAACTGCGCATCACGAATTAAAGGCCCTGCGGGTAACCTTCACCGAGCCGGGCGCGACAGTCCCAACATGTGACTTTATCTCGGAAACAACCCCACCCCCACCACAGTAATCGCGAGCCCCCAAAAATCCACCAGTTACAATTAAACATGGGCCACTCTATGACAGTAACAGATGAAGTTCGCGAGCTTATTAGCAAGAAGCGCCTGGACGTTCTGCTCCTGCAGGAACCGTACGCACAACGACAAGGGACAAGGTATGAGATAATAGGCTTAGGCAGAACAACTAAAATAGCGGCCACCTACGAAGATTGACCGTGGTCAACGGTGGTGGCAACCAATCCGAACATCGCGTTGCTCTTCATCTCGCAGCTCAGCACTCCGCACTGCGTATGTGCAGAAGTGCAAGCACCTGGCTCCTCTTTCTGCGTTGTCTCGCACTATTTCAAATACAGCAATGAAATAGAGGAGCACCTTAGGCATCTGGAAACGGTACTTCGTGCACTAAGGGGGGAGAGAGTTATTGTATCGTTGGACGCAAACGCGCGATCACCTCTCTGGGAACCTCAGGGCACAGACAAGAGAGGCTCGAAACTAGAAGCCCTCATTCGGGCATCCTGGTATAGGGTCCTTAACGACGCGAAGCAGGCACCTACATTCTGGACGACGAGAGCCTTCTCCTATATCGATTTCACTCTCTCGTCACAATTCATGATCCGACATATAGTACAATGGAAAGTCAGGGCAGGATAAACATCCAATGAACATAATCCGACAGACATCGCGATACATCCTGCGAAGGCTAAGTCGAGCGATGGGGGGTGCAGTCGGGGCGCGGGTAACAGGAAGTTCAAAACAAAGAGAGCCAACTGAGACTTGTTCGCCAAGCGTTTACTCTCCCTATCCGCGACAAGGCTGGAGAGAAGCAGCTCAGGTTCGGCTTCAGAAGTAGAGACAAGAGCCAATGTGCTCACAAAAGTCCTACAAAACGCGTGCTCCGAATCCATGCCTCGGAAAAAGGCCCATCGAAAGTCCAACCAGTGGTGGACGTCGGCGCTTACTATACAGAAAAAAGCAGTGTTTAGACTAAGACGCGCGTTCCAGCGGGAGAAAGACCTTACAGCGAATCTCGGGATAGTGCGTAAATATCGTTCGTCGTTGCGGAACTATACCAAAGCTGTACATCAAGCGAAAATAGACAGCTGGAGCAAATTCGTTTCAGAACAGTGTAACTCGGAACCGTGGAGGTATATTTGTAAACGACAAGCGGATGAACTTCACGTCGAGAGGGTAATCAACACTCTCAAAGAGAAGGCGGGAAGACGAAGAATGTACGCGGCACGGCAAAAACCCTCCTCGACACGCATGCCCCGAACGACTGCGTGTCCGAGGACACAACGGAACAACGGGCAGTGCGGAACATGTCCAGGAAAGCTCAAGAAACCGCGGATGCCCCTCTCTTCACGAAGGAAGAGGTCGCGCGTGTCATAGGCTCCCTTAAGAACGGAAAGAGACCGGGGCCTGACCTCATCGAGATGTGCGAGCTCAAAAGAGCCCTCTCCCTTATCCCTTCTCATTTTGTAGACCTCTTCAACTGGTGCCTCCAATGGGGCATATTCCCCACCATCTGGAAAGAGGGCTCCCTGAGAGCTCTTCTAAAAGATGTTAACAAGGACGCGGAAGACCCTAAGTCATATAGGCCCACATGAATTCTCTCAATCGTGAGAAAAGTTCTGGAGAGCCTGCTAAACTTACGCCTCAATGAAACATCCCTCGCGCCGGGAAAACTCTCAGACAAGCAATATAGCTTTGTCCCAGGACGCTCAAAAGAGGACGCGATAGGTGACCTGCGCCATACAGTTTCTGCCTCCCTACGGGGATACGTCGTAGCGCTGCTGTTTGATATCTCGGGAGCCTTCGACAATGTCTGGTGGCCATAGGTCCCCAAGGCACTCTATGGTAAGGACTGCCAAAGATTCATATTCAGCGTCATCACAAACTACTTCGAACACCACAAGGTCAAAATCAGGCTATGGAAAAATGAAGTCTCCAAGCAGGCTTCGAGGGGATGCCCGCAAGGATCGGTCCTTGGTCCCTCATGATGCAACCTTATGTTTGACAACCTGCTACGGAAACTCGAGGAATCCACGGTAATTAAGGCGATCGCGTACGCGGACAACCTACTCGTTATAGTAGACGGGGACTCGAGGAAAGGAATAGAGGAGAAAAGGAACCGCGTGGTGGCCACCATCACCTGATGGTAATCAACAGCAAAACTCTCCATTGCGGAAAGGAAAACGTAGACTATCATTTTGAAAACCGATTGGGCTAAGAGGAAACCCATCGGCAGCAGAGAAGTGCAACGCCCAGATAGGAAGCGGAAAGCGGCAAAGAAAACAGACACAATGCGCAGGCCACCCAATATTAGGATAAAGAGTAACAGTGCTAGGTTCAAGAACTCCGTTAGATACCTCTGGGTCCGCTTTGATAAAGGACTAAGGATCACGACACACTGTCGTTACCTCAACGACAAGATTGGGCCACTTTTCGCGAAGTTAGGCAGATTAGCAGCTAAGGAATGGCGGCTCCGCCACTGTGCCCTTTGGGCGATTTATCGAGATGTATTTACTACTACGGTCACGTATGCGGTAGGAGGATAGAAGGACCTCTGCACGGAAGGGGATCTGAAAAAGTTAAGCGCAACCCAGAGATCGGCCCTTATCTCAGTCACATCTGCGTACCGTACAGCAGTGACAGAGTCCTTATGCGTAGTAGCGGCGGAGCCACCGATTGATCGCCAGCTGATGAAGAGAAGGAGATTAAACGAAATTAGGTGGAACAGACCCGCAGGATCAGCGAACCGGGAACTGGAAGGCGCGAATGGAAAGTGAGAGACAGCGAGACAGGTTGCAGACGAAGAAATTCTTAGGGACTGGCTGTCAGGATGGGAGTTCTCCACAAAAGTAAGGACAACGTATGACTATTTCCCGGACATGAAGAAAAGGATGAGTGCCCGTTTCTTCTTTCCTAATTACTAAACATCTCAGTTCCTAACAGGGCATGGAGCGTTCAAGGCCAAACTGGCATCGATGAAAATCGTACCGGAAGGAACATGCGAGTGTGACGAGGAGGACTAGGTTTCGCACCATGTGGCTGATTGTCCGGTTTTTGATCCCCAGAGAGTAGCTCTGCAAGAAATTCTCCAAATTTCTGGAAGAAATCTGGAAAGGACAGATCGGAAGAAGCGAGACATCTTGTCTCCTCGGCTGAGACCTACTCCCTCTTCGAGGAGTTCTGCAAGGAAATCCTAATTATCAAGGGTTATTAGCTTTAGAATCCTGGTCAGTCGAGGTTGTCGGAGCCTCGGTGGTGGGGATGAGTGCCTGTAATCATCTCAGGTTAACCAACCCCTAACCAGGATAGGGTCGGAGAAGCTAGTATCTCCCTTTTTTTTCTTTTCTCGCACCAACTCCCTCCCCACGACCTGCAATTCTAGACAATACCATCCCATCCTATGGAACGAGTGCCAAGGCTGGTGGCACTGTGAGTGGGCCACCCCGTGGTTCCCCGCGGGCGCGGCTGGCATCAACGTGGTGACTCGTTGCTACGAGGATGCTGGTCGTGGATAAACCACTCACCCTGCCCGCCGGCAGGAATTTTGAGTTTTTCCGAACCCGGTTTCTTCGTAGTGGTAGATGCTGCAAGTAGATAGATCCGTAGCATATGCCCTAATGGGCGAGATAGCATAGATGTAAGGATCTCTAGGATGCCGACCTTTACAATATAATGTCCCTTTCCAATAACGGGTTTCAACATGGCTGCCATAAAGATAGGACGCGTCGCGTTGTGCTCCGTGTTTTGTGAAAAATTTTCTGGTCCATACCACTTCCCCGGTAAAAATTTTATACACACCATACTAATTACAGTGCGGTGAACAAACGGTGATAATAATCAACATTGGGTCTGTGTAATATTTGTGGTATTTGTTAAAATCGTGCTGAATAATTCTGTCGACGCAATCTTGCATTATACTCTATGACCGATGACTGATTCACTCGTAATCTCGGCACCGCGATCGAAGCACACCACGATCAAAGCGCCACCACATTCACATCCGAGGCGTACGCTGATTATCTGAGGGAGCTGGACAACAAATGTCTGTGGTATGTCCTTTCGAAATTTAAGTATCGACAGTTGGCACAAGTGTGGCGGCCATATTGAAAGCACGGATAAAACACCTCAGGCATGGCTCTAGAGACAATGCCGCCTCGGGAATTCAGGCACATTTCAACAGATCTTGTCGCCCGGTATGAAAGGGAAAATTCCCAAAATTTCAAGTACTCAAATATAAAATCAAAAATTTAAAATCTTAAAATTAAAAAATTAAAAAATTATAAAACGTCATAAATCTCAAAACTCAGAATTCTACAGACCTTAGCTTCTCGTTAAAGCAGATATGGCAGCCTTGGTGGTACTACCCCCAAAGGGAGGTGTGATAAGTATGAACGTACACATCAGACTAACACAAACCCACAGTTTTCTTTTCTTCAGCACCAAGTTTTCTTCTTCGCTTCTTTTCTTAAGTTAAATAAAGAAGTGCCACATAAATAGTCCATGATGGTTGACTGTGAGGGAAAAATATTCCGGAGGTAAAATAGCCTCCCGTTCGGATCTCAGGATGGAGGCTTTCCCAGGGGCAGCTAACGTGGTGGTGAGAAGAAATGCGCGCATCGCAGCGCTTAAGGCAGGAAGCACATCCCCTAAAGCGACAAGTGGATGCACGTCCGGCGTAGGGCAGCGTAGGGGCGCAGCAACACGTCGGCCGAGTGCGCGCATGTCCTCCAAGGACACTCACCGCGTTACTTCCCGCTGCGCCCCCAACCCCGTACAAATCGGACTGCATCAGGTGGTAGACAATCTTCGAAAGGCTACAATTCTATTGTAGAGGTGTGATAGGCATTTGCCAAGGCCATCTTCTAAGGCCGGGCAAACTAATAGCGCGGATATCGAACCAGTCGCGAACCCCGGATTAAACCCGGAAAGTCCTTCCAGCGCGAGGAACGTAGAGAAAATGCAGGAGCCGAAGTGCGAACCGACTGCTACGCGACCGCGAACACGCGCATACGTCCGCACGCACGCAGCGCAACACACTTCGGAAGAGAACCAAACGCACTCAGCCCCAAGTGATTATCAGTTTCCCCGTAGAAAAGCATACACGAAAAGTAGGAGAAATAACCTCAAAGAACCGTCCACTGAGGAAGATTTCGAGGATGCCTGTACGGACTCACCCACGGAAACATCAGGAGAATCGTCACATAATTCGTCAGGTGTGACAGTAGAAGCGGATCAGGCTCCCTCGGGAACCCCTGAGAAGAACAGCCCACGCGAAACCCCCGACAAGTCAGGCGCGGGAACTGCGCATCACGAATTAAAGGCCCTGCGGGTAACCTTCGCCGAGCCGAGCGCGACAGTCCCAACATGTGACTTAATCTCGGAAACAACCCCACCGCCCCCCCACAGTAAATCGCGAGCCCCAAAAAAATCCACCTGTTACAATTAAACATGGGCCACTCTATAACAGTAACAGGTGAAGTTCGCGAGCTTATTAGCAAGAAGCGCCTGGTCGTTCTGCTCCTGCAGGAACCGTACGCACAAAGACAAGGTACAAGTTATGAGATAATAGACTTAGGCATTACAACTAAAATAGCAGCCACCTACGAAGATTGACCCTGGTCAACGGCGGTGGCGACCAACCCGAACATTGCGTTGCTCTTCATCTCGCAGCTCAGCACTCCGCAGTGCGTATGTGAAGAAGTGCAAGCACCTGGCTCCTTTTCCTACGTTGTCTTGCACTATTTCAAATACAGCGATGAAATAGAGGAGCACCTTAGGCACCTGGAAACAGTACTTCGTGCACTAAGGGGGGAGAGAGTTATTGTATCGTTGGACGCAAACGCGCGATCACCTCTCTGGGGACCTCAGGGCACAGATGAGAGAGGCTCGAAGCTAGAAGCCCTCATTCGGGCATCCGGGTTTAGGGTTATTAACGACGCGAAGCAGGCACCCACATTCTGGACGACGAGAGGCTCCTCCTACATCGATGTCACCCTCTCGTCACAATCCATCAGCAGACTCATCGGCCAATGGAAGGTTAGAACAAGCTGGACGTCCAGCGACCATAATTAGATAGACATCACAATACATCCACCGAAGGGTAAGTCGTACGGTGGGAGGAGTGCCTGAGGCGCGGGAAACAGGAGGTTCAACACAAGGAGAGCCGACTGGGACGTGTTCGCCGAGCGGTTACTCGCCCTATCTGCGTCAAGACTGGAGGGAAGCAGCTTAGGTTCGGCTTCAAAAGTAGAGACAAGAGTCAATGTGCTCACAAATGTCCTACAAACCGCGTGCTCCGAATCCATGCCTCGGAAAAAGGCCCATCGAAAGTCCAACCCGTGGTGGACGCCGGCGCTAACTATACGGAAAAAGGCAGTATTCAGACTAAGGCGCGCGTTCCAGCGGGAAGAAGACCTTACTGCGCGTCACAGGATAATGCGTGAATATCGTGATTAGCTTCGGGACTATACCAAAGGTGTACGTCAAGCGAAAATAGACAGCTGGAGGAAATTCGTTTCAGAACAGGGTAACTCGGAACCGTGGTGGTATATTTATAAACGACAGGCGGGTAAACCTCGCGTCGAGAGGGTAATTAACACTCTCAAAAGGGAAGGCGGGAAGACGAACAATGTACGCGACACGGCAAAAACCCTCCTCGATACGCATGTCCTGGACGACTGCGTGTCCGAAGACACTACGGAACAACGGGCAGTGCGGAACACGTCCAGGAACGCTCCCGAAACCGCGGATACTCCTCCCTTCACGAAGGATGAGGTCGCGCGTGTCATAGGCTCCCTAAAGAACGGAAAGACCCCGGGGCCCAACCTCATCGAAGTGTGCGTTCTCAAGAGAGCCTTCTCTCTAATCCCTTCTAATTTCGTAGACCACATCAACGGGTGCCTCCAGTGGGGCACATTCCCCACCATCTGGAAGGAGGGCTGCCTAAGAGCTCTCCTTAAAGGTGTTGACAAGGACGCGGAAGACCCTAAGTCATATAGGCCCATATGTCTACTCTCAGTCGTAGGAAAAGTTCTAGAGAGGCTACTAAAGCTACGCCTCAATGAAACATCCCTCGCGCCGGGAAAACTCTCAAACAAGCAATATGGCTTTGTCCCAGGACGCTCCACAGAGGACGCGATAGTCGAGATGCGCCGTATAGTTTCAGCATCCCAACAAAGATACGTCGTAGCGAAGCTGTTTGATATCTCAGGAGCCTTCGACAATGTCTGGTGGCCATTGGTCTTCAAGGCACTCCATGATAGGGACTGTCCAAGAAATATTTTCAGCGTCATAATGAATTACTTTTCGGACCGCAAGGTCAAAATTGCGCTAGGGGAACATGAGGTCTCCAAGCAGGCCTCGAGGGGATGCCCGCAAGGATCGGTCCTTGGTCCCACCTACTGGAACCTTATGTTTGACGAGCTGCTACGGAAACTCGAGGAATCCACGGAAGTTAACGCAATCGCGTACGCGGACGACCTACTCGTTATTGTAGACGGGGACTCGAGGAAAGAATTAGATGAAAAAGGGAATCGTGCGGTGCCCACCATCACCGGATGGTGCTCAACGGCAAAACTCTCCATTTCGGAACGGAAAACAGAGGCAATCGTCCTGAAATCCGACTGAGTTAAAAGGAAACCCATCGGCAAGAGAGGAGGGCAACGCCCGGATAGGAAGCGGAAAGCGCAAGGAAAGCCGATTTAATGAGCAGGCCACCCGCTATTAGGACAGGGAATAACAGTGTTAGGTTCAAGAACTCCGTCAGATACCTCGGGGTCCACTTTGATAAAGGACTAGGGGTCACGACAAACTGACGTTACCTTAACGACAAGGTTGGGCCACTATTCGCGAAGCTAGGCAAATTAGCAACTAGGGAATGGGGGCTGCGCCACTGTGCCCTTCGGGCGATTTATCGAGGTGTATTTACACCTACGGTCACGTACGCGGCAGCAGGATGGTCGGACCTCTGCACCGAAGGGGACCTTAGGAAGTTAAGCGCCACCCAGCGATCAGCCCTTATCTCGGTCACATCAGCATACCGTAAGGCGGCGACAGAGTCCATTTCTGTAGTGGCGGCGGAGCCACCGATAGATCTCCAGCTGATGAAGCGTAGACGATTATACGAAATCAGGAAGAACAGAACCGTTGAATCAGCGAACCGGGAATAGGAAGGCGCGAATAGAAAGCGAGCGACAGCGAAACAGGTAGTAGATGAGGAAATTCCTAGGGACTGGCATTCAAGACGAGAGAATTCCACAAAGAGAAGGACCACGTACGACTACTTCCCGGACATCAAGAAAGGGATGAGTGCCCGATTCGTCTCTCCTAACAATTACACATCTCAGTTCCTGACAAGGCATAGAACGTTGAAAGCCAAACCGGCATCGATGAACATCATCCCGGAAGTAACATGAGAGTGCGGCGAGGAGGACACGGTTTCGCACCACGTCGCTGATTGTTCGGTTTTTGATCCCCAGAGAGTAGCTCTGCAAGAAATTCTCCGTGGAAAGAGCTGGTCGGAAGACATCTTGTCTCCTCGGCTGAGACCTACTACCTCTTCGCGGATTTCTGCAAGGAAGCCATCCTTATCAAGGGTTATTAACTTTAGAGTCCTGGTCAGCAGAGGTAGTCGGAGCCTAGGTGGTGGGGGCGGGTGCCTGTATTCATTACAGGTTAACCTACGACCGAGCAGGACAGGGTCGGAGAGGCTCGTATGCATCTCCCCTTTTTTTTTTCTTTCTTGCACAGAACTCCCTCTCCACAACCTGTAACTCTAGCCAACCCCATCCCATCCTACGAAACGAGTGCCAAGTTTCGTGGTATTGCGAGTGGGCCTCCCCGTGGTTCCCCGTTAGCACGGATGGCATCAACGCGGTTACTCGTTGCTACGAGGATGCTAGTCGTGGCTAAACCGCTCACCATGCCCGCCGGCGAGAGTTTTGGGTTATTCCGAACCCGGTTTCTTCGTAGGGCTGGCTGCTAGAAATAGGTAGATCCGTAACGTATGGGCTAAAGGGTGAGGTAGCACAGGTCGAGGCATCTCTCGGATACCCACCTTTACAATAAACTGAACCTATCTACTACTATTCCAACATGGCTGCCATACAGAGAGGACGCGTCGCGTCGTGCTCCGAGTTTCGTTAAAAATTTTCTGGTCCATACCACTGCCACGGCAAAGTTTTATTCTCCCCTTATAAATTAAAGTGCGCTGAACAAACGGTGAAAATAATTAACATTGAGATATGAGTAATATTCGTGCTATGTGTTAAAATCGTTCTAAATAATTCTGTGGACGCCAACTTGTATTATAATCTACTGCCGATGGCTGACTCGTTCGTTATATCTGCACCGCGATCGAAGCGCCCCGCAATTGAAGCGCCATCACACCCAAATCCAAGGCGTACGCTGATTGGCTTTGGGAGCTAGAAAACAAATGTTGATGGTACGTCCTTTTAATTATCGACAGTTGGTAAACATGAGGCGGCCATATTAAATGCGCGGGAAAATAACCTCAGGCATGGCTCTAGAGAAAATGCCGCCCCGGTTTTCAGACACGTCTCAACAGACCTTGTCGCTCCGTTTTTTTTCCCTTTCTTTTTCCTTCTTCCCTCTACAAAACGTTATAAATCTCAAATATCAGAATTCAGCAGATCATAGCTTCTCGTTAAGGAAGGCATGGCAGCCTAGGTTGAACGACCACCGAAAGGAGGGTTAATAAGTATGACAGTATAGATCAGACTAACAAACCCCACGCAACCCAGACGCAACACAGACGCATCGCAGAAGCATCCCCAGACGCAATCCAGGCGCAAACCAGACTCATCCCAGACGCATCCCCAGACGCAACCCAGAAGCCTCCCAGACGGAACTAGACGCAACCCATACGTAACCCAGACGCAACCCTCCATTTTTTTTCCTTTTTTTCAGCTCCAAGTTTTCTTCCTTGCGTCTTTCCTTAGGTTTAACAAAGAAGTGTCTCATAAATAGTCCATGACGGTTGTCAATGGGGAAAAATATTCCGGATGTAAACTAGCCTCCTGTTTGGATCTCCGGGTGGAGGCATTCTCAGGGGCAGCTAATGAGGTGGTGAGAAGAAGTGCGCGAGTCGCAGCGCTTAAAGCAGCGATCGCGTCCCCTAAGACGACAAGTGGATGCACGTCCGGCGTAGGGAAGCGTAGGGGCGCAGCAACACGTCGGCCGAGTGCGCGCCTGTCGTCCATGGCCACTCACCGCGTTACTCCCCGCTGCGCTCCTAGCACCGTACAACCCGGACTGCATCAAGTGGTAGCCTATCTTCGAAAATCTACAATACTATTAGAGAGGTGTGCGAGCCATTTGCCACGGCTATCTTCTACGGCCGAGCAAACTAGAGCGAGGAATGTAGAGAAAATGCAGAGGCTGAAGTGCGAACCGACTGCGACGCGACCGCGAACCCGCACAGACGTCCAAGTGCCCGCAGCGCAACACCCTTCGGAAGCGGATCAAACGCACTCAGCCCCTAGTGATTATCAGTTTCCCCGTAGAAAAGCATACACGAAAAGTAGGAGAAATAACCTCAAAGAACCGTCCACTGAGGAAGACGTCGAGGAAGCCTGTACGGACTCACCCACGGAAACGTTAGGAGAATCGTCACATAATTCGTCGAGTGTGACAGTAGAAGCGGATCAGGCTCCCTCGGGAACCCCTGAGAAGAACAGTCTACGCGAAACCCCCGACAAGTCAGGGGCAGGAACTGCGCATCACGAATTAAAGGCCCTGCGGGTAACCTTCGCCGAGCCGGGCGCGACAGTCCCAACATGTGACTTAATCTCGGAAACAACCCCACCCCCCACCACAGTAAATCGCGAGCCCACAAAAATCCACCTGTTACAATTAAACATGGGCCACTCTATGACAGCAACAGATGAAGTTCGCGAGCTTATTAGCAAGAAGCGCCTGGACGTTCTAGTCCTGAAGGAACCGTACGCACAACGACAAGGGACAAGGTATGAGATAATAGGCTTAGGCAGAACAACTAAAATAGCGGCCACATACGAAGATTGACCCTGGTCAACGGTGGTGGCAACCAACCCGAACATCGCGTTGCTCTTCACCTCGCAGCTCAGCACTCCGCACTGCGTATGTGCAGAAGTGCAAGCACCTGGCTCCTCTTTCTACGTTGTCTCGCACTATTTCAAATACAGCGATGAGATAGAGGAGCACCTTAGGCACCTGGAAACGGTACTTCGTGCACTAAGGGAGGAGAGAGGTATTGTATCGTTGGACGCAAACGCGCGATCGCCTCTCTGGGGACCTCAGTGCACAGATGAGAGAGGCTCGAAGCTAGAAGCCCTCATTCGGGCATCCGGGTTTAGGGTTATTTACGACGCGAAGCAGGTACCCACATTCTGGACGACAAGAGGCTCCTCCTACATCGATGTCGCCCTATCGTCACAATCCATGAGCCGACTCATCGGCCAATGGAAGGTAAGAACAAGTTGGACGTCCAGCGACCATAATTCGATAGACATCGCGATACATCCCCCTAAGGCTGAGTCGTGCGGTGGGGGGAGTGCCCGAGGCGCGGGAAACAAGAGGATCAACACAAGGAGAGCCGACTGGGACTTGTTCGCCGATCGGTTACTCGCCCTACTACAACAAGACTGGAGGGAAGCAGCTTAGGTTCGGCTTCAGAAGTAGAGACAAGAGCCAATGTGCTCACAAATGTCCTACAAACCGCGTGCTCCGAATCCCTGCCTCGGAAAAAGGCCCATCGAAAGTCCAACCCGTGGTGGACGTCGGCGCTTACTATACAGAAAAAAGCAGTGTTTAGACTAAGACGCGCGTTCCAGCGGGAGAAAGACCTTACTGCGAATCTCGGGATAGTGCGTAAATATCGTTCGTCGTTGCGGAACTATACCAAAGCTGTACACCAAGCGAAAATAGACAGCTGGAGCAAATTCGTTTCAGAACAGGGTAACTCGGAACCGTGGTGGTATATTTATAAACGACAGGCGGATAAACTTCGCGTCGAGAGGCTAATTGACACTCTCAGAAGGGAAGGCGGGAAAACATTGAACGTACGCGACATGGCGAAAACCCTCCTCGATACGCATGTCCCGGACGACTGCGTGTCCGAAGACACTACGGAACAACGGGCAGTGCGGAACACGTCCAGGAAAGCCCCCGAAACAGCGGATGCTCCTCTCTTCACGAAGGAAGAGGTCGCGCGTGTCATAATCTCCCTAAAGAACGGAAAGGCCCCGGGCATGACCTCATCGAAGTGAGCGTTCTCAAGAGAGCCTTCACTCTAATCCATTCTCATTTCGCAGACCTCTTCAACGGGTGCCTCCATTAGGGCACATTCTACACCATCTGGTAGGAGGGCTCCCTAAGAGCTCTCCTTAAAGGTGTTGACAAGGACGCGGAAGACCCTAAGTCATATAGGCACATATGTCTACTCTCAGTCGTAGGAAAAGTTCTAGAGAGGCTATTAAAGCTACGCCTCAATGAAACATCTCTCGCGCAGGGAAAACTCTCAAGCAAGCAATATGGCGTTGTCCCAGGACGCCCCACAGAGGACGCGATAGTCGAGATGCGCCGTATAGTTTCAGCATCCCAACGAAGATACGTCGTAGCGCTGCTGTTTGATATCTCAGAAGCCTTCGACAATGTCTGGTGGCCATTGGTCCTCAAGGCACTCCATGTTAGGGACTGCCCAAAAAAGATTTTCAGCGTCATCACGAATTACTTCGCGGGCCGCAAGATCAAAATCGCGCTAGGGGAACATGAGGTCTCCAAGCAGGCCTCGAGGGGATGCCCGCAAGGATCGGTCCTTGGTCCCTCCTGCTGGAACCTTATGCTTGACGAGCTGCTACGGAAACACGAGGAATCCACGGAAGTTAACGCGATCGCGTACGCGGACGACCTACTTGTTATTGTAGACGGTGTCTCGAGGAAAGAATTAGAGCAAAAAGGAAATCGTGTGGTGACCACCATCAGCGGATGGTGTTCAACGGCAAAACTCTCCATGTCGGAACGGAAAACGGAGGCTATCGTCCTGAAAACCGACCGGGTTAAAAGGAAACCCATCGGCAAGAGAGGAGGGCAACGCCCAGATAGGAAGCAGAAATCGGCAAGGAAAACCGATTTAATGAGCAGGCCACCCACTATTAGGATAGGGAATAACAGTGTTAAATTCAAGAACTCCGTTAGACACTTCGGGGTCCACTTTGATAAAGGGCTAGGGGTTACGACACACTGTCGTTACCTTAACGACAAGATTGGGCCACTTTTCGCGAAGATAGGCACATTAGCTGCTAAGGAATGGGGGCTGAGCCACTGTGCCCTTCGGACGATATGTCGAGGTGTATTTACCCCTACGATCACGTATGCGGCAGCAGGTGATGGGACCTCTGCAACGAAGGGGAACTGAAGAAGTTAAGCGCGATCCAGCGATCCGCCCTTATCTCGGTCACATCAGCGTACAGTACGGCGGCGACAGAGACCCTATGTGTACTTGCGGAGGAGTCACCGATAGATCTCCAGCTGATGAAACGTAGAAGATTATACGATATCGGGAAGAACAGACCCGCAGAATCAGCGAAACGGGAATTGGAAGGCGCGAATAGAAAGCGAGCGGTAGCGAGACAGGTAGTAGATGAGGAAATTCCTAGGGACTGGCAGTCAAGACGAGAGAATTCCACAAAAAGAAGGACCACGTACGACTACTTCCCGGACATCAAGAAAGGGATGAGTGCCGATTCGTCTCTCCTAATAATTACACATCTCAGTTCCTGACAGGGCATGGAACGTTCAAAGCCAAACTGGCATCGATGAACATCATCCCGGAAGTAACATGCGAGTGCGGCGAGGAGGACAAGGTTTCGCACCACGTCGCTGATTATCCGGTTTTTGATCCCCAGGGAGTAGCTCTCGAAGTAATTCTCCGTGGAAAGAGCTGGTCGGAAGACATCTTGTCTCTTCGGCTGAGACCTATTCCCTCTTCGCGGATTTCTGCAAGGAAACCCACCTTATCAAGGGTTATTAGCTTTAGAGTCCTGGTCAGCAGAGGTAGTCGGAGCCTCGGTGGTGGGGGCGGGTGCCTGTATTCATAACAGGTTAACCTACGAACGAGCAGGACAGGGTCGGAGAGGCTCGTATGCATCTCCCCTTTTTTTTTCTTTCTTGCACAAAACTCCCTCTCCACAACCTGTAACTCTAGCCAACCCCATCCCATCCTACGAAACGAGTGCCAAGTTTCGTGGTATTGCGAGTGGGCCTCCCCGTGGTTCCCCATGAGCACGGATGGCATCAACGCGGTAACTCGTTTCTACGAGGATGCTAGTCGTGGCTAAACCGCTCACCATGCCCGCCGGAGGGAGTTTTGGGTTATTCCGAACCCGGTTTCTTCGTAGGACTGGCTGCTAGAAATAGGTAGATCCGTAACGTATGGGCTAAAGGGCGAGGTAGCACAGGTCGAGGCATCTCTCGGATACCCACCTTTGCAATAAACAGAACCTATCTATTACTATTCCAACATGGCTGCCATACACGGAGGACGCGTCGCGTCGTGCTCCGAGTTTCGTTAAATATTATCTGGTCCATACCACTGCCACGGCAAAATTTTATTCTCCCCTTATTAATTAAAGTGCGCTGAACAAACGGTGAAAATAACTAACATTGAGGGATGAGTAATATTCGTGCTGTGTTAAAATCGTGCTGAATAATTCTGTGGACGCCATCTTGTATTATAATCTACGGCCGATGGCTGACTCGTTCGTTATATCTGCACCGCGATCGAAGCGCCCCGCAATCGAAGCGCCACCACACCCAAATCCAAGGCGTACGCTGATTGGCTTTGGGAGCTAGAAAACAAATGTCGATGGTACGTCCTTTTAATTATCGACAGTTGGTAAACATGCGGCGGCCATATTAAATGCGCGGGAAAATAACCTCAGGCATGGCTCTAGAGAAAATGCCGCCCCGGTTTTCAGGCACGTCTCAACAGACCTTGTCGCTCCGTTTTTTTTCCCTTTTTTTTCCTTCTTCCCTTTACAAAACATTATAAATCTCAAATATCAGAATTCTGCAGATCATAGCTTCACGTTAATGAAGGCATGGCAGCCTAGGTTGAACTATCCCCAAAAGGAGGGTTGATAAGTATGACAGTACAGATCAGGCTAACAACCCCCACGCAACCCAGCCGCAACCCAAACGCATCCAAGACGCATCCCCAGACGCAACCCAGGCGCAAACCAGACTCATCCCAGACGCATCCCCAGACGCAACCCAGAAGCCTCCCAGACGGAACTAGACGCAACCCATACCTAACTCAGACGCAACCCTCCATTTTTTTTTCCTTTTTTTTAGCTCCAAGTTTTCTTCCTTGCGTCTTTCCTTAGGTTTAATAAAGAAGTGTCTCATAAATAGTCCATGACGGTTGTCAATGGGGAAAAATATTCCGGATGTAAACTAGCCTCCCGTTTGGATCTCCGGGTGGAGGCATTCTCAGGGGCAGCTAATGAGGTGGTGAGAAGTGCGCTAGTCGCAGCGCTTAAAGCAGCGATCCCCTAAGACGACAAGTGGATGCACGTCCGGCGTAGGGCAGCGTAGGGGCGCAGCAACACGTCGGCCGAGTGCGCGCCTGTCGTCCATGGCCACTCACCGCGTTACTCCCCGCTGCGCTCCTAGCACCGTACAACCCGGACTGCATCAGGTGGTAGCCTATCTTCGAAAATCTACAATACTATTAGAGAGGTGTGACAGGCATTTGCCAAAGCTATCTTCTACGGCCGGGCAAACTAGAGCGAGGAATGTAGAGAAAATGCAGGAGCTGAAGTGCGAACCGACTGCGACGCGACCGCGAACCCGCGCAGACGTCCAAGTGCACGCAGCGCAACACCCTTCGGAAGCGGATCAAACGCACTCAGCCCCTAGTGATTATCAGTTTCCCCGTAGAAAAGCATACAGGAAAAGTAGGAGAAATAACCTCAAAGAACCGTCCACTGAGGAAGACTTCGAGGAAGCCTGTACGGACTCACCCACGGAAACGTCAGGAGAATCGTCACATAATTCGTCGAGTGTGACAGTAGAAGCGGATCAGGCTCCCTCGGGAACCCCTGAGAAGAACAGTCTACGCGAAACCCCCGACAAGTCAGAGGCAGGAACTGCGCATCACGAATTAAAGGCCCTGCGGGTAACCTTCGCCGAGCCGGGCGCGACAGTCCCAACATGTGACTTAATCTCGGAAACAACCCCACCCCCCACCCCAGTAAATCGCGAGCCCTCAAAAATCCACCTGTTACAATTAAACATGGACCACTCTATGACAGTAACAGATGAAGTTCGCGAGCTTATTAGCAAGAAGCGCCTGGACGTTCTGCTCCAGCAGGAACCGTACGCACAACGACAAGGGACAAGTTATGAGATAATAGGCTTAGGCAGAACAACTAAAATAGCGGCCACCTACGAAGATTGACCCTGGTCAACGGTGGTGGCAAACAACCCGAACATCGCGTTGCTCTTCATCTCGCAGCTCAGCACTCCGCACTGCGTATGTGCAGAAGTGCAAGAACCTGGCTCCCCTTTCTACGTTGTCTCGCACTATTTCAAATACAGCGATGAAATAGAGGAGCACCTTAGGCACCTTAAAACGGTACTTCGTGCACTAAGGGGAAGAGAGTTATTGTATCGTTGAACGCAAACGCGCGATCACCTCTCTGGGGACCTCAGGGCACAGATAAGAGAGGCTCGAAACTAGAAGCCCTCATTCGGGCATCCTGGTATAGGGTCCTTAACAACGCGAAGCAGGCACCTACATTCTGGACGACGAGAGCCTTCTCCTATATCGATGTCACTCTCTCGTCACAATTCATGATCCGACATATAGGCCAATGGAAAGTCAGGGCAGGATAAACATCCAATGAACATAATCCAACAGACATCGCGATACAACCTGCGAAGGCTAAGTCGAGCGATGAGGGGTGCAGTCGGGGCGCGGGTAACAGGAAGTTCAACACAAAGAGAGCCAACTGAGACTTGTTCGCCGAGCGTTTACTCTCCCTATCCGCGACAAGGCTGGAGAGAAGCAGCTCAGGTTCGCCTTCAGAAGTAGAGACAAGAGCCAATGTGCTCAAGAGTATCTTACAAATCGCGTGCTCCGAATCCATGTCTCGGAAAAAGGTTCATCGAAAGTCCAACCATTGGGGGACGTCGGCGCTTACTATACAGAAAAAAGCAGTGTCTAGACTAAGACGCGCGTTCCAGCGGGAGAAAGACCTTACTGCGAGTCTCGGGATAGTGCGTAAATATCGTTCGTCTTTGCGGGACTATAACAAAGCTGTACGTCAAGCAAAAATAGACAGCTGGAGCAAATTCGTCACAGAACAGGGTAACTCTGAACCGCGGAGGTATATTTATAAACGACAGGCGTATGAACTTCACGTCGAGAGGGTAATCAACACTCTCAAAGGGAAGGCGGGAAGACGAAGAATGTACGCGGCACGGCAAAAACCCTCCTCGACACACATGTCCCGAACGACTGCGTGTCCGAAGACACAACGGAACAACGGGCAGTGCGGAACATGTCGAGGAAAGCTCAAGAAACCGCGGATGCCCCTCTCTTCACGAAGGAAGAGGTCGCGCGTGTCATAGGCTCCCTTAAGAACGGAAAGAGACCGGGGCCTGACCTCATCGAGATGTGCGTGCTCAAAAGAGCCCTCTCCCTTATCCCTTCTCATTTTGTAGACCTCTTCAACGGGTGCCTCCAATGGGGCACATTCCCCACCATCTGGAAAGAGGGCTCCCTGAGAGCTCTTCTAAAAGATGTTAACAAGGACGCGGAAGACCCTAAGACATATAGGTCCACATGAATTCTCTCAATCATGAGAAAAGTTCTGGAGAGCCTGCTAAAGCTACGCCTCAATGAAACATCCCTCGCGCCGGGAAAACTCTCAGACAAGCAATATAGCTTTGTCCCAGGACGCTCAAAAGAGGACGCGATAGGTGACATGCGCCATACAGTTTCTGCCTCCCTACGGGGATATGTCGTAGCGCTGCTGTTTGATATCTCGGGAGCCTTCGACAATGTCTGCTGGCCATAGGTCCCCAAGGCACTCTATGATAAGGACTGCCGAAGATTCATATTCAGCGTCATCACAAACTACTTCGAGAACCACAAGGTCAAAATCAGGCTAGGGAAACATGAAGTCTCCAAGCAGGCTTCGAGGGGATGCCCACAAGGATCGGTCCTTGGTCCCTCATGATGCAACCTTATGTTTGACAACCTGCTACGGAAACTCGAGGAATCCACGGTAATTAAGGCGATCGCGTACGCGGACAACCTACTCGTTATAGTAGACGGGGACTCGAGGAAAGAATTAGAGGAAAAAGGAAATCGTGTGGTGACCACCATCAGCGGATGGTGTTCAACGGCAAAACTCTCCATGTCGGAACGGAAAACGGAGGCTATCATTTTGAAAACCGAATGTGTTAAGAGGAAACACATCGGCAGCTGAGAAGTGCAACGCCCAGATAGGAAGCGGAAAGCGGCAAAGAAAACAGACATAATGCGCAGGCCACCCAATATTAGGATAAAGAGTAACAGTGCTAGGTTCAAGATCTCCGTTAGATACCTCTGGGTCCGCTTTGATAAAGGACTACGGATAACGACACACTGTCGTTACCTCAACGACAAGATTGGGCCACTTTTCGCGAAGTTAGGCAGATTAGCAGCTAGGGAATGGCGGCTCCGCCACTGTGCCCTTTGGGCGATTTATCGAGATGTATTTACTACTACGGTCACGTATGCGGTAGCAGGATAGAAGGACCTCTGCCCGGAAGGGGATCTGAAAAAGTTAAGCGCAACCCAGAGATCGGCCCTTATCTCGGTCACATCTGCGTACCGTACGGCAGTGACAGAGTGCTTATGCGTAGTAGCGGCGGAGCCACCGATTGATCGCCAGCTGATGAAGAGAAGGAGATTAAACGAAATTAGGAGGAACAGACCCGCAGAATCAGCGAACCGGGAACTGGAAGACGCAAATAGAAAGCGAGAGACAGCGAGACAGGTAGCAGACGAAGAAATTCTTAGGGACTGGCAGTCAGGATGGGAGTTCTCCACAAAAGTAAGGACAACGTATGACTATTTCCCGGACATGAAGAAAAGGATGAGTGCCCTTTTCTTCTTTCCTAATTACTAAACATCTCAGTTTCTAACAGGCCATGGAGCGTTCAAGGCCAAACTGGCATCAATGAACATCGTACCGGAAGGAACATGCGAATGTAACGAGGAGGACTCGGTTTCGCACCATGTCGCTGATTGTCCGGTTTCTGATCCCCAGAGAGTAGCTCTGCAAGAAATTCTCCAAATTTCTGGAAGAAATCTGGAAAGGACAGATCGGAAGAAGCGAGACATCTTGTCTCCTCGGCTGAGACCTACTCCCTCTTCGGGGAGTTCTGCAAGGAAATCCTAATTATCAAGGGTTATTAGCTTTAGAATCCTGGTCAGCCGAGGTTGTCGGAGCCTCGGTGGTGGGGATGGGTGCCTGTAATCATCTCAGGTTAACCAACCCCTAACAAGGACAGGGTCGGAGAAGCTAGTATCTCCCTTTTTTTCCTTTCTCGCACCAACTCCCTCCCCGCGTCCTGCAATTCTAGACAATACCATCCCATCCTATGGAACGAGTGCCAAGGCTGGTGGCACTGTGAGTGGGCCACCCCGTGGTTTCCCGCGGGCGCGGCTGGCATCAACGTGGTGACTCGTTGCTACGAGGATGCTGGTCGTGGTTAAACCACTCACCCTGCCCGCCGGCAGGAATTTTGAGTTTTTCCGAACCCGGTTTCTTCGTAGTGGTAGATGCTGCAAGTAGAAAGATCCGTAGCATATGCCCTAATGGGCGAGATAGCATAGATGTAGGGATCTCTAGGATGCCGACCTTTACAATATAATGTCCCGTTCCAATAACGGGTTTCAACATGGCTGCCATAAAGATAGGACGCGTCGCGTTGTGCTCCGTGTTTTGTGAAAAATTTTCTGGTCCATACCACTTCCCCGGTAAAAATTTTATACACACCATACTAATTAAAGTGCGGTGAACAAATGGTGATAATAATCAACATTGGGTCTGTGTAATATTCGTGGTATTTGTTAAAATCGTGCTGAATAATTCTGTGGACGCCATCTTGCGTTATTCTCTATGACCGATGACTGATTCACTCGTAATCTCGGCACCGCGATCGAAGCACACCGCGATCAAAGCGCCACCACATTCACATCCGAGGCGTACGCTGATTATCTGAGGGAGCTGGACAACAAATGTCTGTGGTATGTCCTTTCGAAATTTAAGTATCGACAGTTGGCACAATTGTGGCGGCCATATTGAAAGCACGGATAAAACACCTCAGGCATGGCTCTAGAGACAATGCCGCCTCGGGAATTCAGGCACGTTTCAACAGACCTTGTCGCCCGGTATGAAAGGGAAAATTCCCAAAATTTCAAGTACTCAAATATAAAATCAAAAATTTAAAATTTTAAAATTAAAAAATTAAAAAATTATAAAACGTCATAAATCTCAAAACTCAGAATTCTACAGACCTTAGCTTCTCGTTAAAGCAGATATGGCAGCCTTGGTGGAACTACCCCCAAAGGGAGGTGTGATAAGTATGACCGTACACATCAGACTAACACAAACCCACAGTTTTTTTTTCTTCAGCACCAAGTTTTCTTCTTCGCTTCTTTTCTTAAGTTCAATAAAGAAGTGCCACATAAATAGTCCATGATGGTTGACTGTGAGGGAAAAATATTCCGGAGGTAAAATAGCCTCCCGTTCGGATCTCCGGATGGAGGCTTTCCCAGGGGCAGCTAACGTGGTGGTGAGAAGAAATGCGCGCATCGCAGCGCTTAAGGCAGCAAGCACATCCCCTAAAGCGACAAGTGGATGCACGTCCAGCGTAGGACAGCGTAGGAGCGCAACAACACGTCGGCCGAGTGCGCGCCCGTCGTCCTAGGCCACTCACCGCGTTACTCCCTGCTGCGCTCCTAGCCCCGTACAACCCTGACTGCGTCAGGTGGTAGCCAATCTTCGAAAGGCTGCAAAAGTAGTAAAGAGATGCGATAGGCATTTGCCAAGGTCATCTTCAAAGGCCGGGAAAACTAATAGCGCGGATATCGAACCAGTCGCGAACCGCGGACTAAACGCGAAAAGACTTCCCAGCGCGAGGAATGTAGAGAAAATGCAGGAGCCCAAGTGCGAACCGACCGCTACGCGACCGCGAACCCGCGAATACGTCCGAATGCTCGCCGCGCAGCACCCTTCGGAAGCGGATCAAACGCCCACAGCCCCTAGTAATTATCAGATCCCACGTAGGAAAGCATACACGAAAAGTAGGAGAAATAACCTCAAACCACAGTTCACTGTAGAAGACGTCGAGGATGCCGGTACAGATTCACCC
Source organism: Vespa velutina (assembly GCF_912470025.1). Taxonomy (NCBI): domain Eukaryota; kingdom Metazoa; phylum Arthropoda; class Insecta; order Hymenoptera; family Vespidae; genus Vespa; species Vespa velutina. The sequence goes on from NW_025920071.1 coordinate 170,982, forward strand.
ACGGAATCGTCAGGTGAATCGTAACATGAATCGTCGAGTGCGACAGTAGAAACGGTCCAAGCTCCCTCGGGAACCCACGAGGAGAACGGCCCACGCGAATCCCCCGATTCGACAGGCGCGGAAACAGCGTATCCCGAACCAAAGGCCCCGCAAGTTACCTTCGCCGAACCATGCGCAACAGTAACAGGACGTGGCCCAAACTTGAAAACAGCCGCAACATCCCCAGCAAATCGCGAACCCCGAAAAATACACCTGTTAGAACTAAACGTGAGCCGCTGCAGGACAGTAACGGATGAAGTTCGCGAACGGATTAGCAAGAAGCGCCTTGATGTTCTGCTCCTGCAAGAGCCGAACGAACAAAGCCACGGGACGGGATATGAGATCTTAGATTTAGGCAGTACAACAAAAACAGCCGCTACCCGCGAAGAAAGAACCTGGTCAACGGGTATGGCGTCCAATCCGAACAACGCGTTGCTCTTTATCTCGCAGCTCAGCACTCAGCCCTGCGTATGTGCAGAAGTGCAAGTACATGGTTCCTCCTTTTACGTTGCCTCGCATTGCTTCAAATACAGCGATGAAATAAAGAAGCATCATAGACACCTGAAAAAGGTACTTCGTGCACTAAGGGGGGAGAGAGTCACAGTATCACTGGAAACAAAAGTGCGACCACCTCTATGAGGATCTCAAGGCACAGATGAGAGAGGTTCGAAGCTAGTAGCCCTCATTCTGGCATCCGGGTATATGGTCCTTAACGACGCGAAGCAGGCACCTACATTCTGGACGACGAGAGCCACCTCCTATATCGCTGTCACTCTCGTCACAATTCATGAGCCGACATATAAACCAACGGAAAGTCAGGACAGGCTGGATAACCAGTGAACATAATCCGACAGACATCGCGGGGATAAATCCCCCGAAGACTAAGTCAATCGATGGGGGGTGCACTCGGGGCGCGGGTAACGGGAAGTTCAACACTAAGACAGCCAACTGGGACTTGTTCGCCGAGCGTTTACTCTCCCTATCCGCAACAAGGCTGGAGAGAAGCAGCTCAGGTTCGGCTTCAGAAGTAGAGACAAGAGCCAATGTGCTCACAAATGTCCTACAAACCGCGTGCTCCGAATCCATGCCTCGGAAAAAGGCCCATCGAAAGTCCAACCAGTGGTGGACGTCGGCGCTTACTATACGGAAAAAGGCAGTATTTAAGACGCGCGTTCCAGCGGGAGAAAGACCTTACTGCGAGTCTCGGGATAGTGCGTAAATATCGTTCGTCTTTGCAGGACTATAACAAAGCTGTACGTCAAGCAAAAATAGACAGCTGGAGCAAATTCGTCACAGAACAGGGTAACTCTGAACCGCGGAGGTATATTTATAAACGACAGGCGTATGAACTTCACGTCGAGAGGGTAATCAACACTCTCAAAGGGAAGGCGGGAAGACGAAGAATGTACGCGGCACGGCAAAAACCCTCCTCGACACGCATGTCCCGGACGACTGCGTGTCCGAAAACACAACGGAACAACGGGCAGTGCAGAACACGTCCAGGAAAGCTCCCAAAACCGCGGATGCCCCTCTCTTCACGAAGGAAGAGGTCGCGCGTTTCACAGGCTCCCTCAAGAACGGAACGGCCCCAGGGCCTGACCTCATCAAGGTGTCCGTGCTCAAGAGAGCGTTCACTCTAATCCCTTCCCATTTCGTAGACCTCTCCAACGGATGCGTCCAATGGGGCACATTCCCCCACATCATCTGGAAGGAGGGCTCCCTAAGAGGTCTCCTAAAAGGTGTTGACAAGGACGCGGAAGACCCTAAGTCATATACGCCCTATGCCTCCTCTCAGGCCTGGGAAAAGTTCTAGAGAGGCTACAAAAGCTACGCCTCAATGAAACATCCCTCGCGCCGGGAAAACTTTCAGACAAGCAATATGGCTTTGTCCCGGAAAGCTCCACAGAGGACGCGATAGTAGAAATACGTCGAATTGTTTCTGTCTCCTCGAGGAGATATATCGTTGCGCTTCAGTTTGACATTTGTGGAGCCTTCGACAATGTCTGGTGGCCATTGGTTCTCAAGGCACTCCATGATCGGGATTGCCTCAGAAATATATTCAAGGTCATTACAAGTTACTTAGCGAACCGCAAGATCAAAATCGCACTAGGAGATCATGAGGTCTTCGAGGAGGCTTCAAGGGGATGCCCACAAGGATCGGTCCTTGGTCCCTCTTGTTGGAACCTCATGTTTGATGACCTCCTACGGAAACTGGAGAAATCCTCGGAAGTCTCTGCACCGAAGGGGATCTGAAAAAGTTAAGCGCGATCCAGCGATCGGCCCTTATCTCGGTCACATCAGCGTACCGTACGGCGGCGACAGAGTCCCTACGCGTAGTGGCGGCGGAGCATCCGATTGAACTCCAGCTGCGGAAGCGCAGGAGATTGTACAAAATTAGGAAGAACAGATCCACTGAATCTGCGGACCGGGACCTGAAAGGCGCGAATAGAAAGCGAGCGGTAGCGAGACAAGTAGCAGATGAAGAAATTCTTAGGGACTGGCAGTCAAGAAGGGAGAACTCCACAAAAGGAAGGTTCACGTATGACTACTTCCCGGACATCAAGAAAAGGATGGGTGCCCGTTTCGTCTCTCCTAATTATTACACATCTCAGTTCCTGACAGGGCATGGAGCGTTCAAGGCCAAACTGGCATCGATGAACATCATCCCGGAAGCAACATGCGAGTGCGGCGAGGAGGACACGGTTTCGCACCACGTCGCTGATTGTTCGGTTTTTGATCCCCAGAGAGTAGCTCTGGAAGAAATTCTCCGTGGAAAGAGATGTTCGGAAGCAGCGAGAAATCTTGTCTCCTCGGCTGAGACCTACTCCCTCTTCGCGGAGTTCTGCAAGGAAACCCTCCTTATCAAGGGTTATTAGCTTTACTGTCCTGGTCAGCCGAGGTTGTCGGAGCCTCGGTGGTGGGGGCGGGTGCCTGTATTCATCTCATGTTAGCCTACCCCCGAGCAGGACAGGATCGGAGAGGCTAGTATGCATCTCCCTATACTTTTTTTCTTGCACCAAACTCTCTCCCTGCAACCTGTAATCCTAGCCAATGCCATCCCATCCTACGGAACGAGTGCCCTTAAAAACTGAAAAGTCCCGGATCCTGATCTTATCGAGATTTGCGTCCTCAAGAGTGCATTTGCCGTTATCCAATTCCAATTCGTAGATCTCTTTAACGGATGTCTCCAATGAGGCATCTTCCTCTCCAATAGGAAAGAGAACTCTTTAAGAGCTCTCCTAAAAGGCGTTGATTAAGACAGGGAGGACCTAATCAACGCCCTTTAGGAGAGCTCTTATCGGCCCATATGCCTCAACTGCGTCTCAATGAAACATCCCTCGCGCCGGGTAAACTTTCGGACAAACAATATGGCTTTGCCCCGGGAAACTATTCAGGACGCGATAGTAGAGATGCGCCGAAACATTTCTGCCTACTTACGGAGATATGTCGTTGCATCGTTATATGACATCTCGGAAGCCTTCGACAATGTTTAGTGGCCTTTAATTCTCAAGGCACTCCAGGATTGTGATTGCCCGTGAAACGTTTTCAACGTTACGACAAGTTACTTCGCGGACCGCAAGGTAAAAATCGCTTTAGGAAAGCATGAGTTTCCAAATCAGGCCTCGAGAGGATGCCAACAAGGATCGGTCCTTGGTCCCTCTTGCTGGAACCTCGACCAGCTACTACGGATACTGGAGGGATTCCCGGAAGTCAACGCGATCGCGTAAGCGGACAACCTACTCGTTATCGTAGACGAATATTACAGGAAGGAACTAGAAGGGAAAAAAAATTCCGTGGTGGATAGGATTGAATTTGAACACAACTGGGTTTAGAGGAAACCCATCGGTAGAAGGGGAGGACAACGTTCGGATAGGAAGCGGAAAACGGCGAAGAAAACCAACCTAGCCAGTAGGCCTCCCACCATAAAGATAGAAAAGAATAATATTAAATTTAGAAATTCCGTTAGATACTTCGGCGTATACTTCAATAAAGGGCTAGGGGTTATGACACACTGCCGTCAAGGTCGGCCAAGTGTTCAAAAAGCGAGGTAGGTTAGCAGCTAGGGAATGGGGAATCTGCCACTCCTCCCTCCGAACGATCAATAAAGGCGTGTTCACCCCTACGATTACGTATGCGGCAGCAGAATAGACGGATCTCCGCACGGTTGGGGATTTGAAAAAGTTATGCACAAACCAGCGATCGGTCCTCATCTTGGTCACGTCCACGTTTTGCATAAATGCTCCGGAATCCCTCTGCGTCGTAGCAGCAAAGCCCCCGATATATCTCCCGTTACTGAAATGAAGGAGACTATACAACATTAGGAAAAATAGGTTCACCGAGACAGCTATTCGACAAATGGAAAGCACGAAGAATAACCTTTTCGCTTCGAGCGCCGGATTTATCCGGCATCCGCGCGGCGACTTGTACGTACAAGCGCCGGATATATCCAGCATCAACATGATGTGTATACAGGTACCATCTGTGATCAATGAAAAATTCTTCATTATCGTCAGAACATTCTGAACTGATTTTATTGATGTATTGGATTAATCACATACTACACCTACTCTTTAGTGTTACATAAAAACGGCATCCAAAATATCTATCGGATTATATTCGTTTTTTTACGAATACACATCGTGTTCTATAAGAATTAAGAATGGATCAGCTCTAGATATAAATCTTTTTTTAAGAATGAAAAATTTTAGGTTAGGAATTGTTTAAAATTTTATTTAGGAACAGTTTAAGCCCTTTCAGAATGTGTACAAGAAATAATAAAAGCATTTTATTCCAAAACGAAATTATCGATTCGGAAAATTATTCAATTGAGGAAAATGAAAATAATTTCCATCTATGCAAAAGAAGGCGGAGAAACATACTCAGCATGTCGGAGTCAGAAACAGAGTTAATTGACGATGAACTTCAGGACACCTATTGCAACATATCGTGAACATCCAATAATTTTAAACCAAAAATCCATTTATTTTCCTCACAGATGTCGGGAGTTACAAAAAAATACGCAGTTCCCACAAAATTATAGACTACTTTTTTATCATTATTAATGTCACAAAACAAAAAATTAACAATTCAAGAGTACTGAAGTAGGGATAAATATTTACAAAGTAATATTTTTGGTGTGGTAATGGTTAGAGACCGTTATCTTTCGTTGCTACGGATGATACATTTTTCACATGAACTTGGGCGCACTGAAGATCGCCTAAGTAAAATAAGAGATGTAATCAATATGCTGCGAAAATCGTTCAAGGACACATTTCACCCTTTCCAAAAACTTTGCATTGATGAAAGTTTACTATAATATAAAGGTCGCTTGTCTTTCAAGCAATATATTCCGACAAAACGAAACCACTTTGGTATCAAATCATATATGCTTAGTGATTGTAAAACAGGATATGTACAAGATAAAATAGTTTATTCCGGAAAGTCAACGATTACAGAAATTGAAAACACGGGAATTGGAAAATCTGGGGAATTAGTTTTGTCCCTCTTGAAACCGTACATAAGGAAAAGACATACACCCTACGTTGATAACTTTTATTCAAGTCCAGCGTTATTTACCGTTTTACACAATAATTATACTAATGTAAGCAGGACCATGGAAAAACGACGGAAAGGAATGCCGAAGATTGAAGAAATATTAAAAAAGGAGAGGCATGTTTTAGATTTTCAAAAAGATTTTGGTGATGAAGTGGGTAGATAAAAGAGAAGTTTATATGATTTCGAGTATGCACACTGCAGACTTTGCAACATCGAAATATGGAGGAAACAGAGTGTGTAGAAGTCCGTGTGCGTTATAGATTACAATAAGTCAATGGGCATATCAGACAAGGTGGATAGTGTGATAAGTAAAGTCAATTCAACGCGAAAATCATTAAAATAGTATCAAAAATTTGTCTTCCACCTTATCGACGTCTGTGTATGGAACGCATATTTCTTATATAAATACAAACGCAGAGAACACATCTATGGCAAAATTTCTGTTAGACTTAATAGAGCAAATAATCTCAAAATACCATCATAACATAATTCGTTGTCAAAGCAGAGCCGCTGATAATCCAGCGAAATTGACAGAGATGCATTTCCCCTCACTGTATATATCAAAAGGAAAAAACAGAAGTCGAAGGTGTGTAGTGTGTAGTAAAAGTGATAAAAGGTCTGATTCGCGATATAAATGTAAAAATTGTAATGTACGATTATGTATAGATCCATGTTTTAGGAAATACCATACAGAATTACACTATTAATTTCTAAATATTAGCATAATAATTTGTGTTACATTATTAATAATATAAAATGTTCAATTATAAATTCTTGTAAATACGTAAGTAGCTAAAAATTTGTCAACTGTAATTAGTCGAATGTCTTTAGAGTAACTAATATAATTTTGTTTAAGTGTTTTCATATTAAAAATGTAAGGAATACGTGCTATATTAGAGCAACAATTGTTTTATTAGTCATTGTAATTATTTAAGACTTAAAAAATGTATATAGAAAAACCACGTACACTGTGCACATTTCTAACGCGTGCTTCCGTACGGCGACGACACTTCGGCGGACTGGACTTCCGAAGCGAAAGGGTTAAGCGCGCGGTAGCAAGTCAGGTCGCTAAGAAAATCTCTTGGGTTTGGCAGTCTAGATGGGAGAACTCCTCCAAGGGAACGACAACACATGCGTTTTTCCTGGACATCTAGTACAGAATGGGTACCCGTTTCGTCTCTCCTAACCATTTCACAAGTCAGTTTCTTACAGGACACGAAGCCTTCAAGGCCAAGCTGACGTCGCTGAACATCATCACAGAAGGAGCATACAAGTACGGCGAAGACGACATGGTTTCGTATAACATCATCGATTGTCAGATTTTCGAACCCCAGAGATTCGCTCTGAGAAGAAGTGCATATAATCAGAGTTCTTTAATAGAAGAGAGAAGAAATTCTCTATGAAAGGTGCTGGATGGAAGCAGTGAGAGATTTTGTTTCCACCCCCGAGGCCATCTTCTTCTTTGCGGAGTTTTGCGAAGAAACCCTCATCATAAAGTGTCATTAGTTCATGATTGCTGTTCAGCCGGGATTGTCGGAGTTCCGGGGATGGGGATGAGTGCCCGTAATCTTCTCGGGATAGCCCAATCTCGAACAGTATAGGTTAGGAAATGCTTGTAAGCATCTTCCTATTTTATTTTCTCTCCATCACCAAACCCTCACCGTTAAACCTGCTATCCTACCAACCCCATTCCATCCTACGGAACAAGTGCCAAATCTCGTGGCACTGTGAATATGCCTCTCCGTGGTTCCCCGTGGGCACGGCCGGCATCAATGTGATGATTCGTAGCAGCGAGGAGGCTGATCGTAGCTAAACCGCTCACCCTGCCCTGCCGGCCGGAGTTTTGGGTTTTTCCGAGTCCGGTCATTTGGCCGAGGTGGTTGCTGGTAGTGCATAGCTCCGTAGCATATGCCTGAATGAGCGAGGTAGCATAGGTGCAGGCATCCCTCGAGGAAGACGCCACACGCGAAACCCCCGATAATATAGGCGCGATAAGAGCGCACCCCGAACCAAAGACACCGCGGGTTACCTTCGCAGAACCCTATGCAACAATCCTTGGATACGATTCAATCTCGGAAACAACCCAATCCGCCCCAGTAAATCGTGAGTCCTCTAAAATCCATCTGTTACAACTAAACATGGGACTCTTCATCTCGCAGCTCAGCACTCCGCACTGCATCTGTGCAGAAGTGCAAGCACCTGGCTTCCTCTATCTCGCAATATTTTAAATACAGTGATGTAGATGAATAGAGAAGCACCTTAAGGACCTGGAATCGGTACTTCGTGCTCAAAGAGGGAGAAAATTATAGTATCACTGGACGCAAACGCACGATCGCCTCTCTGGGGCCGACAGTTTACCGATGAGAGAGGTTCGAAGCTAGAAGCCCTTAAGGCATCCGGGATTAGAGTCATTAATGATGCGAAGCAGGCACCCACATTCTGAACGACGGGAGGCTCCTCCTATATCGACGTTACCCTCTCGTCACAATCCATGAGCCGACTCATTGGCCAATGGAATGTTAGGACTAACTGAACGTGCAGTGACCCTAATTCGATAGACATCGGGATATATCCACCAAAGGCTAAGTCAAGTGTTGGTGGGAGCGCTCGGGGCGCGGGGAACAGGAGGTTCAACCCAAAGAGAGCCGACTGGGACTTGTTCGCCGATCGTTTATTCTCCCTCTCTGCGGCAAGGCTGGAGGGAAGCAGTTTAGATTCGGCTTCAGAAGTAGAGACAAGAGCCAATGTGCTCAAAAGTATCTTACAAATCGCGTGCTCCGAATCCATGTCTCGGAAAAAGGTTCATCGAAAGTCCAACCCATGGAGGACTTCAGCGCTTACCATTCAAAAAAAAAAAGCAGTATTTAGACTAAGACGCGCATTCCAACTAGAGAAAGATTACAAGGTACGCTTCGGGATGTACGTAAATATCGTTCATCGTTGCAGGATTATAGCAAAGCGGTACGACATGCCAAAATAGAGAGCTAGAGGAAATTCGTCACGGATCAGGGTAACTCGGAACCGTAGGGATATATTTATAAACAAATAGCGGTTAAACTTCGTGTAGAAAGAGTGACCAACACTCCAAAACGAGAAGGCCGTAAAACAATGAACTTTCGCGACCCTGCAAGAACGGTCCTCTACACGGATGTCTCGGATGACTACGTATCCGAAGACACGACGGAAAAGCGAGTGGTGCGGAATACGCCCAGGAAAGTTCCCGAAACTGCGGATGCCCCTCTCTTCATTAAGGAAGAGGTCGCGCGTGTCATAGGCTCCCTTAAAAACGGAAAGGCCCCGGGGCCTGATCTTATTGAAGTGTGCTTGGTCAAGAGAGCGTTTGCCGAAAACCCATCCCACTTCGTAAACCTTTTTAACGGATGTCTCCAATAGGGCATCTTCCCCTCCATCTGGAAGGAGGGCTCCCTAAGAGGTCTCCTAAAAGGTGTTGACAAGGACGCGGAAGACCCTAAGTCATATACGCCCTATGCCTCCTCTCAGTCGTGGGAAAAGTTCTAGAGAGGCTACAAAAGCTACGCCTCAATGAAACATCCCTCGCGCCGGGAAAACTTTCAGACAAGCAATATGGCTTTGTCCCGGAAAGCTCCACAGAGGACGCGATAGTAGAAATACGTCGAATTGTTTCTGTCTCCTCGAGGAGATATATCGTTGCGCTTCAGTTTGACATTTGTGGAGCCTTCGACAATGTCTGGTGGCCATTGGTTCTCAAGGCACTCCATGATCGGGATTGCCTCAGAAATATATTCAAGGTCATTACAAGTTACTTAGCGGACCGCAAGATCAAAATCGCACTAGGAGATCATGAGGTCTTCGAGCAGGCTTCAAGGGGATGCCCACAAGGATCGGTCCTTGGTCCCTCTTGTTGGAACCTCATGTTTGATGACCTCCTACGGAAACTGGAGAAATCCTCGGAAGTCAACGTGATCGCGTACGCGGATGACCTACTCGTCATTATAGACGGGGACTCTAGAAAAGAATTAGAGGAGAAAGGGAATCGCGTGGTGACCAGCATCACCGGATGGTGCTCGACACTCGACACTTCGCTCGAGTGTGGCGAAGAGGACACGATTTCGCACCACGTCGTCGATTGTCCAGTTTTTTTATCCCCAGAGGGTGGCTCTAGAAGAAATTCTCTGTGGAAGGAGTTGGCCGGAAGCAGCGAGGCATCTTGTTTCTTCGTCTGAGGCCTTCTCCTTCTTCGCGGAGTTTTGCAAGAAAACCCTCCTTATCAAGGGTTATTAGTTATCGAATCCTAATCAGCTTGGGTTGTCGGAGCCCCGGTGATGGGGTTGGTTGCTTGTAATCATCTCAGGCTAACCCACTCTCAAGCAGGACAGGGTCGGAGATGCTCGCATGCATCTCCCTTTTTTTCTCTCCAGTACCAAACTCTCGCCTCAACCTGCTATCCTCCCCAATCCCATCCAATCGTACGGAACGAGTGCCAAAGTTCGTGGTACTGTGAGTGGGGCTCTCTCCGTGGTTCCCCGTGGGCGCGGCCGGCATCAACGTGGTGACTCGTTGCTACGGGGTTGTTGGTCGTGACAAAACCGCTCACCCTGCCCTCCGGCAGGAGATTTGGGTTTTACCGAATCCGGTTTCTTCTTAGTGGTGGCTGCTGTCTGTAGATAGTTCCGTAGCGTATGCCCTAATGTGCGAGGTAGCATAGATGTAGGCATCTCTCGGATGTCCACCTTTACAATATACTGTCCCTATCTACTGCCGCCGTGCCGGCTCCCCTAGCACCATCGAACATGGGTGGATAGTCCCTTGTGTTAGGAATAAAGAGCATCGAAATGCCACTACTCCTATGAATTTTGGAGACACGGCCGACGGGGATCGACCGAACTCCTTTCGAAGTCTTCTGGGTTGGATCAGTATGATTACATACAGTTGGATCAGTGTTAGATTAACGTTCACAAGCGTTCTTATATTAAATGCTGACGGGCTATATACGGAACGTCGCTAGGCAGAGCGACGGGGCATACCTCCACGCGGTTCCCCGTGGGCATGTACCTTGTGGTACATGGTGAAATTGTCTTCCCGGTCTGTCCTCCGAGTAATGGGATTTTTCCAGGTCCTGCACCGGAAACGTGGTTTCTCACCCAGGTGCTGAAAAGCACCACCATTTAGTACTAAGGTACCTTTCGTACGCAAGACAGGCTAGGAGGACAATATTCTGTTGCAAATGCTTGAAATGAGCGAGGAACCATAGATCAGGCACCTTCGGTTGCCCCTCAAAGTACATTTATTAAAGAACCTTGATTGTGTGCTTTCTCTTTCCTTCCCAAAATCCTCTCATGTAAAGTATTTCCACCAAAGTACTTAATCATATGATCCTTCTTTTCCTTCCAAGTCGCCTCACTTAAAGTATTCTTACAAAAACATTTGGATTATATGTCTCTCCTCTTCTTTTCCAAGCTCTTCTACCTAAGGTACTTTCACTAAATTACCTTGACTATATGCTCTTTCCTTAGTTTCTATGTCCTTCTACTCACAGTACTTTTGCCAGAGCACTTCATTACAGAATCATTCTTTCCCTTCTAACCCCTTTTACTCAAGGTACTTCTACTAACGTACTTAATCATATGTTCTGCTGATTCCAAGTCATCTTACAGAAAGTACTTTACCTGAGAATTTTGACCATATGTTCCTTCCTCTCTCAATATGCCCTTTTACTTAAAGTTCTACTATAAGAACCTTGATCATATATTCTTTTTTCCTCCTGAGTCCCTTTACTTAAAGTACTTTTATAAAAGAACTCTGATCTTATTTCATTCTTTTCCCATCTAAGCCCTTTTACTTATAGTGCCCCTGCTAGAATACCTTGATTACATGTTCCTTATTTATTCCCCTAAGTCCTTAATTTAAATTGTTATAATACAGCACCCAGACTAGATGATTTCCACCGACTCTTTTAAGCCCTTTCATGTAAAGCATTTCATTAAAGTAACTCAATGGTAGTCCGTTCATCGCACCGTTACTCTATCATTAATGAAAGTATCAATTAAAATATAATTTGAGAGGTACAACTTCCCTTCACTTATTATTATTATTACTTTTTAATGCGTTTTCTTCCAGCTTAAAAGTTTTCTTTCAGCTTAAGTTTTCCTTCGGCGTCTTCTTTTCATATGTTTATTTAGGAAGTCGGCCCCTTAAATTTCATGATGGTTGCGCGTGGCGAAAAATATTACGGACGTAAACTAGCCTCCCGTTAGGATCTCTCGAGTGGAGGCCTTCACAGGGTAGGTTGGCGTAGTGTGGACAACCTCGTGCATAGCGTCGCTGAATGCAGCTAACGCAACCCAGGTGACGAGTGGATGCACTTACGGCGTAGGGCAGCGTAGGGCGGCGTAGTGCACGATCGTCGCTCAAGGCCACTCACCGAGCGTCTCCCCACTGCATTCCTTGCACCGCACAGCCCGGACTGCATCAGGTGGTAGTCTTCGATAGGCCATAATAGTTTTGGGAAGGTGCGATAGAAGTTTGCTGAGGCCATCTTCTAAGCCAGACAAACAAATGCCGCTGACGCTATATCGGTTAAAGTTAAGCCGACTTATTAGCCAATGGAAAGTAAGAACAGGCCGGACGTCCAGTGATCACAATTCAATAGACATCGCGCCACTTCCCCCAGAGGCCAAGTCGGGTCGAGGGGATGGTACTCGGGGCGCGAGGAACAGGAGGATCAATAGGAGAGCAGACTGAGACCTATTCGCTGAGCGCTTGCTCTCTCACCACGGCAAGGCTAGAGGGAAGCAGTTTAGGATTTAGTAATTAATACTTTTAAACGAGACGGAGGGAAGACCACGAACGTGCAAGAAACGGCTACAGTCCTTCTCAATACGCATGTCCCGGACGACAGCGTATTCGAAGACACACCAGAGCAGCGAGCAGTACGGAATCTATCAAGAAACGTTCCTGAAACGACGAATGTCCCACTCTTCACGGAGGAAGTGGTCGCGCGGTTCGTAGAGTCCCTTAAAAACAGCAATGCCCTGAGGCCGAATCTTATCGAGGTTTGTGTGCTCAAAACAGCATTCTCCATTATCCCATACCTATTCGTTAATCTTTTCAACGGATACCTTCAATGAGGTATCTTCTCATCAATTTGGAAAGAGCGCTCCTTAAGAGCACTCCTCATGGACGACGAGAATGACGCGGAAGATACCAAGTCCTACAGACCGATATGCCTTCTATCCGTCATAGGAAAAGTTCTGGAAAGTATCCTGAAGCTGCGCCTCACCGAAATCTCCCTAGCGCCGGGAAATATATGGGACAAACAGTTTGGGTTTGTCCAATGACGTTCCACAAAAGACGCAATCCTAGAGATACGTCGAATCGTTTCTGCTTCCTCACGGAGATATGTCATCGCGTTGTTATTCGACATCTCGGGAGCTTTCGACAACATTTGGTGGCCTTTAGTTCTCAAGGAACTCCAAGACCGGAACAGCCTGAGAAACGTCTTTAACGTGATGCAAGCTACTTCGCGGACCGCAAGGTAAAAATCGCTATAGGAGAGCATGAGGTTTCTAAGCAGGCTTCGAGAGGATGCCCACAAGGATCGGTCCTTGTGGCCCCTTCTGCTGGAATCTCATATTCGACCAGCTCCTACGGATACTGGAAGAATCCTCGGAAATCAACGCTATCGCGTACGCGGACAGCCTAGTCGTTACCGTAGATGGATAGTCCAGGAAAGTACTTGAGGAGAAAGGAAATTGCGTGGTAAACAGCATAACCGGATGGTGCACATTGACGAAATTGTCAATCTCCGAGCGTAAGACTGAAGCGATCGTCCTTAACCTTTTAAGTACGACGCGCCTCTATAGTGGCTTTTGCGGATATTATCTTTTAAATACGACGCGCCACTATAGTGGCTTTTGCGGATATTATCTTTCAGGAGGACGCGCCACTATAATGGCTTTCGCGGATGTGATTCTTAAACGACGCGCCAGTGTAGTGGCTTGCTCTTACGACTCACTCTCTCACCATCTGAATGGGAAAACTGTCTTCATATGAATAATTGTTGTACACTTCTTTTTTCTTTACATTGATTTACAACAGTATAAATCAATAATAGACAGAATATATTTTCTTTATTTTTTACGGCAGTGTCAAGTATGAATTATGGCTTTTTCCTTAAATAAATATACAATTTACTTTTTCCTAACATGTCCTTATACATACTTAAGTCTCTAATCTCAAAATGCCACATAAAAAGAGAAAACAAAGGGCAATTTCTGACAATTCAGAATCCGACTCGGAAGTCGAAAATCACATCAATAGAAGCATGCAGAGTAAGAAGAAGATAAAAAAAAGGAGAATAATCAGTTCCTCTAAGTCAGAAGATTTTGCTATGTGCGAAGAGGAATGTTTTGAAAGAATAGTCTAGTCACCTGCAAATTTGGAGCCGCAGGTACATCAATTTGATTCTCGAAATTCTGGGATGACAATTCGGCTCAATCGATCGGCACCTGCGATCGACTACTTCCAAATATTCTTCTCGGAAGATTTGGTTTCATTTATTGTTCAAGAAACAAATGATTATCGAAGATTCAAAATGAACACTACCGGGCGCTCGCTCACAAAAGCTCACGAAGGGGAAGCAACACTGAACGAAATATACAATTTCTTCGTTATTCGACTATTAATGACAAGAGTAAAAAAATACATTAAACAGAGTATTGGACGAAAGATAAGTTTTGGCGAACTGACGTTTTCGGGAAAATTATGAGCCGGGAGAGATACGCGTTTATGTTACGTAATCTTTATTTTAATACAGTTCAATTAGAAAGATCGAGCCGACTGACAAAAATTAAGGTATTGTCTGACAAACTTTGTAGTTCCATTAAAAATTGTTTTACTCCGTTCCGTAATTTATGTGTAGACGAGAGTTTACTTTTATATAAGGGACTGTTGTCAGTTAAACAGTATAGACCCTCCAAACGGAATAGGTTTGGCATCAAGACTTTCGTATTGTGTGACTGTAAAACGGGTTTTGTATTAAATTTTATTGTATATGGCGGCATTGATTGTGAGATAACAAAACTAAATCACAAATATTTAGGAAAGTCAGGCGAGGTTGCAGTTACATTATTAGGATCCTATTTAGGAGAGGGCATACGTTGTTCGTTGACAATTGGTATACCAGCCCGACATTATTCAGTTATTTATATAAAAATAAAACTAACACCTGTGGCATGGTAAAACCGCGAAGGAAAGACATGCCTGCCATAAACGAAAAACTTAAACATGATGAAATATCCTTTCGATCATCATCCAACATGCACGCTCTCAAGTGGCAAGACAAACGGGAGGTATATATGTTATCAACTTGCCACTGCGCGGATTTCATAAATACCAAAGTAATTGACTATCGGACAGGAGAAATGAAAAAAAGGCCATCGTGTATTGTTGATTATACTGTTAATAAGGGTGCAATCGACAATCGCGACAAGGTTATATCGACTGTGTTGTCAATTCGGAAAATTATAAAGTGATATAAGAAATTTTTTTTCCATCTACTGGACGTGTCAGTATGGAATGCTTATTGCCTACGTAGGTTTCAAAAAGAAAACGTAACAATGCGAGCATTTCATCTTACATTACTCAAAGAACTTTCAAGAAAATACTGGGACATGAACAACAACACTAGTTGCAGTAAATATACCGTGGACCAACCGTTCAGACTCACCGAGAAACATTTTCCATCATACTGCAAATCTAAAAATTCGAAAAAAGCGCTCCGAAATTGTATAGTGTGTTCGAAAAACGACGTATCCCAGAAGTATCCCAGATGCATCCCCAGACTCCACCCAGACGCATCCCAGACGGAACCAGACGCAACCCTCCAGATTTATTTTTTTTAATCTCTCTCTTTCAGCTCTAAGTTTTCATCTGTGCTTCTTTCCTTAGGCTTAATAAAGAAGTGCCTCATAAATAGTCCACGATTGTTTTCCGTGGGAAAAAATATTCCGGTGGTAAAATAGACTCCCGTTCGGATCTCCGGGTGGAGGCTTTCTCAGGGGCAGCTAACGAGGTAGTGAGAAGAAGTGCGCGAGTAGCATCACTTGAAGCAGTGATCGCGTCCCCTAAGACGACAAGTGGATGCACGTCCGGCGTAGGGCAGCGTAGGGGCGCAGCAACACGTCGGCCGAGTGCGCGCCTGTCGTCCAAGGCCACTCACCGCGTTACTCCCCGCTGCGCTCCTAACCCCGTACAAATCGGCCTGCAACAGGTGGTAGACAATCTTCGAAAGGCTACAATTCTATTGGAGAGGTGTGATAGGCATTTGCCAAGGCCATATTCTAAGGCCGGGCAAACTAATAGCGCGGATATCGAACCAGTCGCGAACCCCGGATTAAACCCGGAAAGCCCTTCCAGCGCGAGGAACGTAGAGAAAATGCAGGAGCCGAAGTGCGAACCGACTGCTACGCGACCGCGAACATGCGCATACGTGCGCATGCCCGCCGCGCACCACCCTTCGGAAGCGGATCGAACGACCCGAGCCCCTAGTCATTATCTGTTCCCCCGTAGAAAAGCATACACGAAAAGTAGGAGAAATAACCACAAAGCACCGTCCACTGAGGAAGACGTTGAAGAAGCTTGTACGGACTCACCCACGGAAACGTCAGGAGAATCGTCACATAATTCGTCGAGTGCGACGGTAGAAGCGGATCAGGCTCCCTCGGGAACCCCTGTGGAGAACAACCCACGCGAAACCCCCGATTCGTCAGGCGCGGAAACTGCGCATCACGAATTAAAGGCCCTGCAGGTATCCTTCGCCGAGCCGGGCGCGACAGTCCCAACATCTGACTTAATCTTGGAAACAACCCCATCCCCCCACCACAGTAAATCGCGAGCCCCCAAAAATCCACCTGTTGCAATTAAACATGGGCTACTATATGACAGTAAGAGGTGAAGTTCGCGATCTTATTAGCAAGAAGCGCCTGGACGTTCTGCTCCTGCAGAAACCGTACGCACAACGACAAGGGACAAGGTATGAGACAATAGGCTTAGGCAGTACAACTAAAATAGCGGCCACCTTCGAAGATCGACCATGGTCAACGGTCGTGGCGACCAACCCGAACATCGCGTTGCTCTTCATCTCGCAGCTCAGCACTCCGCACTGCGTATGTGCAGAAGTGCAAACACCTGGCTCCTCTTTCTACGTTGTCACGCACTATTTCAAATACAGCGATGAAATAGAGGAGCAGCTTAGGCACCTGGAAATGGTACTTCGTGCACTAAGGGGGGAGAGAGTTATTGTATCGTTGGGCGCAAACGCGCGAACGCCTCTCTGGGGACTTCAGGGCACAGATGAGAGAGGCTCGAAACTAGAAGCCCTCATTCGGGCATCCGGATTTAAGGTTATTAACGATGCGAAGCAGGTACCCACATTCTGGACGACGAGAGGCTCCTCCTACATCGATGTCACACTTTCGTCACAATCAATGAGCCGACTCATCGGCCAATGGAAGGTTAGAACAAGTCGGTCGTCCAGCGACCATAATTCGATAGACATCGCGATACATCCCCCTAAGGCTAAGTCGTGCGGTGGGGGGAGTGCCCGTGGTGCGGAAACAGGAGGTTCAACACAAGGAGAGCCGACTGGGACTTGTATGCCGAGCGGTTACTCGCACTATCTGCGACAAGACTGGAGGGAAACAGCTTAGGTTCGGCTTCAGAAGTAGAGACAAGAACCAATGTGCTCACAAATGTTCTACAAACCGCGTGCACCGAATCCCTGCCTCGGAAAAAGGCCCATCGAAAGTCCAACCCGTGGTGGACGTCGGCGCTAACTATACAGAAAAAGGCAGTATTTAGACTAAGGCGCGCGTTCCAGCGGGAAAAAGACAATACTGCGAGTCTCGCGATAATGCGTGAATTTCGTTCGTCGTTGCGGGACTATGCCAAAGCTGTACGTAAAGCTATAATAGACACTTGGAGGAAATTCGCTTCAGAACAGGATAACTCGGAACCGTGGTGGGATATTTATAAACGACAGGCGGATAAACTTCGCGTCGAGAGGTTAAATGACACTCTCAGAAGGGAAGGCGGGAAAACGATGAACGTACGCGACACGGCGAAAACCCTCCTCGATACGCATGTCCCGGACGACTGCGTGTCCGAAGACACTACGGAACAACGGGCATTGCGGAACACGTCCAGGAAAGCCCCCGAAACAGCGTATGCCACTCTCTTCACGAAGGAATAGGTCGCGCGTGTCATAGGCTCCATAAAGCACGGAAAGGCCCCGGGCATGACCCCGTCGAAGTGTGCGTTCTCAAAAGAGCCTTCACTCTAATCCCTTCTCATTTCGCAGAACTCTTCAACGGGTGCCTCCATTAGAGCACATTCCCCACCATCTAGTAGGAGGGCTCCCTAACAGCTCTCCTAAAATGTGTTGACAAGGAAGCAGATGACACTAACTCATATAGGCCCATATGCCTCCTCTTAGTAGTAGAAAAGAGAGAGGCTACTAAAGCTACACCTAAATGAAACATCCCTCGCGCCGGGAAAACTCTCAAACAAGCAATAAGGCCTTGTCCCAGGAAGCTCCACAGAGGACGCGATAGTTGAGATGCGCCGTATAGATTCAGCATCCCAACGGAGATACGTCGTAGCACTGCTGTTTGATATCTCAGGAGCCTTCGACAATGTCTAGTGGCCATTGGTCCTCAAGGCACTCCATGATAGGGACTGCCCAAGAAATATATTCAGCGTCATCACGAACTACTTCGCGGCCAGCAAGGTCAAAATCGCGCTAGGGGAACATGAGGTCTCCAAGCAGGCCTCGAGGGGATGCCCGCAAGGATCGGTCCTTGGTCCCTCCTGCTGGAACCTTATGTTTGACGAGCTCCTACGGAAACTCGAAGAATCCACGGAAGTTAACGCGATCGCGTACGCGGACGACCTACCAGTTATTGTAGACGGGCACTCGAGGAAAGAATTAAAGGAGAAAGGGAATCGTGTGGTGACCACGATCACCGGATGATGCTCAACGGCAAAACTCTCCAATACGGATCGGAAAACGGAGGCTATCGTCCTGAAAACCGACTGGGTTAAAAGGAAACCAATCGGCAGGAGAGGAGGGCAACGCCCAAATAGGAAGCGGAAAGCGGCAAGGAAAACCTATTTAATAAGCAGGCCACCCACTATTAGGATAGGGAATAACAGTGTTAGGTTCAAGAAATCCGATAGATACCTCGGGGTCCATTCTGATAAAGGGCTAGGGGTCACGACACACTGTCGTAACCTTAACGACAAGATTGGGCCACTTTTCGCGAAGCTAGGCAGATTATCTGCTAGGGAATGGGTGCTGCGCCACTGTGCCCTTCGGGCGATTTGTCGATGTGTATTTACTCCTACGATCACGTATGCGGCTGCAGGATGATGGGACTTCTGCAACGAAGGGAATCAGAAGAAGTTAAGCGCGACCCAGCGATCGGCCCTTATCTCGGTCACATCAGCGTACAGTACGGCGGCAACAGAGTCCCTATGTGTACTGGCAGCGGAGTCACCGATAGACCTCCAGCTGATGAAACGTAGAAGATTATACGATATCAGGAAGAACAGACACGCAGAATCAGCGAATCAGGAATTGGAAGGCGCGAATAGAAAGCGAGCAGTAGCGAGACAGGTAGTAGATGAGGAAATTCCTAGAGACTGGCAGTCAAGACGAGAGAATTCCACAAAAAGAAGGACCACGTACGACTACTTCCCGGACATCAAGAAAGGGATGAGTGCCCGATTCGTCTCTCCTAATAATTACACATCTCAGTTCCTGACAGGGCATGGAACGTTCAAAGCCAAACTGGAATCGATGAACATCATCCCGGAAGTAACATGCGATTGCGGCGAGGAGGACAAGGTTTCGCACCACGTCGCTGATTGTCCGGTTTTTGATCCCCAGGGAGTAGCTCTGGAAGTAATTCTCCGTAGAAAGAGCTGGTCGGAAGAAGCGAGACATCTTGTCTCTTCGGCTGAGACCTACTCCCTCTTCGCGGATTTCTGCAAGGAAACCCTCCTTATGAAGGGTTATTAGCTTTAGAGTCCTGGTCAGCAGAGGTAGTCGGAGCCTCGGTGGTGGGGCCGGGTGCCTGTATTCATTACAGGTTAACCTACGACTGAGCAGGACAGGGTCGGAGAGGCTCGTATGCATCTCCCCTTTTTTTTTCTTTCTTGCACAAAACTCCCTCTCCACAACATGTAACTCTAGCCAACCCCATCCCATCCTACGAAGCGAGTGCCAAGTTTCGTGGTATTGCGAGTGGGCCTCCCCGTGGTTCCCCATGAGCACGGATGGCATCAACGCGGTAACTCGTTGCTACGAGGATGCTAGTCGTGGCTAAACCGCTCACCATGCCCGCCGGAGGGAGTTTTGGGTTATTCCGAACCCGGTTTCTTCGTAGGGCTGGCTGCTAGAAATAGGTAAATCCGTAACGTATGGGCTAAAGGGCGAGGTAGCACAGGTCGAGGCATCTCTCGGATACCAACCTTTCCAATAAACTGAACCCATCTACTACTATTCCAACATGGCTGCCATACAGAGAGGACGCGTCGCGTCGTGCTCCGAGTTTCGTTAAAAATTTTCTGGTCCATACCACTGCCACGGCAAAATTTTATTTTCCCCTTATTAATTAAAGTGCGCTGAACAAACGGTGAAAATAATTAACATTGAGGGATGAGTAATATTCGTGCTATGTGTCAAAATCTTGCTGATTAATTCTTTGGACGCCATCTTGTATTATAATCTACGGCCGATGGCTGACTCGTTCGTTATATCTGCACCGCGATCGAAGCGACCCGCGATCGAAGCGCCACCACACCCAAAACCAAGGCGTACGCTGATTGGCATAGGGAGCTAGAAAACAAATGTCGATGGTACGTCCTTTTAATTATCGACAGTTGGTAACCATGCAGCGGCCATATTGAAAGCGCGGGAAAATCACCTCAGGCATGGCTCTAGAGAAAATGCCGCCCCGGGCCTTCAGGAACGTCTCAACAGATCTTGTCGCTCCGTTTTTTTTCCCTTTTTTTTCCTTCTTCCCTTTACAAAACATTATAAATCTCAAATATCAGAATTCTGCAGATCATAGCTTCTCGTTTTGGAAGGCATGGCAGCCTAGGTTGAACTACCCCCGAAAGGAGGATTGATAAGTATGATAGTACAGAACAGACTAACAAACCCGACGCAACCCCGACGCAACCCAGACGCATCACAGACGCATCCCCAGACGCAACCCAGATGCCTCCAAAACGGAATCAGACGCAACCCAGGCGCAAATCAGACTCATCCCAGACGTATCCCCAGACGCAACCCAGAAGCCTCCCAGACGGAACTAGGCGCAACCCATACGTAACCCACATGCAACCCCCCAGTTTATTTTTTATTTTTTTCAGCTCCAAGTTTTCTTCCTTGCTTCTTTCCTTAGGTTTAATAAAGAAGTGTCTCATAAATAGTCCATGATGGTTGTCAATGGGGAAAAATATTCCGGATGTAAACTAGCCTCCCGTTCGGATCTCCGGGTGGAGGATTTCTCAGGGACAGCTAACGAGGTGGTGAGAAGAAGCGCGTGTCGCAGCGCTTAAAGCAGCGTTCGCTTCCCCCAAGACGACAAGTGGATGCACGTCCGGCGTAGGGCAGCGTAGGGGGCAGCAACACATCGGCCGAGTGCACGCCTGTCGTGCAAGGCGACTCACCGCGTTACTCCCGGCGGCGCTCCTAGCCCCGTACAACCCGGACTGCATCAGGTAGTAGCCAATCTTCGAAAATCTACAATACTATTAGAGAGGTGTGACAGGCATTTGCCAAGGCCATCTTCTACGGCCGGGCAAACTAGCGCGAGGTATGTAGAGAAAATGCATGAGCTGAAGTGCGAACCGACTGCTACGCGACCGCGAACCCGCGCAGTCCAAATGCCCGCAGCGCAACACCTTTCGGAAGCGGATCAAACGCACTCAGCCCCTAGTGATTATCAGTTTCCCCGAAGAAAAGCATACACGAAAAGTAGGAAAAATAACCTCAAACAACAGTCCACTGAAGAAGACTTCGATGAAGCGGGTACGGATTCAACCACGGAATCGTCAGGAGAATCGGTACATAAATCAACGAGTGCGACCGTAGAAGCGGATCAGGCTCACTCGGGAACCCCTGAAGAGAACAGCCCATGCGAAACCTCCGATTCGACAGGCGCGGAAACTGCGCATCACGAATTAAAGGCCCTGCGGGTAACCTTCGCCAATCCAGGTGCGACAGTCCCAACATGTGACTTAATCTCGGAAACAACCCCACCGCCCCCCACAGTAAATCGCTAGCCCCCAAAAATCCACCTTTTAACAATTAAACACTGGCCGCTCTATGACAGTAACAGGTAAAGTTCGCGATCTTATTAGCAGGAAACGTATGGACGTTCTGCTCCTGCAGAAACCGTACGCACAACGATAAGGGACAGGGTATGAGATCATAGACTTAGCCACTACAACTAAAATAGCGGCCACCTACGAAGATTGACCGTGGTCAACGGTGGTGGCAACCAATCCGAACATCGCGTTGCTCTTCATCTCGCAGCTCAGCACTCCGCACTGCGTATGTGCAGAAGAGCAAGCACCTGGCTCCTCTTTCTGCGTTGTCTCGCACTATTTCAAATACAGCAATGAAATAGAGGAGCACCTTAGGCATCTGGAAACGGTACTTCGTGCACTAAGGCGGGAGAGAGTTATTGTATCGTTGGACGCAAACGCGCGATCACCTCTCTGGGGACCTCAGGGCACAGACAAGAGATGCTCGAAACTAGAAGCCCTCATTCGAGCATCCTGGTATAGGGTCCTTAACGACGCGAAGCAGGCACCTACATTCTGGACGACGAGAGCCACCTCCTATATCGCTGTCACTCTCGTCACAATTTATGATCCGACATATAGGCCAATGGAAAGTCATGGCAGGATAAACATCCAATGAACATAATCCGACAGACATCGCGATACATCCTGCGAAGGCTAAGTCGAGCGATGGGGGGTGCAGTCGGGGCGCGGGTAACAGGAAGTTCAAAACAAAGAGAGCCAACTGAGACTTGTTCGCCGAGCGTTTACTCTCCCTATCCGCGACAAGGCTGGAGAGAAGCAGCTCAGGTTCGGCTTCAGAAGTAGAGACAAGAGCCAATGTGCTCACAAATGTCCTACAAAACGCGTGCTCCGAATCCATTCCTCGGAAAAAGGCCCATCGAAAGTCCAACCATTGGTGGACGTCGGCGCTTACTATACAGAAAAAAACAGTGTTTAGACTAAGACGCGCGTTCCAGCGGGAGAAAGACCTTACTGCGAATCTCGGGATAGTGCGTAAATATCGTTCGTCGTGCGGAACTATACCAAAGCTGTACATCAAGCGAAAATAGACAGCTGGAGCAAATTCGTTTCAGAACAGGGTAACTCGGAACCGTGGAGGTATATTTGTAAACGACAAGCGGATGAACTTCACGTCGAGAAGGTAATCAACACTCTCAAAGAGAAGGCGGGAAGACGAAGAATGTACGCGGCACGGCAAAAACCCTCCTCGACACGCATGCCCCGAACGACTGCGTGTCCGAGGACACAACGGAACAACGGGCAGTGCGGAACATGTCCAGGAAAGCTCAAGAAACCGCGGATGCCCCTCTCTTCACGAAGGAAGAGGTCGCGCGTGCCATAGGCTCCCTTAAAAACGGAAAGAGACCGGGGTCTGACCTCATCGAGATGTGCGTGCTCAAAAGAGCCCTCTCCCTTATACCATCTCATTTTATAGACCTCTTCAACTGGTGCCTCCAATGGGGCATATTCCCCACCATACGGAAAGAGTGCTCCCTGAGAGCTCTTCTAAAAGATGTTAACAAGGACGCGGAAGACCCTAAGTCATATAGGCCCACATGAATTCTCTCAATCGTGAGAAAAGTTCTGGAGAGACTGCCAAACTTACGCCTCAATGAAACATCCCTCGCGCCGGGAAAACTCTCAGACAAGCAATATAGCTTTGTCCCAGGACGCTCAAAAGAGGACGCGATAGGTGACCTGCGCCATACAGTTTCTGCCTCCCTACGGGGATACGTCGTAGCGCTGCTGTTTGATATCTCGGGAGCCTTCGACAATGTCTGGTGGCCATAGGTCCCCAAGGCACTCTATGATAAGGACTGCCAAAGATTCATATTCAGCGTCATCACAAACTACTTCGAACACCACAAGGTCAAAATCAGGCTATGGAAAAACGAAGTCTCCAAGCAGGCTTCGAGGGGATGCCCGCAAGGATCGGTCCTTGGTCCCTCATGATGCAACCTTATGTTTGACAACCTGCTACGGAAACTCGAGGAATCCACGGTAATTAAGGCGATCGCGTACGCGGACAACCTACTCGTTATAGTAGACGGGGACTCGAGGAAAGGAATAGAGGAGAAAAGGAACCGCGTGGTGGCCACCATCACCTGATGGTAATCAACAGCAAAACTCTCCATTTCGGAAAGGAAAACGTAGACTATCATTTTGAAAACCGATTGGGCTAAGAGGAAACCCATCGGCAGCAGAGAAGTGCAACGCCCAGATAGGAAGCGGAAAGCGGCAAAGAAAACAGACATAATGCGCAAGCCACCCAATATTAGGATAAAGAGTAACAGTGCTAGGTTCAAGAACTCCGTTAGATACCTCTGGGTCCGCTTTGATAAAGGACTAGGGGTCACGACAAACTGTCGTTACCTCGACGACAAGATTGGGCCACTTTTCGCGAAGTTAGGCAGATTATCAGCTAGGGAATGGCGGCTCCGCCACTGTGCCCTTTGGGCGATTTATCGAGATGTATTTACTACTACGGTCACGTATGCGGTAGCAGGATAGAAGGACCTCTGCACGGAAGGGGATCTGAAAAAGTTAAGCGCAACCCAGAGATCGGCCCTTTTCTCGGTCACATCTGCGTACCGTACGGCAGTGACAGAGTCCTTATGCGTAGTAGCGGCGGAGCCACCGATTGATCGCCAGCTGATAAAGAGAAGGAGATTAAACGAAATTAGGAGGAGCAGACCCGCAGAATCAGCGAACCGGGAACTGGAAGGCGCAAATAGAAAGCGAGAGACAGCGAGAAAGGTAGCAGACGAAGAAATTCTTAGGGACTTGCAGTCAGGATGGGAGTTCTCCACAAAAGTAAGGACAACGTATGACTATTTCCCGGACATGAAGAAAAGGATGAGTGCCCGTTTCTTCTTTCCTAATTACTAAACATCTCCTTTCCTTACAGGGCATGGAGCGTTCAAGGCCAAACTGGCATCGATGAAAATCGTACCGGAAGGAACATGCGAGTGTGACGAGGAGGACTAGGTTTCGCACCATGTCGCTGATTGTCCGGTTTTTGATCCCCAGAGAGTAGCTATGCAAGAAATTCTCCAAATTTCTGGAAGAAATCTGGAAAGGACAGATCGGAAGAAGCGAGACATCTTGTCTCCTCGGCTGAGACCTACTCCCTCTTCGAGGAGTTCTGCAAGGAAATCCTAATTAATAAGGGTTATTAGCTTTAGAATCCTGGTCAGCCGAGGTTGTCGGAGCCTCGGTGGTGGGGATGGGTGCCTGTAATCATCTCAGGTTAACCAACCCCTAACCATGACAGGGTCGGAGAAGCTAGTATCTCCCTTTTTTTTTCTTTTCTCGCACCAACTCCCTCCCCACGACCTGCAATTCTAGACAATACCATCAGATCCTATGGAACGAATGCCAAGGCTGGTGGCACTGTGAGTGGGCCACCCCGTGGTTCCCCGCGGGCGCGGCTGGCATCAACGTGGTGACTCGTTGCTACGAGGATGCTGGTCGTGGTTAAACTACTCACCCTGCCCGCCGGCAGGAATTTTGATTTTTCCGAACCCGGTTTCTTCGTAGTGGTAGATGCTGCAAGTAGATAGATCCGTAGCATATGCCCTAATGGGCGAGATAGCATAGATGTAGGGATCTCCAGGATGCCGACCTTTACAATATAATGTCCCTTTCCAATAACGGGTTTCAACATGGCTGCCATAAAGATAGAACGCGTCACGTTGTGCTCCGTGTTTTGTGAAAAATTTTCTGGTCCATACCACTTCCCCGGTAAAAATTTTATACACACCATACTAATTAAAGTGCGGTGAACAAACGGTGATAATAATCAACATTGGGTCTATGTAATATTCGTGGTATATGTTAAAATCGTGCTGAATAATTCTGTGGACGCCATCTTGCATTATACTCTATGACCGATGACTGATTCACTCGTAATCTCGGCACCGCGATCGAAGCACACCGCGATCAAAGCGCCACCACATTCACATCCGAGGCGTACGCTGATTATCTAAGGGAGCTGGACAACAAATGTCTGTGGTATGTCCTTTCGAAGTTTAAGTATCGACAGTTGGCACAATTGTGGCGGCCATATTGAAAGCACGGATAAAACACCTCAGGCATGGCTCTAGAGACAATGCCGCCTCGGGAATTCAGGCACGTTTCAACAGACCTTGTCGCCCGGTATGAAAGGGAAAATTCCCAAAATTTCAAGTACTCAAATATAAAATCAAAAATTTAAAATCTTAAAATTAAAAAATTAAAAAATTATAAAACGTCATAAATCTCAAAACTCAGAATTCTACAGACCTTAGCTTCTCGTTAAAGCAGATATGGCAGCCTTGGTGGAACTACCCCCAAAGGGAGGTGTGATAAGTATGACCGTACACATCAGACTAACACAAACCCACAGTTTTTTTTTCTTCATCATCAAGTTTTCTTCTTCGCTTCTTTTCTTAAGTTCAACAAAGAAGTGCCACATAAATAGTCCATGATGGTTGACTGTGAGGGAAAAATATTCCGGAGGTAAAATAGCCTCCCGTTCGGATCTCCGGATGGAGGCTTTCCCAGGGGCAGCTAACGTGGTGGTGAGAAGAAATGCGCGCATCGCAGCGCTTAAGGCAGGAAGCACATCCCCTAAAGCGACAAGTGGATGCACGTCCGGCGTAGGGCAGCGTAGGGGCGCAGCAACACGTCGGCCGAGTGCGCGCCTGTGAGTCCAAGGCCACTCACCGCGTTACTCCCCGCTGCGCTCCTAACCCCGTACAAATCGGACTGCATCAGGTGGTAGACAATCTTCGAAAGGCAACAATTCTATTGTAGAGGTGTTATAGGCATTTGCCAAGGCCATCTTCTAAGGCCGGGCAAACTAATAGCGCGGATATCGAAACAGTCGCGAACCCCGGATTAAACCCGGAAAGCCCTTCCAGCGCGAGGAACGTAGAGAAAATGCAGGAGCCGAAGTGCGAACCGACTGCTATGCGACCGCGAACACGCGCATACGTCCGCACGCACGCAGCGCAACACCCTTCGGAAGAGGATCAAACGCAATCAGCCCCTAGTGATTATCAGTTTCCCCGTAGAAAAGCATACAAGAAAAGTAGGAGAAATAACCTCAAAGAACCGTCCACTGAGGAAGACGTCGAGGAAGCCTGTACGGACTCACCCACGGAAACGTCAGGAGAATCGGCACATAATTCGTCGAGTGTGACAGTAGAAGCGGATCAGGCTCCCTCGGGAACCCCTGAGAAGAACAACCCACGCGAAACCCCCGACAAGTCAGGCGCGGGAACTGCGCATCACGAATTAAAGGCCCTGCGGGTAACCTTCGCCGAGCCGGGCGCGACAGTCCCAACATTAGACTTAATCTCGGAAACAACCCCACCGCCCCCCCACAGTAAATCGCGAGCCCCAAAAAAATCCACCTGTTACAATTAAACATGTGCCACTCTATGACAGTAACAGGTGAAGTTCGCGAGCTTATTAGCAAGAAGCGCCTGGTCGTTCTGCTACTGCAGGACCCGTACGCACAACGACAAGGGACAAGGTATGAGATAATAGGCTTAGGCATTACAACTAAAATAGCGGCCACCTACGAAGATTGACCCTGGTCAACGGCGGTGGCGACCAACCCGAACATCGCGTTGCTCTTCATCTCGCAGCTCAGCACTCCGCACTGCGTATGTGCAGAAGTGCAAGCACCTGGCTCCTCTTTCTACGTTGTTTCGCACTATTTCAAATACAGCGATGAAATAGAGGAGCACCTTAGGCACCTGGAAACGGTACTTCGTGCACTAAGGGAGGAGAGAGCTATTGTATCGTTGGACGCAAACGCGCGATCGCCTCTCTGGGGACCTCAGTGCACAGATGAGAAAGGCTCGAAGCTAGAAGCCCTCATTCGGGCATCCGGGTTTAGGGTTATTTACGACGCGAAGCAGGTACCCACATTCTGGACGACGAGAGGCTCCTCCTACATCTATGTCGCCCTATCGTCACAATCCATGAGCCGACTCATCGGCCAATGGAAGGTAAGAACAAGTTGGACGTCCAGCGACCATAATTCGATAGACATCACAATACATCCACCGAAGGCTAAGTCGTACGGTGGGAGGAGTGCCTGAGGCGCGGGAAACAGGAGGTTCAACACAAGGAGAGCCGACTGGGACGTGTTCGCCGAGCGGTTACTCGCACTATCTGCGTCAAGACTGGAGGGAAGCAGCTTAGGTTCGACTTCAAAAGTAGAGACAAGAGTCAATGTGCTCACAAATGTCCTACAAACCGCGTGCTCCGAATCCATGCCTCGGAAAAAGGCCCATCGAAAGTCCAACCCGTGGTGGACGCCGGCGCTAACTATACGGAAAAAGGCAGTATTCAGACTAAGGCGCGCGTTCCAGCGGGAAGAAGACCTCACTGCGCGTCTCAGGATAATGCGTGAATATCGTGAGTAGCTGCGGGACTATACCAAAGGTGTACGTCAAGCGAAAATAGACAGCTGGAGGAAATTCGTTTCAGAACAGGGTAACTCGGAACCGTGGTGGTATATTTATAAACGACAGGCGGGTAAACCTCTCGTCGAGAGGGTAATTAACACTCTCAAAAGGGAAGGCGGGAAGACGAACAATGTACGCGACACGGCAAAAACCCTCTTCGATACGCATGTCCCGGACGACTGCGTGTCCGAAGACACTACGGAACAACGGGCAGTGCGGAACACGTCCAGGAACGCTCCCGAAACCGCGGATGCTCCTCCCTTCACGAAGGATGAGGTCGCGCGTGTCATAGGCTCCCTAAAGAACGGAAAGACCCCGGGGCCCGACCTCATCGAAGTGTGCGTTCTCAAGAGAGCCTTCTCTCTAATCCCTTCTAATTTCGTAGACCTCTTCAACGGGTGCCTCCAGTGGGGCACATTCCCCACCATCTGGAAGGAGGGCTGCCTAAGAGCTCTCCTTAAAGGTGTTGACAAGGACGCGGAAGACCCTAAGTCATATAGGGCCATATGTCTACTCTCAGTCGTAGGAAAAGTTCTAGAGAGGCTACTAAAGCTACGCCCCAATGAAACATCCCTCGCGCCGGGAAAACTCTCAAACAAGCAACATGGCTTTGTCCCAGGACGCTCCACAGTGGACGCGATAGTCGAGATGCGCCGTATAGTTTCAGCATCCCAACGCAGATACGTCGTAGCGAAGCTGTTTGATATCTCAGGAGCCTTCGACAATGTCTGGTGGCCATTGGTCCTCAAGGCACTACATTATAGGGACTGTCCAAGAAATATTTTCAGCGTCATCACGAATTACTTTTCGGACCGCAAGGTCAAAATCAGGCTAGGGAAACATGAAGTCTCCAAGCAGGCTTCGAGGGGATGCCCGCAAGGATCGGTCCTTGGTCCCTCATGATGCAACCTTATGTTTGACAACCTGCTACGGAAACTCGAGGAATCCACGGTAATTAAGGCGATCGCGTACGCGGACAACCTACTCTTTATTGTAGACGGGGACTCGAGGAAAGAATTAGATGAAAAAGGGAATCGTGCGGTGCCCACCATCACCGGATGGTGCTCAACGGCAAAACTCTCCATTTCGGAACGGAAAACGGAGGCAATCGTCCTGAAATCCAACTGGGTTAAAAGGAAACCCATCGGCAGGAGAGGAGGGCAACGCCCGGATAGGAAGCGGAAAGCACAAGGAAAGCCGATTTAATGAGCAGGCCACCCGCTATTAGGACAGGGAATAACAGTGTTAGGTTCAAGAACTCCGTCAGATACCTCGGGGTCCACTTTGATAAAGGACTAGGGGTCACGACAAACTGACGTTACCTTAACGACAAGGTTGGGCCACTATTCGCGAAGCTAGGCAAATTAGCAACTAGGGAATGGGGGCTGCGCCACTGTGCCCTTCGGGCGATTTATCGAGGTGTATTTACACCTACGGTCACGTACGCGGCAGCAGGATGGTCGGACCTCTGCACCGAAGGGGACCTTAGGAAGTTAAGCGCCACCCAGCGATCAGCCCTTATCTCGGTCACATCAGCATACCGTAAGGCGGCGACAGAGTCCATTTCTGTAGTGGCGGCGGAGCCACCGATAGATCTCCAGCTGATGAAGCGTAGACGATTATACGAAATCAGGAAGAACAGAACCGTTGAATCAGCGAACCGGGAATAGGAAGGCGCGAATAGAAAGCGAGCGACAGCGAAACAGGTAGTAGATGAGGAAATTCCTAGGGACTGGCATTCAAGACGAGAGAATTCCACAAAGAGAAGGACCACGTACGACTACTTCCCGGACATCAAGAAAGGGATGAGTGCCCGATTCGTCTCTCCTAACAATTACACATCTCAGTTCCTGACAAGGCATAGAACGTTGAAAGCCAAACTGGCATCGATGAACATCATCCCGGAAGTAACATGCGAGTGCGGCGAGGAGGACACGGTTTCGCACCACGTCGCTGATTGTTCGGTTTTTGATCCCTAGAGAGTAGCTCTGCAAGAAATTCTCCGTGGAAAGAGCTGGTCGGAAGACATCTTGTCTCCTCGGCTGAGACCTACTACCTCTTCGCGGATTTCTGCAAGGAAGCCCTCCTTATCAAGGGTTATTAACTTTAGAGTCCTGGTCAGCAGAGGTAGTCGGAGCCTAGGTGGTGGGGGCGGGTGCCTGTATTCATTACAGGTTAACCTACGAACGAGCAGGACAGGGTCGGAGAGGCTCGTATGCATCTCCCCTTTTTTTTTTCTTTCTTGCACAAAACTCCCTCTCCACAACCTGTAACTCTAGCCAACCCCATCCCATCCTACGAAACGAGTGCCAAGTTTCGTGGTATTGCGAGTGGGCCTCCCCGTGGTTCCCCGTTAGCACGGATGGCATCAACGCGGTTACTCGTTGCTACGAGGATGCTAGTCGTGGCTAAACCGCTCACCATGCCCGCCGGCGGGAGTTTTGGGTTATTCCGAACCCGGTTTCTTCGTAGGGCTGGCTGTTAGAAATAGGTAGATCCGTAACGTATGGGCTAAAGGGTGAGGTAGCACAGGTCGAGGCATCTCTCGGATACCCACCTTTACAATAAACTGAACCTATCTACTACTATTCCAACATGGCTGCCATACAGAGAGGACGCGTCGCGTCGTGCTCCGAGTTTCGTTAAAAATTTTCTGGTCCATACCACTGCCACGGCAAAGTTTTATTCTCCCCTTATTAATTAAAGTGCGCTGAACAAACGGTGAAAATAGTTTACATTGAGATACGAGTAATATTCGTGCTATGTGTTAAAATCGTTCTAAATAATTCTGTGGACGCCATCTTGTATTATAATCTACGGCCGATGGCTGACTCGTTCGTTATATCTGCACCGCGATCGAAGCGCCCCGCAATCGAAGCGCCACCACACCCAAATCCAAGGCGTACGCTGATTGGCTTTGGGAGCTAGAAAACAAATGTCGATGGTACGTCCTTTTAATTATCGACAGTTGGTAAACATGAGGCCGCCATATTAAATGCGCGGGAAAATAACCTCAGGCATGGCTCTAGAGAAAATGCCGCCCCGGTTTTCAGGCACGTCTCAACAGACCTTGTCGCTCCGTTTTTTTTCCCTTTCTTTTTCCTTCTTCCCTCTACAAAACGTTATAAATCTCAAATATCAGAATTCTGCAGATCATAGCTTCTCGTTAAGGAAGGCATGGCAGCCTAGGTTGAACTATCCCCAAAAGGAGGGTTGATAAGTATGACAGTACAGATCAGGCTAACAACCCCCACGCAACCCAGCCGCAACCCAAACGCATCCAAGACGCATCCCCAGACGCAACCCAGGCGCAAACCAGACTCATCCCAGACGCATCCCCAGACGCAACCCAGAAGCCTCCCAGACGGAACTAGACGCAACCCATACCTAACTCAGACGCAACCCTCCATTTTTTTTTCCTTTTTTTTAGCTCCAAGTTTTCTTCCTTGCGTCTTTCCTTAGGTTTAATAAAGAAGTGTCTCATAAATAGTCCATGACGGTTGTCAATGGGGAAAAATATTCCGGATGTAAACTAGCCTCCCGTTTGGATCTCCGGGTGGAGGCATTCTCAGGGGCAGCTAATGAGGTGGTGAGAAGTGCGCTAGTCGCAGCGCTTAAAGCAGCGATCCCCTAAGACGACAAGTGGATGCACGTCCGGCGTAGGGCAGCGTAGGGGCGCAGCAACACGTCGGCCGAGTGCGCGCCTGTCGTCCATGGCCACTCACCGCGTTACTCCCCGCTGCGCTCCTAGCACCGTACAACCCGGACTGCATCAGGTGGTAGCCTATCTTCGAAAATCTACAATACTATTAGAGAGGTGTGACAGGCATTTGCCAAAGCTATCTTCTACGGCCGGGCAAACTAGAGCGAGGAATGTAGAGAAAATGCAGGAGCTGAAGTGCGAACCGACTGCGACGCGACCGCGAACCCGCGCAGACGTCCAAGTGCACGCAGCGCAACACCCTTCGGAAGCGGATCAAACGCACTCAGCCCCTAGTGATTATCAGTTTCCCCGTAGAAAAGCATACAGGAAAAGTAGGAGAAATAACCTCAAAGAACCGTCCACTGAGGAAGACTTCGAGGAAGCCTGTACGGACTCACCCACGGAAACGTCAGGAGAATCGTCACATAATTCGTCGAGTGTGACAGTAGAAGCGGATCAGGCTCCCTCGGGAACCCCTGAGAAGAACAGTCTACGCGAAACCCCCGACAAGTCAGAGGCAGGAACTGCGCATCACGAATTAAAGGCCCTGCGGGTAACCTTCGCCGAGCCGGGCGCGACAGTCCCAACATGTGACTTAATCTCGGAAACAACCCCACCCCCCACCCCAGTAAATCGCGAGCCCTCAAAAATCCACCTGTTACAATTAAACATGGACCACTCTATGACAGTAACAGATGAAGTTCGCGAGCTTATTAGCAAGAAGCGCCTGGACGTTCTGCTCCAGCAGGAACCGTACGCACAACGACAAGGGACAAGTTATGAGATAATAGGCTTAGGCAGAACAACTAAAATAGCGGCCACCTACGAAGATTGACCCTGGTCAACGGTGGTGGCAAACAACCCGAACATCGCGTTGCTCTTCATCTCGCAGCTCAGCACTCCGCACTGCGTATGTGCAGAAGTGCAAGAACCTGGCTCCCCTTTCTACGTTGTCTCGCACTATTTCAAATACAGCGATGAAATAGAGGAGCACCTTAGGCACCTTAAAACGGTACTTCGTGCACTAAGGGGAAGAGAGTTATTGTATCGTTGAACGCAAACGCGCGATCACCTCTCTGGGGACCTCAGGGCACAGATAAGAGAGGCTCGAAACTAGAAGCCCTCATTCGGGCATCCTGGTATAGGGTCCTTAACAACGCGAAGCAGGCACCTACATTCTGGACGACGAGAGCCTTCTCCTATATCGATGTCACTCTCTCGTCACAATTCATGATCCGACATATAGGCCAATGGAAAGTCAGGGCAGGATAAACATCCAATGAACATAATCCAACAGACATCGCGATACAACCTGCGAAGGCTAAGTCGAGCGATGAGGGGTGCAGTCGGGGCGCGGGTAACAGGAAGTTCAACACAAAGAGAGCCAACTGAGACTTGTTCGCCGAGCGTTTACTCTCCCTATCCGCGACAAGGCTGGAGAGAAGCAGCTCAGGTTCGCCTTCAGAAGTAGAGACAAGAGCCAATGTGCTCAAGAGTATCTTACAAATCGCGTGCTCCGAATCCATGTCTCGGAAAAAGGTTCATCGAAAGTCCAACCATTGGGGGACGTCGGCGCTTACTATACAGAAAAAAGCAGTGTCTAGACTAAGACGCGCGTTCCAGCGGGAGAAAGACCTTACTGCGAGTCTCGGGATAGTGCGTAAATATCGTTCGTCTTTGCGGGACTATAACAAAGCTGTACGTCAAGCAAAAATAGACAGCTGGAGCAAATTCGTCACAGAACAGGGTAACTCTGAACCGCGGAGGTATATTTATAAACGACAGGCGTATGAACTTCACGTCGAGAGGGTAATCAACACTCTCAAAGGGAAGGCGGGAAGACGAAGAATGTACGCGGCACGGCAAAAACCCTCCTCGACACACATGTCCCGAACGACTGCGTGTCCGAAGACACAACGGAACAACGGGCAGTGCGGAACATGTCGAGGAAAGCTCAAGAAACCGCGGATGCCCCTCTCTTCACGAAGGAAGAGGTCGCGCGTGTCATAGGCTCCCTTAAGAACGGAAAGAGACCGGGGCCTGACCTCATCGAGATGTGCGTGCTCAAAAGAGCCCTCTCCCTTATCCCTTCTCATTTTGTAGACCTCTTCAACGGGTGCCTCCAATGGGGCACATTCCCCACCATCTGGAAAGAGGGCTCCCTGAGAGCTCTTCTAAAAGATGTTAACAAGGACGCGGAAGACCCTAAGACATATAGGTCCACATGAATTCTCTCAATCATGAGAAAAGTTCTGGAGAGCCTGCTAAAGCTACGCCTCAATGAAACATCCCTCGCGCCGGGAAAACTCTCAGACAAGCAATATAGCTTTGTCCCAGGACGCTCAAAAGAGGACGCGATAGGTGACATGCGCCATACAGTTTCTGCCTCCCTACGGGGATATGTCGTAGCGCTGCTGTTTGATATCTCGGGAGCCTTCGACAATGTCTGCTGGCCATAGGTCCCCAAGGCACTCTATGATAAGGACTGCCGAAGATTCATATTCAGCGTCATCACAAACTACTTCGAGAACCACAAGGTCAAAATCAGGCTATGGAAACATGAAGTCTCCAAGCAGGCTTCGAGGGGATGCCCGCAAGGATCGGTCCTTGGTCCCTCATGATGCAACCTTATGTTTGACAACCTGCTACGGAAACTCGAGGAATCCACGGTAATTAAGGCGATCGCGTACGCGGACAACCTACTCGTTATAGTAGACGGGGACTCGAGGAAAGAATTAGAGGAAAAAGGAAATCGTGTGGTGACCACCATCAGCGGATGGTGTTCAACGGCAAAACTCTCCATGTCGGAACGGAAAACGGAGGCTATCATTTTGAAAACCGAATGTGTTAAGAGGAAACACATCGGCAGCTGAGAAGTGCAACGCCCAGATAGGAAGCGGAAAGCGGCAAAGAAAACAGACATAATGCGCAGGCCACGCAATATTAGGATAAAGAGTAACAGTGCTAGGTTCAAGATCTCCGTTAGATACCTCTGGGTCCGCTTTGATAAAGGACTAGGGATAACGACACACTGTCGTTACCTCAACGACAAGATTGGGCCACTTTTCGCGAAGTTAGGCAGATTAGCAGCTAGGGAATGGCGGCTCCGCCACTGTGCCCTTTGGGCGATTTATCGAGATGTATTTACTACTACGGTCACGTATGCGGTAGCAGGATAGAAGGACCACTGCACGGAAGGGGATCTGAAAAAGTTAAGCGCAACCCAGAGATCGGCCCTTATCTCGGTCACATCTGCGTACCGTACGGCAGTGACAAAGTGCTTATGCGTAGTAGCGGCGGAGCCACCGATTGATCGCCAGCTGAAGAAGAGAAGGAGATTAAACGAAATTAGGAGGAACAGACCCGCAGAATCAGCGAACCGGGAACTGGAAGACACAAATAGAAAGCGAGAGACAGCGAGACAGGTAGCAGACGAAGAAATTCTTAGGGACTGGCAGTCAGGATGGGAGTTCTCCACAAAAGTAAGGACAACGTATGACTATTTCCCGGACATGAAGAAAAGGATGAGTGCCCGTTTCTTCTTTCCTAATTACTAAACATCTCAGTTTCTAACAGGCCATGGAGCGTTCAAGGCCAAACTGGCATCAATGAACATCGTACCGGAAGCAACATGCGAATGTAACGAGGAGGACTCGGTTTCGCACCATGTCGCTGATTGTCCGGTTTCTGATTCCCAGAGAGTAGCTCTGCAAGAAATTCTCCAAATTTCTGAAAGAAATCTGGAAAGGACAGATCGGAAGAAGCGAGACATCTTGTCTCCTCGGCTGAGACCTACTCCCTCTTCGGGTAGTTCTGCAAGGAAATCCTAATTATCAAGGGTTATTAGCTTTAGAATCCTGGTCAGCCGAGGTTGTCGGAGCCTCGGTGGTGGGGATGGGTGCCTGTAATCATCTCAGGTTAACCAACCCCTAACCAGGACAGGGTCGGAGAAGCTAGTATCTCCCTTTTTTTCCTTTCTCGCACCAACTCCCTCCCCGCGTCCTGCAATTCTAGACAATACCATCCCATCCTATGGAACGAGTGCCAAGGCTGGTGGCACTGTGAGTGGGCCACCCCGTGGTTTCCCGCGGGCGCGGCTGGCATCAACGTGGTGACTCGTTGCTACGAGGATGCTGGTCGTGGTTAAACCACTCACCCTGCCCGCCGGCAGGAATTTTGAGTTCTTCCGAACCCGGTTTCTTCGTAGTGGTAGATGCTGCAAGTAGATAGATCCGTAGCATATGCCCTAATGGGCGAGATAGCATAGATGTAGGGATCTCTAGGATGCCGACCTTTACAATATAATGTCCCTTTCCAATAACGGGTTTCAACATGGCTGCCATAAAGATAGGACGCGTCGCGTTGTGCTCCGTGTTTTGTGAAAAATTTTCTGGTCCATACCACTTCCCCGGTAAAAATTTTATACACACCATACTAATTAAAGTGCGGTGAACAAACGGTGATAATAATTAACATTGGGTCTGTGTAATATTCGTTGTATTTGTTAAAATCGTGCTGAATAATTCTGTGGACGCCATCTTGCATTAAACTCTATGACCGATGACTGATTCACTCGTAATCTCGGCACCGCGATCGATGCACACCGCGATCAAAGCGCCACCACATTCACATCCGAGGCGTACGCTGATTATCTGAGGGAGCTGGACAACAAATGTCTGTGGTATGTCCTTTCGAAATTTAAGTATCGACAGTTGGCACAATTGTGGCGGCCATATTGAAAGCACGGATAAAACACCTCAGGCATGGCTCTAGAGACAATGCCGCCTCGGGAATTCAGGCACGTTTCAACAGACCTTGTCGCCCGGTATGAAAGGGAAAATTCCCAAAATTTCAAGTACTCGAATATAAAATCAAAAATTTAAAATCTTAAAATTAAAAAATTAAGAAATTATAAAACGTCATAAATCTCAAAACTCAGAATTCTACAGACCTTAGCTTCTCGTTAAAGCAGATATGGCAGCCTTGGTGGAACTACCCCCAAAGGGAGGTGTGATAAGTAAGATCGTACACATCAGACTAACACAAACCCACAGTTTTTTTTTCTTCAGCACCAAGTTTTCTTCTTCGCTTCTTTTCTTAAGTTCAATAAAGAAATGCCACATAAATAGTCCATGATGATTGTCTGTGAACGAAAAATATTCCGGAGGTAAACTAGCTTCCCGTTCGGATCTCCGGGTGGAGGCTTTCCCAGGGGCAGCTAACGTGGTGGTGAGAAGAAATGCGCGCATCGCAGCGCTTAAGGCAGCAAGCACATCCCCTAAAGCGACAAGTGGATGCACGTCCAGCGTAGGACAGCGTAGGAGCGCAACAACACGTCGGCCGAGTGCGCGCCCGTCGTCCTAGGCCACTCACCGCGTTACTCCCCGCTGCGCTCCTAGCCCCGTACAACCCTGACTGCGTCAGGTGGTAGCCAATCTTCGAAAGGCTACAAAAGTAGTAAAGAGATGCGATAGGCATTTGCCAAGGTCATCTTCAAAGGCCGGGCAAACTAATAGCGCGGATATCGAACCAGTCGCGAACCCCGGACTAAACGCGAAAAGACTTCCCAGCGCGAGGAATGTAGAGAAAATGCAGGAGCCCAAGTGCGAACCGACCGCTACGCGACCGCGAACCCGCGAATACGTCCGAATGCTCGCCGCGCAACACCCTTCGGAAGCGGATCAAACGCCCACAGCCCCTAGTAATTATCAGATCCCACGTAGGAAAGCATACACGAAAAGTAGGAGAAATAACCTCAAACCACAGTTCACTGTAGAAGACGTCGAGGATGCCGGTACAGATTCACCCACGGAATCGTCAGGTGAATCGTAACATGAATCGTCGAGTGCGACAGTAGAAACGGTCCAAGCTCCCTCGGGAACCCACGAGGAGAACGGCCCACGCGAATCTCCCGATTCGACAGGCGCGGAAACAGCGCATCCCGAACCAAAGGCCCCGCAAGTTACCTTCGCCGAACCATGCGCAACAGTAACAGGACGTGGCCCAAACTTGAAAACAGCCGCAACATCCCCAGCAAATCGCGAACCCCGAAAAATACACCTGTTAGAACTAAACGTGAGCCGCTGCAGGACAGTAACGGATGAAGTTCGCGAACGGATTAGCAAGAAGCGCCTTGATGTTCTGCTCCTGCAAGAGCCGAACGAACAAAGCCACGGGACGGGATATGAGATCTTAGATTTAGGCAGTACAACAAAAACAGCCGCTACCCGCGAAGAAAGAACCTGGTCAACGGGTATGGCGTCCAATCCGAACAACGCGTTGCTCTTTATCTCGCAGCTCAGCACTCAGCCCTGCGTATGTGCAGAAGTGCAAGTACATGGTTCCTCCTTTTACGTTGCCTCGCATTGCTTCAAATACAGCGATGAAATAAAGAAGCATCATAGACACTTGAAAAAGGTACTTCGTGCACTAAGGGGGGAGAGAGTCACAGTATCACTGGAAACAAAAGTGCGACCACCTCTATGAGGATCTCAAGGCACAGATGAAAGAGGTTCGAAGCTAGTAGCCCTCATTCTGGCATCCGGGTATATGGTCCTTAACGACGCGAAGCAGGCACATACATTCTGGACGACGAGAGCCACCTCCTATATCGCTGTCACTCTCGTCACAATTCATGAGCCGACATATAAACCAATGGAAAGTCAGGACAGGCTGGATATCCAGTGAACATAATCCGACAGATATCGCGGGGATAAATCCCCCGAAGACTAAGTCAATCGATGGGGGGTGCACTCGGGGCGTGGGTAACGGGAAGTTCAACACTAAGACAGCCAACTGGGACTTGTTCGCCGAGCGTTTACTCTCCCTATCCGCAACAAGGCTGGAGAGAAGCAGCTCAGGTTCGGCTTCAGAAGTAGAGACAAGAGCCAATGTGCTCACAAATGTCCTACAAACCGCGTGCTCCGAATCCATGCCTCGGAAAAAGGCCCATCGAAAGTCCAACCAGTGGTGGACGTCGTCGCTTACTATACGGAAAAAGGCAGTATTTAAGACGCGCGTTCCAGCGGGAGAAAGACCTTACTGCGAGTCTCGGGATAGTGCGTAAATATCGTTCGTCTTTGCGGGACTATAACAAAGCTGTACGTCAAGCAAAAATAGACAGCTGGAGCAAATTCGTCACAGAACAGGGTAACTCTGAACCGCGGAGGTATATTTATAAACGACAGGCGTATGAACTTCACGTCGAGAGGGTAATCAACACTCTCAAAGGGAAGGCGGGAAGACGAAGAATGCACGCGGCACGGCAAAAACCCTCCTCGACACGCATGTCCCGGACGACTGCGTGTCCGAGAAACACAACGGAACAACGGGCAGTGCAGAACACGTCCAGGAAAGCTCCCAAAACCGCGGATGCCCCTCTCTTCACGAAGGAAGAGGTCGCGCGTTTCACAGGCTCCCTTAAGAACGGAACGGCCCCAGGGCCTGACCTCATCAAGGTGTCCGTGCTCAAGAGAGCGTTCACTCTAATCCCTTCCCATTTCGTAGACCTCTCCAACGGATGCGTCCAATGGGGCACATTCCCCCACATCATCTGGAAGGAGAGCTCCATAAGAGCTCTCCTAAAAGGTGTTGACAAGGACGCGGAAGACCCTAAGTCATATACGCCCTATGCCTCCTCTCAGTCGTGGGAAAAGTTCTAGAGAGGCTACAAAAGCTACGCCTCAATGAAACATCCCTCGCGCCGGGAAAACTTTCAGACAAGCAATATGGCTTTGTCCCGGAAAGCTCCACAGAGGACGCGATAGTAGAAATACGTCGAATTGTTTCTGTCTCCGCGAGGAGATATATCGTTGCGCTTCAGTTTGACATTTGTGGAGCCTTCGACAATGTCTGGTGGCCATTGGTTCTCAAGGCACTCCATGATCGGGATTGCCTCAGAAATATATTCAAGGTCATTACAAGTTACTTAGCGGACCGCAAGATCAAAATCGCACTAGGAGATCATGAAGTCTTCGAGCAGGCTTCAAGGGGATGCCCACAAGGATCGGTCCTTGGTCCCTCTTGTTGGAACCTCATGTTTGATGACCTCCTACGGAAACTGGAGAAATCCTCGGAAGTCTCTGCACCGAAGGGGATCTGAAAAAGTTAAGCGCGATCCAGCGATCGGCCCTTATCTCGGTCACATCGGCGTACCGTACGGCGGCGACAGAGTCCCTATGTGTAGTGGCGGCGGAGCCACCGACAGATCTCCAGCTGATGAAGCGTAGGCGACTATACGAAATCAGGAAGAACAGAACCGTAGAATCAGCGAACCGGCAACTGGAAGGCGCTAAAAGAATGCGAGCGGCAGCGAGACAGGTTGTAGATGAAGAAATTCTTAGGTGCTGGCAGTCAAGATCGGAGAATTCCACAAAAGGAAGAACCACGTACGGCTATTTCCCGGACATGAAGAAAAGGATGGGTGCCCGTTTCGTCTCTCCAAATCATTATACCACTCAGTTTCTTACAGGGCACGGAGCGTTCAAGGCCAAACTAGCATCGATGAACGTCATCCCGGAAGCAACATGCGAATGCGGCGAGGAGGACACGGTTTCGCACCACGTCGCTGATTGTCCGGTCTTCGATCCCCAGAGGGTGGCTCTGGAAAAAATTCTCCGCGGAAAGTGTTGGTCGGAGGCAGCGAGACATCTTGTCTCATCGGCTGAGACCTACTCCCTCTTCGCGGAGTTCTGCAAGGAAACCCTCCTTATCAAGGGTTATTAGCTTTAGAGTCCTGGTCAGCCGAGGTTGTCGGAGCCTCGGTGATGGGGGCGGGTGCCTGTAATCATCTCAGGATAGCCTACCCCCGAGCAGGACAGGGTCGGAGAGGCTCGTATGCATCTCCCTATTTTTTTTTTTTTTTTTTATTTTTCTCTTACACCAAACTCCTTATCCGCAACCTGTAATCCTTCCCAATCCCATCCCATCCTACGAGACGAGTGCCAAGGGTCGTGGTACTGTGAGTGGGCCTCCCCGTGGTTCCCCGTGGACACGGCTGGCATCAACGCGGTGACTCGTTGGTACGAGGATGCTAGTCGTGGCTAAACCGCTCACCCTGCCCGCCGGCAGGAGTTTTGGGTTTTTCCGAATCCGGTTTCTTCGTAGGGGTGGCTGCTAGAAGTGGGTAGATCCGTAGCGTATGCACTAATGGCCGAGGTAGCATAGGTGTAGGCATCTCTCGGATGCCCACCTTTGCAATATACTGTCCCTATCTACTAAACGACAGGCGGGTAAACTCCGCGTCGAGAGGGTAATTAACACTCTCAATAGGGAAGGCGGGAAAACGATGAATGTACGCGACACGGCAAAAACCCTCCTCGATACGCATGTCCCGGACGACTGCGTGTCCGAAGACACCACGGAACAACGGGCAGTGCGGAACACGTCCAGAAAAACTCCCAAAACCGCGGATGCTCCTCCCTTCACGAAGGAAGAGGTCGCGCGTGTAATAGGCTCCCTAAAGAACGGAAAGGCCCCGGGGCCCGACCTCATCGAAGTGTGCGTTCTCAAGAGAGCCTTCTCTCTAATCCCTTCTCATTTCGTAGACCTCTTCAACGGGTGCCTCCACTGGTGCACATTCCCCACCATCTGGAAGGAGGGCTCCCTAAGAGCTCTCCTTAAAGGTGTTGACAAGGACGCGGAAGACCATAAGTCATATAGGCCCATATGTCTACTCTCGGTAGTAGGAAAAGTTCTAGAGATGCTACTAAAACTACGCCTCAACGAAACATCCCTCGCGCCGGGAAAACTCTCAAACAAGCAATATTGCTTTGTCCCAGGACGTTCCACAGAGGACGCGATAGTCGAGACGCGCCGTATAGTATCAGAATCCCAACGAAGATACGTCGTAGCGCTGCTGTTTGACATCTCAGGAGCCTTCGACAATGTCTGGTGGCCATTGGTCCTCAAGGCACTCCACGATAGAGACTGCCCAAGAAATATTTTCAGCGTCATCACGAACTACTTCGCGGACCGCAAGGTCAAAATTGCGCTAGGGGAACATGAGGTCTCCAAGCAGGCCTCGAGGGGATGCCCGCAAGGATCGGTCCTTGGTCCCTCCAGCTGGAACCTCATGTTTGACGAGCTGCTACGGAAACTCGAGGAATCCACGGTAGTTAACGCGATCGCGTACGCGGACGACCTACTCATTATAGTAGACGGGGACTCGAGGAAAGAATTAGAGGAAAAAGTGAATCGTGCGGTGACCACCATCACCGGATAGTGCTCAACGGCAAAACTCTCCATTTCGAAACGGAAAACGGATGCTATCGTCCTGAAATCGGACTGGGTTAAAAGAAAACCCATCGGCAGGAGAGGAGGGCAACGCCCAGATAGGAAGCGGAAAGCGGCGAGGAAAACCGATTTAATGAGCAGGCCACCCACTATTAGGATAGGGAATAACAGTGTTAGGTTCAAGAACTCCGTCAGATACCTCGGGGTCCACTTTGATAAAGGACTAGGGGTCACGACACACTGTCGTTACCTTAACGACAAGGTCGGGCCACTATTCGCGAAGCTAGGTAGATTAGCAGCTAGGGAATGGGGGCTACGCCACTGTGCCCTTCGGGCGATCTATCGAGGTGTATTTACACCTACGGTCACGTACGCGGCAGCAGGATGGACGGACCTCTGCACCGAAGGGGATCTTAGGAAGTTAAGCGCAACCCAGCGATCGGCCCTTATCTCGGTCACATCAGCATACCGTACGACGGCGACAGAGTCCCTATGTGTAGTGGCGGCGGAGCCACCGATAGATCTCCAGCTGATGAAGCGTAGGCGACTATACGAAATCAGGAAGAACAGAACCGTAGAATCAGCGAACCGGCAACTGGAAGGCCCTAATAGAATGCGAGCGGTAGCGAGACAGGTAGTAGATGAAGAAATTCTTATGTACTGGCAGTCAAGATGGGAGAATTCCACAAAAGGAAGGACCACGTACGGCTATTTCCCGGACATCAAGAAAAGGATGGGTGCCCGTTTCGTCTCTCCTAATTATTACACATCTCAGTTCCTGACAGGGCATGGAGCGTTCAAGGCCAAACTGGCATC
Organism: Vespa velutina; assembly: GCF_912470025.1. NCBI lineage: Eukaryota > Metazoa > Arthropoda > Insecta > Hymenoptera > Vespidae > Vespa > Vespa velutina. Next base: position 214,155 of record NW_025920071.1, read on the forward strand.
GATGAACATCATCCCGGAAGAAACATGCGATTGCGGCGAGGAGGACACGGTTTCGCACCACGTCGCTGATTGTCCGGTTTTTGATCCCCAGAGAGTAGCTCTGGAAGAAATTCTCCGTGGAAAGAGATGTTCGGAAGCAGCGAGACATATTGTCTCCTCGGCTGAGACCTACTCCCTCTTCGCGGAGTTCTGCAAGGAAACCCTCCTTATCAAGGGTTATTAGCTTTACTGTCCTGGTCTGCCGAGGTTGTCGGAGCCTCGGTGGTGGGGGCGGGTGCCTGTATTCATCTCATGTTAGCCTACCCCCGAGCAGGACAGGGTCGGAGAGGCTCGTATGCATCTCCCTATTTTTTTTTTCTTGCACCAAACTCTCTCCCCGCAACCTGTAATCCTAGCCAATACCATCCCATCCTACGGAACGAGTACCAAGGCTCATGGTACTGTGAGTTGGCCTCCCCGTGGTACCCCGGCTGGCATCAACCTGGTGACTCATTGCTACGAGGATGCTGGTCGTGGCAAAACCGCTCACCCTGCCTGCCGGCAGGAACTTTTGTTTTTTCCAAACCCGGATTCTTCGTGGGGGTGGAGGCTGAATGTAGATAGATCCGTAGCGTATGCCCTAATGGGCGAGATAGCATAAGTGTAGGCATCTCTCGGATGCCCACCTTTACAATATACTCTCCCTATCTACTATTGCCATCGTGACGGCTCTCCTAACATCATCGAATATGGGTGGATAATCCCTGGTGTTAGGAACAAAGAGCATCGAAATGCCACTACTCCTGTGAGTTTTGGAAAAACGGCCGACGGCAGATCGACCGAACTCCTTTCGAGGTCTTCGGGGCACGATTAGTATGTGAGTTATATTAGCGTCCACGCGCGATCTTCTATTAAATACTGACGGGCTACAGCCGGGACGTCGCTAGGCCGAGCGACAGGGCATTCCTCCACGCGGTTCCCCGTGGACATATACCGCAATGTACATGGCGATATTGTCCTCCCGGTTCGTCCTCCGGGTCCTGGGAATTTTCTAAGTTCTGCACCTAAAGCGTGGTTTCTCACTCAGTTTGCTGTAAGGGCATCCACACACATCAGGTACGAAGGTACGACTCGAACATCCAGAGAGACTAGAAGGACGATATTTTGTAACGTATGCCTAAAAAGGCAAGGAAGCACAGGTGCAGGCACCCTATACGTGTGTCCACCTTCACAATATACTGTCCCTATCAACTCAAGAGCGCATCGATTGCAACGCGACCGCGAACCCGCGCACAAGTTCGAATGCTCACCGCGCAACACCCTTCGGAAGCGGATCGAACACCCTAGCAATTACCATAATCCCCGTAGGAAAATAAACGTAAAGAGTGGCAAAAACAACCCAAAACCCCAGACCTTTGAGCAAGACGCTGGGGAAGCCGGTAAGGATTCACCCACTTAATTGTCTGGTGAATCGTCAGATGAATTATCAGGTGAGGTCGTAGAAGCGGACCAAGCCCCTCGGGGACCCCCGAGGAGAACGACCCCCGCGAAATCCCCGACTCTTCAAGTGCGATAATAGCGCAACCCGAACCAAAATCCCCATGAGTTACCTTCGCCGAACCATGCGCAACCATTCTCGCACATGATTTGATCTCAGAAACATCCCCATCCGCCCCAGTAAATCGCGAGCCCCCAAAAATTCACCTGTTACAACTAAACATGGGCCGCTCTAGGACAGTAACGGATGAAGTTCGCGATCTGATTAGCAAGAAGCGCCTGGACGTTCTGCTACTACACTAACCGTACGTACAAATACACGGCGCAGGATACGAGAACTTAGATTTAAGCAGTCCAACAAGGATAGCTACCACCCGCGACGAAAGACCCTGGTCAGCGGTCGCGGCGACCAATCCGAACATCGCGTTGCTCTTCATCTCGCAGCTCAGCACTCAGCACTGCGTATGTGCAGAAGTGCAAGCACCTGACTCCACTTTTTATATAGTCTCGCATTAATTTAAATACAGCGATGAAGTAGAAGAGCAACTTAGGCACCTGCAAACGGTACTTATTGCCCTAAGGGGAGAGAGAGTTACAGTATCACTGATCGTCAACGCGCGATTGCCTTTTTAGGGCCCTCAGTGCACAGATGAGAAAGGATTAGAACTAGAAGACCTCATCCGTGCATCCGGGTTTAGAATAATTAACGACGCGAAGCAGCCTCCCACATTCTGGACGGCGAGAAGCTCCTCCTATATCGGTGTAACCCTCTTGTAACAATCCATGAACCGACCCATTGTCAATTCGTTAGGACAAGCTAGACATCCAGTGACCATAATTCGATAGACGTCGCGATACATCCCCCGAAGGCTAAGTCGGGTGGTGCGATGTGCGCTCGGGGCGAAGGGAACAGGATGTTCAACGCCAGGAGAGCCGAAAGGGACTTGTTCGCCGAGTGTCTAATCTCCCTCACCACGGCAAGGCTGGTGGGAAACAGTTTAGGATCGCCTTCAGAAGTAGTGACAAGCCTCGCTGTAATGATAGGCACGCCACGAGTAAATACGTAAATATTGTTCGTCGTTGCGGGACTATAGCAAAGCGGTACGACGTGCCAAATTAGAAAGCTGGAGGAAATTCGTCACGGAGCAGGGTAATGCGAAACCGTCAGGATACATATACCAACGGCAGGCAAGAAAACTTAGCGTAGGAAGAGCGACCAACACTCTCAAACGAGAAGGCGGAAAGACTATGAATGTTCGTGATACGGCAAGAGTCCTCCTTAACACGCATGTCTCGGATAACTGCGTGTCCGAAGACACGATGGAACAGCATGCGGTGCCGAATACCTCCAGAAACGTTCCTCAAACTGCGGATTTCCCTGTCTTCACGAAGAGATCGCGCGTGCCATAAGTTCCCTTAAAAACTGAAAAGTCCCGGATCCTGATCTTATCGAGATTTGCGTCCTCAAGAGTGCATTTGCCGTTATCCAATTCCAATTCGTAGATCTCTTTAACGGATGTCTCCAATGAGGCATCTTCCTCTCCAATAGGAAAGAGGACTCTTTAAGAGCTCTCCTAAAAGGCGTTGATTAGGACAGGGAGGACCTAATCAACGCCCTTTAGGAGAGCTCTTATCGGCCCATATGCCTCAACTGCGTCTCAATGAAACATCCCTCGCGCCGGGTAAACTTTCGGACAAACAATATGGCTTTGCCCCGGGAAACTATTGAGGACGCGATAGTAGAGATGCGCCGAAACATTTCTGCCTACTTACGGAGATATGTCGTTGCATCGTTATATGACATCTCGGAAGCCTTCGACAATGTTTAGTGGCCTTTAATTCTCAAGGCACTCCAGGATTGTGATTGCCCGTGAAACGTTTTCAACGTTACGACAAGTTACTTCGCGGACCGCAAGGTAAAAATCGCTTTAGGAAAGCATGAGTTTCCAAATCAGGCCTCGAGAGGATGCCAACAAGGATCGGTCCTTGGTCCCTCTTGCTGGAACCTCGACCAGCTACTACGGATACTGGAGGGATTCCCGGAAGTCAACGCGATCGCGTAAGCGGACAACCTACTCGTTATCGTAGACGAATATTACAGGAAGGAACTAGAAGGGAAAAAAAATTCCGTGGTGGATAGGATTGAATTTGAACACAACTGGGTTTAGAGGAAACCCATCGGTAGAAGGGGAGGACAACGTTCGGATAGGAAGCGGAAAACGGCGAAGAAAACCAACCTAGCCAGTAGGCCTCCCACCATAAAGATAGAAAAGAATAATATTAAATTTAGAAATTCCGTTAGATACTTCGGCGTATACTTCAATAAAGGGCTAGGGGTTATGACACACTGCCGTCAAGGTCGGCCAAGTGTTCACAAAGCGAGGTAGGTTAGCAGCTAGGGAATGGGGAATCTGCCACTCCTCCCTCCGAACGATCAATAAAGGCGTGTTCACCCCTACGATTACGTATGCGGCAGCAGAATAGACGGATCTCCGCACGGTTGGGGATTTGAAAAAGTTATGCACAAACCAGCGATCGGTCCTCATCTTGGTCACGTCCACGTTTTGCATAAATGCTCCGGAATCCCTCTGCGTCGTAGCAGCAAAGCCCCCGATATATCTCCCGTTACTGGAATGAAGGAGACTATACAACATTAGGAAAAATAGGTTCACCGAGACAGCTATTCGACAAATGGAAGGCACGAAGAATAACCTTTTCGCTTCGAGCGCCGGATTTATCCGGCATCCGCGCGGCGACTTGTACGTACAAGCGCCGGATATATCCAGCATCAACATGATGTGTATACAGGTACCATCTGTGATCAATGAAAAATTCTTCATTATCGTCAGAACATTCTGAACTGATTTTATTGATGTATTGGATTAATCACATACTACACCTACTCTTTAGTGTTACATAAAAACGGCATCCAAAATATCTATCGGATTATATTCGTTTTTTTACGAATACACATCGTGTTCTATAAGAATTAAGAATGGATCAGCTCTAGATATAAATCTTTTTTTAAGAATGAAAAATTTTAGGTTAGGAATTGTTTAAAATTTTATTTAGGAACAGTTTAAGCCCTTTCAGAATGTGTACAAGAAATAATAAAAGCATTTTATTCCAAAACGAAATTATCGATTCGGAAAATTATTCAATTGAGGAAAATGAAAATAATTTCCATCTATGCAAAAGAAGGCGGAGAAACATACTCAGCATGTCGGAGTCAGAAACAGAGTTAATTGACGATGAACTTCAGGACACCTATTGCAACATACCGTGAACATCCAATAATTTTAAACCAAAAATCCATTTATTTTCCTCACAGATGTCGGGAGTTACAAAAAAATACGCAGTTCCCACAAAATTATAGACTACTTTTTTATCATTATTAATGTCACAAAACAAAAAATTAACAATTCAAGAGTACTGAAGTAGGGATAAATATTTACAAAGTAATATTTTTGGTGAGGTAATGGTTAGAGACCGTTATCTTTCGTTGCTACGGATGATACATTTTTCACATGAACTTGGGCGCACTGAAGATCGCCTAAGTAAAATAAGAGATGTAATCAATATGCTGCGAAAATCGTTCAAGGACACATTTCACCCTTTCCAAAAACTTTGCATTGATGAAAGTTTACTATAATATAAAGGTCGCTTGTCTTTCAAGCAATATATTCCGACAAAACGAAACCACTTTGGTATCAAATCATATATGCTTAGTGATTGTAAAACAGGATATGTACAAGATAAAATAGTTTATTCCGGAAAGTCAACGATTACAGAAATTGAAAACACGGGAATTGGAAAATCTGGGGAATTAGTTTTGTCCCTCTTGAAACCGTACATAAGGAAAAGACATACACCCTACGTTGATAACTTTTATTCAAGTCCAGCGTTATTTACCGTTTTACACAATAATTATACTAATGTAAGCAGGACCATGGAAAAACGACGGAAAGGAATGCCGAAGATTGAAGAAAAATTAAAAAAGGAGAGGCATGTTTTAGATTTTCAAAAAGATTTTGGTGATGAAGTGGGTAGATAAAAGAGAAGTTTATATGATTTCGAGTATGCACACTGCAGACTTTGCAACATCGAAATATGGAGGAAACAGAGTGTGTAGAAGTCCGTGTGCGTTATAGATTACAATAAGTCAATGGGCATATCAGACAAGGTGGATAGTGTGATAAGTAAAGTCAATTCAACGCGAAAATCATTAAAATAGTATCAAAAATTTGTCTTCCACCTTATCGACGTCTGTGTATGGAACGCATATTTCTTATATAAATACAAACGCAGAGAACACATCTATGGCAAAATTTCTGTTAGACTTAATAGAGCAAATAATCTCAAAATACCATCATAACATAATTCGTTGTCAAAGCAGAGCCGCTGATAATCCAGCGAAATTGACAGAGATGCATTTCCCCTCACTGTATATATCAAAAGGAAAAAACAGAAGTCGAAGGTGTGTAGTGTGTAGTAAAAGTGATAAAAGGTCTGATTCGCGATATAAATGTAAAAATTGTAATGTACGATTATGTATAGATCCATGTTTTAGGAAATACCATACAGAATTACACTATTAATTTCTAAATATTAGCATAATAATTTGTGTTACATTATTAATAATATAAAATGTTCAATTATAAATTCTTGTAAATACGTAAGTAGCTAAAAATTTGTCAACTGTAATTAGTCGAATGTCTTTAGAGTAACTAATATAATTTTGTTTAAGTGTTTTCATATTAAAAATGTAAGGAATACGTGCTATATTAGAGCAACAATTGTTTTATTAGTCATTGTAATTATTTAAGACTTAAAAAATGTATATAGAAAAACCACGTACACTGTGCACATTTCTAACGCGTGCTTCCGTACGGCGACGACACTTCGGCGGACTGGACTTCCGAAGCGAAAGGGTTAAGCGCGCGGTAGCAAGTCAGGTCGCTAAGAAAATCTCTTGGGTTTGGAAGTCTAGATGGGAGAACTCCTCCAAGGGAACGACAACACATGCGTTTTTCCTGGACATCTAGTACAGAATGGGTACCCGTTTCGTCTCTCCTAACCATTTCACAAGTCAGTTTCTTACAGGACACGAAGCCTTCAAGGCCAAGCTGACGTCGCTGAACATCATCACAGAAGGAGCATACAAGTACGGCGAAGACGACATGGTTTCGTATAACATCATCGATTGTCAGATTTTCGAACCCCAGAGATTCGCTCTGAGAAGAAGTGCATATAATCAGAGTTCTTTAATAGAAGAGAGAAGAAATTCTCTATGAAAGGTGCTGGATGGAAGCAGTGAGAGATTTTGTTTCCACCCCCGAGGCCATCTTCTTCTTTGCGGAGTTTTGCGAAGAAACCCTCATCATAAAGTGTCATTAGTTCATGATTGCTGTTCAGCCGGGATTGTCGGAGTTCCGGGGATGGGGATGAGTGCCCGTAATCTTCTCGGGATAGCCCAATCTCGAACAGTATAGGTTAGGAAATGCTTGTAAGCATCTTCCTATTTTATTTTCTCTCCATCACCAAACCCTCACCGTTAAACCTGCTATCCTACCAACCCCATTCCATCCTACGGAACAAGTGCCAAATCTCGTGGCACTGTGAATATGCCTCTCCGTGGTTCCCCGTGGGCACGGCCGGCATCAATGTGATGATTCGTAGCAGCGAGGAGGCTGATCGTAGCTAAACCGCTCACCCTGCCCTGCCGGCCGGAGTTTTGGGTTTTTCCGAGTCCGGTCATTTGGCCGAGGTGGTTGCTGGTAGTGCATAGCTCCGTAGCATATGCCTGAATGAGCGAGGTAGCATAGGTGCAGGCATCCCTCGAGGAAGACGCCACACGCGAAACCCCCGATAATATAGGCGCGATAAGAGCGCACCCCGAACCAAAGACACCGCGGGTTACCTTCGCAGAACCCTATGCAACAATCCTTGGATATGATTCAATCTCGGAAACAACCCAATCCGCCCCAGTAAATCGTGAGTCCTCTAAAATCCATCTGTTACAACTAAACATGGGACTCTTCATCTCGCAGCTCAGCACTCCGCACTGCATCTGTGCAGAAGTGCAAGCACCTGGCTTCCTCTATCTCGCAATATTTTAAATACAGTGATGTAGATGAATAGAGAAGCACCTTAAGGACCTGGAATCGGTACTTCGTGCTCAAAGAGGGAGAAAATTATAGTATCACTGGACGCAAACGCACGATCGGCTCTCTGGGGCCGACAGTTTACCGATGAGAGAGGTTCGAAGCTAGAAGCCCTTAAGGCATCCGGGATTAGAGTCATTAATGATGCGAAGCAGGCACCCACATTCTGAACGACGGGAGGCTCCTCCTATATCGACGTTACCCTCTCGTCACAATCCATGAGCCGACTCATTGGCCAATGGAATGTTAGGACTAACTGAACGTGCAGTGACCCTAATTCGATAGACATCGGGATATATCCACCAAAGGCTAAGTCAAGTGTTGGTGGGAGCGCTCGGGGCGCGGGGAACAGGAGGTTCAACCCAAAGAGAGCCGACTGGGACTTGTTCGCCGATCGTTTATTCTCCCTCTCTGCGGCAAGGCTGGAGGGAAGCAGTTTAGATTCGGCTTCAGAAGTAGAGACAAGAGCCAATGTGCTCAAAAGTATCTTACAAATCGCGTGCTCCGAATCCATGTCTCGAAAAAAGGTTCATCGAAAGTCCAACCCATGGAGGACTTCAGCGCTTACCATTCAAAAAAAAAAAGCAGTATTTAGACTAAGACGCGCATTCCAACTAGAGAAAGATTACAAGGTACGCTTCGGGATGTACGTAAATATCGTTCATCGTTGCAGGATTATAGCAAAGCGGTACGACATGCCAAAATAGAGAGCTAGAGGAAATTCGTCACGGATCAGGGTAACTCGGAACCGTAGGGATATATTTATAAACAAATAGCGGTTAAACTTCGTGTAGAAAGAGTGACCAACACTCCAAAACGAGAAGGCCGTAAAACAATGAACTTTCGCGACCCTGCAAGAACGGTCCTCTACACGGATGTCTCGGATGACTACGTATCCGAAGACACGACGGAAAAGCGAGTGGTGCGGAATACGCCCAGGAAAGTTCCCGAAACTGCGGATGCCCCTCTCTTCATTAAGGAAGAGGTCGCGCGTGTCATAGGCTCCCTTAAAAACGGAAAGGCCCCGGGGCCTGATCTTATTGAAGTGTGCTTGGTCAAGAGAGCGTTTGCCGAAAACCCATCCCACTTCGTAAACCTTTTTAACGGATGTCTCCAATAGGGCATCTTCCCCTCCATCTGGAAGGAGGGCTCCCTAAGAGGTCTCCTAAAAGGTGTTGACAAGGACGCGGAAGACCCTAAGTCATATACGCCCTATGCCTCCTCTCAGTCGTGGGAAAAGTTCTAGAGAGGCTACAAAAGCTACGCCTCAATGAAACATCCCTCGCGCCGGGAAAACTTTCAGACAAGCAATATGGCTTTGTCCCGGAAAGCTCCACAGAGGACGCGATAGTAGAAATACGTCGAATTGTTTCTGTCTCCTCGAGGAGATATATCGTTGCGCTTCAGTTTGACATTTGTGGAGCCTTCGACAATGTCTGGTGGCCATTGGTTCTCAAGGCACTCCATGATCGGGATTGCCTCAGAAATATATTCAAGGTCATTACAAGTTACTTAGCGGACCGCAAGATCAAAATCGCACTAGGAGATCATGAGGTCTTCGAGCAGGCTTCAAGGGGATGCCCACAAGGATCGGTCCTTGGTCCCTCTTGTTGGAACCTCATGTTTGATGACCTCCTACGGAAACTGGAGAAATCCTCGGAAGTCAACGTGATCGCGTACGCGGATGACCTACTCGTCATTATAGACGGGGACTCTAGAAAAGAATTAGAGGAGAAAGGGAATCGCGTGGTGACCAGCATCACCGGATGGTGCTCGACACTCGACACTTCGCTCGAGTGTGGCGAAGAGGACACGATTTCGCACCACGTCGTCGATTGTCCAGTTTTTTTATCCCCAGAGGGTGGCTCTAGAAGAAATTCTCTGTGGAAGGAGTTGGCCGGAAGCAGCGAGGCATCTTGTTTCTTCGTCTGAGGCCTTCTCCTTCTTCGCGGAGTTTTGCAAGAAAACCCTCCTTATCAAGGGTTATTAGTTATCGAATCCTAATCAGCTTGGGTTGTCGGAGCCCCGGTGATGGGGTTGGGCGCTTGTAATCATCTCAGGCTAACCCACTCTCAAGCAGGACAGGGTCGGAGATGCTCGCATGCATCTCCCTTTTTTTCTCTCCAGTACCAAACTCTCGCCTCAACCTGCTATCCTCCCCAATCCCATCCAATCGTACGGAACGAGTGCCAAAGTTCGTGGTACTGTGAGTGGGGCTCTCTCCGTGGTTCCCCGTGGGCGCGGCCGGCATCAACGTGGTGACTCGTTGCTACGGGGTTGTTGGTCGTGACAAAACCGCTCACCCTGCCCTCCGGCAGGAGATTTGGGTTTTACCGAATCCGGTTTCTTCTTAGTGGTGGCTGCTGTCTGTAGATAGTTCCGTAGCGTATGCCCTAATGGGCGAGGTAGCATAGATGTAGGCATCTCTCGGATGTCCACCTTTACAATATACTGTCCCTATCTACTGCCGCCGTGCCGGCTCCCCTAGCACCATCGAACATGGGTGGATAGTCCCTTGTGTTAGGAATAAAGAGCATCGAAATGCCACTACTCCTATGAATTTTGGAGACACGGCCGACGGGGATCGACCGAACTCCTTTCGAAGTCTTCTGGGTTGGATCAGTATGATTACATACAGTTGGATCAGTGTTAGATTAACGTTCACAAGCGTTCTTATATTAAATGCTGACGGGCTATATACGGGACGTCGCTAGGCAGAGCGACGGGGCATACCTCCACGCGGTTCCCCGTGGGCATGTATCTTGTGGTACATGGTGAAATTGTCTTCCCGGTCTGTCCTCCGAGTAATGGGATTTTTCCAGGTCCTGCACCGGAAACGTGGTTTCTCACCCAGGCGCTGAAAAGCACCACCATTTAGTACTAAGGTACCTTTCGTACGCAAGACAGGCTAGGAGGACAATATTTTGTTGCAAATGCTTGAAATGAGCGAGGAACCATAGATCAGGCACCTTCGGTTGCCCCTCAAAGTACATTTATTAAAGAACCTTGATTGTGTGCTTTCTCTTTCCTTCCCAAAATCCTCTCATGTAAAGTATTTCCACCAAAGTACTTAATCATATGATCCTTCTTTTCCTTCCAAGTCGCCTCACTTAAAGTATTCTTACAAAAACATTTGGATTATATGTCTCTCCTCTTCTTTTCCAAGCTCTTCTACCTAAGGTACTTTCACTAAATTACCTTGACTATATGCTCTTTCCTTAGTTTCTATGTCCTTCTACTCACAGTACTTTTGCCAGAGCACTTCATTACAAAATCATTCTTTCCCTTCTAACCCCTTTTACTCAAGGTACTTCTACTAATGTACTTAATCATATGTTCTGCTGATTCCAAGTCATCTTACAGAAAGTACTTTACCTGAGAATTTTGACCATATGTTCCTTCCTCTCTCAATATGCCCTTTTACTTAAAGTTCTACTATAAGAACCTTGATCATATATTCTTTTTTCCTCCTGAGTCCCTTTACTTAAAGTACTTTTATAAAAGAACTCTGATCTTATTTCATTCTTTTCCCATCTAAGCCCTTTTACTTATAGTGCCCCTGCTAGAATACCTTGATTACATGTTCCTTATTTATTCCCCTAAGTCCTTAATTTAAATTGTTATAATACAGCACCCAGACTAGATGATTTCCACCGACTCTTTTAAGCCCTTTCATGTAAAGCATTTCATTAAAGTAACTCAATGGTAGTCCGTTCATCGCACCGTTACTCTATCATTAATGAAAGTATCAATTAAAATATAATTTGAGAGGTACAACTTCCCTTCACTTATTATTATTATTACTTTTTAATGCGTTTTCTTCCAGCTTAAAAGTTTTCTTTCAGCTTAAGTTTTCCTTCGGCGTCTTCTTTTCATATGTTTATTTAGGAAGTCGGTCCCTTAAATTTCATGATGGTTGCGCGTGGCGAAAAATATTACGGACGTAAACTAGCCTCCCGTTAGGATCTCTCGAGTGGAGGCCTTCACAGGGTAGGTTGGCGTCGTGTGGACAACCTCGTGCATAACGTCGCTGAATGCAGCTAACGCAACCCAGGTGACGAGTGGATGCACTTACGGCGTAGGGCAGCGTAGGGCGGCGTAGTGCACGATCGTCGCTCAAGGCCACTCACCGAGCGTCTCCCCATTGCATTCCTTGCACCGCACAGCCCGGACTGCATCAGGTGGTAGTCTTCGATAGGCCATAATAGTTTTGGGAAGGTGCGATAGAAGTTTGCTGAGGCCATCTTCTAAGCCAGACAAACAAATGCCGCTGACGCTATATCGGTTAAAGTTAAGCCGACTTATTAGCCAATGGAAAGTAAGAACAGGCCGGACGTCCAGTGATCACAATTCAATAGACATCGCGCCACTTCCCCCAGAGGCCAAGTCGGGTCGAGGGGATGGTACTCGGGGCGCGAGGAACAGGAGGATCAATAGGAGAGCAGACTGAGACCTATTCGCTGAGCGCTTGCTCTCTCACCACGGCAAGGCCAGAGGGAAGCAGTTTAGGATTTAGTAATTAATACTTTTAAACGAGACGGAGGGAAGACCACGAACGTGCAAGAAACGGCTACAGTCCTTCTCAATACGCATGTCCCGGACGACAGCGTATTCGAAGACACACCAGAGCAGCGAGCAGTACGGAATCTATCAAGAAACGTTCCCGAAACGGCGAATGTCCCACTCTTCACGGAGGAAGTGGTCGCGCGGTTCGTAGAGTCCCTTAAAAACAGCAATGCCCTGAGGCCGAATCTTATCGAGGTTTGTGTGCTCAAAACAGCATTCTCCATTATCCCATACCTATTCGTTAATCTTTTCAACGGATACCTTCAATGAGGTATCTTCTCATCAATTTGGAAAGAGAGCTCCTTAAGAGCACTCCTCAGGGGCGACGAGAATGACGCGGAAGATACCAAGTCCTACAGACCGATATACCTTCTATCCGTCATAGGAAAAGTTCTGGAAAGTATCCTGAAGCTGCGCCTCACCGAAATCTCCCTAGCGCCGGGAAATATATGGGACAAACAGTTTGGGTTTGTCCAATGACGTTCCACAAAAGACGCAATCCTAGAGATACGTCGAATCGTTTCTGCTTCCTCACGGAGATATGTCATCGCGTTGTTATTCGACATCTCGGGAGCTTTCGACAACATTTGGTGGCCTTTAGTTCTCAAGGAACTCCAAGACCGGAACAGCCTGAGAAACGTCTTTAACGTGATGCAAGCTACTTCGCGGACCGCAAGGTAAAAATCGCTATAGGAGAGCATGAGGTTTCTAAGCAGGCTTCGAGAGGATGCCCACAAGGATCGGTCCTTGTGGCCCCTTCTGCTGGAATCTCATATTCGACCAGCTCCTACGGATACTGGAAGAATCCTCGGAAGTCAACGCTATCGCGTACGCGGACAGCCTAGTCGTTACCGTAGATGGATAGTCCAGGAAAGTACTTGAGGAGAAAGGAAATTGCGTGGTAAACAGCATCACCGGATGGTGCACATTGACGAAATTGTCAATCTCCGAGCGTAAGACTGAAGCGATCGTCCTTAACCTTTTAAGTACGACGCGCCTCTATAGTGGCTTTTGCGGATATTATCTTTTAAATACGACGCGCCACTATAGTGGCTTTTGCGGATATTATCTTTCAGGAGGACGCGCCACTATAATGGCTTTCGCGGATGTGATTCTTAAACGACGCGTCAGTGTAGTGGCTTGCTCTTACCACTCACTCTCTCACCATCTGAATGGAAAAACTGTCTTCATATGAATAATTGTTGTACACTTCTTTTTTCTTTACATTGATTTACAACAGTATAAATCAATAATAGACAGAATATATTTTCTTTATTTTTTACGGCAGTGTCAAGTATGAATTATGGCTTTTTCCTTAAATAAATATACAATTTGCTTTTTCCTAACATGTCCTTATACATACTTAAGTCTCTAATCTCAAAATGCCACATAAAAAGAGAAAACAAAGGGCAATTTCTGACAATTCAGAATCCGACTCGGAAGTCGAAAATCACATCAATAGAAGCATGCAGAGTAAGAAGAAGATAAAAAAAATGAGAATAATCAGTTCCTCTAAGTCAGAAGATTTTGCTATGTGCGAAGAGGAATGTTTTGAAAGAATAGTCTAGTCACCTGCAAATTTGGAGCCGCAGGTACATCAATTTGATTCTCGAAATTCTGGGATGACAATTCGGCTCAATCGATCGGCACCTGCGATCGACTACTTCCAAATATTCTTCTCGGAAGATTTGGTTTCATTTATTGTTCAAGAAACAAATGATTATCGAAGATTCAAAATGAACACTACCGGGCGCTCGCTCACAAAAGCTCACGAAGGGGAAGCAACACTGAACGAAATATACAATTTCTTCGTTATTCGACTATTAATGACAAGAGTAAAAAAAATACATTAAACAGAGTATTGGACGAAAGATAAGTTTTGGCGAACTGACGTTTTCGGGAAAATTATGAGCCGGGAGAGATACGCGTTTATGTTACGTAATCTTTATTTTAATACAGTTCAATTAGAAAGATCCAGCCGACTGACAAAAATTAAGGTATTGTCTGACAAACTTTGTAGTTCCATTAAAAATTGTTTTACTCCGTTCCGTAATTTATGTGTAGACGAGAGTTTACTTTTATATAAGGGACGGTTGTCAGTTAAACAGTATAGACCCTCCAAACGGAATAGGTTTGGCATCAAGACTTTCGTATTGTGTGACAGTAAAACGGGTTTTGTATTAAATTTTATTGTATATGGCGGCATTGATTGTGAGATAACAAAACTAAATCACAAATATTTAGGAAAGTCAGGCGAGGTTGCAGTTACATTATTAGGATCCTATTTAGGAGAGGGCATACGTTGTTCGTTGACAATTGGTATACCAGCCCGACATTATACAGTTATTTATATAAAAATAAAACTAACACCTGTGGCATGGTAAAACCGCGAAGGAAAGACATGCCTGCCATAAACGAAAAACTTAAACATGATGAAATATCCTTTCGATCATCATCCAACATGCTCGCTCTCAAGTGGCAAGACAAACGGGAGGTATATATGTTATCAACTTGCCACTGCGCGGATTTCATAAATACCAAAATAATTGACTATCGGACTGGAGAAATGAAACAAAAGCTATCGTGTATTGTTGATTATACTGTTAATATGGGTGCAATCGACAATCGCGACAAGGTTATATCGACTGTGCAGTTAATTCGGAAAATTATAAAGTGATATAAGAAATTTTTTTTCCATCTACTGGACGTGTCAATATGGAATGCTTATTGCCTACGTAGGTTTCAAAAAGAAAACGTAACAATGCGAGCATTTCATCTTACATTACTCAAAGAACTTTCAAGAAAATACTGGGACATGAACAATAACACTAGTTGCAGTAAATATACCGTGGACCAACCGTTCAGACTCACCGAGAAACATTTTCCATCATACTGCAAATCTAAAAATTCTAAAAAAGCGCTCCGAAATTGTATAGTGTGTTCGAAAAACGATACAAGGCGAAGATGTCGCCATAAATGTGAAAATTGTGACGTAGGATTGTTTTGTACCATGTTTCAAAATATATCATACTCAATTGTATTATTAATTATTAAAATGAATTGTTATCATTAAAATATGTGTAATATATATTTTTAAAAAGTTATGATTAAATCATCAAAAACTTCATTTGCATGTTCTCGTGCACAGAAAGGGATTGCCCGTCACACTTCGCAGTGTTATATTGATTATACATCGTTCAAGTTAGACCCTGTAGTTCAGGTAAATAACCACATGAAGAATTCAACCGTACCTAAAAAGTTAAGAGAGACTGGGTGAAAAGGAAACCCATCGGTAGAAGAGGGGACAACATCCGGATAGGAAGCGGAAAACGGCGAAGAAGACCGACCTAGCGAATAGGCCTCCCACCAGAAAGATACAATAACATCAAATTTAGGAATTCCGTTAGATACCTCGGGGTATAATTTGAAAAAGGGCTGGGGGTCACGACGCACTGCCGTTACCTTAATGACAAGGTCGGTCCTTTGTTCGCGAAGTTAGGTAGATTAGCAGCTAGCGAATGTGGACTTCGTCACTACGCCCTCCGAGTGATCTATCGAGGCGTGTTTACCCCTGCGGTCGCCTACGCGGCAGCAGGATGGTCTGATCACTGCATGGAAGGGGACCTTGAGGAGGTAAGCACAATTCAGCAATTAGCCCTCATCTCGGTCACATCCGCGTATCGCACAAAAGCTACGGAATCTCTCTGCGTCGTAGCAGCGGGGTCCCCGATTGATCTCCAACTGTTAAAACGTAGAAAATTAAACGATATTATGGAAAAATAACAGCACTGAAGCAGCAACGCGAGAACTAGAAGGCACAAAGGTTAAGCTAGCGATTGTAAAACAGATAAATGAGGAAATCCTTAGGAATTGGCAGAACAGATGAAAAAATTCCTCCAAGGAAAGGAAAACATACGCGTTTTTCCGGATACCAAGAACAGGACGAGTGCCTGTTTCGTCTCTCCTAACCACTTCATTTCACAGTTTCTTACAGAACACAGAGCTTTCAAGGCCAAGCTGACGTCGCTGAACATTATCACGGAAGAAGCATACGAATGTGGCGAAAAGGACACGGTTTCGCATCACATCGTCGATTGTCCGATTTTCGAACCCCAGAGGATGGCTCTGGAAGAAATTCTCCGTGATAGGAACTGACCGGAATCAGTGAGACATCTTGTCTCCAAGATTATCTCCTTCTCTTTCTTCGCGGAATTTTTCAAAGAAATGCTTCTCATTAAGGGTTATTACTTCTTGAATCCTGTTCAACTGGGTGCCCATAATCTTCTCAGATTAACCCTTTGCACTCGGCTGTACCCTCTCGTGGGACATCGTAATTCTAGCATATCACTCGGATGTTCCCTCTGAGGGGACATTAAATTTGATTAGTGATTACGGCTAATTGAGTTATTTCAGCGCAACTTTTTGAGACATGTATGCTTCCCTTAAGTTTTCTCTTGAAATGGCACAAGAAATCAAATCATAATATATTAAAATTACTAAGATATCCGGAAGGAAATGTTGAGATGTGATTTTCGTGAATCGAGAACGCGTCCATACACATCTTCTGCGGACAATAGATTAGACAATAAACTACATTTTCCTGATGTGAGACACAGAAAACGAGATTGCATTGTTTGTTCTGATAGGAAAATGTCTGTAAATGCACGTTTCTGCCATAAAGTAGCACCGAGTAGCTGGTAGCCAACGTCCAGAATGGTTCGGAGTGCAAAGGATTAACTCATTCTCGGACAGAATAGGGTCAGATACGCTCGCTTGCATCGCCCTATTTTTTATTCTCAAAACACCAAAATAATCTCCATACGACCCGATATACTACCAACCCCATCCTATTCTAGGGAACGCGTGTCAGTGATCGTGGTACAGTGGGTAGTCCTCATCCTGATTCCCTGTAAGCACGGAAGGCTTGTCCGTGGTAATTCGTTGCTGCTCGGATGTTAATCGTGGCTAAACCGCTCAACCTGCCTCGCCGGAAGGAGTGGTGTTTTGTAAGTGCGCTGTCACGGCAGTGGTGACTGCTATCTGTAGATGGTTTTGTAGCCTATGCCCGTAAGGGCGAAATTGCATGGATGCAGGCACCTTACTGTTCTTCAACTTTACAAAGTATTGTTCCTATCTACTGAAAATCGCAGCCATCGGCGCGGAAAGAACCAGGTCGGCGGTCGCCCAAATTGTTGGGTTCATACCGGTAGATCAACTTTATAGAGCTAACATAAATTTCTCTATATTTCTCTATTTTTATCATAGAAAGATCATACAGGGATATGCAAGTCATCGAAAAACGACTTAATAGAAAGATATCCTTATGTGTGTTCATGCTACACTGGTGAAGCCACAAACCTAATTAAAGTCCAACAAAATGAGAATAAAGTAAGGGACATTAAAAGCCAAGAGCGACGTAACGGCATACCTTAATCAAATGCTGTATTCCGTTCCTATCCAGGATTTCTTTTCACTCGTGGGCGAAACGACCACTACGGATGGTGACGTAGTATCTTTTAACTATCCGAGTAATGCCATCCCTTTGGATGAAGTTAGGAATGTCCCGGGGACGTTTGGACATCTAACGACTCAAAACTACAATCTGTATGAATACCTTGCTCCGCGTGTTACTCGCCGGAGAATTGAAGCTCATATGACGATTAACCGTTGCTGGACATCACGGTATCTAGAATTAATGCCTGCTGATACACTTGTAATGTCAATTTTTTAACACTTTACCGACCGGCTCATCGACTTCATCGGCTTCATCAACTTTTTGTTCCCAGTGCTTAGCGACCGGCAATCGATTAATCGACTTTTAGTCCACAGTGCTAACCGACCGGTAGCCGATTGATCAATTTTTTTTTATTAATCCGTTAGATTCGGTTAGATTAGGCTGACAAGTAGCAGGTATGTCTTACTCTGTTGTCAGACACTCGTTGCTTGGCTCTGAAAGCACTCATTTTTATACAGTTTTTAAAAATTTATCCTTCACGATAAATGAAAAGGATAGTATTGAAGAGTTTTATCTCGATGATCTGTCAGTTTGTCTTGACAGCTCTTCAGCAAGTAATACTGATAGCGAAAGTGATAACAATGATGTAATAATTCGAAAGCGACGTTCTATATTACCACTAATATACAGTGATTCAGAAGACGGTGATATAAATAATAACGTTGAAGACAGCAATGGTACATGTTCGACGAACGACATGACAATAATTTTGGAACCTTTCGAAGGCAGACCTGGCGTAAAAATTGTGCCAAGTTCCTCTGAAAGTGTAATTGATATTGTAAATTTATTCATTGAAAATGACCTGCTTGGTGAGGGAATCCAATAGATATCATTATAAAGTCTTAGAAAAATATAGAATTATACCAACAACGAAAAAATGGACAGATATCACAGTATCTAAAATGAAGAAATATTGGGTCTAATAGTTCTAATGGGACAAGTAAAGAATGACGCCCTCTACGACTATTGGTCCACGGATCCAACTATAGAAACACCATTCTTCTCGAAAATAACGTGCAGAGGCAGATTTTTACAAATAATTCAGAGCTGGCAATTTTGTAACAATGACAGCATTTCTCCAAATTCTCATAGACTTGCGAAAGTCCAGCCTGTTGTTGATTATTTAAAACAAAAGTTTAACGATGTATATAAACCATATCAACAATTGTCTCTGGATGAATGTATTATTCAGTGGAAAGGTAGACTTTCAATCAAAACATAATCCCGCAAAAATCACAAAATACGGAATACTGGTTAGAGCGCTGGTCATTGAATCGTATAAAAACATGTGACACCATATATATAAAGACATTTATTACAATAGTGTCAAAATGGCTTAAATTCTTTTAAAAAATAAAGTGCGAGTGTGCGAGACAACTCAAAGGAATACAGATCTTCCTCAACCACTTCTAACAACCAAACTTTCAGGAGGCCGACATGAATTCCATACAGATGACCATATTCTATTACAAGTAAGGAATAATGGCAAAAGGAACGTAAATATAATCTCGACAATACATTCTACACAAATGGCCGAATCTGGAAGCAGAAGTAAGACATCAGATTGCCCCATATAGAAACCTATTTCAATAATAGATAACAATAATTATATGAAGGGCATGGATCGCGCAGATCAATATCTGTCCTGTTTCTCAATTTTTAGAAAGACAAAGAAATGTACTAAACGGATCGTGATGTTCTTTATCCACTGTGCACTTTTTAATTTCTTTAAAGTATATACAGCTCTAAGCGGAAAGAAGATTACATAAAAACATTTTCTCCACAAATTGGCAGTTTCGTGGATAGAAGAATGCGAAACTACAGAACAAGATATAAATCTACCTAATCTCGAACCCACAAGAAGCACATCCCGAATTGATCATGATACATGAAGCCATTATCCGTTTGACTGCTGAGGAGCGCTATCGCGCTTTTCTTATATTGGGCCAAAAATGCAAAGAGCACGATAGCGCTCCTGTTCTTTTTTATGCCAAGACTGCGAAGAGCGTAATAACGCTGCTCTAAATTTCTAGAATTTGCGCGTTCAGTGAAGCATGTTGCGTTTACAGAGCATATGATTTTTAATTATTGTAATAATATAACATATTTCAAATCTATTTTCTTTCTTTCTGTTAAATAACAGTGAAAACAATGCCTAATATTTGGAATGAAACTTACTCGGAATCGTGGACTGATGATGAAGTGCAAATTTGTGACAACGAAAATGATACCGCAAGTGATATTATTATACTTAAAAAGAGATTACGGGCTATTAGTGAGAGCAGCGATGATGAACTAAATGGAGCCCGCACCGAACATGCCTCTGTTAATGAATTTTGGATTTGAATTCATCGTATTCGAATGAAAAGGATTATTTTACGGAGGATCCTCCTGACACAACATCCGCCTGATCCTGATGCAAAACCAATTGAAAATATCTCCATATTCTTTGCGATTTCCCTACTCTCTACAATGGGTACCGAAACAAACCGATACACTCATCCATTCTTGAGTTCCAACAAGATTTTGAAGCGTAACTCACGTGCAAGAAGGTGGAAACCTGTTACCACAGTGGAAATGAAAGCATTTATTGCTGTTTTATTAGAAATGAGTATTACTAAACGTCCAAAAATAATGTCTTATTGGAATCCAGGCTCAAGGAAAACACCGTGATTTAGAGAAATGTTTCCTAGGGATAGGTTTTTATTAATCATAAAGTTTTTCCATCTGGTGGACAATACCACTTTGGCACCACTAGGACATCCAGATTACGATCCATGTAGAAAGTTTAACTTCCCTGTAGATTATGCCAATAAGATTTTTCGTGAACAGAATACACAGCACCAACAGTTCAGTATAGATAAATCACTGGTGGGTACTCATTGTCAATCAAGTATAAACAGTACCTTCCTAATAAAAAGCACCTCAAATGGAGGATCAAATTTTGGAGGTTTAATGATGCTGCTTCAAAATATTGCTTAGCATTTTTTGTTATCGAGGCGCAAAGTCAACCGAAAGTAAGAAAGAAATAAAAAAGAATGGATTGGAATATGTTGTTGTCCAACAATTATTAAATTTAGGTAATTATTTGAATAAAGGATTTCATGTTTTCACTGATAACTTCTTTACAATCATCCAACTAGCAAAAGTATTATTATAAAAAAAATACATATATAACTGGTACTATTCGAAAAAATAGAAAAAACGTCCCAAATCAGGCTAAATTTGCGGATATTGGTAAATCTAAATATTTTGAAAGCAATGGAATTCTTATGTGTTCTTATCGAGAGAAAAAGTTTCAAAGATATCCCGTCATATTGGTTTCAACGAACTGCACCACAGATATCGTAGTCGTTACAAAAAAAAGAGAAATTTACGAGTCAGAAAAGACGAAAACTGCTGTTGTTTATAATTACAAGTTCATGGGAGGTGTGGACGAATCAGATAAAATGCTTTATGCATACCTGGATGAAAGAAAAACAATGAAGTATTGGAAAAAAGTTGTATTCAACAATATTGGAAGAATAGTCTTAAACGCCTACATATTGGGTTGGTAACTAAGTGATTGCGGGTTTTGCCGATAGATAAACTTTACACTTTCCGCAATCACTTAGTTGCCAACCCAATAATATACTCCAAAAATTATAAAGGTAAAAAGCTAACCAAGTTACAATTTGTTTCAAGTATTATTGATGAAATTGAAAAGGTATAGTTCGCAAACAACGCATATGAACAACCTATATCATCTACACCAAGCAAAATATTTAATCTTGAAAAGCTACCTGGACGAAATTTGCGGCGATGCGTGGAATGCAGCAATAAATATGGTAGAGGAGTTAAACGTTCAAATCTAATTTGCTCTATTTGTAAAAAGGGAATTCACGCACTTTATATAGAAAACCACCCGTGTAAAAGATCATAAGAAATTATTTGTGTTAATTTGACTGAATTAAAAGAGTTTATTTACAATTTTATTCACAAAATTAAAACAAATTCATGTAAATAAAGGGTATTTTTTAATTTTTGTTGTTGGAAAGCAATACAAGAGAGTTTATTGTATGAAAAATGTTTTACATTTTTTCCCACACACGCGCAATTAGTACCGCAGTTTTGGCATATATCCGAAAAAATACGTCAGCAGCCAAACGGTTAAAGAGGATTGACAGCATAGTAAGAGCTTATACAAGGAAATGGCTAGGGCTACCAGACAACACAATAACAGCCTATTTTCATGCTAACGTTAACAGGTTGAATGTCACGCCAATTTTACCGAGATTGTCCGTGGCGCTACGATAAATTTTCTATTTAGCGATACATATAATGTTGAAATATCTGCAACTGATAAGTTACAGCGTATAAACATATTTGGCATGTTAATCGCGGCGAGGGTCACTGGGGGTCACATAGACACCCGTGGCGCTGGCGTACAATTTCGAGCGATCGTCAATTATCTCATATTGCTTCTTCGCGTTGTTGAGTAATAGTGTCACGATTTTATTATTTTCTAGAGTGTTAAACAATCAGGTAAGAACCTCTATTATACTTTTATATACTACAAAAATTTTTGCATTTCGTATCTCCTATTTAATTTTTTAGTTAGCCCATATAGTTATGATTTCAAATGAAGATTCTGCGTCAAGCAATTCAACTGATGATATATTTTTAACAAATCCTTCAAAACGATGCCGTTGTCAGATAGTGAGGAAAGTACCTCGAGCACTTTGTCTGATGATAATACCATATTCAGTACATCGCCGTTGAATTAAATCATATAGTGAAAGCGAATTTTAAGATAACGGTAATAATGACGAAAATAATACACAAGAAGAGGTACGTGATATAAATTAGCATATACCTTCGTTTAATCAACCAAGGATTATATTTTCTAATTCAGCGAAGATCAATACACATCATTCTGAAATTTTTGAATTTACTCTGAACCGCATAGTTTTTATTGTCTTTTTGTTTCTAATGAAATATTTGAAATAATTGCAAACCAAACAAATAAATATGCTGCGAAAATAGTATCAGAACAGCGATCACGTCGTCTTGATAGATGGATTGAAACAAATCCGAATGAAATAAAAAGATTTTTTGGCTTAATTATATGGATTGGATTAGTGCGATTACCCAAAATTCACTTATATTGGAATAGAAATGAAAAATATCATCAGACATTCCCAAGTACAGTGATGCTGGGAAATCGCTTTGAATTATTTTCAGTAACAATGAAGAAAATGATCCTAGTAATAGATTATCCAAAATTATTCACATTATCGACATATTAAACAAAAGTTTTAAAGAATACTACAATCCAGATGAAATAATGTGTATACGAATCATTGGTCTCCTTTCAAGGCCGCATAATATTTCGACAATATTTGAAACTGAAACGGCATCGATATGAAATTAAAGTTTTTAAATTAAGCTGTGGTGCAGGATATACTTATTCTTTTCAAGTATACTCGGGAAAAGAAAAAAATAGAGATAAAGCAGCAGGAACCGTATCGACCGAGATTGTAATGTCTCTTTGCAAAGATATATTGGGTAAAGGGCATACTATCTGCACAGATAACTGGTATACGAGTGTTGATCTGGCAGGAAAGTTAATAGCAAAGAATACACATTTAATGGGTACACTACGAAAGAATCGACGTGGAAATACAGTAGAAGTAGTATCCAAAAAATTAAAACGTGGAGAACTCATTGCTCGCGAAAATAAATCCGGAATAACAATTTTAAAATGGAAAGACAGGAGAGACGTATTGATGCTTTCAACGAAACATTCGGCAGAAATGACTACTATACATAAGAAATTTTATTCGTGTGAAAAACCAGAAATGGTTGGTAAATATAATCTAGGAAAATCATCAGTCGATTTATCAGACCAAATGATAGCTTATAATTCACCACTACGCAAAACTTTAAAGTGGTATAAAAAATTAACAATAGAACTGTTATTGAATACATGTATAGTAATTTCAATGATATTATTCTTATAGGTAACAAGAAAAGATATTCAAATTTCCGACTTCAGAATGAAAGTTGCA
Organism: Vespa velutina; assembly: GCF_912470025.1. Lineage (NCBI taxonomy): Eukaryota > Metazoa > Arthropoda > Insecta > Hymenoptera > Vespidae > Vespa > Vespa velutina. The sequence continues at coordinate 237,926 of NW_025920071.1, forward strand.
TTGTATTTAACAAAATCTCGTAATAATGATGCTGAAATTTCCATTTCTCCACGTGAAAGCTTGCTGAGAAAACCACGACATGAATTAAAAGCAATGCCGGGAAAAGCTCGAACGGTGCGAAGATTATGCAAAATTTGTTACCAAAAAAATTCAAAGAAGCTAGGAAGAATAATTGCAGAAACTGTAGCAAAAAAATCATGACATATTGTAAAAACTGTGCTGGTTCACCCTTTCTTTGTTTGGAATGTTTCAATACGACACATCGTAACGTACGCGCATAATAAAACTATATTACATGTACAAATAAAACTATTTTCAGATGTTTTATACTGCATTCATTTCTTCACACCACTACATCGACGATAATAATAATAAAAAATTATAAGTATTGTCATTTATCCAAATTTTTTATTTTTTTTTTCAATCTGGGCACGCCGTTCACCAGTGACCCCCATAACGTCACAGCCAAGTTAAGTGCCGATCACCGGTGATCCCCGTGGCATTCAACCTGTTAAAGATGGGGGGCTGCCAATTCAATCCATGAAGTGGCTTAAGCCAGTACATCGGTGGCATCGCCTAATCAGCGGAAGGACTAGCGATGTAAACGACTCTTACGTTAAACAGGAAATTGGAAGTGCTCAAAAGAGATTACGTGACAGACAAATCATTGCCGATTCTCGCGAAAAACTGGAGATAAGATGGGCGAAAGCTCTCCATAGGACATTGGATGACAGCGATTTAAGAGAATCAAGAGAAGTCCCACAACAACACCAGTGGATAAAAGATGACACTAGATTCCTATCTGAGCGTGATTTCGTCAACTTAATTAAAATAATGATCAATGCACTATATAATAGATCTAGAACAAGTGAAAGAATAAGAGACCGCACATATCTGGCGAGATCCGGAGCGATTGAGACGATAAATCACGTTCTGCAGAAGTGGTACCGAACACATAAAGCACGTATGGATCGAAAAAATGCGGTTGTCTTATGTGAAACAGGTACTTCACAAAACACAATATCGTAGAAAAGGAACAACGATATCGCGCATCGAATCAAAACAGAGGAATATAAAAAGCTGACAGAGCATATCAAGGAAAGATACGACGTAAAGAATGTAAATATCTCTATTATACAGAGCTACTTGGAGCAAAAAATTTGCCCAATACCTCACAAACAACAGCATTCTCAAACCAACCAAACTCATGGTGATCTCAACGAGTCCTGATTGGAGGTCTCTTTGGGTTCTGAAAGTTCTATCATGCGAAATTTGCCACACCAAGACCAGAAGAACGCACCGGAGTTGGATAATGGACCACGACATCATCGTACTGCTTATAAATTAGGCATAATGAAGTAGAGGAGTGGGTTTTTTACTTGGATTGTCACAGTGATGAGTCCCAGACGGAGCAGTAACAACATGGCTGTTGTGTGTAATGCATTTCTCCCCTCCTACTTTAAAAAAAAATAGCCAAATGCCTCGTCATTTAATTATTGATGCGCATGAATGGATTAACAAGATTACATCTGTCCTTATCTACTGTGGTTAACCCTTTTGCTTCGAGCGTCGGCTATAGACGGCTTCCGCGTGATGACCTGTGAATACGAGCGTCGGCTATAGACGACGTCAGCGTGATATCGATTGAACATCGATGGCACTTATCTCATTCTCTGGCAAAATTTATCTATGTATAATTTCAGTTGCAATTAATTAGGAAAATACTGGGAAAGTATCATCAAAGTATAAGCCATCAACATCGAACGGGCAATAATCGTACACTGAGATTAACAGAACGACATTTTCCGTCGTTTTATATATCGGCAGGAAAAAACCAAGAAGGTACGTCGTTTGCAATGCGAACGACAACAGACGCGAAACTACGTATGAATGTAAAAACTGTAATGTCGGATTATGTATCGACCCTTACTTTAAAATTTATCATTGTGAATTAAATTATTGGGAATTTTAATTTGACATATCAATTACTCTAAATTATATTTGCATTTATAATAATTACAAAAACTCCAAATATGTCGTTGTGTAATACTTAAGGAAGAGTACGATCCGGAGAATGACAAGGCTGCACCGAAATATGTAAGCCCGAACACTACTTTGCTAAGCGCAAAATGTACGCATTTTGCAAAATGTACACTTTCCGGCGCAGTGCTCCATTTAGTGGCGCTACTCTGGCGGTACAGTGGCCGTTCAGCGGAGTCACTCCGACGAGTACACTGTCGTAACGAAAGGGTTAATTCCCGATTCCTCATCACATTGTTTAACAATCCTAACAATTATACCCAATTCAGTCTCTCGCATTTTCCAATTAAAGAACATTTCGCGGCTCTTTCAAAGACTACATTGCTAGATACCAAAGAAAACCGGTTATCACGATGATAGCGAATTGAACAAATCAGCAACATTTTTGGAAATGGTGATCACTCGACTATTGACATTGAGTTGCAGCAATGCACAAAATGAAAACACGAAACCAGATCGTTAAAATCAGAAGATTTAGGAATAGTTCATAAAAAGAAGATTCCACCATTGTTGTAGTCAACGATACGAGTCGAAATAGATCACTGGCTCCGACGATGTCGTGCGCTCTACCACGATTGAAATCACAAACTGAATTTGCAAAAGGCCTGCAAGGAGATTCTGCCCACTTCCATGGGACACCGAAACTTAAACTGATTAGTTGATTTGTATGTAATTAGTCATTTAGCATAATGATATTTGTAACTCTTTCAATGTATCTTATTCATTTCTTTTCCTTTCTGCTTAGGTATTATTAGACTTAGTCTTCGATAATGTGTTGAACTAAACATCCTTCAAATAACAATGTAACACTCATGGGTCCACACAGTCATCAGAACACACATGAGTTTTGTTATACATTCCAAACGAACTATAACATCACCACCAATAAGAATATTCCTTTCCCTTTCCATTTTCCTTTCCTAATTCATTAATCCCTTCTTAAATATTTCTAAAAAAATCTACATTTATCGCATCTAAGCATTCATACTCACCAATTAGACAACCGAGTCTTATCAATATCACTAGCTATGTCTCAGATGGAAATATCCAGCACAATCTAAATCGTAACATATCTTTCGGACTCGCATCTAGACTTCCAAATTTTATTAAGCATTACAGACTTTAGAAATAGCCAACATAACTAATTGTACATAATCACACAAGAACAACAAACAATTCTATCTCACTTTAACAAATATATTCTGATAATTTCAATCAATAAAATAATAATCTTCGTGCATCATTTAATTCAAGAAATCATTACCCATACATGGAACAGCATTTTTTTCCATTCAATATATATTTTTCCATTTTCTAACATCGCAGCATGTATTGCGTCATCCACTTAAACTATCAGTGTACCATCTCTCCTCTACATTCCATACTACCATCTTCATAACGTTTCCTAAATATCCTTTTCAAAACTTTGATATGCAATCATTTTCTTGTACTGTCCATATGATTTTGTTTCATTATCATTTCTATTATCTGGTCTTCATCATATTCTATTTCTTCTTCGCCCAAATTGAAAATTTTCAATTTAAGTTGAACTCTCGATTTTATAACTTTAATCTGCAGTTTATTCTACTCCTTTACACTCATACCTACTAACACTGTTTCACCTTACTCAAAATCAGGTACAATAATTGCTTTTTAAGCTATGAATCTAGTATATCCTGATAATGGTTATGTGAACAGTACTGCTCTGTTGGACTACTTTGTTCAGAAAACTTCCTTTCCTAATTTTTTTAACCTGTATTCGCAGTGGTCTTTAAAACTAAGTCTATCATCAATCATTATACCAAGATACTACATTACTTCCACTCTATCTACCTCTATTCCATTCATACATTCATATACAATTTTTCGTCTCATCTCTTTCCTTACACTACTTATAGTTACGTATTAAATTTTCCCTGTATTCATTTTTAATTAAGTCCTATTCATCCATTCTTCCACAATGCTTAAGGCCTCATTCACCTTTCTCTTCAATTCCGTACAACTATCACCAGTATATTAACGTGTCATCAGAGAATAATTTAATGCACAATCTTCTTTTTGCAAAATATATTGACTATATCATTTATGTTCATATAATAAACAGCTGGAGTCATAGTACTGACCATTGAAATAATTTTATTTAAATATACAAAAAACACAATGTTTTTGATTATAATTTCAAAAAAATGCCTTCAAGATATACCACTCAGCAATTCTTATTACTCACTCCTCCATAAAACAGAGCCACAAGCTACCAAAAACAATTTAGAAAAATCTGTTAAAACTGTTCACTGTCCTTGATTTTTTAACACATTGCATACGGGTCACGAGATATCTCGTTATTGTTTTTTCGACTGAAACAATGACTTAACACTTTACCGACCGATAGCCTATTAATCGGCATTTTATCGCCAACCGACCGATAGCATATTAACCCTTTGAGTGCTATGGACGCATATATGCGTCCAGGGAAATCTATCCATATAGACTATAGATCCAAATACACGCTCGATAGATTTTATCAGTATGGACTATAGACGCAAATAAGCGTCTGGCAAAAATGATCAGTGTACTATGGTCAATCGTTTATGTTCGACAATTGTTTTTATTGTCCAACATTCTGTCTGCGACACTCGCAGAAACCACATACCTCATCACTTAGCAACAATAAAAAACAAAATTTAGTTTTAGACGCCATTTCAGTTAGTTTCTGATAATTTCATTTGTTACGCCATGTAGTTGTAACTGTTACATTAGCATATTGTCGTATTAAACTTATAGTGCACGTAAATACGTAATTCGGAAGATACAGAAAATAGCGTAAATAATGAGATAGTTATATGTAGAAGGAAAAATAAACAGCAAAGAATACTTAGCACATCTTCCGATGAGGATGATTTAAATAAATTCAAATTCGAATTTAGAAAGATCCGACTTGAATGAAGTTCTTCCAACGTTGTCATGGTCGTAAAACGATTTCAAGCCCCCACTACATGCATTTGACGATAAAAATTCTGAAGTAAAAGGAAATTTAACTCCAAAAGCTACGCCTTTAGATGCTTTTCAATTCTTCTTCTCAGAAGGGATAGTTTCACATATTACGGAGGAGACGAACAATTATTATAAATTTATTATTGAAATTACAACATTTAAAACGTATTCTCTTATTAATACTTGGGAAGACACATCAATATGTGAGATGTACGGATTTTTTGCTATCACGATGTTAATGCCGCGGGTGAAGAATTGACTCTAAAAGAGTATTGGTCGACCAATCACATGTTAAAAAATAATATTGTTCGAAGAACTATGGCGCGAGACAGATATATGATATTATTACAAATGTTGCATTTTAATGATAATAATGTACAAATTGATGGTCTATTGATAAAAATACGACCTATAATTGATACTCTGAAGAACTCTTTCTCACAGTCATTTTATCCGTACAAAGATTTGTGCATTTACGAAAGCCTTATGTTATTCAAAGGTCGGTGTTACTTTAAACAAGTTATTCCGTCCAAAAGAAGAAGATTTGGTATCAAACCATTTATCTTGTGCGACTGCAAACAAACTATGTATTAGATTATATAATATATACTGAAAAAAAATAGATACTGTACGTAATTCTACAACCATTGGGCAATCGGCAGATGTTGTTATGATACTTTTACATCCATACCTTAAAAAAGGCCATTTATCGATAACAGATAATTGGTACACAACCCCGCATTTGTATAATGTACTTCATAAACATAAAACTAATGCGTTTGAGACAGTACGAAAAAAACAGAAGAGATATGCCCCATATCGAGGAAAAATTAACAAAAGGACAATTTGACTACAGATGTACAGATAATTTATTGGCATTGAAGTGGCGAGATAGAAAAGATGTATGGATGTTATTAAGTGCATACGAACCGAAAATGATAGAATCTGGCCAAAGAAATTATCTTACAGAATCGCCCAAGTTAAAACCTGAATGTGTTGCAGATTAATACATCAAAATGAGCTCTGTAGACCACGTTGACATGGTTCTAAGTACAATTAATTCATGCAGAAAATGGCTGAAGTGATATAAGAAGTATTTTTTCCAATTAGTAGACATCTCATTATATAACTCGTATGTCCTGTATCAATGTGTGACTGGTAAAAAAACTACAACATAAGGATTTTCATCTATCATTAATCAAACAAATTCTGCAAAAATACCTGCAAAATAGAAAACAAGTGAGCGGTGGCAAAAGAAGCATAGAGAACCTACCATTTCGTTTGACTGAGAGACATTTCCCTTCAAAAATTTTAAATGCAGAGAGAAAATCGACAAGAAGGAAATGTGTTGTCTGTAGAAGACAGCAAAGAAGGATGGATACACCATATGAATGTAAAAAATGCAACGTCGGATTATGTGTTGATACTTGTTTTGAGATTTATCATACGCAAATGAATTATTAATTTTCCTATTGTTTTTTCTTAAAAAATCAATGTATTAAATGTTAATTTCTTAAAATATATATATTTGAAGCCTTTCCATGGTTATATAATCCTTCTTATGATTTGTTAAATTTTCTGATTTTGAATATCCAAATACATTATCAAATTACTGGGATTTCAAATTCTAGCAGGTGAGTAAATGGTAAATATTGAAAATAAAAATGTTTTCATTCAATGTGGAATAGACAACAGAATAGTAGTTGGATTGTATACTATATTATGTGTTATAAACCGTCGACCGTATATTATGTGTTATAAACCATACTGCGCGAAAAAGTATTTAATCCCCAGCGATCGTCAGTGCCTGCCGCGCGCCGACCGTACGGACTACACAGGCAACGAGTATTCAGCACTCAAAGGGTTAAAATGGAATATAACACGGAAACCGGTGAGCGAGACTAATTCGGATAGATATGATGAAAACGAATCTTACATAAATACAACATTTCGTAAAATAAGGTGATTAAATTTACTTAGTACATCGAAATCTGATGAAACTGAAGATGTTAATTAACAAAGCATCAATCCGAATATCAGATGGACTTCCCAAAATTGTGGGCTCACCATTCATGATTTTACAAGACAACAATCGGGAATTCAAACAGACATTTCTGATACTTGGAAAATTTTGCGATTTTTCAAATTATTCGTATCTGAGAAATTGATAGATTTCATTGTTGAAAAAAACAACTAATCAATGGAGACGAAGAGATAATAGTAATCCTGAACCTGGGACAAAGACGAACTGTACTGTTTTATCGCTGTTTGCTTACTAATGTCTAGAGAGAAGAAATTATCAATTGATGAATATTGAAGCAAAAATAAATTATTGCGAAGTGACATCTTTTGCAAAATTATGAGTAGAGATCGCTACAAAGTGTTACTGACAAAGTGTTACTGCGCTTTCGCGGAAGACAACAAAGTTTGGAATAGGTGTGCCGTCGCGAAAGAATTAAGCAATATCGGTGGTGTTTGACCTTCAGTAGAAAGGTGATGTCCAAATGAATATTGTTAAAGCGATTATCAAGTACATCTATGTGGATTGGCTTGATCTTATTGTGACGGTGAATTTTTCCTTTTTGGCAAGCAAGATATTCTCTAGACCATTTGAATGCGTCCTTAAGAATCAGGCCAAATGTATTTTTCGCATAAATTCATAGATGTGGTCCAGCCGCTATGATGTGAAAAATTCTGAATGACTTTGAAAACTGTCTAGCGTAATGGTTCTGGTAAGAATGGTCTGATGAATCCTACCAAAATGTCACAATAGATGTTCATTCCTGGTACTAGTGTGAGTTTTCGTAGTCTCAATGAAGTTGTATCTCTCATCAGATCAGCTAGATCATTGCCGTTCAGTTGTGCTTGTTGGATTTCAAGAGATGTGAGAATGGATGGCATGTTTATAGTATTAATTAGGATAGTATATCTGCGACTGTGCTATCATCACCCTTCATATGGACTAATTCAGTGAAAAATTGTGAGATATATTCGAGGTATAGTAGTTAACGTTTCGATGTTTAGTTCAGTTTTAGTTTGAAGACAAAAGTAAGTCGTTTGTTGTCCATTTTGATGACAAACTGACGGAAATCAAACAAGTGATGCAAAAATTTGACTGATGCTAAAATAGCAAGAAATTCACGATCGTATGTGCTGTATTCCTGTTTTATGTTTGGCTCAGTTATCTGGAGAAAAACCATATGGGTTCTTAGGTATCATCTTCCAGCTGTTCTAATTTAGCTCCGATAGCAGTTGCGAATGCGTCGGTTGTGAGAGTAATTGGTTCGTTAGAAATCGGAAAAGCGAGCAATGTGATTGTTGCGAAGTATTTTCGCATATTTCAACTGCCTTATTGGCTTCGGGAATCCATGCGATCTTGGATATATCATTTTTATTGACACTTTAAGGTAACCGTTGAGAGGCAACATGATCTGAATTTTCTGAAGTATACAGTAATAATAATTGATCATGCCAAGAAATCTGCGTAGTTCCACGATAGTTTTAGGTTCCTGATATCCTTTATTGGTACCAACTAGTTCACACGTTGGATTGTAACCATGATCATTAATGGAATATCCCAGGAAGTTTATTTCCGTTTGCTTAAACAGGCAGGTTATGAGATTAATAATAAGGTTGTTGTCTTTTAAGCGTTCAATGTGTATGTGTTCCAGATATTAGTCTTCATCGTCAGAGAATACCAGAATGCCATCCACGTAGACGAAGACAAAGTCCAGGTCTCTGAAAAGTGCGTCCATAATTCGTTGGTAAGACTGGGTGCGGTTTTTTAGACAAAAAGGCATACCTAAGTACTCAACCCCAAGGTGTTATAATGCCAGTTATTCAATGTTCACGTGCGTAGATAGTTGTAGATATGCTTTTTCGCTGTCGATTTTGCTGTAATATCTTCTATCGTGTAAATACGTTAAGAGATCTTCAATGAGCGGAGAACTATAAGTCAGGATCAGTAGCATTATCGAGTTTACGGTAGTCACCGCACGTTCTCCAACAGTTGTCTTTCTTTCGTATCATATGAATAGGATAGGCGTACATTCCGCTGGAGGATTTAATGATTCTGGAGTTCAGAAGTTCTCTGATTTGAGTTTTTGCCGCCGCTGCCTTTTCACCCGCTAGTTTATGTGCTCGGGCAGTGACTAGTGGACCATGCGCAATAATTTTGTGCGCAAATGAACATGCTTTTAAATTTAAGCATGGTTTGATAATCAACCAAGTGATCTCAACAAATTGTTTTAAAAGTTCAGCATACTCAGTAGACAAATCTGAACTTATAGATGAGATGCCGTAATGATCTGCTTCCATTGCATTACCTTTTGACAAGAGATGAGACACTAGATCTACCAATTGTTGGTATTTTAAATCAATCAACAAGTTTTAGTGAATTAAGCAATCGGTTCCGATGATTGCTATTTCCACGTGTGCGATGATAAAAGACCAGCAAAAATCTCTGCGGAGATTTAAATCAAGGATGATAATTTTAGTGCCGTATATTTGTGATGAATTTGCAGCATAAAGTGTGAGTCGGTATTTCTATTTTTATGAAACTTTTTAGCGAATGTTATGGACACGACTGACCTAGAGTCAATCAAGAATTTCTGTTTGGTAGTGTAATCCGAGCTCTTTTGGTCTGGAGTTGCTGTCTTTCACTGCTCTTACAAATGACAGCGACGTTAGTTTCCCTGATTTGTTGTTGTCAAGTTGTCAATTGAAGCGAATTTATAAGGTAAAAGGCAGCGTTTTGCTTCGCTGCCAAAACTTTGATGATAATAGGAGATTCTATTACAAATAGGTGTCTATGATCTTGGACTGCTGCGATTATGATGCTTCGGAGATTGTCAAGCCTACAGTTTTTGGTTTTGTTGTTGCAGTAGAATCAATTGTGATATAAACTCATTGAACTCCATCACAAAAGATTTTTTAATATCTATGAACTTCGAGTCAATGTCATAAAGAGTCGGTGATGCAAAATAGCGTGTAAAGATTGCCATACATAACCTGGTTATTCTGTTGAACGTAAGGCATCAGCTTGTAAAAACGGCCCGCATACTCGGCTATAGCATCAAGTGGAAGTTTACTTGTGGTAATCAGATAGGGTTTGATATATGTTGGTATTCGTTCAAGCCAAAGTTGTTGCAATATGGTATCATCAGCGAAACCATCAGCCAATTCGCGTATTTGTCGCAGTAGCTGAGAAGGTGTTCTATTTGGGAGCATTGACTCACTTAAAAATTTCTTTGTTTTTGTCTAAAATCAGAGAGTCGTGAGACTATCTCGTTTCTTAGAGCTTTATATTTACCTGTAGCGGGCTCCTGTTGTATCACGTCTGAAATCAGGGCCTCAAGGACGGTCAGGTATTTTACTTTATCATCAACGATTCCAAAAGTAATGAATTCAGCCTCAGCCATGATGAACCAGAGATCCTAACATGGTGTCCGATGTTTGTGATTCTTTTTCAAGTGTTATGAACATGAGGCAGTATGGCTGACACCGATACATTTTTCCTTTTGTAGAAACTCTTGATGCACAAAGATCACGTCGAGGTCATCAATTGTGATCAAATTATTGCTGACATCCCACTATGTGGAAAGAACTTCGAACATTAAGTAACAATATTGATAAGAATAATGATAAAGTAACAAAAATAAGTACAAAAACTTAATTCAAATGACTCTGGAATGAAAACACGAATTAATCGATTTGCTACTCCATTAGACTATTTCGAGCTATTCTTTTCCGAAGAATTTATTGATTTTAATTGTTGAAAAAACAAATCAGTTGAAAAAAAGAATCTGACATAAGATAAAAATTCTGTGTTCATTTATAAAACTTTATGAACAAGTAGCAACTCTGAGTGAGATTTATTGTTTTTTGTACTTAGGTTATTAATGTCGTGAGTTAAAAAATTATATTACTCCGAATGTTAGACAAAAGGTAAATTTTTGCATATTAACATTTTCGAACGTATTATAAATAGATATATATAAATAGATATATATAAATATTTCTCGTGCGAATGCTTTATTTCATTGAGATTAGTGTTAGGCTAGTAAAAATAAGAGAATTGTATAATAATCTATGCCTTTCATTTCAAAATAATTTTAACCCGTTTTGTGACATATGCATCGATAAAAGTTTATTATTATACAAGGGTAGGTTATCGTTCAAACAGTATATTCCATCCAAACGGTATAGATTTAACCTCAAATCTTTTATATTCTGCAACTGTAAAAATGGATACGTTTCAAATTTTATTATATATGCAAATAGGGATTCGGAGAAAACAAAAATAACAGAAAATTCTTACGAAAAATTAGATGAAATTGTATTTTCATTATTAGAACCATATGTAGGAAAAAAGCACACTTATTTATTAATAACTGGTATATTAGCCTGACTTATATTAGCCTGACTAAGTGTTCGCTTGTCTCCACAATAATTCAACAAATGCACTGTAAAACAACATACAAGAAAGGATATGATTATCATGAATGAAAAATTAAAGGCACGTGAAATATGTTTTCGATCTTTGCCTAATATGTTATCGCTCAAATGGCAAGGCAAATGCAAAATATAAATGCTAATCATTTTCCACTTCGCAGATTTTATAATCACAAAAAGATTAAATTATCGAATGTAGCAAGTTATCCAAAAAACAGTCTTGCATAGTGGACTATACTGCAAATATGGGCACGGTAGATAATAGAATAGAGATACAGTAATAACTAACGTTGAATCCATCAATAAAAATACTAAACGGTACAAAAAATAATTTTTCTTTTACATGATGTGACTGTTTGGAATGCATTTTGTTTGTACAAGATGAAAAAGTGACAATGCATGCATTTCACCTTCAATTACTAAAATATATAGTCAAAAAACATAAGACGTTAAACAATAATTATAGCAATCATGATAAATCTACTGCCTATCAGTCATAATGATTAACAGATAAATATTACCCGTCATTCTATAAAATTATAAATAGCAAGAAAACGTTGCGAAATTCTGTAAGGTGCTCAAAAAATGATATAAGAAGATCACGGTACGAATGTAAAGATTGTGATATGTGACTCTGCGTCGTTCCTTGTTTTATCATATATAATTATACTATTAATTAATAAAGTATATTTCAAACTTTTTACATAAAAATGTATAAGTAAATTATAATTTATTCCTTTATAACTCTACTCCGATTTAATGTCATAGTAAATAGCGTCATGCACAGTTTACGCGCAAGTCCTTTGGAAGTATGCTGTACAGAGATACAATCCCGCGGAAAGTCCTGTCGTAACTAAAAGTTTAAGAAATTACAGAAGTAACAAGAGAGGAAGATTAATACCAGAAAGAAATATTGATATCATGAAACTTACAAACTGAAAATTTGCACAATCCATGCTTGGAATCTGTACAAGCGCAAATATTTCTAATTTCTCTCCACCTCCTTAGCAAATAGAACACGGATCAAATATATTGTGTTGTTCGGAAAGTAATTTCGTTTTTTTTCCCAACAGAAGCATTATTTATATTTTTAAGCAGCTAACTCCATGCTAAACTATATTATTATTATATATTTTGACACCTAACATTTAAAGGAGTATTTGTAAACAATTCTGTTTGATTCTGTGCAATTGTTTTTTCTTGATGTCGTATCAAAAATGAAAAATCAAAAGCAGCATTTTTGGCATATTTTGATTTTTTATTACCAAGAAGGTAAAAATGCAGTTCAAGCGAGAGAAAAGTTATGTGACATATATCGAGAAGACGTCTTACTTGGGACCCCAGTGCTAAAACTGATTTGAAAAATTACGTTCCAGCAATTTTGATATTGAAAATGCATCATGTTCTGGAAGGCCAATTGAAGTTGATAAAGACTAAAAATAAAGGTACTGCAAACTGCCCAATAATAACACATGACATCGCTACGAAATTAAATCTGTTGTATTCGACCATTTATAATTACGTGAAACGACTTGATTTTGTTTTAAAGATCAATATATGGGTTCCATATATTCTTATAGAAAGAGATTGCTCCGTCGGATTATGATTTGCGACTCAAGCGTCAAAAAAATGATCCATTTCTAAAGCTTAATCATAACTGGAGACAAGAAATAATGGAGCAGAAGAGATGAGGTCGCTCAAAGTACTTCGAAAACCGATATTCATCAATAAAAGAGATGCTTTCTATTTGGAAGAATTATAAGGGAATTGCTTTTTTTAAACTTCTACCAAATAATTAATTCGGAAATGTTTTGTCACTAATAATTCGTTTTCCATCTCGGCAATTTAAGCCCTGCCAAGATTTAAAATCACAATGGACCAATGAAAAGATTTCTTACAATCAATAACTATCAAATTCATTGCAACAGGAAATTATAATGCAAAGCATTCAAGCTGGGGATCAAAAATAACATCACGAGATAATAAACTAAATCCATATTTACATAACACTAATTTGAACATTTTCACTATCGATATGCCAATCTACTAGCTGCTAACTTATAATAAAACTCCTTATCTATTAGATTTTAAATTCTTAAGAAATTTAAATCCATTAAATTTTAAAATTGAATCGTGCTTAAAACTCAGCTCTGACCACTAAATTATATTAATTACATACTGGAACAGATCAATCGTTTATAAAAAGTCATGAATCCTGTGTAACGAAAAGACAAATTAAATGCTATTCAAAAATATCGTATGATTAGAACTGAACTGTAACATTCTGCTAAGGATTCCTCTTCCAATTGAAGAAACAGTTAACAACATAAAGATGTTATACAAAAGACCGCGTGAATAACAACCACACAAAATGATTCATCCAAAAGAAACCTGAAATATCCTGACAATATTTTCATTCAAACAAAGATGACAAAAGAAAACTAAGTGGTAGAAAAATAAGTCAAGAATAAACAAAAGACAATTAAACAAATTAATCAAAGAAGTAAACCAAAGCATACAAAATATCCAGAATAACAATATAACAATAACAAAAGATACTCTTTAAAGATCCCTGAAATCACTTTCACCAGTAACACAAGCCATAAGACACAAAATTCTTTTTGGAAAACAGTCAAAAGATATAAAAGATCAATAATACCAATACCGGACATACGAAAACTCGACGGCTCATGGGAAAAAATACAGAAGACTAAATAGAAACATTTACTGATCACATAGAAACAACACTTCACAAGGCACAAATTTATCCCGATAATCAATAATATTTATAGAAATACATCCTGCGAAGGTGCGAAAAAATATACCCTGAGGACTAGGTAAAAAATTAAACAATATGAAATATATTAGATCTATGATCTTATAAATAGAGATGTCTCAATGAACACATTGTCCATATGCTACTTTCCATATATAAACAATTTACCGAATATCTATTACTGAAAAATTGTAAAAAATATGAAACAAAAAAAAGTTTTATACGTTGCGTCGAATTATAAAGGGACTGCCTGACGAATCGCCAAAGAAGTGTAAACAAATGTAAGAAATATGAGTCATAATCTGCAAAGAAGCAAGCTCATTAAATACAAACAATTAAAGTAATAATCTCCCTTAATTGGGAAGTATAAAGCCGCCATAAGCATAAATTGAAGTTTGTACATGACCACGTTCACTGAATAAAAAAGTGGAGAAATGTAATTTTTTAAATTGACAAAATAAGAACTTAAGCTTAGCTAATAAAAACAGGCATGCATAATATAAGAAAACAATGAAAAAACATAATTGTTAAAACTAAAACAGAATTACTAATAGTCATGCTAGCCAATAACTTATTGGAAAAATTATAATCAGTAACTTATGCCGATTCGAAACTCATTGCCAGCATAATGCAGGATTCGGAAAATGTTCATTTATACGTAAGTGTCGAAAGAATGGTAGAAATAATACTGTAACAACTATATTATATATATTATGTAATATATTATTATATATATATTGTAGCTTGTAACATTTCAATATTTTCTATCGTATATTGTAAATTTAAACATTATAAAAATTGTAAGGTAAATTAAAGCAGAGCAGAGTAATTCAGTTTTACCGAGCATCGAATGTCCAGAAAATGAACGAGAGTAAGTTTGTATATCACGAGAGATAACAGACAAAAAACATTTGTAGTTTTCCATATACTTTGGTCTAAACTCAACTACAATAACGGATACTAAAGTGACTTGAATTTGTTCACTTACTACTTAAGAAGTTCTACGGTGGTTCCAAAATACTCATTTGCAATGTAGATCGAAATTGACTTGAGAAGCAATGATTATCTGAAAAAAGATTACAAACAAAATTTATATTTATTATATAAAGTGGGTATTTCTTCTTTAAATGGGGATGAACTAAATACTATTACATACAATTCAATATTTACTAACTAATATTATTCTATAAAAGAAGTATATTAGTATCTTGATCATCTTCCATAATGCACTAACTCTTTTACGCAATAATTATTCATTAAATAAGAGGCGAACAATAAGTTGAATTCGCTAAAATCTATTGTTTGTTTTATATGTAAATACAGATAACCGAAATAACAGTATAACACAAATATTCCATTCCATAAAAATAACACGTTATATAAATTCCGTTACACGAGACTCAGATCTAATAGAACAGACGAAGTTAATTTCCGAAATTTTTTTTACATTACTTAAAAATTTTTTTATATGATATAAAAAGCCACTGACATGATTAATAGGTATAATTTCTGTCTCATCTATGTAATCCAAATAAGTTAACATACAGAAGAAATTTTAATTTCATGCACATAACGCATAAATATTTTCAACAAAATAAAATAAAATAAGTGAAAATATAAAAATCTAACAATTTCAATACCCTGTTATATCATTATAAGGGGGTTACCTATGAAGTTTATGTGACTATAAAAAAGAAGTTAAATAAAACTTTATACGAACAAACATTGATTCTAAGATTCTTTTGCATCTATTAAATACACATGTTGCACAAAATTAATTGAAATTGTAAACCGTAAACAAATTTAAATAAACGTGAAAACACAGTCAGCTTCACGATTCTTCTTTTACTTTAATGAAACAAGAATAGACTCATCCATGGCTGCACGAACAACTGCACAATAAGAACTGATATAAAACGAAAGCAATATTACTAGTATCATTATTATAATAAAGAAAACTCCTTGAAAGTATATGTATATTAAGTAAATAAAAAGAGGTTACTTGAATTTTTATTAGTAAAAACTAATTGAAATAAAAAAAAAACCAGCACGAAATAAAAAGGAATTAATAATTTTGATTTATTTAATAATGATAATTATCCTAAAATAAAATAAAATAAAATTTTCAATGATATAATCAACAAGAAAATAAGTAATATTACTTATGTACCTCTATTTGTATTGTACTTGTATTGTACCTTAATCATATTACTGGATAGTGAGGGTGAAGTCACCTTCCCTGTCTATCATGGGAAAACAAAACAACTTTCCTAAAAAATACCCAGCAAAATAGAACAATAGAAAGTTCGTTCTAAATGTATGTTCTTTTATTAGAATTTACTTGAAAATTTTTAAACCACACATTTAACTTCGGCTACATATGAAGAGCAGTGAAAAATAAACCTACGTTTCCACTATACCGTGTATAGAGCTTCGTCGATTCGTAGAATATTATGTATTATAAAATGAAAGTGTTTTACTAATATAAATCAAATATATATATATATGTATATGTATGTATGTATATATATATATAATATCTCGGATTAATAATGTGAGGTGATAAACGAAAATATGTTTCTCTGTGAACAGAGTGATAAATCTTTATTTGATAATCAATGCTTAATTGCTAATTAGTCTTACCTGTGAACAAAGAAACGATAATTTCGGTTATTATTCACACTGTTAAATATTATTTAATATATATTGTAAATTTTCTTATAACTCTCGTGTTACTTTCCTCTTCTACGTTATATTTCATACTGCCCGTTTCTCTTCCAAATCTTAACGGCTAGATTTGTAGGTCACAAAAGAATTTGTAAATAACAAAGGACAATGGAAGGACGGGCTATGAGACGCGCGGCAAATCTTCCTGAAGGAAGTATACTTTCTTTACATCCCCCCCCCCCCCAGAATAAAATTCCTGCAATTTTTAGTCCTCGTTTCCATCTTTTGATATCGGAAGTAGTTTTGTTATGTGGAAGAATCCGGTTTCTTGTATTTGTTTTCCTGTTTTTATTTCGTATATAGATTCTGAAATTTTATTTATTATTTGGAAAAGGCAATTCTCAATTCGTCTAATTTCTTTCTGTTCAATTTATTGCCATCTTCTATATATAACAGATCTCCTGTGTTCAACTGGTGGTTCTTTCTATTCTTGTTAAATATCTTTTTGTTATATTCATGTGACTTTTTTGTTCTTTCTAGGGCTAGTTCTTTATGTTCATACCTTCTAATGGTTTATGATCTGTGAATATCATGAATTTTCTTCCGATCAGCCAATGTTACCAGTATTTTACCGCTTCCTTGATTGCCAGGCATTCTAAGTAAATTGCTTTTTTTCTTTTTTGTGACTCATTTAATTTTTTTGGAAAGTATGCTACTGGCTTTTCTTTACCATCACTCTGTATTTGTTTAAATATTGCACCAATGCCTTTCAGTGATGCATCCGTGTAAATTTTTATTGGTAAATTCCTGTCAAATATTTGCAACACTGGTTGAGAACATAATGATTTTTTTATATTTGTGAAGATTTTTCACACTCCTCAGACCATATAAACCATTCATTTTTTCTTAACAGTTTATGTAATGAGTCTAGCAATATTGAGCTTTTCGGTATGTATTCGTGATAAAAATTTATTTTTCCGAGAAACTGTCTAATATTCTCTTGAGTTTTTGGAGTGGGAAAATTTTGTATTGAGAAAAGATTATCTTTTACTGGTCTTACTGTATTGTGATCTATTATGTGTCTGAGATATTTCACTGATTTTGTTGCAAATGTACATTTTTTAAATCTTAGTCTGAAACCTTCGTTTACTATTGCCTTCATTACTCTCTCTATGTGTTCTATATGTTCTTGGAATGATACTGAAAAAATTAATATGTCGTCTATGTAATTCTCTGAGAAATCTTTTAATTTGTGTTTTCTTAGAATATTAGATAGTATTCTCTGGAAAATGGCTGGTGATGTTTTTAGTCCGAACGGTAGACATGTCCATTGGAGGTGCCCCTCTTGTGTAACGAATCCTGTTTTTTGTCTATCTTCAATACGTAATGGAATTGACCAGAAAGCGGAATTTATATCTAATGTGGTGAAGTATTTACAGTTTCTTGCTTTTAGTATTAAATCTTCTATTAGTGGGAATTATTGAACTTGTGGTGTAACTATCTTATTTAATTCGCGAAAATCTATGCACAATCGTGATCGTTTGTTTTCATCTCTTTTGAATGCTAGAGTTACTGGTGCTGCAAATGGACTATAGGATTCTTCCATTAATTTATTTTCTAATAGTTTTACCACCTGGTCCTCTATCTCCTTTTTATCCTCTATAGTGCATCTAGATGGTCTCTTACTGCAGTATTTATCAACCAGTAAGTCTATTCGAGCTTCGAAGTCCGAAACGGTGCCTACATCATATTTATTTTTTGCAAATATAAAATTATATTTTTCTATATGTTTTTTTATCCTTGTTTTTTCTTTATTATCCAAGTGATTCAGATCCGATCTAAATTCGTCTTGATTCACATGTTCGTTAAAGTTTATTTTAACTTCTTTTATTTCTTTCTTTCTATCTAATGTATTTATATATTTCTTTGTCTGTGTTTCTCTCTTTTGAGATACCTGTAAGTTCTCATCCTGAATTAGTTTGAATTCCTTTATCATATCTAATCCAATAATGAAATCTTCAAAGTCATTTCTGTCTATAATAAATACGTCAACGTATTCCCCTTTGTCAAAAATTTTTATTTTAATGGTTACTAAATCTTTTGTTTGTGTCACACAATTGACCGTTTTCAAAAATATTCAGTTTTTATCTTTTGCTTCTTTTTCTTTTTCTTTTATTTTGACTAGTCTCGAATTTATTAGAGAGACTTGGGAACCTGGATCATATGTTCCGTTTACTTCTAACTTTTCTTCTAATACTATTTTTACTTTGATCAATGGTGTGGTTATTCGTTTTTTTGTTCCTTGCATAAGTCTACTTCTACCATCGAATTGTTTTTATTTATTCTGGTTTCTTTTCTATTTTCTTTTTTAAACCAACAGTCGTCCTCTGAATGATATCTAATACCTTTGTTTAGTTTTTCGCGATTCTTATATGGTTTTTTTTTTTTTCAAATTTCTTGTTATTATCTCGTCTTTCCTCTTTCTCTTTTCTAAAATTGTTCTTAGATTTTCACATTTTTTTATCTCCTGTAGTAGTTCTGTTGAGTTTCGACAATTTCCTTTGTTTATATTATCTCTTATAATTTTTGGTAATACTGCTGCTATAAGCATTATCAGGATTTTTGTATTGATCTTGTTGTCCACATCCAATAGCGATTCTTGTAGCGTACTCTATTAGTGAACCTTCTTTATATTTGTAAGATGTAGCGTATATACCTATTACCCCATCCCTTGTCTTCAAATGATTTCAAGAATTTTTGTTTCCATTTGTTCCAACTAGCCTCCATTGTTAACGTTGTTAATTAAATTGCTGAGTGCCAGTCTGAACCTGCCTTGTCAAAAAATAATTTTAGGATTTCAAGTTTTGTGTTATCTTCTTTAATTTCGAATCTTTGACATTCTTTTTCAAAAGTCTCCAACCATTGTTCTGCGTTTGAGTGTCTACATAAAAATTTTTCAATCATGAGTTTTTCCGATATACCCTTTAGATCTATTTGGTGTTCTTTTTTCTGTGTGGGTTCTACTATGTCCGCTTCTACTATTTCGTCTAGGTATAGATCATTAAACATTAAATTACCATCCTCATCGAAATACGTACTCTCCATTCCCTGTGTGCATTTAATCCATATTTTTTTCTCTTGGCCTCTTTAATTGAGGCTTTTTTTCATTCTCTTATAGCTTTCTGTTTTTATTAGTTCGCTGTGATTACTTACCAATTTTTCATTTTCTGGCAACGTATATGTTTCTTTGTCCTCAGTTGTGATAGAAGTTATAGCAATCACATTTGTTTTTCTGTCGCTCGATGATGCCACACATTTAAATGCGAATTGTTGTTTTCTTTCCATTATAAACCAAAAATTGTCGTTTTATAATATCTCGAATAGATAAGGTGTGGTGATAAACGAAAATAAGTTTCTCTGTGAACAAAGATATAAATCTTTATTTGTCAATTAATGTTTAATTGTTAATTAATCTTACCTGTGAACAAAGAAATGACAATTTACGTTTATTGTTCATACTGTTTAAATTTTATTTAATATTTTTATAAATTTTCTTATTAGCTCTTGTGTTGCCTTTCTCTTCTATGTTGTCTTTCATATTGCCCGTTTCTCTTCCAAATCTTGTAGATCACAAAAGAATTCGATTTGTAAATAACAAAGGACAATGGAAGGTCGGGCTATAAGACGCGCGGCAAATCTATCGGAAGTATTCTTTCTTTACATATATATATATATATATATATACACGAATGGGTAAAATCATTAGAGCGAATGATTGAAACAATTAATCTCACAAAATAATTTGAAGAGTATGTATATGTATATACATATATATATATATATATATATATGTATATAATAATGCTACTAACGATCCGTTTGACAACACAAAATCATACAGAATGTCCTCTTTTTGCCTTTTAAGTTTTTTTTCAATCGTAACATTCAGTCACCTGAATGCCTGAATGTCTATACTACGCACTTGGCAATAACAATCCTGATATATGTATACCCGTATATATACGATTTAGACGAAAGTTGAATATAATACATAATACATAATACAATCAATTGATTAAATAACCTAAAAATGATTGCATTAATCACTATTAAAACCCTAACAAAGAATACACATTACGAAAATAAGAGCTGAAAATCCTAAAACAAGTACAACGCAATAAGCTCCACGAGGGACATGTCTAGATTACAATTTTATTTTCACGAATATATCTCAAATGCACCACTTTTTCGACTTGCAAATGCTACACTATAGAAATCACATGTTTAGCTATCGATTAGTATATTGGAAGAATCTGTAATTTAAAATAAATAAAGTTGATTACTTGTAATCAGCAAAACGACAAACTTCTTTGCAAATTGTGCCAGCACGCGCAATCTTATATGGTCTTGATAATAATAGCAGTAGACGATGTTTGGGGTTTATCGTTGACAATCCACTATGTAGAGAGAAACTTTGCACATCAAGTAACAATTGTGGTTTATTTAACTTTGTTCAGTGTGTAGCAGATATAATTAAATTATGACTTCCAGCAGTTATGACTGTGGTCTCTAGAAGAGTCTAAGAAAGAACAATGATTTTCTTTGTTTTTCCGGCGTCTTTTTCGTCATCTTTGTTTATTGGTTTCCCGTGTGGGCGTTTGGTGGCGCCGAGACATGTTAGTTATGTGTTTTGCCGTAAGAGGCGTAACAAGTCCCACATATATAGCACCATCTTGTGAACATTTCGTACAATAGACCAGGGCCGCATTAATAATTTGCAAATCATATGCCTTTTCATCATATATATTTGACTCCTTCATTCATTCCCCGAAAGGAACAGTACATCCTGTAAATTTTATAAAAGTTTTAAAAGATATCAAAATTATATAGACTTTTATCCGTATACATTTTCAGCTATGAAAGTAATTATATGTCAATTTATCTAAAAGTTGTGAATACGTTCCTAAAGCAATCATCCTCATCGCGTACATTTGTTACAACAGATGAATACATAAGAACGAATAATAAATTGAATAATAAATAAATTTATCTGCGTAATAAATTTTAATCTTTCTTATAAATATTTTGAAGAAATAATATTTATCTGTATCTATTCATTTTTACTCAAAAACGTCTATTAATATAGAATTTATAATTGAAATGAAATATTACGAATCGATAGAATTCGGAAATCATACGAAATATTCGGACGATTACTAAGTAGAAGAAAGTGAAGCGACAAATTTGCGGCAAAGTAATAATTTTAAATATATTAAAAAAATAATCGAACAATGAAGACTATTATATAAATCCTTCATTATATATATTTGTCTCGAAGTTTATTGTCTTACTCTTTTAAAATTTTTTGTCTTACTCTTTTGAAAATTAAATCCTTTAAAATCTAATTCCTTTTTCGTGTCTACAAACAAAATTATATATTGTATGAAAGTTATATAATATTATTTCTACTAGTACAATTATACTATATACTAATTGTAAGTATTACTTACATTTACGTTTTCATATTACATATAAAAAAATTGAACAACAGAAAAAAAGAAAACTGGTTGTGTATCGATCACATAATGAAAGTGAAACTTCATTAGTTAATTTAATTTTATTTAATATAGTTTTTCAATTTTAATCTTCCTTGTTATTCCCGTGTTCAGTTTCTCTATCAGCAAGTTGTAAAAGATAGAACAAGAGAGAGAGAGAGAGAGATAGAGAGAGAGAGACTGATTTTAAATAGTTATAAATTATATTAAAAATATTGAAAGCAACTTATTTATATAAAAGTATTGTTTTATTCTAAATCTATTTGACGTGATCAACAGATAGGCATCGGATCTGGAGGAATGATAATAAGAATTTGAAAAACAAAGGATGAATCAGGAAGATACTAATAGGAAATGAGAAACAGAGAGAATGAGAAAGGTAAAGAAGCGAAAGCTTCATCGGCTATCTTACGCTTAAGATAAACTATAGCTCGAAACTTATGCTCTCTCTCTCTCTCTCTCTCTCTCTCTCTCTCTCTCTCTCTCTCTCTCTCTCTCTCTCTCTCTATTTCTGTATACCTATTTCTTTTTATACTCTATCTCACTCTCTCTCCCTCTCTCTCTCTCTCTCTCTCTCTCTCTCTCTCTCTCTATTTCTGTACACCTATTTCTTTTTATACTCTATCTCACTCTCTCTCCCTCTCTTTTCCTATTTCTGTGTATTTCTTTCTTCTATTGATCTATTTCATTCTCGATAGTAACTATATTTAATTCGAATACATCAACTATGCTTTCAAAAACAATCTTAACATTATTGCTATGTGCTTTAACATCATTCTTTTTATTTCACACGTTGAAAATAAATGACTAATAACCTTAATCAAAAATATGTCTTCTGTGAACCTATAATGTATATAAGAATATTTCCTTTTCCAGTAAAAAAAGCATTTTCAATAAAATAAACACTTTCTTTATTATAAAAAACTTTTGAAACTTTTTCTTATAAATCGAGTGCCGTTTTTTAATTAGGTGTAATATGTGATCGTATTAACTTATCTTACCGATGATAAAAAACTATTTTATATAAATTAGTTGATTCCTGGACATATTTAATAAAATTAACACTAAGACTTTTTCATCTTTTGATTTCCAAGTATTCTGATTATCTTGTGTCAGAAAATTTATTCCTTTTATATACAACCACAATTTGTTGCAAGTGAGGACGCTTTTTATCTGCAGCTTCCAGATTTATAATTTGTATCGCTCAAAGCTTTTTAACTTGATGCGTTGAAGCATAATAGTCATGTTCTTTTTACTCTTTTTATGCCACAATGTAAAATATATTCTTATGCATTTCCTTTCTTTATTTTAATTCGATTGCATATTTGGGCCCATAATCTATCAGGTTATGACGAAGAAAATGATTGTATGTGATGCAATAACACTTAAAAACTTGTAAGTAATGCGAAAAATCTACATAACTTAATGTGATACGTGATTTTGTTGCCTAAATCATCAACTAACAAAATCGTGATAATAATATTAGGATGCATATGACATATGAGTATTATAGAGAGTACTTTGATAGACACATCTTAAATTGATTTGCAACAAAAAAGAAACTACAGAGGGTCGCCACGTGTTCGTATTAGTCACGTCATTAGAGTCTTGTTTGTCACTCTAGGCACGAATTATTTTTACATTCTTGACAGCAAGTAAATATAACAAATTTTTAAATTAAGCGAATATAAATATATTAATATGTATATATGATATGTGTATATATAACAAATCAATTATCTCCTTGTAATAAACTCTAAGCCAAAGGTACAAATAAATGAATAAATAAAATAAGATAAAATAGATATTATTCTTTTAATGTAAATATTTGAAATAAAAAAATTTAATATTTGAGATGATCTAGAATTACTCCATGACGAAGCAGATGGTGTAGAATTATATAAAATATTCAGTACCCAATGATATAATTTCCAACACTGTCAATTCATTTCCATTTGCTTTTATAGCTCCAGTTGCATTTGATATTATTTTTTTTCTATTTTCTTAAATGTGAATAACTAATATTTAACCTTAACATAGGTTTATTATCATTGTTTTTTATAGATTCTAAAAACATCTAAGAATTCGAAGAAGCATTCACAGTTATTTGAAGAATATTGTAATTTTCCTCATTATGTAAGAGAATCAGATGTAAGAGAAACACATAGCTATAAAAGCTTCTCCAAGTACTACAAGCTACTACTATAATTAAAAAGAATTCAATAGTATAGAACTAATGGCATTTCTTGACGTAAATTATGTGTAAATTTTGACGTAATCTAATGAAAAAGTTTTTAATAGAAATGTATCCAAGAATAGTACTTTATTGGATACTTTATTAAATAATTCACTAAATTTTCCTGCTGCAGAACATTTATCCAAACATACGAAATCTTTACTCCATGTCATTGTTGCTGATGATGTGTTTACCATGAAAACTTATCTATTATTATACTCTTTTTGTATAATAACCTGCACCGAATTGTGTATTTAATTATCGTTCCTTGGAAGCTAGATAAATTGTAGAAAACGTATTTAATCTTATTATTAATCTATTTAGTATATCAAGTAAACCACTAGAACTTTTTACAAAAAATCCACTTTTAGTGTTAGCATTATGCGTATAACACAATTTTCTTCAGACACAAGAAAATAAATTGTATGCAATACCAAGTACTTTTGATAGAGATGAGGAGGATGGGGAATGGAGAATTTTTGAAATGATAAAATCATACTTATTAGAATTAAAACGAGAACAAGCACATAAATATACAGAAATTTCTGAAGTTGTACATAACAAATTTAGAAACTATCTTGTTTCCCCACATGTAGAAATACATTAAATATAATGTATATTAATATGTGATATAACAAGATAAACATATAAAAATATTGAATAAGTTTTATAAATGTTGTATATATAAATAAAAATTCTTATATTATTATGTATGCTTATATGCTCATTATTATACTATATTATGCATATATTCTCATATATGTTTATGTATGCTTTACTTACCAAATTGTTAGAGTTCTTTTATCTGAGTCTTTTTCATGAACAAACATTACGGCATAGAAATAATTTCGATTATTCGAATATACATCATCTATCTTATTATCGCTATATTTTACTTATATTTTTCTCAATTCCTGATAGAAATGTGTATGTAAATTGTGTAATTAGATTTTCACTGATATAAAATTCACTCGAAAGATTATGTAAGACATTCCGTTTTTGTATTATACTCCGATAATTTTTGCTTTTCATTTCCCAAAATTCGGAAAAATATATCCATTATGAAATCAATCTAAGTATCCCATCCTTCGCTCAACTCTTTTTTTCCATTACCTTTAGCGCACGAGTTCTCATAAAATATTTGGGACATCGTTGGAAGTTAGAAATAACTATGCGAAAGAAGAAAAAACTGTTTACATTACACGTTGTTTCGCTATCTGAAAGCAATTACGGCAATTAGTTCAACTTACCAGTTATTATTTAAGATATGTTTACGCATATTTTGTTACACATGTCACAAAAGTTTCTTTTGCAAGAAATGTTGCAAGTTACTTGCTAGTGCATCCGCGACATATCCGTTGCTGTATCAAAGATAGAAGAAAAGGAAATAATCTAAAAGTACTGGTTTAGTAATATAGGAAAGTAGTAGTAGTAGTAATTGTGTTAGGTTTAGGTTAGGTTAGAAATACGACGACGTATCATAATACATAATTAATGTAACATGAAGCAAATGACGTAATAGAGTAGCAGCTTTATATGTTGTATCTTTCAACATGTTTTCCAAGGTTTTGAATTTCACCATATAAATTTTGTTAAATTTTGTTATGGAGATAAGATATTATTCTTGCAAAATTTAAATTCCTTATAAAGTCAAATCGCTTTATATTTTTTTAATTTTTGAAACACAAATATAGAAGATATGCATTTATTGGAGAAATGTTTATCATTATGAAAAAAATTGCCAGTGCCCACCAATGACTTCTCTTACATGAATAATTGGCGATATATATGTAAAGAAAGTATACTTTCTTTAGGTAGATTTGCCCCGTCCTTCCTATGTCTTTTATTATCTACAAATTCTTTTGTTACCTACAAATCGAGACGTTAAGAAATGGGAGAGAAACAGGCAGTAAGAAATAGAAAGCCACGAGAAAAGTAGCACGAGAGTGTAGTGTGAAATTTAACCAATGTAAATAATAAACGTAAATTGTCGTTTCTTTGTTAGAGAAACTTATTTTCGCTTATTACCTCACCTTGTCTATTCGATTTATTATATATATATATATATATATATTATATATGTTATATATGTATATATATCCATATATATATCCATTCTTATATATATATATATATATATATATATATATATATATATCCATTCAGTAACAAAATGCAATTAAGTCAAAGTTGATTTAACATCTGTATTGGTAAGAAGGTACAGGAAAACAGTTAATGAAGTGTTTAAAAATCAAAAAGAATAGTTTTTCTTGAATGTTCAATTACTTTTATTTAAATTATTTTAATTGAAATGTTATGTATATATATTATCTAATATTACTTAATACATTGACTAAAACTTGTATTTCATGAATGTTTAAATCATTAAAATTTCTTTCATATTTCTTTTTGTAAACTGTTATTGAACTATGTACAAAATTTTTAAATATAGTTTTAGGATAGTTAGTATAGTCAAGAACAGGGAGTTAACGTGACTCTTTTTTTACATGGTTGTTATATATATATGTAAAGAAAGTATACTTTCTTCAACTTTCTGTCCTTTGTTATTTACAAATCAAAATCTTTTGTGACCTACAAATCGAGCCGATAAAATTTGGAAGAGAAACAGGCAGTATGAAAGATAACAGAAGAGAAAGGTAACACAAGTGCTAATATGAAAATTTATAAAAGATATTAAATAAAATATAAACAAAGTGAACAATAAACTATTAATAAACTATTAATAAAAAATGGCTGTTTCTTTGTTCACAGAGAAACTTATTTTCGTTTATCACTTCACCTTACCTAATCGAGATATTATATATATATATATATTTAAAGAAAGTATACTTTCTTACGTTAGATTTGCCGCGCTTCTCATGTCCCGCCCTTCCATTGTCTTTTGTTATCTACAAGTCGAGCCGCTAAGATTTCGAATAGAAACGGACATCAGGAAATAGAACTTAGGCAAGAGAACAGCACGAGAGGTTATAAAGAAATTTTATAAAAGATAATATATTAAATAAAATTTAAGTAGGGTGAATAATAAACGTGAATTATCGTTTCTTTGTTCACAGAGGAACATATTTTCGTTTTTCACCTCACCTAATAGATACGATAAATTATATATATATATATAAGCAATACACAGAACAGAAATTCGATAGAATGCTTCTTGGAAATATCGGTTGTCTGTTCTTGCCCTTTTTGCTAACCTTTTCACAGATGAAGAAATAAAGTTTAATATATATAAATAACAATCACATAAACTATTATATGTGCAAATAGCTTAAAATGAAGCAAAATATTGCAACCTGATTATACTAACACAATTACTTAACCATAACTGTTCAAATTTTATAGCCAATGCATAATTCAATGATACCAATGAAGTGTGTTATTTATTAATGATCAAAATATAATTCATGAGAGTAAGAAAGATTGCTGAGAAAACTGTTAAAATTCGGAAATGTACATTTTCATCCTTATCACAAAGTCCTTCAAATCAAATTATTAACCTCCATAATAATTGTTACAGAATGTACGATGATTTCCATATTCTCTGGATTCATTAGAAAAATATTAACGATACATTTGAAAAAAAGAAGGAAAAAATATAAATGAACAATTATTAATACCTAATTGGCAACTTGGAAATAGTTCTTTTTGGTAAGAAACATTCTGATTGTAAAATTATAACAGATAACAGATCATTTTATTTGTAATATTTATAAATATAAAAAAAATTTGGGATTGATAAACATGTTGCTATAATTTCTTTGCGGTCATTATATGTGTACATGCACATTTGTCGTTTTTCGAGAATTTAAAATTGACATTGTTTTTACCGCTTAAAAAATTAATACAGATTCAATATATCTACTGTAAAACCTTATGAATTTTTAAATATTTATAAAGATGTCGGAGTATATTTTATTAGTGGGTTTCATACATATGTATATGTAATAGTACTATATTACCAGTTCACATAAACAGAAGTGGTAGTAAAAGAAAAGCAATAGAAAGATGTCCATTGTGCACAGGATGTTTTACAAAGGCAATTACTTTATCTCCACATGTGTTTTAGCCATATATATAGTGCTATATTGCCAACCCCCATAAATGAAAGAATTGTCAGTGAAGCGAAACAAGAATTTACTTAGTCAATTGAGCGCAAAATGTTATATGCTGGAAATTTAATATGAAGTTGAATTATACAAATGTTGTGGACACAGCTAAGAGCAGAATGGAACATAGTATATAAATGAAATTGTAAACTGTTCTTATGTAAAAGTGGTTTTCTATAAATGAATAAGTTATTAAATATTATAAAATATATTAAACTAGTTTTGGAAATAATTTATTAATAATAAGTGAGTAATAGTAAAGCAATTTAATAAAAATAATAATAGGTAAATAATATTCTTTTACCATAGATTGATCTTAAAAAACCTAAATTCGATCTGATAGATAAATAAATTGGGGAAAGAATGAGGCAGTAGACAGAGTATTAGAATAAATATTACAAGCTTCTATAAGTGGTGTACGTACAAGTGTGGTTTCACGTACCAATGAGTTAGTTGGACAATTTTCAGTAAGAGAATAGAGAGCTGTTTGTAGACTCTTTGATTTTTTAATAAAATCTTGCAAATTTATTAGATTCTTTATTAAATTCAATATACAGATTTATTAACTGATCTATGAACAGTCTCACAAAATGGAAAATATGGACTTATTACTTACTAATTACTCATTATTTTTATTGGTTAATGATTTTACAGATTGCGAAATGAGGACTTATTAGCTAATTACCAACTTATCTAATGACTAAATACAAAATTCGGAGCGAAGAATTAATCATGGATTTATTATATCTCTAATTTTTAGGTATTACAGAATGAAAAGTCTCTTCTGGTTATCTCCCCTTCAGATGCATCTAGCTGATTACTTATGAAATTTACCGAGGATAAAAAGTTTGCTTCCTATTGGATGACAATATTATTTTTATGATTCTGGTCTATACTTTCATAAGAATTCTACTACATCAAAAAGCAAGATCTGGCTAACACCAAGATTTACAGAATTTGTCAAAAAACATATTTGCAAGGAAAGATGGAAGAGATCTAAACTGATTTATGTCTAAGGAGGTGAGAGTTGGATGCATGATTGATTTAAGGGTGTAATAGTTATAAAGTGTTCACAACAATGTGGCAGGAAAGTGAGAATTTACTGAAAATGTTTAAAGGCATCGATTTACTTCCTGTTCTAAGACAGTCCTATGCATTATACTATAGACAGCATACATACTATAGACTGGTATAATGGAGAACAACGTTTCCTAACAAAAACACATAAATTTTCTTTAATGGTAACTCATATCTCTTTACCAATCATAGTTGGCTTATAAAAAAATGCCCTCTTTAAGCATTACGCTGTATATCTATGATGATCTAGTTTAGTAATAAGATGTATTAATCATATAATCGTAAGTAATATTCGATAAGAAATTAAAAATGCTCTGGATTCTCATATTTCTTTGGTACCAAAAGTAAAATAATAACAATTAAATCGAAATCATAATTTTAAATAAGATTTTCTTACAAAATTTTATATTATTAATTAATAAAATGTACCATTTATATATTTCAGAAAATTTCGATCCTTCAATTAAATTAATCGGACATATAATTATATATTTATTATTCACGCTTACGATATAACATCGATACTATATGATATCGATATCAAGACCTCAGAAGGATATAAGTCAAGCTTGTAAATTTAACGAGTATCCAAATGGTAGCCAGAAAATCCGCTTGAAAATTTTGTGAAAAACTACAAGAATAATAAAATGACATCGTTTTAATAAAAATTGATTATTCGTTTTTCTACCTTTCTAAAAAATGTTTGTGATGTGATGGCTAATTTTAAACCTAATTATTAGCATACTCTTAACTTCATTTATTTTGTTTAAATTCTTCGATCTTATTAGTTAATTATTAACGTCGTTATTATATCATAGTAATATCGTTGTTCATATCTGAATCTACACATGAATTAATTACATTTTTCTTGAAATGTATAATTATAAAATGATTATCAAATATTTACTTAGTAAAAACCTACTAAATGCCATTCTCTATCTGTCTATTTTAGTCTATATAATGGTTTATTTAGTTTACAAATATTTTCTTCTTGAGAAATTTCTTCAAACTTTTTTTCTTTGATTATGTATATATTGTTAGATAAATAGCCTAGAAAATATATGCTTGGTGCACATATATTGTCTTTTCGAAGCTACATGCCAGATTATAGGATTATCTCATGTATCGAATAATTTCCATTTTTTTTTGACCGAATATCCTTCGCATACTTTATATCGATTTAAAGAAAAAATTCTGATAAGCACCACATGAATTAAATATTATTGGATATTATATTGTCATGAATTTTCTTTGATAGTGATTTTGTAAAGGAAAAAAAGCATATATATATACATATACATACATATATATATATATATATATATATATATATATATATATATATGTATATATATATATATATATATATATATATATATATATGTATATGTATATACATATATATATGTAAATAGTTATATTTACTCAACAGAGAGAGAGGGGGGGGGGGGAGGACTATATCAGCTTTCTCAGCTATTACATTAAAGATTATAATACACATAATTTTTAAACATACTTTTAAAATGATCGAGCCTTTCACATTGCTTTATTTTAGCTGGTAAGGCGTTATATATTTTTATCCCTTCGCAGAATAAACTCTTTTACCCACAAAGAGTTATGCGAAATTGTATTGCAATATTGGCGTCATGTTACATGTCTTCCTTGCCACTTTTATAGTCTACTGTTTCTAACTTATTTCTTAACTTATTTCTTAACTTATTTCTAGCAACTTCCTTACGATCTTAAAAATAAATATACTGTAGTATATTTGTATGGCCTCTGTCTTATGGACATAAGCTGCAACGCTTGAAGCATATATATGTATCTATCTCATTGAAATACAACTTTCATTATTCGATATTGCACTTTTTGCAATTTATCCAGCTGTGTCTCTCCCATACCCATTAAAAGCGTTACACTATAAACAAAATCCAGTACTATGATCAGTTTACATATAGTACATCTAATATATTATGATATATAATTACCTATATAAATACCTATTCCATTAAAAAAACCAGTTTTCTTTCCTTTTTTTTACATGTAATCACAATGATACTTAAATTTAACCTTATGATCTATAATTATTCCTAAGTTCTTCATTATCTCTATGTGTTCTATAATATACCAACTAATCATATCAATACAATATTTCCTTTCAGCTCTTTTCTTAGACATCTAATTATTATATATTTCGTCTTCTATGCATTCATTTTCAATTTATTTATATTCATCCATTCTTCTACTGTATTAAATGCTTTATTCATTTATCATTCTAACTGCATACTACTTTCTCCAGCGACATAATTTAATTAATATCCACAAACATTTGTATATTACATACTTTAGAGTACACTTTAATTATATCAATTATATATATAATAAATAGTAAGGAACCCAGTACAAATCCATGCTACATTTCATAATCAGTGTTAATTAATTTAGACCATTTGTTGTTGAAACGAACCTGCTACATTCTGTTATTTAGATATGATTTAAACCATTCTAAAACATTCCCTCTCATTCTATTTTGATATAATTTTTCAGTTAGTCTCTTTCTATCTACTGTTTCAAATGTTCACTTAAGATTCATAAAAATTACTCCCACCATTTTTCCCTTCTTTCCCAATACCTTTCTATTTGCTTCTTCACTACTAATTCTTTCTCATATATTGGTAGCATATTAATCGATCTATAATCGCTTGTTTTTTAAAATCGGTATTATCGTTAATGTTTTCCAAATCTCTGGATAGCAATCTTCCTTCAAGGAATTATTTATTATTTCAACAAATTCCTCCTTTATCCCATAAAACACCAACTTTAATATATCAGTAGTTATTCCCTCTTCAGTAGCTTCCTTTTTTAACAATCTCATAATATGTAAATCCTATATATTAAGCATTTCAAAGTTTTCTATATTAATCCCTGTACTTTCATTAAGATACATAATCCTTTTACTCGTTACTTCAACTTATGAGTATTTACAGATTTTCTATATTAGTAATATTTTTTACATAATACATGTCGAAATTATCAGCTATGATATATCCATTATTATTGACTAATATCTCAAAATCTATATTATCTATATTTTTCATATCCCTTGATTCGCCTCTAATTAATTCTTTCGTAGGGTTTTCTTTATTATCTAATTTATCTTTCATACGATTTTCTTTATTATCATTTATACAATTTTTTTTTCACTCCTATTGCACCACACCATAATTGAGCACTATTTTTTTCGTCACTAATATTTTATATTTAATATCGTATCTTAGATATAAGATTGTTCCCACTGTATTTCTATTTTCAGAGTCGCATCTAATCACACTATAGCCTGGTACATTCATCTTGCTATACTCAATTTCACTAGTCAGTTTAGTTTCAGGTACTTCTATAACTGGAGGATTCAGTTTCTTCATAATCTGTTGCTGTATCTCGTCTTTGTATCTCTAAGCAAACTTTGTACATTTGTATATACTATTAGTTCTTCCTTCCGCACCTGCTATTTCGCATCTTCCCAATCGACTTTCCTCCATTCTTCATCTATCCTCCTCCTGCGTATTGGACATTCACCACTCCAAGCATAGTGTCCTTCATTAAACTTCAAAGTATGGGTTTTATTGTTATACATACAATATACACATTTTTCTTTCTCAGTTTTACAGTCATTGCTTTTATGATCATCAGCATATTTCAAATATATTATCAGGCCTATATAATTTTTCGCAACATGATAATATTGCAATCAAAACATCTCTTTACATTAATACAATCAGCAACATAACATTTCCTCCATTTAATATTTACTTTCATAATCCACCTCAATTATTGATGTATCATTACCCTTCTTCATTCTATTAGTATTACTACTGCCTTCGTTCTAATTATATTTTTCAGAATTCTCATATGGAGCCCTTTCTTTGATTTGTCCAAATGATTTTGTTTTAGTAACATCTCAATTATTTATTCCCATTTACATTCCATTTCCTCTTCGGCCAAATTGAATATTTGCAATTTAGGTTGAGCTACAAAGATTTGAGCTATAGACCTTTCGTCTCTATAATTTGGTACCTTAATACCAATTTATTTAAAGCAGTAGATTTCAGTCGTTTCTGTTCTTGCTTACATTCACAACACAGGATAAGAGTTCCCTTTCCTCCTTTCCTCAACTTTGATACGCCTACAGGAATGTTTTAGATGTCAATCTTCTCTTTTACCTTTTTTGTCCTCTCACTCTCCTATTGTTACTTCGGCTATAATATAATAATGTTTTCTTTCTTCGTTTCTTTTGCCACATCAGAGTAATTACGCTGGGCAACTCCGGCCGACACAATATTCCACATCTTTTTCATCATTTCTTCTATCTCTTTCTTAAAGCCATCTAATTCATCTTTAACAATACCTACCATTATATTCTTTATTTCATTTTCATCAATCATTTCATCACTGACCTTTATAACAAACCAATATATCCTAGATTTAAACTAATCAATAAACCTACTATTAATACTCTGCATTAAAAAAATTATAAAGTACCGAACGAAATTATTAAATCTATGATACGTCTGGCGGTCTCAGTTTTTCATAGGATCATTTTTACTTTGCATCCTTAATACATTTAATTTTTTATATTTACATGTATAACAAATTATATATTCTTGAAGCAACCACGAAAGAAAATGCAAAGTATCAATATGCTTGGTATCCAACAAGTTTACAAATCTTTGTTAATTCGAGGAAATGAATTTCTAAATAAATCCAAAGACTTTTAAACTCTTTGAAACTGATATATATACATATATATACATATATATACATATATATATATATATATATATATATATATATATATATATATATATAAAGCATCATCAAAATAAGGGGAAAAAGATAAACACAGATATACTGGAATAATTATAAAATTTGCTAGAACTTCGCGTTATACCCGAAGACGGAACTTTTCTCTCGAGTGGAAATTACAACATTCACCGGTCCTACCTGCTTAAAATTAAATATTGGACCACACAGAAAAACGTGTATTACTTGCCTACCAATAATCTGTATTTAAAAAATAGCAAAAAGATCATTCCTACACGCACACTCCACGACTGTCTCTCATACCACCAGAGTGCAAAAACAAATAGGAAGTATGCCCTGAGGCACTTGCGGTACCCTAACTCAAGCACGTATGATTCTTAATTAATAAGGAGTACGTACCAATTGCTATAATCGATTGTCAAGGGTAAAGATTATTACGTAAATGACTAAAGCAAAAACTACCAGTACATACTACAATAGTATATATGCACCCTATTAATATACGAGTATTTTCATGCAATATGTTCAAAACGATATAAATAATAATATATTAATATAGTAGTAGCACAAATAATTAATTAAACCGATGAAACAAGAAGATCCTATCCTAAGCTAATAAAAATAAGAATGCACAATTGATATAGACAATTAAAAATATGCCACTTGCGAATAAATACAAAAGAGGAATTGCTTATGATCATGCTCGTCAATAACTTATTTAAAAAATTACAATCAGTAACTTGTGCTGATTCGGAGCACTTTCATCATCATGGTATGATTGAGCACTGAAGGTATTTTAAATTTGTTCACTCACTATTTAAGAAGTTCTGCGATGGTTTCAAAACACTCGTCCACGATGTAAGCAAAAATTAAAAGAGTATGGATCCATAGAAAGTTGAAAACAATGTAGTTCGATATA
The DNA here is from genome assembly GCF_912470025.1 of Vespa velutina. Lineage (NCBI taxonomy): Eukaryota > Metazoa > Arthropoda > Insecta > Hymenoptera > Vespidae > Vespa > Vespa velutina. The sequence goes on from NW_025920071.1 coordinate 273,588, forward strand.
TAAGTAAGTTAAAAATGAAATAGCTCAATTTCGTTCTAGGCTGATAAGACACGATCATAATGATGATCAGTAAAAAGACAAACAAAATTTTTATTAAATTTAAATTAATAGAAAAATTGTGAAATTATTAGGTATGAAATTTAAATATTTACTTAGTAATATTCTTTTCTAAAAGAAAATGTATTTATCATTCGATTATCTTCATTGATGCACTGACTCTACTATGTGAATAGTGTGATAATATAAAAAGAAAAATAATTTTAAACTTTACAGGAACAAATCATAACTCTGACTGACTGCTTTGCTCGCAGTTGATTTAACTGCATATGATACTAAACCTTAAATCGCGGAACATGAACGAAATTAAATTAACGAATGAAGGATCCTTCTAATTCATGATTATTATATTATTTAAACAGTACAACACTATCACCCGCATGATTGCATTGATTATTTGAAAAAAAAAAAAAAAAAAAAAAAAAAAAAGAAAAAGAAATTTATTAGTATAATAACTTTGTTCTTCTTAATAATGAAAGATTTTTTAAATATGAAAGAAATGTTTAAAAAAGAAATTTACTTACTGTAGTGTTTACTGATCCTTTGCACGATGAGCATCCTACCTCAGAACGATGACGAATGATTCTTCTTTTATTGAACCTGAAAAAAGGAAACAAAATTATTAGTATCACTGTTATATAATAAAAAATTATTAAAATTATTAAAGAAAAGTCTAAAAAGAAATTTACTTACCAGTCTTTGTTGATCTTTTGCACGATGACCTTTCAGTCCCAGGATCATGAAGAATATGTACCAACACTGACTCTACATCGCGAATTTATATTACATCTAATTTTATTTAATCAGATTATTTTTAAAATAAATCAAACCGATTACGAATAAACTCTGCTTCTACTTCATATTGTATATATATATATATATATATTTAGTAAATCGTTAATTTATGGAGTAAATGTAATATTACTATAATGTCTGATATCGGAAACAATGTAATGTTCATATCTGGCGCACTCCCTATGATTTTATCGGATTAAAGCAAAAATATTATATCCCAAATATTCGAAAAGTTCTCAAAAATTTTTCTTCCCTGGATATAATATAACATCGGCACCGTTCATCGAATGGATGTTTAAATCGTTTCAACTATTGTATAAGCGAACGTCGCAACTAGAATTAATACCTTAGATTTGCTAATTTTCGTTATAACGCGTGTTTATCAATAAAACTTCTATCGGTTATATGTCATCACATATGATGAAACTTTAGACCTTTTATTTGATAAAGCTGATAAAATTCGATTAAGTTAATTGAAAATTCAATTGTCCTTAGCATTAACTTTCTGCATGAATAAAATTAACTATATAAAAATAGAAGTAACAGCTATTCCCAGCAGTATCACTATTACAATTTCAGAATTTATCCAGTAGCTTATTATGTTAATAGTTATATTAATCTATTGAGCCAAAGAATGTACAAAATCATAGTAAGAGAAGTATGAATTACCGATAAGAATTCAATATGGCAATCTTTAATATCGACGTATGAGAATCGCAAGTGTAAACTAAATGCTGACGTCATATATATCAACGAAGCAATCAGAAAAATCCGAATGTCTCACAGCAGACGCTATCATGAAAGGATGACCTTGGTGACTACAAGTTCGGTGTAGTAGGGTCAGACTTTCGAACCTATTCGTCGTTGGCATGATTGAAAAATCGAAGAAATTGAAAAATTCACCCATCGCTTAGAAAAATTTTGCGATGGTCCTCTAACACGTCTACGTCACAGCTACGACAGTCACGCGAACAATGAACTCCATGATATTTCTTTTTATAAAGAAACAAGTAAGCAAAAAATAAAATACACGCAAAGCTCTCTTTGATTTCAATTATGATGATCCTTGTATAGTGAAAATAATGTGCCAGAATAACAAACTCTTAGAGTACAACAGAATAATGGCTCAATTGCTTTTAGATGAAAACAAACACGAAGGCAATAATATCATCATTATAATAAAAAATTATGAAAACTATTTAAGAAATACTTAAAAGAGCAAATTATCTATCACGTAAAACAACCTACTGACAGAAAAATGACTATTATAAGTAATTTGCTCATGTGAGCTATTGTATTTATATTATTAAATACATTACAAGTCTTGAAAATTATTCCTGAAAGTAGCACATTCAAAATAATAATATTCGAAAGTATTAATCAGAAATAATATATTATATTTTTCGTTTAATCAAATTAATAAAAACAAATCATAATTATGTAATATGTCAAAGTATGCTATCATTGAGACATCATTATATTTTCATTCCATAAAATTGATTATTACACGAAAATGAGCAGTAAATCTCATAGAAAATCAAAAAATGAGCGAGTGGTATTGCACATAAAGTTTATTTTCGCATAATCGGTCAATTATTACTCCGCAAAACAAACAGAATTGAATGAACAATAACTTTCACAACAATTTATTTCTTACCTTTCATTACTTTGAAGTGGAGAATCGATAAATGACGTATATAAAAGAGAAAATTGGAATATAAGATCGCGTGGTTGGATCCACGAGAAAGCACGAGGACGTGCAAAAGTAGAAGGATAACGAGATAAGAAAAAATGGAATGCTGACGTTCCGGAAAGTCGTAGAATGGCATGGCTACTATATCGTTCGTTTCGTGTGTTACTTCATTCATGACTCGCTCAGTACTCCTGATCACGCCTTCCTTTTTTCATTATATCTCCCCCTACTGGCCATCTTTTCTATCTCTCCTTACTCTATCTTTTTTTTCTTAGTTGCATCCAGTCTACTCCCACTCTCAACTAGTTATCTACCTAATCTCCTCTCTTCTCTTCTCCTTTCCTACCTCTGCTCCTATCTTTGCTCCTTTCCCCTTCACTCCTCTCCATTATACATCACTCCTCCTGTCCGTTCTTTGTTATGCTCTTCCACCTTCTCCTCCATAGTCGTTTCTCTATTTATGTCTCTATCTCTGTTTCTCTTCCTTATACTCTCTATATATTCAACTTCTTCTACATTCGTCGAAACAGAGATTCACAATGGCTTCATGATCATCTGATGGCGTTAGTAGTTTTCTAATCATAATCTTCCTGACATTCTCCATGTCCTCCTTCATCATCTTACACTTCTTGCCGTCATCTCTCGCTATTTTCTCGCTGAGATCCGCATGAAACAAAACGTTTTATATATTCTTGCTCTCCGCAAATTGCTCTCGATCGTTATGCTTTCCCGGCCATAATGAATTCTCTCCTATCTTGAAAATTTCATACTCTTTTAGCGGAATGAAGAAACAATATACAATCAGAGGATTGCATTTTACAAGTTCGATAGAACAAACATTGATCCGCTGTGTTAAATCAAAGTTTTACTAATGATACAAGAGTGGAAGAGAGAGATAGAGAGAAGGAGAGAGAAAGACAGAGAGAGAGGGTGGGAGAAAGAGAAATAGATAATATAAATACATTACATTATTGTACTTATGTATTTATGTGTGAAATTAATACGAGATAAAATATTAATTTGGAAAATATATGACAATTATATTTTTCATCAAATAGATAAAACCAAGTATTGATATATATATATATATATATATATATATATATATATATATACATATGTGTGTATATATTTACCCATATGATTTAATTATAAATGATTATGTTATGGATAGGAAAAATGTTTATAGAGAAGTCAATGTAAGAAGGAGAAAGAAAGAAGGAGCCAGCAAAATCATATAAATATTATAGAATTGATAAAGAAGAAAAAAAAATAATAATCGTAAACAAACAAATTAGAACTGGTCAAATAAATTGAAGTTGAAGAAATAAAAAAAATAAATGGGAATAATCGAACAAATGTTTAATATGATATCTATTCTCAAAGATTTAGTTCTCTTAAAAATAAATGGATACAGTCGAATGATCTCCTTTCGTAAACCTTCTCCTTTATCCAATTCCCCTCTTGGTTCAACGAATTTCGTGATAGTCTACGAACAAGGGTATAAATATGGTGAAGTTTAAATAAGTTTAGAAGATGCAATCGGTCGATAGGTAAAACTCGCGAAATGGAGAAGCGCGAAGATTCGTTTTGGAAAAAACATTTGCAAGACATCTTCTCTCCTCTCTCTCTCTCTCTCTCTCTCTTACACATACACTTTAATTTAACTTCTATAAATATGTATTAGAAATTATTTCAAACAAAAATTATTTTTAATTGCTTAAAGCCATTTTATGAAAAATTCGCGACTTTTTTTCTATATTTCCTTTTCTCATTTTTTAATTTTCTTATCATTATAATCATCATCATAATCATCATTATTATTATTATTACTACTATTATTTGTCACTTCAATACTTCATTTTATCAAAATTTATACTTTTCAAAGTTTTTTTCTTTTTCCGGATGATAAGCAAGTTCGTCCAAAAAATTGTTTGTTGAAATTTCTATAAGTTTCAAATCGAAGTTAACATTAATAACAATAATAATAATAGTAAAAGCATGAAAATGTAGGAAAATGACCAATACTACGTGAGGGTCATTTTAACAACTCGTGTAAAATGCAAAACAGCCAATAAGGACGAATTAGTCACAAATATAGTCTTTTCTAAAGAGAGTGGTGAGACCAGAAGCGGATCGGGCGGGACGAGAGATTAAACCAAGCAATAACTGCACCTGTTGACATCTCCACCCTCTTATATATATATATGTATATCAATTGAATATATTTGATATATTCAATTCCATTTATAAGAGAAAAATCTGGTCAAAGTGTGTGGGCGAATTTATAATATTCATTCGTACTTCATATTTCCTTCACAATTTCTTTTTTGAAAGCGATCAAAAGAGCGCTTTATAAAATTTTGAATATCGCTAAGATAAATAAATATATAAGTCCACCATCCAGCGTAATTGATATAATTGATCCTAAAGAATACAATCCTAAAAATGTTTTGATGGTAGACTATAAAGCTATTAGAAATTTTCAGATGTTTGGATCTTCTGATGTGAGCTTTATGAAAAGTTTAGCTTATTTAAAGTTCGTATTAAAGTATATTACTTGTTAATTGCAATCTAAAAGTGAATTTTGAATAAGTTTCTTGTTTTCGATTGTTATTTCAATAACCGTTACGTTTAAAAATCAATCAGCTGACAAGTGATTTTGACCAAAATGTGTTTGTGTCATTACTATGTTGTTGCTGATTAATATCCTTTTTCATAGTACCGTTCTGCGTTCCATTATTATTTCGTCAAAGCGGTGATTGAATATTAGATAACATATGTGTAATAGTTTCATCCTTTCGATTATCTGAAATGTGTGATTTGGTGCTTATTTTATTCAGTGTTTCTATTTGTCGCAATTCTGAGCTAGACTTTTGATATAAAACGTTACTTCTTACTTTTTCATTGATGTGTATATCTTAGAATACTCTGTTGCAGTCTGTAAGCTGACGTATCATTTGTTCCTGCTAAATTTGACTTTCACAAGATTGATTGTGAATTCACAAGATTGTGATTCACAAGATTTCACAATATTGTTGAAGGCTCTTTTCTTCGATGATCTAAATCCAAATTATTTGGTCTGAATCCTTTATTCCATTTCCATATTTTATTTTCATCAGGCGGTTCCTTTTCAACGTCTTGTCAAAATGACTGTGAAATTCACAGTATTCATTTTCAAAGTATACTTATGCATCAAAAGATTACATTATGCTCATGTAATTTTTGCGTATTAATTTTTACTTGTGCAATTCATCTTCGATAATTTGAGGATGATCTTCTAAATATTGAACATTTTCTATTTTTTCTGCAATACAAAATGAGAAGCTACCTCTGATGAAAAATCTCTTGTGAATAATCCTTTAATTCATTGTTGTTTCTCCATGATTTTGCTGTTAAGATTCGATTATTCCTCTAAAATGTTATATTTCCAGGTAGTTAACTTAATCTATTTTATTTTTTCCCATCTATCTCTTATTTGTGACGAGCTTATACAATTAACGATCCTTTATCGTTTTAGATTTTTACTTTTAATTCGTTTTCTAAATAATTCACGTCCTTGACTGTAGATAATACTTTCTTCAATTCTTTTAAGAGTTTTCCTAATATATTAATGTCTTCTCTCCCACCATCATTGACAATGGTAGTATATTTAAGTACTATAAGATAAAATAGGTGATAGAAACGATGGCATGGGTCCTGTAAAACAGTGCCCTCACGCAATTAACTAAGTTTATGTTATATAATAAATTTAGGTAAATATCTGTCGGTCGATAAATAAATTTTATATCTATATTTGTTCCTATGATCCAGTAAGAGTATTTTTTGCCACATCATTTGTATAAACATTTAAAGGAAGAAAATTTTATTGTGTAAAATTGATTTACTTTAATACGAGCAAATTTTACATCTCAAGTAGCTTGAAGATTAAATCAACCTAGAGTTATAAATACTTTTTATCAATGTTTTCATACTTACTGACAAAGAAAACAATAACTGTGGACATAAATATTCCAAAAAGTCTTTCCATTGCGATTACGGCCTATCACTATTTTTTGTTGCCTTATTACTTCGTTTAATTGCTTCTTTCATATTTACCTTCAATATATTAACTGGACCTGTTCATAATGTCCTTCAATCAACTTTTCATTTTGTAAATGCTTGATAGAATCTTTTGCTTCTTGTATTCCTGTTTAATAGATAACCTAAACGTGGCGTTGAAATCTCTTTTAAATTGAACGACGACATTACTCTTTCCTTTGGATGGATTAGTTAGAAACGATTCCCTGAAAAAAACGACCTACGATTTTTATATTTATTATCTTTAATGATGATCAATATTAGCAGTAATATACAAAGAAAATGACTGATAGAAAAAAAATATATAGTAACGTCAAATACAATTTTTTTACTAAAGTTATTTATAATAATTTAAAAAAGAACAATTACCTTGCAGCTAATAGAAAAATAGTGTGTTGTTGATATCGAATAATTCCCAACAAACACATTATGAATAAGATATCATTTTATGATATATATGTAGATAGTATGGTTATGCAAATGATTTTCTGTAAATTGGTATTAACTCAACATTTTTGTTATAGACAACGAAAGCATATCACTTGAAAAAATTATAGGATCAAACGCATCTATCAAACTATTTTTTAAATAAGCATTAAATATCATGTTTAACCTTAACTAATTTAACCTTAAGCTAATTTAACCTTAAGCTAATTTAACCTTAGACGTTTATTGACAACAGCGCTACTATTTCACCAGGTTTGCATTTGTAAAAAACATTGATATATGGTTTTGGAGAGTATAAGCGTATTTGGAAAAAAGTGCGTTTGAATTGGACAAGTTTTTTTTCTTTATTTCTTTTTTTTTTTAATTTTTAATCTTTTATTAAACTTTAATTAAATCTCACATATTGTATAATTTCAAAGGATCAAAAAATCATTAAAAGCATTCCTTCGATTGCTTAAAAAAGAAGCTAATATGAAGGAAAGATAATGTACCAATGAATATTATAATTTCGCTCGCACAATTCAACAAGATTTTTCTCTTATAAATAAAAATGAATATATGTCCAACCCATTTAAGATCATTACCGTTTATGTAATTGGCGAAATTTAAACCTTTCCATTTTTTCATTTCGAATCATTAACAAGGCTGGTAAAATACTAGAAAGAAACTGCAAACATCCCTAAAAAAGGAACTAGGAACGGAAAAAACAGAAAAATATTCTCACTCGGCCACATGAAAGCTTAAATCACATCTTACCTCGCAATATCGAAAACCCTATTTCTCAAATATTTATTTTTAAATACAGCTAAATATTCCTATATGAATGAAATAAATTCGTTCCGACAAAATACACCAGACAAAATTATTATTTCATAAGATCGATCAAACAACATCATCCTATTAACCCGCACCTACCGTCCAATCAACGAGCTCAATGTGGAAATACGCAATTATTCAACCAATGTATTCCTAGGACACCAATTACTAACTACTCAACGTTCTTAATCAGCGCTAAAAATTAGCCAATCACGAGGATCGTATAATACATGTATTTGAATTAAACATAAGATCAGAAAGAAAAATCGAAAAATTGTACGTGTTCTCTTCGTTCTATCAATTATCTTAGACATTTTTTACTTCACATTTAAACTTTGCCAAGTTCACTTATAAATACAATAATTCGACTTAATTGTCACGCAACATACTTCGCGTTAATTAGAAAGATGTGCTAAGAAATTACTAGGAAAAACCTCTCCAATGAAAACAGATTGTATCTTCCGCATGACACTACATATTTGACAGGAAAAGAATTGACAGAAATAAAATAACAGTAAATAGCAAAAGCTTTCGCCGAAATTTCACAAAACCTACCATATAGATATCGTCATCCTTATTCCCTAAGACTAATTACTTACGTTTAAAAACGAGATAAAAATGAAGCATTAGCCCGATGAAAAAATGGCATTACTTTCGAAAAGCCACGATTTGGTGTACGACAATTTTCCACTAATTTTTTATGAAAATAATAAAAACGTTAAAAATGAAACAAGTACTGACACTGCAAATATAAGATACAATAATTCAAAATAGAAACACCAGGAAACGCAGAGACGCCGATTTTATTTTCGTAGATATTTGTTAAACGAAAGGATGCCATGTCATGTCAACATTAACGCGCGAAAGTCGTCCATTTAACAATTGATTAATATATAAAATAAGTGTACAATTGAAAAAATATTCTAATTACCTACAAGACGACGAGACTTGGTTGCAGCCTATATCGCAAAGTTATACAAACTGATTAATTCATCGTTAGCAAAGAAACTAATTGGATTGTTGCTCATGCGTATTATGTCATCTGTGCAATGAACCTCACAAAGCTTATAATTTTTCTATTATATTAAAATATCGAAACGTTAAAAATATGATACAGAATTTTAAAACTGTCTAAACGGATACCTTTTCAGTCCAAGCTAAACGAGAAAATTAATCAATTCAATTTGATACCTGTAGAGATAAAGCTCCTAAATATGAAAACAAAATATTTATGGAAAATGTTCATTCGTCCGCGTATAATTATTTTCCATATAAATATTTTCTATTCTCGAAGACGAATGTATTAATTTTGACCCTTTCACATTTAGATATTTACATATATGTGTGTGGTTGTTTGTGTATATATATTTTCTCCTTTTCGAAAGTCGAACAATTCCCATCTAATTATTACCAAATTATGATACACATAACTATAATTGTAAATGACCTATTATTCAATATTTATAAATAAAAATTCGACAAAGTTTTATTCTTCCCCAGATGCAAGTAGAAACGTATTAAAGATGTGCATAAATAGAGAAATACGTAAATAGATAAATCATTCCAATTATTGGATTTAATAATTATTCATTATTTCGCGCGTAATATAGAACGGATGTTCTGCATACGCGTTTACTCATGTGTGAGTCTATTTTATATTTCTATATTTATATTAAAATTTAATTAGGAAACAAAATTTTTGTTTACATTTACAATTCGAATTAATTACATTTGATGTTTTCACATATTTTTTTTTTACATGTTCTTATTGTTTTTAACTAAATAAATATAATAATAATATTTGCATTGACTCGCGTTGTATCCGCAGTAATATGAAATAATCGAATTACAGGAGTTATTTCAGTTCCCTATTAGTGGTTCTTTCGTCATCTTCGACGTTGTAACGAGTTATTTTATCGTTTTGCATAATTACAGATAATTAGTAGATTTTTTTCTAAGGTACATCCTTTTCCAATATATCAGTCGATATATATATATATATTTATTCGTAACCCGTTTGATTTATTTTAAAAATAATCTGATCAAATAAAATTAGATGCAATATAAATTCGCGATGTAGAGTCAGTGTTGATACATATTCTTCATGATCCTAGGACAGAAAGGTCATCGTGCAAAAGATCAACAAAGACTGGTAAGTAAATTTCTTTTTAGACTTTTCTTTAATAATTTTAATAATTTTTTATTATATAACAATGATACTAATAATTTTGTTTCCTTTTTTCAGGTTCAATAAAAGAAGAATCATTCATTATCGTTTTGAGGCAGAATGCTCATCGTGCAAAGGATCAGCAAAAACTAGTAAGTAAATTTTTTTTTTAAATATTTCCTTCATAATTCAAAAAATCTTTAATTATAAAAATCTTTCAAAAAATCTTTCATTATTATAATTTTTCATTAAAAAATCTTTCATTATTATACTAATAACTTTCTTTTTTCTTCTTTTTTTTTCAAATAATCAATGCAATCATGCGGGTGATAGTGTTGTACTGTTTAAATAATATAATAATCATGAATTAGAAGGATCCTTCGTTCGTTAATTTAATTTCGTTCATGTTTCGCGATTTAAGGTTTAGTATCATATGCAATTAAATCGACTGCGAGCAAAGCAGTCAGTCAGAGTTATGATTTGTTCCTGTAAAGTTTAAAATTATTTTTCTTTTTATATTATCACACTATTCACATAGTAGAGTCAGTGCATCAATGAAGATAATCGAATGATAAATACATTTTCTTTTATAAAAGAATATTACTAAGTAAATTTCTAAATTTCATACCTAATAATTTGACAATTTTTCTATTAATTTAAATTTAATAAAAATTTGTTTGTCTTTTTACTGATCATCATTATGATCGTGTCTTATCAGCCTAGAACGAAATTGAGCTATTTCATTTTTAACTTACTTATATATCGAACTACATTGTTTTCAACTTTCTATGAATCCATACTCTTTTAATTTTTGCTTACATCGTGGACGAGTGTTTTGAAACCATCACAGAACTTCTTAAATAGTGAGTGAACAAAATTTTTCTTAGATCATTCAGTATAGAAAGTAAGTGGGGACACTTTATGTATTACACATTATAATATATTTTTTTCCAACTCTTTTATTAATCCAAGGAAGCGTATAAGAACCTTATCTGCATTAGTAACTAACAAAATTATATAACACATTCGAGACAGATGTAAAGGGATTCTCTAGTAATACTAACTAACATTATTATAAAATACACATTAGCAAATAAGTAACGAACATACAATCACTAAATTCGAGGAAAGGCAGAAAGGGACGAAGGAATTTAAGGAATTTGTGATAGCAATGTCAATCTCCGGAAAAGTAGAAAAGGACGAAGGAATTTAAGGAATTTGTGAAAGCGATGTCAAATTCCGGAAAAGCTGAAAGGGATGAAGGAATTTAAAGAAAGTGAAAACACACATGTTTTTCAGACGGAATTTTCTAAAATTCATCCCTGCCATGGCTCACGGCGGCGACATCCCCCACTACGCACGACGACATTATTCCCACTACGACGCTACTTCGATCCGCCTACCGCAGCGCAGCCGATATATACGTAGTTGCGCTCCATGACTCTTCGGTTATATTGTTCGGTCGTTCGACTACTACAATTCGGTTATATCGTTCTGTCGTTCAACCAATTCACTTCGGTTATTTTTCATCGTTCGTCAGTTACACTACGTGGCTACTATACGTTACGTCTCCTTCTTATACGAATTTCGTTCTCTAATATTTTAAACGATTGTACAGTGTTACTTGGCAACTATTAATAAATTAGTTTTGTTAAGTTTAAATCAGTGTTTGTTCATATAACCCCGGCTGTGCTTCCCGGGCAGCCTCGCGTAATTCTAACTTAAATTCATTAAATTCTCTCGTGAGCCTCAAGATCTTACTACTACGCAGTCGACAAGTTCGGAGCTAATAAGGCTACCACTATAAACGTGAAACCTTTACCTTGGTTATTATTTACTAGAGGTGCTTACGAATCGCACGAGTTATTGTAACCATCCATTAAATAATAACTAGAGGTGCGTACGAATTGCACGAGTTATTATTCTGCATTACCAAATCATAAATTCCTTTATTCCGAGAATACGACGTGGTGGTAGGAAGTATCATTTTCGACGGATACTAGGGTCGTTTTATGATCCGCTTCGCGATCACTCGGATTTGAGAACCATTCCATCGGAGACGACTAGCACACGTGAGGCAGTTCCGTATCGTTTCGTACCCATCGCGACAAAAGAGAAGACCAGCAACCCGAGTGAATTAGCACTGTCCGATATCTGGGCGAAAGATACCCGAATAATTCTTCATTGTCTATCATCCATCAGCTCTACTGAAGAGGACGTTTCACCGGGAGACGGTTCGTATTAATGTCGGTCCCCTGCCACGAACAGCGCATAGCAGGTTACCGTCAAAATGACATGAATCTCACGAAACTAAAAGTTCTTCAGGTAAGTTCAGAGCTTATATTTTTTTTGAAGCCCGTACTGAGTGGGACGTTACAGTACGAATCCACGTGATCCTTTCCTGTATTTTCAAGATCCGAGGGGAAGATGAAGAAACTGCCCTGCTTTTTGCTCTTCAAACCCTATCTCCCTGCTAGAAGTTTCCAGGGAACTCGATCGCATATGCAGAAGACAAAACTATTCCCGGATCTCCCGAAGATATCTCCAGGTCATTTTGGGGTACCCAACGAATACTCTTACGAGATATGAATTGCATGCGTTTCAGCTGCCGGGTTCTGGAATAGGAACCGGATTCTCTTTCGCGCGACCGGTGTGTGTCGCAACAAACGAGCAACATTATGTATGCATCGTCATCGACATAGGATTTCTCCTAAGGCTTAGGTTCGACTGACTCGTTTGCAACGGCTGTTCGCACGAAACGCTTCTCCACGTCAGTCCTCCAGGATCTCACTGGAGTATTTGCTACTACCATCAAGATCTGCAACGACGGTGGCTTCAGGTAGGCTTACAATCAGACCTTTTTGCGCACACCGCCGCGATCTTCGTCAGGGCTTCATAGCGTCGCCCCGTAAGGACGAAGTGCCACACTTGCCGTTGACGGCAGAGTGTAGACGCGATGCTTCAGCGCCATTTTTTTAAGGACTACTTGCCTGTGAGTTGTTACACACTCCTTAGCGGTTTCGACTTCCATGGTCACCATCTTGCTGTTTTTAGCAACCAACGCCTTTTATGATATCCTATAAGCGTCGACTTAAGCGTCTTAACTTTGCGGTCGGTTCATCCCACAGCGCCAGTTCTGCTAACTAAAATTGGCCACTTGGCACTCTGATCCGAAATCCCTTATGTCTTCATAGTTCAAGCAAGCCAGAGGTCTCACCAATTTAAAGTATGAGAAAAGGTTGAGGTCGTTTCGGCCCCAAGGCCTCTTATCATCCGCTTTACTAGATGAGACCCGTTTACATTCGAAGAGAACGTGCGAGTGACAGTCATCTTGAGGGAAACTTCGAATGGAACCAATTACTAGATCGGTTGATTAGTTCTTAGCCTCTATACTCAGTACCGAAGATCGATTTGCTCGTCAGAATCGCTAAGGAGCTCCTTCTGCGTTTCTCCTGACTTCGTGCTGCCTAGGCATAGTTCGGAGCCGCATCATAACGCGGCTTATCCTCGCAAAGATGACCTTCATTTTCATTACGTCTTTAGGCTTTGCAATCCCAATGACTTGCGCACATGTTAGACTCCTTGTTCCGTGTTTCAAGACGGGTCTTGAGATTACCCAAAGCAATAGCATCGCAGACCGGTATTATTGTATATTACCCGCCCGAAGAGTCTTATTTTGAACAGTTAGTCATGCTCGGGAAGGGCACCATGTCTCTGTACCCGAGACGTAATATTCATATGTTTTTGGTTTACAGTGGTAATGATCCTGATGAACCGATCGAATGATCCTGATCCGATGGCGTCTTGACTGCTCTTCAATTGTCGGTTGCGGTATGCCCGCATCAGGCACGTTGATGTAGACAAGATTTCCGGTCGGCGTCACAGTGTTAGCAATGCACTTTAGGTACTCTACTATAGATCCTGGTATAGTAAAATTATCAGGAATTAGATTTAAGGACGACTCTTCATCGGCATAGCAATCTTCCACATTAACGGTCCCTACATAGTCAATTAGAGTTGCATTCAAAGTGCCCGTATATACGTGTATGAATGAACACAAAACAGTACCTCCATTCTGAGGCAAGGATACTCAAACTCTAGATCCGCATAAATACGTTCACATAATAATGGGAATGTTGAGTAATCAAGATTGTGACTATAAATATGCTGCGTGGGTGTTGTCCCAGTAAACAGGCTTTCCACGTAGGATGGTACATCAACCATGTTTTCCTTGGTTGTCTTCACAATTACGGGGTTTTGCCTTATCCGTGGTACTCGCACTTCGGTTAGGTCTACGATTTGAGGAGGAATCGCTGGTTAAGGAGTGTTCCCTAATTAAATAGCCTACTCCTAGGCATTAGTTCTCCACGCTGCGGTTTGAATTTTGTGTCGCTGCTCCGCTTCCGTCTCATCGTAACAACTCCTTGCATTTGCAGTCTTCTGCATGTTGTAAACTTACATTCTACGCTGGTTACGGTTCGTGGTTTTTCCATGAACTAGTGTCAATGTTAACTTGTAAGCATCTAATTTAAATGATTGCTCCGAAAAAGAACCAAAAATGATCGAGAATTCTCTAGGTGCACGTAACAACGACTGGTAGATAGAAACAATATATTGTAAAGGACACCCGTAGCGTGCCTGCACATGTGATACTTCGCCTATATCAGACAAACGCTACGCTATATCATACTTCTTGCCCCTTATGCGTTCGATGGTCTGTCGTACCTGATAATGGTGTATTTCTACACCTGGGAGTGAAACCACGCTTTCGGCATAGGTTCTGAAAAAATACCAAGCCCCGGAGGATGAAACAGGAGAACGATATCGTCATGTACCTTAGGATACATGCCCACGAGGAACCGCGTGGAGGTGCGTCTCATTGCTCGATCTTGCGACGGCCCGGCTATAGGACGACAGCATAATAGAAAAACGCCCGTGGACGGAAATCTAACTCACATACTGATCGAGCTGCGAAGACCTCGGAAATCGACCGTGTGAGCCAAAATTCACAGGAATAATAGCTGTTCGATGCTCCTTTTTAGCACTAGGCGACTATCTACCTAAGTTTGACTGTGCCACAGGAGCCGGCACGACGGTAAGTAGATAGGAACAGTATATTGTGAAGGTGGACACACTTGGGGTGCCTGCACCTATGCTACATCGCCTATTACGGTATACGCTAAGAAACCTCCTACGGACAGCAGTCACCACAGCCAAGTGACAGGACTCGGAACAGCCCAAAACTCCTGCCGGCGAGACAGGGTGAGCGGCTTAGCCACGACCAACATCATCGCAGCAACTAGTTATCACAGTACCACAATCCTTGACACTTGTTCCGTAGGATAGGATGGGAATTGTGGGATAGCGGATTTTTGGTAGAGTGTTGGGTTGTAGTTTAATAAGAAATTAATTTATTTCAGGGCCTACGATTCTGTAATTGTACAAGTCTCTTCATCTTTTATCAATGACTCCACTTGACTTTTTTCTTCCAAAGTATCAACTTTTCTTAACTTTTTTCATTCAAAACCAATGACTTTATCGCGACTTTTCTTTTGCCTACAATATTGATTAAATATCTGATTAATTTTCATTTAATAATTTAATAAAAAAGAAAGTTTCGATGCTTAATTGCCGAAATTCCAAAGGAAGCTGACACGACAAGCGTTAAAGGTAATCAAGAGTCCGTTTTCGTTAACATAACATGTAGCCAACGACCGTATGCTTCAAATTTTTTAATATTGGAAGTTTAAATAGATTTTATTTTGTGTTTATCAAGTTACAAACTTTGTAATGTTTAATCGATGTACTATGGTTTATATTGAATTCGATTAAGCTAATCTTATTTTACCGAACAATTTAATTATTTGGATAAAAAGAAGAAGCTCAATTTAATCACATATATACGTATTAGCCATATTCAAGAAAGAAAAAAGTAATTCGTAAGTCAGTAAAATAGATCGGTTTGTCACAATCTATATATGAAAATATATCTCCGAACAGATTACAAATAAATTATAAAATTATTCATCTCTGTGGAACGAACATATTATATACATTGTAATATGGAAGAAATATCGATGTTTTTCAATAGAAATATTTATACAAACATATTCTATTGATAAATCAAAGGTAGATATTGTATACATGGATATATATATTTATGGAGATATATTAATATACGATAGAATCGAAAAGCTTTGTTCCATCTTTACGTTCGAGAGAATGATTATCCGCACGGTAATGGAACGAGACGAATAAGAGACGAGAAAGCAAAAAAAGAAAAACAACAACGATCTTCCAATAGAAAATAGAACAAGAAGAAGAAGAATAAAGAGAAACAATAGCACGAAAGCAAATAATTAAATAGTTTCCCGGCCTTTTAGTCGAATTATTTTTACCAACTAATTATGTAGTAATTCGATTACACAGCGAACGCGTGAATATCCACGCATTTCATACCATAGCAGAATTATCTCGAGGATTCAACGGACTTTCCCTTCCTCTCCCTTTTTATTACTTACTCACTGACTCATTTGCTCTCTTTCTCCATATATCTATCTATCTTTCTTTCGTACTTAATATTTCTCTTTTGATCGAAGAAAACGAGTTCGCTGATCGTTCCACATGCATCTACTCGCTAAGGACTTCCAATCGAGTTTGATGTGATTTGATTTGATGATATTTGATTTGAGAGAGAGAGAGAGAGAGAGAGAACATGCTGTTCTTTCTGATGCCTTTTTTGTTAGCTCTTTTTCCTTCCTATCCCTTATACAATCCACCAATCAACGAATCGACCTCGTATCTCCTACTTCCCCCTTTTCTACAGCCACTCTATCGTTAGCCGTATTTGAAGAGAAAGTAACAATTATTATTCTTCGTCGAACTTTAATTTGTCTTACTTTGTTCAATTCTGTTCGTTAACCCTGGTTTTTTAATGGATTACGCCATAAAAATATTATAAAATAATTTTTGACTAATTTTAATGAACAAGCACGCATTTTAAAAACAAAGGTTTAATATACGGCGTATTGGTATCAAATATTTGAAAAATGCTTTTTCTTCAAAAAAATATCGTGTTAAAAAGTGGTATTTTTCGAGAACAATATCCACAAATAAATACCTTTTATAAAAATTTGAAACCAATACACTGTAAATTAAACTTTTGTCTTTAAAATGAGATCTTGTTCATCAAATTTACTCAAGAATTACTTCTATTCTCGTTGATGTTCTTTTCGACATTTTTTGCGAAGGAAAAGTATAATACTGCGGTGCACCTCGAAATTTGTAACAAAAGAGATTACACTACAGATTTTCATATAAACGTTTGAATAGTGTATTTTTATATCGGTGAAAATGCTATTGACTGCTTGATTCTGTAAGAAAATAGCTGATGCTCAAATTTTTTGAATATTTCCAAACGCAAAGAAATACGGTTTCAGAAGAAATTACGATGAATATTTTAATGAGCTTTGGTCAGATGTTTCTATGGTAACAATAAAAAAATACATGTTCAATCGTTTATGCCAAGTGATCTGAGATTCTAAATTGTTATTAAATTTGTGGAAAATGCATAGTTTTTCTTAGATTTTATTAACTAAGAAGATAGAGATTCTATTAGTAATGCAAGTACTTTGGCATGTGTCTAGATTCGTAATTCAAAAATTCTTATTATAATAAGAGTTTATAATAATCTGGTGGTTTTTTTTATTGTATCGATGTAAACGAAAATAGCGAACTAATTTACTCTTTTCTCCTTATTTGATAATTTTCTATCCAATCTCTTATATTTATTTCCTCCACTGATGGCTAAATTGAATTTGTGGTGATCTGTGCCAGATAGAACACAACAGTAGTATAATTTTGTTCGATGACAAATGCGTATAAAATATATACATTTGGTGATAAATTTTTTAAAATTAATAATTAGTGAACATATATATTATATTTTATTTTTAATAAAGATCAAAAGATGAATTCGTTTTCACATCATCTATGAAATTTTTCTTCCAGTACTATTTTGTTATGATTTCCTCTATAAGAGTTAACTTCGTATTATTATTGTTACTACTATTATTACTATAATAATATAATATAGTAACGAAAATGGTAATAATAAGCAGAAACAGAATAATGTACTTATATTGTATACATCGTGACATATATGATGACGGTAATTTATGATAACAACAGAAGGAAAAATGTATTATTTTAAACGTTGGTTTGACGCGCGAATTCTCAACAAATCGTGTCCTTGACAATTTCGACACGTGACCGCCCATCTAATACAAATGTCATATGAAGAAAAATACAAAACGTTTCTTTTGTTTTTGTCCGCTATCGTTTCTTCTTGTGTTACTACTTTATGATCGTTTGCTCCATTCGGTTTCTTACGATCAATCGAAGATAATTGTCTTTACTATTATAATATAAAATGTATTAAATAATATCTGGATGTATATAAATAATTTTTGAAGACAATATATTATTATATTATATTTTTATTATTATTGTTATATTATTATTATCAGGAATTATAGTAGAAGTTATAGTAGAAGTAGTATAGAATGGATTGCTCCTGCAGGAGAAATCATGTAAAACAAGCACTGAAAGTTCTACCTCATAAGTAGTGTGGAAATGAATTTATATTTTATTTAATTAACATATATTTGTATTAAAATAATATAAAATATAAGTATCCACTAATTATTTTTAAGAAAATATTAGAAAAATTCTTATTTTTTGTCGCAAATTTATATAACATTTCCTATATGTGTCAATTATATTTATTATTTTCTATACATTTATCGTGCAACAAATGCGTATCTAGCACGGACCATTGCAAGACGCACGCACTATCAAAGGAAGATATACATAAGAGAAATCGAAAAATGTGTGTTCACAGTCTACTAAACTACTTACTTTAACCCACACGAAACCAATTGTTATGTATGTGTGAGAGGGGAATAACTAAACAAGCTTATACGCCGATAAGATAGATGCATGATTGGGACAGCGTTCCTCGCTTGTATTTGTAATTCATATATTGTCCATACCTGTCGCTGAAGTTACGGACGCTTCGAATGAAAGATAGTGAATAAAATTAAATTGTATTAAATACTACATAATTCTATTATACTTCCATACATTTTTGTGCATCGATGTAGTTGCAAAGTTGCTATTACAAGTTTTGTTTGATAAAACTCTAATTTTGAATGCACTGATCGATGCAATTTTTGACCCTATACAAAATACGTTAATAATGTTACCTCTTAAAATTGTTAATTTAGGTATTATTTTAATTTCAAACATGGTGAATTATTTCAATGTTCATTGGCACCCTTGCACCTACATGCCGTGTGTTCAAGGAGGAGGATACCATCTGGCCATGTAAGAAAAAAAGTAAGAGAGAGTAGGCAGCCCTGTTTGGGAGGGGTTCAATGGTAGTTCTGTGTCTCTGTGAGACAATTAATAGAGGCGGCAAAAAGAGTATCGAAAATTAGTGAACTTTATTTGGTCCATTCTTCTATCCTCTAATATATCCAAGCTCTATCCAACCTTATCCACTCTCCAATTCATTTGATTACATATAATTTGAATAATTGATATTCTGTGAAAAAAGCATAATACATTATACAAAAAATAAAAAATGATAATAATTATAAAAATCACAGAAATTAATTATTTATTTAATGTAAATAAATGAAAATACATGAATATCATATTAATTAATTACTTGTTTAATCCAAATTATGTGAATGAATAAAGATGTTATTTTTTTCGTAATTATAATATTTATTTACGTGTAGATAGGTATCAACTGGAACGATAGAGATCAGGATTCTCGTTTTTTTCTCACAAAATGAATTTATTTTATTGTGGTATATCAAAATAATGGGATCTTTAATACCATTATTTTTTATCTTCATTCTATCCAAATTGTTTAGCATATTTCGTTTATAAAATTCTTTTATTGAATATCATCATATTAAAAATCTTTATCTTTATCATATATTGCTAAGTCATTCATAAAATAAATATTTTCGAAAAGAAATTCATATGAAAGAATTCTAAGAACTAATTGAAATTGTTTAAACCTCAACATGTTTTCTTTCTCTCTCTCCCTCACTTTGTTTGACCAACAAAATTGATTAAATATTTAATTAACTTTTATTTAAAAATGTAATAAGAAAGAATGTTTCGATGTTTAATTATCGAAATTCAAAAGGATGTTGACTCAGCAAGCCTCAAGGGCAATCAATTTTGTTTACATTTCAAGTCGTCAATTATTGCGAAAATAAAAATTTTCAAGTATTGACAATTTAAATTAAGATTATTTTAAGTTTTTCGTATTGAGTTAAGAGCTATAAATTGTTTAAAAAAATGCGTCATCGATTAAATATTAATATACTGTACTCCATCCATATTATATATTCTTTAAATAACTACAAAATTCACGGAAGTATTAATGTTTTAATTTTAGACGTTCAGAAAGATAGATCTTCGATGTTTACGTGTCAGATCTGAAAGAAAGTTATTTTGATAACAGTGAAGTCATTGTAAGTAATCAACTACTCCGTATTCAAAATTTAACCGTATTATAATGTTAAATAAAATTATTTTACGATTAACGAGCGTTACTAATCGTTTTTAATATTCTTTAATATACTTACATTAATATTCTCGTAGAGAATCAACGTTTCATCTTTAGTAATTAGTTTCTTTAAAAAGGATTCTTTGAATTCATATGTTTTGCTACAGGAGCAAATCGCACATCGAAGCACGTTAAGGCTGTTCATAACCTCTGATTTTATAATGATTTATGTCATCAATGAGAACAGACGTAATTCTCGACCGATTTTGACGATCAAAGCCTCATTTTAAATACGAAGATTTCGTCTAGGACACATCTTCATCAAATTTTTGGAAACGCTTTATTTTCTTTGAAAAAAATTGTGTTAAATAATGGTATTTTTTATGTAGAATAGTTTATATAAAAATAAAAAGCTTTTTCAAAAATTCGAAAAAGTATTTCCGAGATTGAACCTTCATTTTTAAAATGAGATCTTGCTAATTAAAATCGGTCAAGAATTCCTATTATTCTCATCGATAACGTAAATGCTGTTTCCGACATTCTTCGCGAAGAAATACTTTTGTAATGTGAAGCTCTTTGAAATTTGGAACGAAAGAGAACCTCCAGTATTGATTTTAATATTACACAGAGTTGTATGGCATATGTTCTATGTTTGTGAAATAGCGATTGCCTGCTTCTTTGTGTGCGTAAATAGCTGATGCTCAGATTTTCTGAATATTTCCAAACGTAAAGAAATGCGTTCTCGAAGGTCGCACGGAGAAGTAACTTACTCGGTCGTTTTAATGAGCTTTGGGCAAATGATTTTATGTAAAAAATAATTAAGTACGACTTTATACATTAAAACACTGGAGGTTCTGCAAACAATTTATAGGACATTTGCAAATATCTGGATTCGCAATTCAGGAATCGTAGGTATTCGAGGCTAGTTGATTCCAGTGATACTTTATCAATGTAAAGGAAAATAATGAATTAATTTATTCTTTTTTCTTTATATGATACTTTAGTAAGCTTTTACTATCCCATCTCTTATATTTATTTTCTCCACTTTTGGCTGCGCTAGATAAGATATAGCAGTAGTACAATTTTGTTCGATGACAAATGCATATAAAGTATGTACATTTGTCGATTATTTTTTCAAAGTGAATAATTAACGGGCATATACATTATATATTATTTTTAATAAAAATCAAAACACTAATTCGTTTCCACATTGCCTATGTGATTTTTCTCCTAGCGATATTTTTTATGATTTCCTCTTTAAGAGTCCACTTAACACTAAATCTACCGACATTTCATGTATATCAAATTCTATTTAGAAAAGTTTTATTTACATTTATGCATTTTCAGCACATATTTTACAAATTACAGTATTTTGTATCGCACATTTGCTGCATAAGTTTTTTTTACATTTTATACAAATTTTGTTAGTCTTATTGACTTTATAATATATTATTTGACAAACTTTCCATCCAGATGAATCTGTAGCTGCATTTGATGAACATTCTTTGGTTAGCTGTCTCTCCTTTGGATATTCGGTCCCAAGCTCTTCTGCCAATTGAAATAAAAATTCTTGCCTCGATATTCCTCCATCCGTCGTTTCTTTGTATAAAATCCAGGCATTTACCTCGGCTAAATCTAAGATATTGAAAAATACGTGTACAGGCCATCTTTGACATTTAGATTTTACACAATATTTTCTGGCCAATTGATCGGTTACATCTACACTGAATTTTGTGCTATTGTAAAATCTAATTGTCTCTGGTATACGGATGTCACTTATCTTAATTTCAACGAATAAATGCATTGAACTAAGTATAAATACTTTTTTATTGTTTTTAGCTTTTTAAATTATAAGAATAAAATCTTTCGATTTGTATAATATTGTTGAGAAGCGTGTCTCACTATCCTTTGCCTGTCTCGCTAAATTTGGTAGCTCCCTTTTATTTCTGCGAATAGTTCCAACAAGCGTAGTTTTTTTTGCTTGAAGTTTACTCGCTAATGACACGCTTGTAAAAAAGTTGTCAGTTATTATATTTCACCCATGTCCCGTATATGTTTTTACTAATTTCATAGTTACAAACTCCCCAAATTGAACCGATGATTCCCTCCCTTCCTCTTCTCTGTATATCTATATATATATATATATATATATATATATATATATATATATATATATATATATATATAGATGTGAAAATCTAAAGATATCGGAAACGACCATAAATTAGATTACATCAAAGGAAACTCGGAGCAAGTATTACCTAATCGATCAATAAGTCAATATCGTTTATTCCGCAAAGTCGATTTACCAATAGATTCGAAAGAATATTGTCGTAATAGAGATCGTGATAACAATGATACATTATAATAATCTTTTATTATATGAATTCTATATTTGAATTTCTCTCTCCCTCTCCCATAATATTCATTACAATTCGATCATGATAATCTCCTTTTGTTTTACCAAACAATTTAATTATTTGGATAAAAAGAATTTGGATAAAAAGCTCAATCTATTCATATATATACGCATTAGTCATTTTCAAGAAACTTTTAAGTTAGCAAAATAGATCGATTCTTCACAATCTGTATATTAAAATATATCTCCAGACAGATCACAAATAAATTATAGGATTATTAATATCTGTGGAACAAACATATTATATACAATATAGTATGGAATAAATATCAATCCTTTTCAATATAAATATTCACAAAAACGTATTCAAGTGATAAATCAAAGATAAATGTGATATAAATGAATACATATATATATATATATATATATATATATATATATATATATATATATATGGGATGGAAGATTCTAACGCAACTTTTAAGTATGTATGCGTATGAGACAATCCGATCGACAGTTAAACAAGAGTTGGAAGATTGTCGAATTAGTTACTTGTGTGTATGCATGTTTAAAATAAGTAAGTCTATCAGTAGCTGCTCGAAAAGATTGAAAATATTAGCGTTAATTAGTTGTGTGTGTGTTTGTTTGAGATAAAATGATCGAGAGTCGAATACATTATTGACTTTCGTATTTCAACTGTGTTCTTCATTATACGGTCAAATCATCGAAATTATTTAAAATCTGAATAATTTATTCAATGACGTAACCTACATATGTTGTTACATTCATAAACGTTCTTTTACATGCTCCTTGATATACACATATGTACACATGTATATATTAATGTCCATCTTCAAATTCATTATTTTTCAATGATAATAAATTTAGTAATTATTACAATAAAATTAAATAGAAACTTTTATTTATATATTATTGTTAAGTCAAGTCAATGAATCATAACAGAACGCGAATAAATAGATTATTATTTTTTTTTTGTAAATATAATATTGATTTATACACAGATAGGTTTCGACTAGAACGATGGAAATCAAGATTCTTGATTCATTTTCCGCAAAATGAATTTATTTTATTGCACTAAATCAAAGTAATGGGATCTTTAATACCATTCTTTTGTTGTCTTCATTCTATCCAAATTATCTAGCAAATTTCATTTATAACATTCTGTTATCGAATATCATCATATTAAAGATCTTTATCTTTATCCTGTATCGTGAATTCACTCATTATAAAGTAAATATCTTCGAAAAGTAATTCATATAAAAAAATCGTAAGAACACATCGAAATTTTTTAAATCTCTATATATTTTCTTTCTCTCTCTCTCTCTCTCTCTTTCTCTGTTTTTTCCCGATTATCATTGTACTAAATATCAATATCCTAATATTACATCAATCAATATAAAATTTAATAGAAAATCAATTAATTATAAAAATTTATTTGGAAACAAATTTATATATAAAAAAAATAAGAGAGAAATAGAGAGGAAAAGAGAGATAGAGAAAGAATATAAATAAATACTAAAAATAAATATTTAAATCGTCTCCTTCGAATCTTAACAACATATTGATATATTTCATCTCCCATATATTTTGTTACGAATGCCTTTTAGTTTCTTATTAAAAGATAGTTCGTGCATCTATCCATAGGAAGAGCGGAAGAGTGTGAGAGAGAGAGAGAGAGAGAGAAAGAGAGAGAGAGAGAGAGAGAGAGAGAAGATAGGTATGCCGATAAAAGTTATAAGAACCAGCATACTTTACATTTTTTTTAAGCTCAACTTCACATTTTTAGCTGTGATATTAAACGATGTTTGCATACTTTTTTCTTTCTTTTTTCTTTCTTTTTTCTTTCTTTTTTATATTCTTTTATTCATTTTTTTCTTAAATCAGTCCTCTTACTATGTTCACAACTTTTTTATACCATAACATAAATTCTTCTGCGTTAATCTATTCTTCTAGCCTTGTTTTTTGATGGGTAATGAGTAAACAGAAAGTATTGTGATTCGTTATTTAATATCGATAATTTTAACATAATAGAAACTTTTTGATATATGATTTTATATATATATTTATTTATTTCAATAAATACACGCGTGAATATATTGACTATAATGTTTACAATATAGGGATAGAGTGTTTCTGATCGCTTAATTAAAGGGTGATTGAAAGGAATCATCTTTATATCATGTCTTTTTCTATCATGAATATATATAAATATATATATCGAAATACATTCATATATATATATATATATATATATATATATATGTAAAGAAAGTATACTTTCTTTAGATAGATTTGCCCCGTCCTTCCTTTGTCTTTTGTTATCTACAAATTCTTTTGTTATCTACAAATCGAGCCATGAAGATTTTTGGAGAGAAACGGGCAGTAAGAAAGAGAACGCCACGAGAGAAGTAGCACGAGAGTGTAGTGTGAAATTTAACCAATGTAAATAATAAACGTAAATTGTTGTTTCTTTTGTTAAAGAAACTTATTTTCTTTTATTACCTCACCTTGCCTATCCGATTTATTATATATATATATATATATAAATATATATATATTTAAAATAATATATCAATATTGTTGACAATACTCATATGATTTTTCATTCTTCAAATGATACATGTCAGAATTTAGTGACATTCTGATAATTAGTTTACAGGTTATAGTGGTTTTAGTGAGCCCAGTTTTGTAATTTTCAAAACAATAGATAGAAGAGGATTTCGAGTATTTATTAAACATTGTTTTTTGATGAGAAAAAATACTGTTGAAGCAAAACAGTGGCTTGATAAGTGTTATGGTGCCTTTGGGAAATTAACTATTATTGACTGCTGAATATGAACAAAATCGGCAGTTGTTCCGGAAAACATAAGAAAAG
The DNA here is from genome assembly GCF_912470025.1 of Vespa velutina. NCBI lineage: Eukaryota > Metazoa > Arthropoda > Insecta > Hymenoptera > Vespidae > Vespa > Vespa velutina. The sequence goes on from NW_025920071.1 coordinate 299,489, forward strand.
TCCACAAAATAGTTTTGAAAGGTCGAAAAGTGAAGTTGCATGTTATAACTGATAACTGAAAAATATCAGAAGATAGTGTGTTTACAATTTTATAAGAAAATTTGAGCATATGTAAGCTACTTTCGAAGTAGGTGCCGGAATAAAAAGAACGACGCATCGAGGATTCAGAGCCTTGTTTGGAGTTGTTCAAGCGTGATAAAAAAATTTCTTGCGTCGGTATGTGATAATGAATGAAACATGAATCTACTACTACACACCTTGCTCAATCGTAGAAGTTATTGCCAAAACAGAAACCTATTTTGAGAGCAAAGAAAATTTGTTCTACAAAAAAAAGCATCGAAAAGTAAGAGGAGTGTTGAAATGAATGTATCACCTTTGAAGGAGAATATGTTGATGAATAAAGTAGAATTTCTAAAAAAAGATTTATTTTTCCTAGCTAGACCGAAGACTTATTGATTGATGTTATACAGATTGTTATGCATATTATGTAGGTGGTTTCAATCGTTACTGGGCAACGGAAACCATGTTAAATTTTCAAAGCTGAATAATTGCAAGAGCGTAATTAATTATATATTCAATCATTGTTTTCTTTATATTATTAATGTTTTTAGATTAGTTACTGTATCTTCGGTCGGTAATTCATTACACATTTCGCTCAATAGTTTCATTTTAAATTCGTCTATTTTTCATGATAAGATCAGAATGACGAGTCGATTTTGAAGGTATAAAAAATAGTTGACAGACGCATGATCTGTTCTTTGTTCGTTCATGGAAGGAAAAGAAGAGACTGAAATCTAGAGTAAGTGACATGGAACTGCGCGGATAACGAAATAACGAATAGGATAAAGACCGAAAAGGAATCAATTAATCTTTATCGAAGAGAGAAAGAAGAAAAATAGAGGGACATATATAATATATATATATTTACATATTATATACATAAACACAGACATGGTAACAAAAAAGAGAAAAGAAAAACAATCGACAATCCCAAGTATGGTTTCGTGAGGAGTAATAGGAAATGAGTAAAAAGAATGTATGAGAGAAGAAGAAAAAGATAAAGAGAGAGAGTGATAGAAAGAAAGAGAGAGGGAGAGAGAGAGACAAGGGGTTTGTATACAGACACGTAAACTGATAGTCGATAATCCTTCTCCCTCTTTCTTCATATCACGGATAGAAAATATTGACGCGATATAACGACCATCAGGCAAGCGACATTAGGCCGTCTTTACTACCTGGATAATATATCCGTTCTATTCTGGTATAGAAGTGAAATAACATTTGGATTAACAAACCGTTATTACTAAAACCGACCTTTCTCTCTCTCTCTCTCTCCCTCCCTCTCTCTCTTGTTTTTTTTTCTTTTATATGAAAACAAAAAAGAAGAAAAAGAAGGAACATTGGCGTAATTTTCATTAGAATAGAAACTTTATCAAAGAAATTAACTAATACCGATAATTATACTTTTCAATGTTCACTTTCACATCGATTGGAATTTATACAAACTTATAGATTTATTTTCTCGAGTTTACAAATAGATAAAAACAGAAAGAGAGTGAGAGAGAAGGAGAGAACGATTATCAATCTAAGCACCTAACTCACTCCATCCGGATATAATTACGTGAAAAATAATTATTCGCGCATGCGTAACTATTAATACTTAGTTGTTATAATGAAAATTACGTAGATGTTTACAAACATATACTGAATTTTTCATTTGTTAACGATTCGATGATTCTCAATTTCTCGCTTTCGTGAGTGAAATATCGATGGACATTAGTTTTCGATTATATAGAAAAAATATCGTTGCAAAACAAATAGAATCGATTAGAAGAGAGATAGGTGTTATCTGGATTAAAAGGAAAACAAAGATACGATTAGAGTAACCAGCTAAAATTTCAAAAAGAAATAGTCGAATTGATAATCGATAACATCTTTGAATCCAGTGGAACAGATAAAAAGTATCAATGGTATCCAGTAGTTCAAATTTTAATCGAAAGATATAGAATGTCCCGATTTAACTAAATAGAATGGTTTAAAATATTTTAATTATATTACACATACTCTTTTTCTTTATCCATAATTTTTAATCTGAAATTTCGAATCCTCCATCTTTTCTTCTCTTTTGTATTTTCCAATTGAAAAAAAAAAACAGAGAATATGATCTCGATAGAATATTTCTTGAATATTGAAACGCATTACTTTCAAAACCATGTATATATATATATATAAGAATCTGATTGTAAATTAGTTTTAAGTATAACATAGAATATATGATACTTTAACAATGCGTTTCATGTAACGCACGATAGAAAACAGATGAACTAATAATCGGTAAGCGCACTTATAGGTTGTTGTAAACACGAAAATAATAATCATTTGATGAATTTTTAGAGAATCTTATATATGTGTATATATACTTATGCGATAAATCTCGAAGGATAGGGAAGATTGAGAGATAGAGCGAGCGAACGTGAGAGAGAAGGAAGATGCTCAGATGGATTAATACACTGGAGTCCGTTATGTTACAAACCGCCCGAAAAAGCTGTTAACTGGGATGACGCTTGGTTTTACGACGTCGAGCAGAAATATGATCCTTCGTGAGCATGCAACAATCTGTACGTAATAAATGATCTCAAAGGGTCATTATGCAGTTAACTTCAGCAAGGTCCATTCACGTTATCAACACTATTATTATGTATACGTGTACGAGTTTCACGTACGAGTGAGGCGATGGATTTATCAAGAAATTTAACAATGCAGACGAGTAATAAAATCTGATCCTATTCTATAAAGTCCATTATTGTGTATTGCGTGTTTGCTTTACTGGTATATTCGGGTCTGATTGTGACAGAAATGAATTCTTTCATTATAATGATCCTTTCGAATAAACGAATTTATTATAACTTAGGTATAATAATATAATTTATGTAATAAATAATTTATAAATTAGGTATAATAATATAATATATTATAATTTACTATAACTTAGGTATGTATGTACATACGTAGATATGTGATATATAATGGATCGTATCCGTATCCTCTTCGACAAAGGTTTCGACGAATGCGCACTGCACTGCAACCTAATATACATATATATACTTATACGTATATAGGGCATATCATTATTGATATATCATTTTATTATGAAAAAAATTCAATACACAAAATGTGTATATTTTCTATCCTTTATGTAGTACACTACTTTTGTAGCATCATCAAGTTCTATTCAAGCGGAATAATCGTTGCAAAGTGTCTCGTAATAAAACGAGTTAACGAGGAAAAAGAGAGATAGAGAGTGAAGGAGAGAGAGAGAGAGGTAGAAAGTAGATTTCATTTGTCAGACCCATGGTGAGATATTTCGAACGTTACAACGATTTTCATATTGTTAAAGTTGGTGTAATCGTAAAAATAGGTAACCGTATCAAAAAACAGTATTTGACGAGTATTCGTTGAGCATTCTCGCTAAGTAACATCAATTATGTTCGTATACTATACGACAGCTGAGCAAATGAATTATCTTCTCGTCGTTAAACATCCATTAGAGCTAATCAATTCACATATCGTTAGATATTTGAACCGAGACTAGGGACTATGTGTTCCCACGTCATTACTTATTTGTTCTCTATTTCCTTTGTGCCTCCCGAAACTGGAGGACGTATCGATAAGCAAATTGACTTGATACATTTCAGTAATTAATATTAATTATGTATACTATTAATTATGCATTACCGTACGTAACTAGCTTCGCGAGAGACGAAACATCATGAGCTGACATAATTATGCGTAATACACGATTTATAATAAAATAAAGATATCACTTACTACCTACGAGAGAAACGGCAAGAGAAATTAACACTAGATTTACCAGACCAGTCATTTTGACTGATCATGCAATTTAAATTCAAAATTCCTACTGCACGTAACATTTGTTTTCTGAAATGAAGTTGTAACTTTTGTAGCTATAAATAGAGAATACATTTTATGAACTTAATATTACATTATATATAATAGTAACAAATATATTTTTTGTTATTGACACTTATACCAGTACCAGTCAAAATGACTGGTGCACGTTTCTATGAAGAAATTCTGTAAAAAAAGACATTGGGGAAGCTATAACAATTGATGGGTACTGCAATGTTTTATCGACACGGAAATATGATTTCTGTAGAATCATGAGACCGATACATTACATATGGCGCCCCATGCGTCATTCGTTCCTTTATCGGCATTGATCCGATTATGCGCAGTATTTATTTAGGAACCCGGCCGAGCGTTGCGGCCCATACAAGAATATAATGCATTATTTCGAGCATTTACCTTGTAAGTGGCGATGGTCGAACAGTCTTGTTTCGAAATTCATTCTACACACACGAAATAAATTCTTAGTACAATCGATCTCAAAGCGTAATTATTCAACTTTATCCCCATAGTTATACAGGTAAGAAAAATGTATGTGTATATTGGAATATTCAAAAATTGATTCTCTTGTAAGAATACTAAATACTGAGAGAGTTACTTGGTTTCAACTTTTTTTTAGCGATCGTCAGGCTCTAAAAATGGAAAAACGAACAAATGTCTCTAGAAATTTGAAAAATACAATCAATATACTTCAAGAATGTTCAAATGTAGCAATTGATGAATTGTATGATAGAGACGGCGAATTATTGGAGAGAAAAACTGATCCATAAGGCAGTGACTATTGAAAACAGTGCTATTATCGAGATCAGTGATGAGGAAATTCCTGATAAAGAAAATATAGATCAGTCAAACGACATTAATTGTGAAAATATTCCAAACAAATGTACGAGACTATGCATGCGATGTCAATGATGAAGACGAAAGTGAAAGTAACGTACCAAATAAGCAAACTGAAATTGCTTTAGGCGGGACTATTTGGAAAGGAATTAAAGAAAGTGTTGTTTCTGGTAGATAACCAATTCAAAGTTTTTTCAAAATATACACGGACCAACAGCACATGCTAAAAGAAATATTATGAAGGGGAATCTAAGTAGTGCGTTCCTATTACTGATTGATAACCATATTTTGGAACATGTACGAATTTGTACAGAGTTAGAAGCCTCTCGAGTTTTGGGGAAAAAATGGACAGTTACGCAAGCAAAATTGAAGGCGTTTTTTGCAATATTGTACGCTCGTAGAGCGTCCGAAGGGAATAATTTGAGGCTTCAATATTTGTGGAAAAACAAATAGGGACCATCATTTTTCTCCAGCACTATGAGTAGAAGCGATTTTACTGAGATTCTGCGATATATTTGTTTCGACAAAAGAAATCAGAAGAGTCTACGTTTGCAAACAGACAAATTCGCTTTAATCTTAGCTGTTTGGGACAAATTTATTGAAAGCAGTCAAAATCGCTTCAAACTGGGAGCTTATATTATCGTAGATGAGCAACACTTTCTGACGAAGGGCAGAGGCAGATTTGCCTAATATATGCCAAACAAACCCCATAAATATGATATAAAATTCTAGCTGGCGTCTGATAAACAGATGAAATATGTGGTAAGTGGGTTTCCGTATTCAGGAAAAGACGAGGCTCCAGATGCATCAATCCCTCTACGCGAATTTATTCTAATGAAACTTCTTTAGAATAAAAGTATGACGGGTCGAACAGTGACAACCGATGATTTCTCAACAAGTTTTACTTTGGCGTTAAAATTAAGATCTGAAAATACCTCGTTGCTTGGAACAATACGTGCAAATGAAAGCAAATTGCCGAAAACCTGCAATCTGAATAAATATGGAATGGCTCGTTTCTCAACGTCGTTATATCAATCCAATGAATGCACACTTACCATTTACAAGAGCAAACCAAATAAAAAAGTACTTATACTAAATACAAAGCATAAACACGTCATAATTAATAAAACTGCTAAGAAATTTCCTGAAACTGTATCGTTTTATAATAGAACTAAATTTAGTGTCGATGTCACTGATCAAATGGTACGAAAATATACCGTGAAATCAAGTTCCAAAAGGTGGCCACTTCAAGTCTTTTTTAACATTTTAGATTTAGCCAGAATAAATTGCTGGATGTTGGAGAAAAATACAACAGGAGAAAATATCACATGTAAAGAGTTTTTGTTTTGATTAGCAGAAGAGCTTCCTTCAGAATATCAGACTTCAAGGCAAAAACCACACGAAGCCGATATACCAACTACAAGTGGCACGGTTCCTGCACGCAAATAGTGTCAAATAGGACATTGCAACAACAATAAGACTACAAAAATTTGCAATTCATGCAAAAAAAGTGTATGCGGAAAGTGTACACACAGCAAAATCTACATATGTAAAAATTGTGATGGACAAACTGTAAACAATTGAGCGTTTTGTTTTTTGATAATGACTATGAATCCATTTAACTGTTAAAATCGATATTAATCAACTTTTTTGTCATGTTTTAAGTGTGAATAAAGACTGGAAGCCTCAATAAGAATTTTTTTTACATCAGACATTCTGACTTTGTTTTGGTAGAAACAGTATATTAAAATAGCCGGTATATCTAGTGTTAATGAATATTGATAGACGTTTAAAAACATGATCAGGAACTATTATCATTCATGGAGGAATTATCGTTGACGGGAGAATTCGATGTTTCGATAAATTATAATTAATTTCTCATAAATATTCTAATGTCATCAGTGTTCTTCCCAACAAATACATACACATAGACAGAGGATAGATTCATCCCATAGGCTAAAGTTTCACTGTCATTACTATATCTCGGATTACTATTCATTAAAAGTAACTTTTGAGTGACTTTGCTATTTCATTTTATGACATCCCCATAACACATAACACGTGCTTTTTCTTAAATTAAATATCAATCCCAACCCCCATCCCACCCTTTTCTTACTCTCCCACCCTCACTCTAATACTTTTCGACGAGTCATCACAAATTGGAAGTAAATTAGGTACCTACTTATTTATTTCCAGCAAGTTTTCTTGGAAATGATAACGATCATTCGAAACGATGGATTTATCGATCGATCGACGCTAATTTACGAACCAAATAACGCGAGTCTAATACGAAGTAAAAATAGATGAGACATGTCAGATCTGACCAGTGATATATATATATATATACGTTTCATATTTACGTTCGAGGGAATGACTATTTGCACAGCAATGGAATAAGACGAATAAAAGACGGGAATTGGGAGGATGGGGGACCAGGTTGGACTGGGGGATGGGAGAAATGGAGTTGGGTGGTTTCATTTCTCCCAATCAAACTTATTTTTCCTTTCCATATATGTACCAATGTGTATATATGTATATTATAAGCATGTGCGTTCTATAAATGTATTCTTCTTTATGAATTTCCGCGGAAATTTCGAACGATAGTTTTCTCGAGTCTTTTTTCATTCTTCAAAAAAATGAAACAATAAAGAAAGAAAGCAAAAGAAAAAGAAATAGAACAACAATCTTCGAATAAAATATCGAACAAGAAGAAGAAGAATAAAGAGAAAGAGTAGTACGAGAGGAAGTAATTAAGTAATTTCTCGGACTTTTAGTCGAATCGTTTTTACCAACTGATTAGATGATCCAACTGAACACGCGAGTATCCACGCGTTTCATACGATTACAGAATTCTTTCCAGTATTTAACCAACTTTCGTCAATCTATCTTCTGAACTAAATAAATTTGTTCCATCAAGATACACATTTAATTATTAATCCTGGGAATAATACTCCTATGATCAAAATAGATGTCAAAGTTACAATCCAATCGCTAGATCAAAATTCGCACTGATTAACTTCCGAAAGCCTACTAAAGTGTTAAGGACCGACCAAACAACATCATCCTATTAATGTGCAAAATACTGTCCAATCAGCGAGCTGCAATGAGCAAATACGAAAGTGTCCAACCGATGTATTCCCAAGACACCGATTATTAACCGATTATTTGGTTTTGATTGTTTTTCAATTTGATTATTAATGTTCTTCAATAGTGCTAAAGATTAGCCAATTACGAAGATCGTAAAAGAACACGTATATTTGAATTAATTGTAAGAACAGATACAAAAAACTGAATAATTATAAATTTTCTCTAGAAGAAAGACTAGCTACTTATGTTTAATAACGAGATAACAATGAAGCACTAGCCCGATGAAAAAATGACGTTACTGAAAAGCTACGATTCGGTGTACGACGACTATCGATGAAATTTTTATAAGAATAATAAAAACGTTAAAAAGTGAAACAAATACTAACATTACAAAAATAAAATAGGATAATCCGATATAGAAAATGTCACTAGGAATTTATTTTCACGAATATTTTTTAAACGTAACGATGCCATATCTTCTCAACATTTATACGCGAAAGTCGCGTTTTTGAAAATTGATTATTATATAAAATAAGGATGTACATTAGAACAAATATTCTTATTACTTACAATTAACGAGACGACGAAGCTTGATCGCAACCTGTACCATAGAGTTATAAAAATTACCGGTGGAGTGAAAGGAAGGAGACTAATTGGATCGTCACTCATGCGTATTATGTCACAAAGCTTGTAATTTGTCGATCTATTATATTGAAATATCGAAATATTAAAAATATGATACACGAATTTAAAAACTGTCCAAAGGAATATCTTGTTAGTCCAACCTAAATAAGAAAATTAATCAATTCAGTTTGATGCTTGTAGAAATAAAGCTCATAAACGTGAAGACAACATTTATAAGGAAAATTATGTTCCATGTGCATATCTTCTATTTTCGAAGTTATTACAACGAAAGTATTAATTGTGAAGTTTTCACTCTGTGTGTGTATGTGTGTGAATAAATATATTTCATTCTTTTCGATAGTACAGCATTTCTCATCCAATTATTATCAAATTATGATAAACATTACTACGATTGTAAATGACGTATCATTCAATATTTATAAATAAATCATCGACAAAGTATTATTTTTTTAGAGATATGCATAAATAGAGAAATACATAAATAGATAAATCTTTCGAATTATTCAATTTATTAATTAATTATTTCGTTCGTAGTATCGAAATGTGAATGATCTTTATACGTATGATACATGAGTTTATTTTATAATTCTGTATTTTTAGAAAATGTAATTATTTCATTAGTAAATTTTTGTTTCCATTTATAATCCGTATTAATTACATTTGTCAAGATTTTGATGCTTCCACATGTTTTTATTAGGTTGGAAACTATGAGACGCGCGTTGAATGAAAATAAATAGCTAAACAAAAACGCCCGTTTCATAGTTTCCATCCTAATATTATATGCTTTTATTGTTTTTAATTGAAGAAATTAATATATGCATTGACACTCGGTGTTCACACAGTAATGTAATGTAATTGAATTACGGTGGATGATTTCGATTCCCTGCTGATGATCTCGTCGCCATCTTAGACGTCTGGATTTTTCTAACAGCCTCGTCTAAAATATCAATCGATATCAGAATGCGCAATGGCAAAGGCCTCGTTCGCAAGTTGGCACAAACTTTTGCGTCATAATTCATCTTCTATTTTCTTGCTTTTTGAGTAAGATCGCTAACTTTACATTAAGCATACATCGTACGGCTGTTGGCTCAAATATGTCACCAATAAATCTAAAAATCTGAAAATTAGAAGACACATGTTCCATAGGGAATACATCAAATAACGAAGTGAACGATATCGACATGTCCACTAATGCTTCAATCTACCAAGCTGAGTCCCTATCTACTAGCAACAAGAAGAAATCTAATACAAACACAGATATGAAAATCCACGCACGTTCCATCAATCCGAGATGTGTCTACAAGATATACCTACGTACAACTCATATAGTATTCTCTGTGAAACCGATGCTATACCAACAGATAACACCAAAACAAATGAAGACACCAAAACAAATGAAGAAAATAAACCACCTCCTATTTACATTCTTCCTCAAGTCATTGAACCTCTGATAGAATTACTTATGCAACAAGCAAGTAACAACAATTTTACTTTAAAGCAACTCAAAGATAATCAGACAAAAATCCAATTATCATTCTCGGATCACTATGGGAAAGTAATAAACGAGTTGAAAAGCAAAAACGCAAATTTTCACATATGAATACGGATATGGGTATGAAATGGTAAAAGCAATTAGAAGAATAAAAAGGAATAAAAAAAAAAAATAATAAAGAAAGAAAAAAAAATCTAAAATTAATGGTAACATATTAATATTTCTTACGATTTAATGCGTAATTTATATTTGACATCTGAAGTATGCCAGGAGATTTAAACGGCGCAAGCTGTGGAACAAAGTTACTGATATGAGACGATGACAGGAGGGAGAAGGAGGAAGGATATTTCAGGATATACTATCTGAATTGATCGTAACTTCCATTTGTTGAAGAAGAGTACGTCATAAAAATTTGAGAAAAATTCCGAAGAAAATGATCGAGAGGAAAGATGAACATAAGATTGAAAACTGCGATCGCTCTGGCTTATATGAAAACGCTTATATTCTTCAATTATCTGTTTTTGGTAAGATTAATAATATTATATTTTTAAGGAATTTTTAAAATGTTAATACTTAAATCATTTAATTGATATAATTATTGAGAAAGAGTAATTTAAAAATGTTCGATCATTTTGTTATGTCGTATTAGATATGCGAAATAACAATGTTTTATTTTTAATAAAAACAAAAAATAAGAGGAAAGAAATGAAATATAGTGTTAAATTAATATCAGTATAACTCGCAGTACGATGCTTTCTAATACATAAGGATTGAACGATTGCATGGCGACTTATAATAAGGATATTATGAAAAAATTAAACGTAGATATCATGCAATCTACCATAAAGTAATTTTTAATGTTTTCGTTTGACGACGAATAATAATAATAATAAAATTTCGAAAAATTTTATTATAAATTTATATCTTTTTCATATGGTAGGTACATTGTTGTGGAAGCAAAGGCTATACAGATTCTTTGTCCTTGAATCCATCCAATATTTCTATATCATCGTTGTTTTGAACCAGTGAATTGTAATACTTCTGATCATAATACATAACATATATACCGAGATATTATTAAGGAAATTAAGTAAAATATATATAATATCTCGAATAGATAAGGTGAGGTGATAAACGAAAATAAGGTTCTCTGTGAACAAAGGTATAAATCTTTATTTGTTAATTACTACTTCTTTAGTATTTACAGTCTTACCTGTAAACAAAGAAACGACAATTTACGTTTATTATTCACACTGATTAAATTTTATACTACACTCTCGTGCTACTTCTCTCGTCTACGTTCTATTTCTTACTGCCCGTTTCTCTCCCAAATCTTTAACGGTTCGATTTGTAGGTAACAAAAGAATTTGTAGATAACAAAAGACAAAGGAAGGGCGGGACAAATCTACCTGAAGAAAGTATACTTTCTTTACATATATATTTAGTAAAATAATATAGAAATATTTTGGAATATTAATAATCATATTGTTTTTTTTTTTTTTAATTACAGGCTTCTTTAGAAACTTGTATTAAGTAACATTATTATCGGAAATATCGGATTTGTAGCTAATACTGTAATTGGAGTTTCATTCTTTCCAGTAATTGTATTTTTTGCATGTTGATTGGTTAATATTATTAATAACGTGAAGAACGAACAGGTTCGTTCGATCAAGAAGGTTTATTCGTTATATCGATTCTCCAATGGCTGATTCTACACTGTAATCTACTAGTAATTTTATTCTTGTTTACATTTGTCAATATTATTGAAGTATATAAGGGTAGAGAATAGCATTATTAAATAATAATAATGTTTCTTGTCCACAAGTTATTACCAGAATTAATAGAAAATAATGATTTCTATCGAATGATGGAAAAGCTAGAACCATATTTTAATCCATGAAACATTTTCAAATCTATCGAAGAATGTTAGTTTTTATTTGATATTGTATACTTTACGTATTTATACGTATCTTTTATTATTATTTTTTTTTTATTATAGAAGTAAAAGTTGCTTCTGTGAAAGAATTAATAATGCTTTGTAATTCCGAGAAACTGAAGGAGATTATGTTAGAATTAAAAAGATAAAATGGATTATTTAGGATATCGACCGATGTCACAGGCACTGTTGAATCTGATTCGGAATATCAACTGATCGTTGAAGCAGTTGATATAGACAATGAAATATGTAATTCGTTTCTTTAAGCCTACAGTGTTTGCAAGTTTATTATACTAATCAGTTTCCGTATTCATACTTTTACTTTTAAAGCTAGGATATATCGGTTCATAAGAGACAAACATTTCCATAACTCAAATAATAGAACTTTTGGAATATGTTATGACTGTACGAAACTTGAAATGATTTTGATAAAACAAAATTGTTACTGATAAAATAAAACAGAGTTGTTCCTTCAAAGTTGATTCTACGAATCAAGGATAAATAATTATACTGTATATACTATATTATTGTAGATACTGTTATATACAATATATACTAAATAATTATATTCTATAAACTGTAGAAAAATATGTTCAAATTCTTCTAGTTCTAATCGTATTTTTGTTATTATATTTTTTTACAGACAATTATTAAATGAAGAAAAAAGGGAAACTATCTGTGGCATGGCATTAAAATAATTAAATTAAGGTAAATCTAAGATATTTGAATATGAGGAAAGTAGAAAGGCTTTTATAGCACCATATCTTTCTGTAATAGTTTCAGCATTTACAGAAATTATGAGTACATTTATTCGAATTTATTTCAATTTTAAACGTTACATTAATTTTTAAAAATATGATTTATCTACATTACTTATTAGATATTGCTGGAGGTTAATAATTGTCCAAAGTGCCAACTTGCAAAGTATTAATCTTACGATCTCGGAAAACAATGCTCTCTAATTTTTGGATATGGCAAGTCTACCTCACACAAAATTTGTATATTTTTCTGAAATCGTCCAACACCACCTGTGAGCCTATAGAAAATGATTACAATCAAATACTTGTGCGGCGGTAGTGTAATATATTTTCACAATTAAACTATTTGAAGTTTCACTAATAAATTTCATGTAGATGCTTGTCACGAAAATTCGAAACGCCATATTGGACAATTATTCCGTGATGGGATAGAAAAGAAATTAAATGAATTACAAGAACCACCACACATAAAATTTGTAAAACCAAATCGTCCATGTAGAAAGAAACGTGGTGGCAAATGCGATGGATAAATGGAACACGCAAATAGGATGAATTTTGCAGATATTGAGAACGACGATTATGAAGAAGACTTTGGATATTCAAGAGGAACAATTTAAAAAGCAGTAACAGGACGTATCAGATTACTACAAATTGATGGAGAAACAAAAGTTCGAATTACAAAGACATTACAAAAAATTTACAATACCAATTCCAATGGGGTAGAAGTACAATTTTTAATTAATTAGATTCAGGAAAGGCTTCAATCGTAGCGTTTATACCATTGTAGATAATTATTTTTCTATTCTTTATTGATTTGGATTGACATAGAATATTTTTAAACTCGATGATTTTAGAGTTGATATAAATTACATGGTCAAAAAGCGAAGGGCGTTGGTAGCCACGATATTCACTATTCGTTTTGGATTTCCTTATCTTGGGTTGCCCTATAAAAACGTTCCTTTGTTAGATCGATTGATAATAATTGAGCATGATGTTACGTCATCCTTTCGCTATTCTATTTCTTTTACTTCAATTTTTAATTTTAATAAATTAAAATATTGTTCTTTCAATATTATTCATAATAAAATCAATTTGGATCTTTGTTTTTCATACAAAAAAAAAACAGAAAAAATAAATAAAAACTTCTCGTAGTATCGATTATTATACCATAATCCTTTCTGATTTCTCTCGCATAGAAATAAAGAAACTAAGATAGTTGATAAATTTTATCAACTTAAAATGCGATTCGAATGTTGTACACATTTATAATACATACAACTAATCGAAATTTGTGTCTTATCACAAGAATATTAGCTTAATAAAGCACTCATAGGAGCGTTTAATAAAACCTTGCGCGATTAGAGATTAGTGCACTCATATTTGTTCTTGTTACGTATAGTATATCGTATGAGTTACGATCACTGCGAAATGATTTTATACCAATTGGATAAATCGAAGATTTAATATAATTCTTCCTAGTATAATCACTTCAAGTTATAGGATAATTAAAATCGTACTGTGATAACTTCTCGGATCTTTCAAGAATTCTTTTTGAATTTCTATTCTCCTGCGGCTTGAGACTTTTCATTGCAGGCACATTCATTTTATTCTTCCAATCAATGAGATAGAAAAGAAAAGGAAACGATCGCCGATAGAGATAAGAATTATTTATATTTCTTTTTTCTTTCGAATCGTCTAATTCGTCTAATTCTTCTATCGTTAACTGAATATCATTGGAAATTACGTACACAATAAACGATCATAAATATCACAAATTAATTATATTTTAACTTTTATTTTTACTAAATACATAATTACAGATAAGTGTATAAACTGTTCATTTTTTATAAAATTTAAATATATTGCGCGGACCACATTTAGTATTTTTTTTATTGATCCTCATTATAAAAGTTCTTTTACTTTTATTTATAATCAATACGTAAAAAATCGATAAAAGATTCAACAATTATAATATCCTTTTCCATCCTTCTGAATTTCGTTATGAGACATAATGTGAGTAAATTAATATGAAGCAATGATTATACAGTGAGTGAAAAAAATATTCGGATACCATGATATATTTGAATAAATCGGTGTATATTTCGATTGTGCATGAATAAAAAATATTTTTATGTATCACGTATTGTAATTAACAGAAAAATACAATTTAATGTATCTGTGTTCAGTTATTTAACCGTCTACGTCAAAACGTGAATTAAATCAACTTCAACAAGCAGAAACAGTTTCAATAGCAGAAGGTTATAGCAGCTCAAATTCAAGCTGGATGTGGTACAAAGGGAATGTCAAAATTTGTCTAAGAATTATAAGTAGTCTAAACAATTGGCCATAGATGTGACATCATCGAAATGAAAATTGAATAAGTTAGTTGGCAGATTACAAAAGGAAATGATGCTTGTCACAAGAGAAAAAGAATTGTAGACAGCAATTGGATTTGTATGAAAAAAAATGAGCGTCGATAGTTGCAATGCCATGCTTGAAAGAATTTCTGGATTTGAATGTACTATCGAAGAATACAAATATTCGAGATTGTTCTATCGATGCATACAACGGCAATGCAATAGGAGTAAATGAAATAATGATTAATGTTATGATTAATTAGAGACTTGATTGCCAAGATAGAAACGGATTTGGAATCTGCAGAAGATAATAATCAAAAGGAGGAATACCACAAGAGAAAAGATCGAAAGGTTAAAAGGAGAAATAGAACATGGAGCTTTGAAAGGTGACTCTAACAGTAATCCTAGAATATTACACTTTACCGTGAATCTTGGTGCAATAGCGGAACAGCAGACCGAGGAAAAACAAAAGACCTTATTACATGAGCTTGAAGAACTGAAAATTAAAGTCGCTGTAGGCGCTGCAAGAACGGTAGCATTTTCGTTACAAATATAGAATCATTATTATATTATCAATTACTGCATATAGGTATACTATTAAAGGTATATGTATCATGTAATTTCATTGTAATTGCTGTGTTATTTAGAATTTGTTGAACTCACGCAAATTAATGACATAAAGATCGCGAGTCTCAAAGAAGTCTTTAAAATGTTTTCTCAAGAATACAGGCAAACGTGTTATTGATTATTTAGTTGGAGATTCGACGAGACTCAAGAGGGACATTACAAATTGTCCAATTAATACTCCGAATCGCCAGATGACTTTCTCTTCTCCCGTTGGAGAGGAATGAATTGATCAGAACTCTTTTTTCAGCAAACAATGACAAAAATCATGAATTAATATTATTTATATCATAATCTTAATTTACCATTCATATTTTTTTGATCGAGAATAGAAGAGTTATCTGAGCCATTGCCTAACGTCTCGCAAGATATCTGATTTCAATTATTCAATTCTAGACAGTCATAATATGTTTCTTCTTCGAGAGTATCTAATGGTATTGAAGATTCATCACCTGTTTCTTTCTCTAGTCTAGATCACTGATCAATTATATCAATCAATTCGTCTGAATAAATTTTCTGAATCTGTACCATTCGAATGATTACAGTACAACGATTCGCTGGAAGAACTTTCATTTGATTTACGAATGGGTAGCATCTGGGTTCTTACCGGTTTCTTGATAATGCATCGGCTTTTGCGTCCCTGTCTTATACACTATTTTACAATTCTATTCTGCTAATTTTAATTTGGTTAACTTTAACTTAGGGACTTTGATAGAATTTAACCAGATCAATGGCTTGTGGTCTGTGACTAACATAAATTCTTGACCGTATAAATAAGGTCAGAAATAATATACCACATAAACTATCGCACATAATTCTCATTCGATCATCGAATAATATTTCTCTACTCTGTTTAATAATCTCGAACAATACGAAATTAGAAGGTCTTCCCCCATAGGTCTTTGACTTAAAACTACTTCCATGGCATAATCTGACACATCCATAGTCGCATTATATTCTCGATTGAAGTATTCTCGATTGCAAAACTGGTTCTCTACATAGCGCATCACGGAGAGTAACAAATGTGTTATCTTGTGATTTGTACCAAATGAATGTTGGTACTTCTTCAGTCAACGGTTTCGCTATTTTCGATAAAGCTGGAATAAATCTACGGTAATATCCAGCAAAGTCTAAAAATTGAGGAATATTTTAAATATTTCGCGGACGCCGGAATTTTTTGACTGCTTCAAGCCTCTTAACTCCACCTTTTCCATTGATATGGCCTAAATATCCTTCGGGTGGAGAAATTCTCAGGGGCAATCAGCATGGGGAGGATAAACTCGCGCATAGCTATGTTGAATACATCCAGCGCGATCCCAAAGCTGACGAGTAGTTGCACTACTGGCGTAGAGCGGCGTAGGAACGTAGCAACATGCCGGGTGAGTGCGCGCTCGTCGTCTGAGGCCACTCACCAAGCGATCCACCGCTGCGTTCTTTGCCCCGCAAAATCCAGACTGCATCAGGTGGTAGCCAATCTTCGTGCGGCTATAGACGGTTTGGAAAGATGTGATAGGAATTTGCCGAAGCCATCTTCTAAGGCCGGGCAAACAAAAACTGCGAACACTAGACCGACCGAGATTAAATTAGAGAAACACATTGCCAGAGCTGCCGTGATAAATCTTTCCAATTCGCATAAGAAACCGCCTAAACAAAACTTAATTTATGAATTGATAAGCTCATGAACGCGAACTCGAGCATACACTCGTATGCACGCCTCGCTAAACTTCCTGGGAACGGAAAGCACCCCTGAACCAATCCTCATAGATAGTTACAATTCCCCGATAACAGTGCACACGAATCGCACGATAGGACCCCCTTATCTCCGATCATCAAGCAAAAATGCGAAGAACTCCCTTAGGAATCGCCGAAAACGTGCTCCAAAATAAACGACGCTCCAACGGGAGTTTTTGAAGCGGACCCTACAAGTGCAACTTTTGAAACTACCGACGCGATATACAGAACAACAGCTCGAAGCAGGGTAGGCTTCGTTGAAACTTGCATAGGTACCAACGCTTGGACCTAATGCCTTTGCATGAGCCGTACGTCCAAAAACAAGGGCTAGGTTTTGAAATCATAAATCTAGGTAACGGAACGAGAGTAGCGGCTATTCGCGAGGAAAGACATTGGCCGACGGTCGAAGCGATCAATCCGCGCATCGAGTAATGTTTATCTCGCAGCTTAGCACTCCTCACTGCATCTGTACAGAGGTGCAAGCACCTGGTTCCTCCTTCTGCGTTGTCTCATTCTACTTCCAGTACAGAGACAAAATAAAGGAATATTTTAGGCACTTGGAATTGGTCCTTCAAACTCTAAGGGGGAAGAGATTATTTGTATCGTAGGACGCCAACGCGCTGTTATCTCTCAGGTTGTTTTCAGATGAAAGAGGCTCAAAGCTGGAAGCCTTTATCCAAGCATCAGGCATAAGAGTCTAAAATAGTGCAGGGCAACTAACCCACACTTTTTAGACGATGAAGGATTCCTCATATATCTATGTGGTCCTCTTGTCTCAATCCATGGGCCAACTCATCGGCCATTGAAGGATTAGTACAGACTGGACGTCCAGCGATCATAATTCCAAAGATATTGCGTCACTTGCCACGAAGACTGAACAGATAAGGGCCGCTGAGTTGCGGGAAACAGAAGTTTTAACACCAGGAAATCTGACTGTGACTTTAATGCAGAGATATTGCTCTTTCTTGCGGGCTTGCAGCAAAAAGTTATGATGGGTCAAATTAAATAGCTGGAAAAAAATATCTCGGAAAAAGGTAACGGGGAACTGTGGGGATATATATAAGCAACAAACGAACAAACTTCAGGTTGAAGGAGTCATCAACACTCTCAAACGGGACGGTAAGAAGACCATGAAAAGTGCTAGATACAGGTAGAGCTCTCCTAAATACGCATGTTCCGGACGACTGAGTATCCAAACATACACCGAAACTTATAGCGACAAGAAGTACTTCGAGAAACACTTCCGAAATAGTGGATGCCCTCCTTTTCACGGAAAAAGAGGTCGCGCGTGTAGTAGGATCTCATAAGTACGGTAGAGCCCCGGAGCCGGATCTGATCAAAATATGTGTGCTCAAAAAAGCATTCGCTGTTGTCCCGACTCACTTCGTGGATCACTTTAACGGATGCCTCCGAAGGGGCATCTTCCCTTCTATTTGGAAAAAGGGCTCGTTAAGAGCACTCTTGATGGTAAAGAAGCGTTAGATCCCAAGCCATACCGACCGATATGTTTTTTCTCCGTAATAGGGAAAGTTTTAAAAGGCTGTTGAAGTTACGCCTTACCAAAATCTCCCTCGAACAGGGTAAAATTTTGGACAAACATTTTATCTTCCTCCAGGAACGCTCAATGGAGAATGCAATCGTGGAGATGGGTCGAATTGTTTCTGCCTCTTCACTCAAGGAGATATGTCGTTGCGTTATTTTTCATTATCTCAGGAGCTTTTGATAATGTATGGTGGCCACTAGTTCTCGAGGCACTTTAAGATCGAGATTGTCCGAGAAACGTCTTTAATGTAACGACAAGCTACTTCGCGGATCGTAAGGTTAAAATCACTTCCCCCCCGTGGGTAGGGGGAAGTAGAATACTCCCACAGTATTCCCTGCTTGTCGTAAAAGGCGACTAAAAGGGATTGAGTGAATGGTGTATGAATGTTCTTGTATGGCTATTCCTTCCTTTATATTTCTTGACATATCTTTTTCTATTCTATCTCTCTCTCTCTCTCACTAGCTTCTTTCCGTTCCTTTCCTTTCTGCTGGGGAGCTTGGCTCCCACCAATAATATATTCTTTACTAAATATGGATAGTACGATGAAACCAATAAGCGGGCGTGGGAGGGATACCCACGGGATGTCAGGTGGTGGTAGGGTAGTCCACCCGTCGTCGTCAACCAACGACTGCCAGGACCTCGGGGTAGGCAACCTGGCCTCAGCTCTGGATGATGTGTCAGAAAGGACACCACACGTAGGCGACCTGGCCTGCGGTGTATCTAATGCGCCAGGAAGTTTACAAAACGAAGAATACCAAGCGGAGGAACTGGAAAGGACTGCCATTGCGGTTGAGAGCATGCGGCTCTCTGGCCTGACCTCGCCAAAGCAGGGGAGAAGGCACAAGCGCGCAAGGCCGATGATTTACTCTTCTGAGGAGGTTGAGCTGGGGGCTGACTGGCCCGCACTAGGTGAGGGTGGCCCGGCGGAAACTCCATTGTCCCAAGTGGAGACTGGTAGGGTGCTTAATAGCATCCGGGAAACCTCCATGGCGGCAGAAAGTTCCAGGCTGAGATGCCGTAACATTAAGAATGAAATCTCAGGGCTTATGAAGAACTCCCATATGTTCATTTGTCCTCCTAAACGATAAGATACGCATGGGTATACTAACCTAAGAAAACAAATAGCCTCTCAATGAAATTTGAAACTCTGTAGTGATGAAGTCATATCTTGCACATAGGTGTTTGCTTCGAACTATACCATATAAAATTCGAATATAAAAGGTCTCATATGTAAACATGACTAAATTTGTATATTTATGATATTGTTATCATGAAAAAGTTATTTAAATAAAGCTATAGTTTTTCTAACGTACAGGTAAGACGTGGACAAATTCTTTACTGCGTGCTCCTATATCTGTCATCCACACCGACGCTCGCCCGTCGGGCGGCTTCGTCCGCAAACGGTTAACTATTTTCGATATATAGTAGATGCAAATAGACTATGACTTCCAGCAGCTTTGGCTAAAATCTCTAGAAGAGTCAAAGGAAGAATAATTCTGTTCGTGTTCCCGGCATCTTTTCCGTCTCCTTTCTTTTCAGGGTCTTTCTTGTCCTTTTACTTTAGGTTACTTTTTACTTTTGGTTTCCTACGTGTGCGTTTGGTGGCTCTGAGGCGTATTTATTATGTGTCTGCTGGAGGAAACGTAACAGTCACGACGAGATCGCCACAGACACTCCCTGAGTGAGTTTCTGCGGGAAGTTTGAAATTGACTTTACGAGTGTAAGTTCATTTAGAATTATCTGTAATGGAACCCCAGTGATTTGGTTGGGTTTGTTGATCTGGTTGGTCATCGTCAGTTTTGTTTATATATGCAGGCTTCAATCTGTCTGTTTAAATATTTTTTTCTTCTCCGTTGATGTTAATTTTGAAAACTCGGTCACTTATTTGGTCCTCATATATACCAATGTACAATTAGTGGATTTTTCATGTGATTACAGTTTACGAATATATGAGAACAGGTGTCCAGGTCATTTAGAATAAAGATCCTGACTTTATTATGATGAGCAGTCAATGTACTTCTAAGCCCAAGCATGAATTTTGATTCTCCAAAAAGATTTTTGGCTTAGATTGTTGTTCAGCAGTGACGCAAATTTCATCTGGTAAATAGAAACCATATAGCATGTCAGTTAGGGTGTTTTGGTGTCAGGTTTAAAGCTGATTCTTAAGCCCAATAATACTTTAGGTAAGTATTGTGTATCGTAATGACAGGTCCAATGTACGTATAGAGCAGTAATGATGATATCTTTTGTCATGTCCTTCAGAGGTATAGCTACGGGTGAAACTATCTGATGAAACGATCAGTAATGGTTAACCCTTTCTCGACGGGTGCAGTTTACATAGACAGTAACTTGGTGCACCAAAGCGGTTGATGCCGCTTAAATACGACAGCCATTTTTTGGCCCACGGAGGTTGACAGCGCTTATACACGGCAATCATTTATTAGTTTATAGCGGCTGACGCCGTCTAGATACGGCAGTCAGTTTATTGGTTTACAGATGCTGCCGCTAACAATATACGGCAAAGACTTTATTGTCAGAGAAATAAAGAATTTTTCTCGGTAAGAGTATTCTATGCGAATAAAGGCAACACAAAATTATTTTGCTAAAAATTCGAAAAATTCTAAAGATACGAAAAAAGTGCATTTATTTTCTGTAAGTATATGGTGTATCAGATTCATATAATTTATAATAATCTACAAGAAATAAAGTGTACCGAATCGCTTAAAATCTCTAATTTCACTTTTTGCTCTTAATGTTAATAAATATTCTAAGTTTTAGAATATTTATCCATTTTGAAATGGAATATAATAATGGGAAACAACGGAAACAGGTGAGCGAGACTGATTCGGATAGTTATGATGAAAACAAATCTTATATAAATACATCACTAAGTAAAATAAGGTAATTACATTTACTTAGTACATTGAAATCTGATGAAACTGAAGATGTTAATTAACAAAGCATCAATCCGAATGATATCAAATGGACCTCTCAAAATTGTGAGCTCACCATTCATGATTTTACAAGACAACAATCAGGAATTCAAACAGACATATCTGATATTTGGAAAATTTTTTCGATTTTTCAAATTATTCGTATCTCAGGAATTGAAAGATTTCATTGTTGAAAAAAACAACTAATCAATGGAGAAGAAGAGATAATAGTAATCCTGAACCTGGGACAAAGACGAACTGTACTGTTTTATCGCTGTTTGCTTACTAATGTCTAGAGAGAAGAAATTATCAATTGATGAATATTGAAGCAAAAATAAATTATTGCGAAGTGACATCTTTTGCAAAATTATGAGTAGAGATCGCTACAAAGTGTTACTGACAAAGTGTTACTGCGCTTTCGCGGAAGACAACAAAGTTTGGAATAGGTGTGCCGTCGCGAAAGAATTAAGCAATATCGGTGGTGTTTGACCTTCAGTAGAAAGGTGATGTCCAAATGAATATTGTTAAAGCGGTTATCAAGTATGTCTATGTGGATTGGCTTGATCTTATTGTGACGGTGAATTTTTCCTCTTTGGCAAGCAAGATATTCTCTAGACCATTTGAGTGCATCCTTAAGGATCACGCCAAATGTGAGGCAACATGATCTGAACTGCCTGAAGTATACAGCAAGGATAGTTGATCATGCCGAGAAATCTGCGAAGTTCAGCGATAGTTTTAGGTTTCTGACATCCTTTAATGGCATCAACTCGTTCGCACGTCGTAATGTAACCATGTTCATTAATGGTATAGCCCAGGAAGTTTATTACTCTTTGGTTGAACAGTAAGTTTTTGAGATTAATAACGACGTTGTTGTCTTTTAAGCGTTCAATGTGTATGTGTTCCAGATATTAGTCTTCATCGTCCGAGAATACCAGAATGCAATCCACGTAGACGAAGACGAAGTCCAAGTCTCTGAAAAATGCGTCCATAAATCGTTTGTACGACTGGATGTGATTTTTTAGACAAAAAAGCATACCTAAGTACTCAACCCAAGGTGTTATAATAGCAGTTTTTCAATGTTGTCCACGTGTATAGGTAGTTGTAGATATACTTCTTCGCAGTCGATTTTGCTGTAATGTTTTCTATCGTGTATACACAGAAAGTTTGAGCGGAGAACTATATGTCAGGATTAGTAGCATCATTGAGTTTACTGTAGTCACCGCGCGTTCTCCAGGTGTTGTCTATCTATCGTATCAGATGAATAGGATTGGCGTATATTCTGCTGAATGATTCCGGAGTTCAGAAGTTCTCTGATTTGAGTTTGTGCCGCCGCTGCCTTTTCACCTGCTAGTTTACGTGCTCGTGCAGTACGACTAATGGACCATGCGTAATAATTTTGTGCGCAAATGGACGTGCTTTTAAATTTCAGCATGTCTTGCTAATCGACCAAGTGATTTCAACGAATTGTTTTAAAAGTTCGGCATACTCAGTGGACAAATCTGAACTTATAGATGAGATGCCGTAATGCTGTGCTTCCAATGCATTACCTTTTGACAAGAGATGAGACACTAGATCTATCAATTGTTGGTATTTTAAATCAATCAAAAAGTAAATTAAGAAATCAGTACCGATGATTGCTATTTCAGTCTGCGATGATAAAGGACCAGCAAAAATCTCTGCGGAGATTTAAATCAAGGTTGATAATTTTAGTGCCGTATATTTGTAATGAAGTTGCAGCATAAAGTGTGAGTCGGTATTTCTATTTTTATGAAACTTTTTTGCAGATATTATGGACACGACCGATCCAGAGTCAATCAAGAATTTCTGTTTGATAGTGTAGTCCGAGCTCTTTTAGTCTGGAGTTGCTGTCTTTTACTGCTCTTACAAATGACAGCGACGTTAGTTTCCCTAATTTGTTGTTGTCAGGTTGTCATAGAAGCGAATTTATAAGGTAAAAGGCAGCGTTTTGCTTCTCTGCCAAAACTTTGGTGATAATAGGAGATTCTATTACGAATAGGTGTCGATGATCTTGAACTGGTGCGATTATGATGCTTCGGAGATTGCCAAGCCTGCAGTTTTTGGTTTTGTTGTTGCAGTAGAATCAATTGTGATATGAACTCATTGAACTCCATCACAAAAGATTTTTTAATATCTATGAACTTCGAGTCAATGTCATAAAGAGTCGGTGATGCAAAATAGCGTGTAAAGATTGCCATACATAACCTGGTTATTCTGTTGAACGTAAGGCATCAGCTTGTAAAAACGGCCCGCATACTCGGCTATAGCATCAAGTGGAAGTTTACTTGTGGTAATCAGATAGGGTTTGATATATGTTGGTATTCGTTCAAGCCAAAGTTGTTGCAATATGGTATCATCAGCGAAACCATCAGCCAATTCGCGTATTTGTCGCAGTAGCTGAGAAGGTGTTCTATTTGGGAGCATTGACTCACTAAAAAATTTCTTTGTTTTTGTCTAAAATCAGAGAGTCGTGAGACTACCTCGTTTCTTAGAGCTTTATATTTACCTGTAGCGAACTCCTGTTGTATCATGTCTGAAATCAGGGCCTCAAGGACCGTCAGGTATTTTACTTTATCATCAACGATTCCAAAAGTAGTGAATTCAGCCTCAGCTATGATGAACCAGAGATCCGGTCGAATTTTGGTGAACGCCGCAAATTTAAGTTTACTCATCGAATAATATTTGTCATGCAATATACTGTTATAGCCTGGTGATTGATTATAATTGTACAGGTTCTACATACCAGAAGTATTGCCTGCTATTGTTCCTGTTATTGACGCTGGTGCGATGGAAGAAGCTGTCGCAATGTTTCGTGGCGTCATTTGTCCGTTGTTATTTTGATTTTTTTGTTCAGAATGAGTTCCTTTGTCATCTGTATCTTCTGTGTTTAACTTGCCGTTGTTACTGATTCATGGATATTGGATTCAAGTTCACACTGAATTCTGTTGTATCACGTTTGAAATCAACTGGATCATGTCTTGATCGAGGGCCTTAGAGACTGTCCGATATTTCAGTCTGTATGTATACTGTTGGCTCTTAACATGGTGTCCGATGTTCGTGATTCTTTTTCAAGTGTTATGAACATGAGGCATGAATTTTATGATGAGGCAGTATGGCTGACACCGAAACATTTTTCCTTTTGTAGGAACTCTTGATGCACAAAGATCACGTCGAGGTCATCAATTGTGATCAAATTATTGCTGACATCCCACTATGTGGAAAGAACTTCGAACATTAAGTAACAATATTGATAAGAATAATGATAAAGTAACAAAAATAAGTACAAAAACTTAATTCAGATGACTCTGGAATGAAAACACGAATTAATCGATTTGCTACTCCATTAGACTATTTCGAGCTATTCTTTTCCGCAGAATTTATTGATTTTAATTGTTGAAAAAACAAATCAGTTGAAAAACAGAATCTGACATAAGATAAAAATTCTGTGTTCATTTATAAAACTTTATGAACAAGTAGCAACTCTGAGTGAGATTTATTGTTTTTTTGTACTTAGGTTATTAATGTCGTGAGTTAAAAAATTATATTACTCCGAATGTTAGACAAAAGGTAAATTTTTGCATATTAACATTTTCGAACGTAGTATAAATAGATATATATATAAATAGATATATATAAATATTTCTCGTGCGAATGCTTTATTTCATTGAGATTAGTGTTAGGCTAGTAAAAATAAGAGAATTGTATAATAATCTATGCCTTTCATTTCAAAATAATTTTAACCCATTTTGTGACATATGCATCAATAAAAGTTTATTATTATACAAGGGTAGGTTATCGTTCAAACAGTACATTCCATCCAAACGGTATAGATTTGGCATCAAATCTTTTATATTCTGCAATTATAAGAATGGATACGTTTCAAATTTTATTATATATGCAGGGATTCGGAGATAACAAAAATAACTGAAAATTCTCACGGAAAATCAGGTGAAATCGTATTTTCATTATTAGAATCATATATAGGAAAAAAGCACACTTATTTATTAATAATTGGTATATTAGCCTGACTTATATTAGCCTGACTAAGTGTTCGCTTGTCTCCACAATAATTCAACAAATGCACTGTAAAACAACATACAAGAAAGGATATGATTATCATGAATGAAAAATTAAAGGCACGTGAAATATGTTTTCGGTCTTTGCCTAATATGTTATCGCTCAAATGGCAAGGCAAACGCAAAGTATAAATGCTAATCACTTTTCACTTCGCAGATTTTATAATCACAAAAAGATTAAATTACCGAATGATGCATGTTATCCGAAAAACAATCTTGCATTGTGGACTATATTGCAGACATGGGTACGGTAGATAATAGAATAGTTGAATCCATCAAGAGAAGTACTAAATGGTTCAAAAAATATTTTTTCCTTTTACATGGTGTGTCTGTTTAAAATGCATTTTGGTCGTACAAGATGAAAAAGTGACAATGCGTGCATTTTACCTTCAATTACTAAAAGATATAGTCAAAAAACATAAGACGTTAAACAATAATTATAGCAATCATGATAATTCTACTGCCTATCAGTCATAATAATTAACAGATATATTATATATGGTAACATAAATATTACCCATCATTTGGTAAAATTATAAATAGCAAAAAAACGTTGCAAAACTCTGTAAGGTGCTCATAAAATAATATAAGGAGAAGATCACGGTACGAATGTAAAGATTGTGATATGTGACTCTGCGTCGTTCCTTGTTTTATCATATATAATTATACTATTAATTAATAAAGTATATTTCAAACTTTTTACATAAAAATGTATAAGTAAATTATAATTTATTCCTTTATAACTCTACTCCGATTTAATGTCATAGTAAATAGCGTCATGCACAGTTTACGCGCAAGTCCTTTGGAAGTATGCTGTACAGAGATACAATCCAGCGGAAAGTCCTGTCGTAACTAAAAATTTAAGAAATTACAGAAGTAACAAGAGAGGAAGATTAATACCAGAAAGAAATATTGATATCATGAAACTTACAAACTGAAAATTTGCACAATCCATGTTTGGAATCTGTACAAGCGCAAATATTTCTAATTTCTCTCCACCTTTTTAGTGAATAGAACGCGTATCAAATATATTGTGTTGTTCGGAAAGTAATTTCGTTTTTTTCCCAACAGAAGCATTATTTATATTTTTAAGCAGCTAACTCCATGCTAAACTATATTATTATTATATATTTTAACACCTAACATTTAAAGGAGTATTGGTATACAATTCTGTTTGATTCCGTGCAGTTGTTTTTTCTTAGTGTCCTATTAAAGATGAAAAATCAAAAGAAGCATTTTTGGCATATTTTGATTTTTTATTACCAAGAAGGTAAAAATGCAGTTCAAGCGAGAGAAAAGTTATGTGACATATTTGGAGAAGATGTCTTAACGGAACGCCAGGGCTCAAACTGATTTGAAAAATTTCGTTCCGGCAATTTTGATATTGAAGATACATCACGTTCTGGAAGGCCAATTGAAGCTGATAAAGACTAAAAATAAAGGTACTGCAAACTGCCCAATAATAACACACGACATCGCTACGAGATTAAATCTGTCGAATTCGATCATTCATAAACACGTGAAACGACTTGATTTTGTTACAAAGATCGAAAGTTCCATATATTCTTATAGAAAGAGATTGCTCCGTCGCATTATGATCTGCTTCTCAAGCGTCAAAAAAATGATCCATTTTTAAAGCTAAATCATAACTGGAGACGAGAAATCATGGAGTAGAAGAGATGAGCTCGCTCAAAGTACTTCGAAAACACATATACATCAATAAAAGAGATGCTTTCTATTTGGAGGAATTATAAGGGAATTTTTTTTAACTTCTACCAAATAATTAATTCGGAAGTGTTTTGTCACCGTAATAATTCGTTTTTAATCTCGGCAATTTATGCCTTGCCAAGATTTAAATTCACAATGAATCAATGAAAAGATTTCTTACAATCAATAAGAATCAAATTCATTGCAGCAGGCAATTATAATGCAAAGCATTCAAGCTGGGGATCAAAAATAACATCACGAGGTAATAAACGAAATCCATATTTACATAACACTAATTTGAATATCCTCACCATCGATAAGCCAATCTACTGGGTATTAACTTATAATAAAACTCCTTATCTACTAGATTTTAACATCTTAAAAGCTTTAAACCCATTATATTTTAAAATTGAATCATGCTTACAACTCAGCTCTGACTACTAAATTTTAATAATTACATACTGGAACAGATCAATTGTTTATTAAAAATCATGAATCCTGTGTAACGAAAAGACAAATTAAATGCTATTCAAAAAAATCATATAATTAGATCACATAGAAACAACACTTCACAAGGCACAAATTTATACCGATAGTCAATAATATTTATAGAAATACATTCTGCAAAGGCGCGAAAAAATATACCCTGAGGACCAGGTAAAAAATTAAATAATATGAAACATATTAGATCTATGATCTTATAAATAGAGACGTTGTCTCAATGAACACATTGTCCATATGCTACTTTCCATATATAAACAATTTACCTAATATCTATTATTGAGAAATTGTAAACAATATGGAACAAAAAAAAAGTTTTATACTTTGCTTCGAATTACAAAGAGACTGCCTGACGAATCGCCAAAGAAGTATAAACAGATGTAAGAAATATGCGTCATATTCTGCAAAGATGCAAGCTCATTAAATACAAACAATTAAAGTAATAATTTCCCTTAATTGGAAAGCATAAAGACGCCATTGAAGTTAGTACATGACCACGTTCACTGAATAAAAAAGTGGAGAAATGTAATTTTTGAAATTGACAAAACAAGATCTTAAGCTTAGCTAATAAAAACAGGCATGCATAATATAAGAAAATAATGAAAAAACATAATTGTAAATCCTAAAACAGAATTACTAATGATCATGCTCGCCAATAACTTATTGGAAAAATTATGAACAGTAACTTATGTCGATTCGAAACTTTCATAGCCAGCATAATGTAGGATTAGAAAAATGTTCATTTATATGTAAGTGTCGAAAGAATGGTAGAAATAATACTTTAACAACTATATTATATAAATTATGCAATATATTATTATATATATATATTGTATTTTGTATCATATATATGGTTATTTTGTACTCACTTTAATATTTTGCGTCGTATATTGTAAATTTAAATATTATAAAATTTGTAAGGTAAATTAAAGCAGAGCAGAGTAATTCAGTTATACCGAACATCAAATGTCAAGCAAATAAACGCGAGTAAGTTTGTATACCACGAGAGATAATAGACAAAAAGCACAAATAAATTAAATATAATGTATATTAATATATGATACAACAAGATAAACATATATAAAAATATTGAATAAACTTTATAAATATTGTATATATAAATAAAAATTCTTATATTATTATGTATGCTTATATGCTCATTATTATACTATATTATGCATATATTCTCATATATGTTTATGTATGCTTTACTTACCAAATTGTTAGAGTTCTTTTATCTGAGTCTTTTTCATGAACAAACATTACGGCATAGAAATAATTTCGATTATTCGAATATACATCATCTATCTTATTATCGCTATATTTTACTTATATTTTTCTCAATTCCTGATAGAAATGTGTATGTAAATTGTGTAATTACATTTTCACTGATATAAAATTCACTCGAAAGATTATGTAAGACATTCCGTTTTTGTATTATACTCCGATAATTTTTGCTTTTCATTTCCCAAAATTCGGAAAAATATATCCATCATGAAATCTATCTAAGTATCCCTTCCTTCGCTCAACTCTTTTTTTCCATTATCTTTAGCGCACGACTTCTCATAAAATATTTTGGACATCGTTGGAAGTTAGAAATAACTATGCGAAAGAAGAAAAAACTGTTTACATTACACGTTGTTTCGCTATCTGAAAGCAATTACGGCAATTAGTTCAACTTACCAGTTATTATTTAAGATATGTTTACGCATATTTTGTTACACATGTCACAAAAGTTTCTCTTGCAAGAAATGTTGCAAGTTACTTGCTAGTGCATCCGCGACATATCCGTTGCCGTATCAAAGATAGAAGAAAGGGAGATAACCTAAAAGTAGTAGTTTAGTAATATAGAAAAGTATAATAGTAGTAGTAGTAGTAATTGTGTTAGGTTTAGGTTAGGTTAGAAATACGACGACCATAATACATAATTAATGTAACATGAAGCAAGTGACGTAGTAGAGTAGCAGTTTTATATGTTGTATCTTTCAACATGTTTTCCAAGGTTTCTAATTTCACCATATAAATTTTGTTAAATTTTGCTATGGAGATAAGATATTATTCTTGCAAAATTTAAGTTCCTTATAAAGTCAAATCGCTTTATATTTTTTTAATTTTTGAAACACAAATATAGAAGATATGCATTTATTGGAGAAATGTTTATCATTATGAAAAAAATTGCCAGTGCCCACCAATGACTTCTCTTACATGAATAATTGGCGATATATATGTAAAGAAAGTATACTTTCTTTAGGTAGATTTGCCCCGTCCTTCCTATGTCTTTTATTATCTACAAATTCTTTTGTTACCTACAAATCGAGACGTTAAGAAGTGGGAGAGAAACAGGCAGTAAGAAATAGAAAGCCACGAGAAAAGTAGCACGAGACTGTAGTGTGAAATTTAACCAATGTAAATAATAAACGTAAATTGTCGTTTCTTTGTTAGAGAAACTTATTTTCGCTTATTACCTCACCTTGTCTATTCGATTTATTATATATATATATATATATATTATATATGTTATATATGTATATATATCCATATATATATCCATTCTTATATATATATATATATATATATATATATCCATTCAGTAACAAAATGCAATTAAGTCAAAGTTGATTTAACATCTGTATTGGTAAGAAGGTACAGGAAAACAGTTAATGAAGTGTTTAAAAATCAAAAAGAATAGTTTTTCTTGAATGTTCAATTACTTTTATTTAAATTATTTTAATTGAAATGTTATGTATATATATTATCTAATATTACTTAATACATTGACTAAAACTTGTATTTCATGAATGTTTAAATCATTAAAATTTCTTTCATATTTCTTTTTGTAAACTGTTATTGAACTATGTACAAAATTTTTAAATATAGTTTTAGGATAGTTAGTATAGTCAAGAACAGGGAGTTAACGTGACTCTTTTTTTACATGGTTGTTATATATATATGTAAAGAAAGTATACTTTCTTCAACTTTCTGTCCTTTGTTATTTACAAATCAAAATCTTTTGTGACCTACAAATCGAGCCGATAAAATTTGGAAGAGAAACAGGCAGTATGAAAGATAACAGAAGAGAAAGGTAACACAAGTGCTAATATGAAAATTTATAAAAGATATTAAATAAAATATAAACAAAGTGAACAATAAACTATTAATAAACTATTAATAAAAAATGGCTGTTTCTTTGTTCACAGAGAAACTTATTTTCGTTTATCACTTCACCTTACCTAATCGAGATATTATATATATATATATTTAAAGAAAGTATACTTTCTTACGTTAGATTTGCCGCGCTTCTCATGTCCCGCCCTTCCATTGTCTTTTGTTATCTACAAGTCGAGCCGCTAAGATTTCGAATAGAAACGGACATCAGGAAATAGAACTTAGGCAAGAGAACAGCACGAGAGGTTATAAAGAAATTTTATAAAAGATAATATATTAAATAAAATTTAAGTAGGGTGAATAATAAACGTGAATTATCGTTTCTTTGTTCACAGAGGAACATATTTTCGTTTTTCACCTCACCTAATAGATACGATAAATTATATATATATATATAAGCAATACACAGAACAGAAATTCGATAGAATGCTTCTTGGAAATATCGGTTGTCTGTTCTTGCCCTTTTTGCTAACCTTATCACAGATGAAGAAATAAAGTTTAATATATATAAATAACAATCACATAAACTATTATATGTGCAAATAGCTTAAAATGAAGCAAAATATTGCAACCTGATTATACTAACACAATTACTTAACCATAACTGTTCAAATTTTATAGCCAATGCATAATTCAATGATACCAATGAAGTGTGTTATTTATTAATGATCAAAATATAATTCATGAGAGTAAGAAAGATTGTTTAGAAAACTGTCAAAATTCGAAAAAGTACATTTTCATCCTTATCACAAAGTCCTTCAAATCAAATTATTAACTTCCACATTAATTGTTACAGAAAGTACGATACTTTCCATATTCTCTGGATACATTAGAAAAATATTAACGATACATTTGAAAAAAAAGAAATAAAAAATATAAATGAACAATTATTAATACCTAATTGACAACTTGGAGATAGTTTTTTTGATGAGAAACATTCTGATTGTAAAATTGTTCAGATAACAGTTCATTTTATTTGTAATATTTATAAATATAAAAAAATCTGGAATAGATAAACATGTTGCTATAATTTTTTTGTAGTCATTATATGTGTACATGCACAGTTGTCGTTTTTCGAGAATTTAAAATTGACATTGTTTTTACCGCTTAAAAAATTAATACAGATTCAATATATCTACTGTAAAACCTTATGAATTTTTAAATATTTATAAAGATGTCGGAGTATATTTTATTAGTGCGTTTCATACATATGTATATGTAATAGTACTATATTACCAGTTCACATAAATAGAAGTGGTAGTAAAAGAAAAGTAATAGAAAGATGTCCATTGTGCGCAGGATGTTTTACAAAAGCAATTACTTTATCTCCACATGTGTTTTAGCCATATATGTAGTGCTATATTGCCAACCCCCATAAATGAAAGAATTGTCAGTGAAGCGAAACAAGAATTTACTTAGTCAATTGAGCGCAAAATGTTATATGCTGGAAATTTAATATGAAGTTGAATTATACAAATGTTGTGGACACAGCTAAGAGCAGAATGGAACATAGTATATAAATGAAATTGTAAACTGTTCTTATGTAAAAACGGTTTTCTATAAATGAATAAGTTATTAAATATTATAAAATATATTAAACTAGTTTTGGAAATAATTTATTAATAATAAGTGAGTAATAGTAAAGCAATTTAATAAAAATAATAATAGGTAAATAATATTCTTTTACCAGAGATTGATCTTAAAAAACCTAAATTCGATCTGATAGATAAATAAATTGGGGAAAGAATGAGGCAGTAGGCAGAGTATTAGAATAAATATTACAAGCTTCTATAAATGGTGTACGTACAAGTGTGGCTTCACGTACCAATGAGTTAGTTGGACAATTTTCAGTAAGAGAATAGAGAGCTGTTTGTAGACTCTTTGATTTTTTAATAAAATCTTGCAAATTTATTAGATTCTTTATTAAATTCAATATACAGATTTATTAACTGATCTATGAACAGTCTCACAAAATGGAAAATATGGACTTATTACTTACTAATTACTCATTATTTTTATTGGTTAATGATTTTACAGATTGCGAAATGAGGACTTATTAGCTAATTACCAACTTACCTAATGACTAAATACAAAATTCGGAGCGAAGAATTAATCATGGATTTATTGTATCTCTAATTTTTAGGTATTACAGAATGAAAAGTCTCTTCTGGTTATCTCCCCTTCAGATGCATCTAGCTGATTACTTATGAAATTTACCGAGGATAAAAAGTTTGCTTCCTATTGGATGACAATATTATTTTTATGATTCTGGTTTATACTTTCATAAGAATTCTACTACATCAAAAAGCAAGATCTGGCTAACACCAAGATTTACAGAATTTGTCAAAAAACATATTTGCAAGGAAAGATGGAAGAGATCTAAACTGATTTATGTTTGAGGAGGTGAGAGTTGGATGCATGATTGATTTAAGGGTGTAATAGTTATAAGGTGTTCACAACAATGTGGCAGGAAAGTGAGAATTTACTGAAAATGTTCAAAGGCATCGATTTACTTCCTGTTCTAAGACAGTCCTATGCATTATACTATAGACAGCATACATACTATAGACTGGTATAATGGAGAACAACGTTTCCTAACAAAAACACATAAATTTTCTTTAATGGTAACTCATATCTCTTTACCAATCATAGTTGGCTTATAAAAAAATGCCCTCTTTAAGCATTACGCTGTATATCTATGATGATCTAGTTTAGTAATAAGATGTATTAATCATATAATCGTAAGTAATATTCGATAAGAAATTAAAAATGCTCTGGATTCTCATATTTCTTTGGTACCAAAAGTAAAATAATAACAATTAAATCGAAATCATAATTTTAAATAAGATTTTCTTACAAAATTTTATATTATTAATTAATAAAATGTACCATTTATATATTTCAGAAAATTTCGATCCTTCAATTAAATTAATCGGACATATAATTATATATTTATTATTCACGCTTACGATATAACATCGATACTATATGATATCGATATCAAGACCTCAGAAGGATATAAGTCAAGCTTGTAAATTTAACGAGTATCCAAATGGTAGCCAGAAAATCCGCTTGAAAATTTTGTGAAAAACTACAAGAATAATAAAATGACATCGTTTTAATAAAAATTGATTATTCGTTTTTCTACCTTTCTAAAAAATGTTTGTGATGTGATGGCTAATTTTAAATCTAATTATTAGCATACTCTTAACTTCATTTATTTTGTTTAAATTCTTCGATCTTATTAGTTAATTATTAACGTCGTTATTATATCATAGTAATATCGTTGTTCATATCTGAATCTACACATGAATTAATTACATTTTTCTTGAAATGTATAATTATAAAATGATTATCAAATATTTACTTAGTAAAAACCTACTAAATGCCATTCTCTATCTGTCTATTTTAGTCTATATAATGGTTTATTTAGTTTACAAATTTTTTCTTCTTGAGAAATTTCTTCAAACTTTTTTTCTTTGATAATGTATATATTGTTAGATAAATAGCCTAGAAAATATATGCTTGGTGCACATATATTGTCTTTTCGAAGCTACATGTCAGATTATAGGATTATCTCATGTATCGAATAATTTCCATTTTTTTTTGACCGAATATCCTTCGCATACTTTATATCGATTTAAAGAAAAAATTCTGATAAGCACCACATGAATTAAATATTATTGGATATTATATTGTCATGAATTTTCTTTGATAGTGATTTTGTAAAGGAAAAAAAGCATATATATATACATATACATACATATATATATATATATATATATATATGTAAATAGTTATATTTACTCAACAGAGAGAGAGAGAGGGGGGGGGGAGGACTATATCAGCTTTCTCAGCTATTACATTAAAGATTATAATACACATAATTTTTAAACATACTTTTAAAATGATCGAGCCTTTCACATTGCTTTATTTTAGCTGGTAAGGCGTTATATATTTTTATCCCTTCGCAGAATAAACTCTTTTACCCACAAAGAGTTATGCGAAATTGTATTGCAATATTGGCGTCATGTTACATGTCTTCCTTGCCACTTTTATAGTCTACTGTTTCTAACTTATTTCTTAATTATCTAGCAACTTCCTTACGATCTTAAAAATAAATATACTGTAGTATATTTGTATGGCCTCTGTCTTATGGACATAAGCTGCAACGCTTGAAACATATATATGTATCTATCTCATTGAAATACAACTTTCATTATTCGATATTGCACTTTTTGCAATTTATCCAGCTGTGTCTCTCCCATACCCATTAAAAGCGTTACACTATAAACAAAATCCAGTACTATGATCAGTTTACATATAGTACATCTAATATATTATGATATATAATTACCTATATAAATACCTATTCCATTAAAAAAAACCAGTTTTCTTTCCTTTTTTTTACATGTAATCACAATGATACTTAAATTTAACCTTATGATCTATAATTATTCCTAAGTTCTTCATTATCTCTATGTGTTCTATAATATACCAACTAATCATATCAATACAATATTTCCTTTCAGCTCTTTTCTTAGACATCTAATTATTATATATTTCGTCTTCTATGCATTCATTTTCAATTTATTTATATTCATCCATTCTTCTACTGTATTAAATGCTTTATTCATTTATCATTCTAACTGCATACTACTTTCTCCAGCGACATAATTTAATTAATATCC
This sequence comes from Vespa velutina, assembly GCF_912470025.1. Lineage (NCBI taxonomy): Eukaryota > Metazoa > Arthropoda > Insecta > Hymenoptera > Vespidae > Vespa > Vespa velutina. Next base: position 335,517 of record NW_025920071.1, read on the forward strand.
ACAAACATTTGTATATTACATACTTTAGAGTACACTTTAATTATATCAATTATATATATAATAAATAGTAAGGATCCCAGTACAAATCCATGCTACATTTCATAATCAGTGTTAATTAATTTAGACCATTTGTTGTTGAAACGAACCTGCTACATTCTATTATTTAGATATGATTTAAACCATTCTAAAACATTCCCTCTCATTCTATTTTGATATAATTTTTCAGTTAGTCTCTTTCTATCTACTGTTTCAAATGTTCACTTAAGATTCATAAAAATTACTCCCACCATTTTTCCCTTCCTAACTAATGAATTTTATTCATAAACAACAATTTGAATTACCGTTTCACATGAATAAGGTTTTCTAAAAGAGAGGTTGTACCATTATGATACAATTAAGTTCCAAATACCTTTCTATTTGCTTCTTCACTACTAATTCTTTCTCATATATTGGTAGCATATTAATCGATCTATAATCGCTTGTTTTTTAAAATCGGTATTATCGTTAATGTTTTCCAAATCTCTGGATAGCAATCTTCCTTCAAGGAATTATTTATTATTTCAACAAATTCCTCCTTTATCCCATAAAACACCAACTTTAATATATCAGTAGTTATTCCCTCTTCAGTAGCTTCCTTTTTTAACAATCTCATAATATGTAAATCCTATATATTAATCATTTCAAAGTTTTCTATATTAATTCCTGTACTTTCATTAAGATACATAATCCTTTTACTCGTTACTTCAACTTATGAGTATTTACAGATTTTCTATATTAGTAATATTTTTTACATAATACATGTCGAAATTATCAGCTATGATATATCCATTATTATTGACTAATATCTCAAAATCTATATTATCTATATTTTTCATATCCCTTGATTCGCCTCTAATTAATTCTTTCGTAGGGTTTTCTTTATTATCTAATTTATCTTTCATACGATTTTCTTTATTATCATTTATACAATTTTTTTTTCACTCCTATTGCACCACACCATAATTGAGCACTATTTTTTTCGTCACTAATATTTTATATTTAATATCGTATCTTAGATATAAGATTGTTCCCACTGTATTTCTATTTTCAGAGTCGCATCTAATCACACTATAGCCTGGTACATTCATCTTGCTATACTCAATTTCACTAGTCAGTTTAGTTTCAGGTACTTCTATAACTGGAGGATTCAGTTTCTTCATAATCTGTTGCTGTATCTCGTCTTTGTATCTCTAAGCAAACTTTGTACATTTGTATATACTATTAGTTCTTCCTTCCGCACCTGCTATTTCGCATCTTCCCAATCGACTTTCCTCCATTCTTCATCTATCCTCCTCCTGCGTATTGGACATTCACCACTCCAAGCATAGTGTCCTTCATTAAACTTCAAAGTATGGGTTTTATTGTTATACATACAATATACACATTTTTCTTTCTCAGTTTTACAGTCATTGCTTTTATGATCATCAGCATATTTCAAATATATTATCAGGCCTATATAATTTTTCGCAACATGATAATATTGCAATCAAAACATCTCTTTACATTAATACAATCAGCAACATAACATTTCCTCCATTTAATATTTACTTTCATAATCCACCTCAATTATTGATGTATCATTACCCTTCTTCATTCTATTAGTATTACTACTGCCTTCGTTCTAATTATATTTTTCAGAATTCTCATATGGAGCCCTTTCTTTGATTTGTCCAAATGATTTTGTTTTAGTAACATCTCAATTATTTATTCCCATTTACATTCCATTTCCTCTTCGGCCAAATTGAATATTTGCAATTTAGGTTGAGCTACAAAGATTTGAGCTATAGGCCTTTCGTCTCTATAATTTGGTACCTTAATACCAATTTATTTAAAGCAGTAGATTTCAGTCGTTTCTGTTCTTGCTTACATTCACAACACAGGATAAGAGTTCCCTTTCCTCCTTTCCTCAACTTTGATACGCCTACAGGAATGTTTTAGATGTCAATCTTCTCTTTTACCTTTTTTGTCCTCTCACTCTCCTATTGTTACTTCGGCTATAATATAATAATGTTTTCTTTCTTCGTTTCTTTTGCCACATCAGAGTAATTACGCTGGGCAACTCCGGCCGACACAATATTCCACATCTTTTTCATCATTTCTTCTATCTCTTTCTTAAAGCCATCTAATTCATCTTTAACAATACCTACCATTATATTCTTTATTTCATTTTCATCAATCATTTCATCACTGACCTTTATAACAAACCAATATATCCTAGATTTAAACTAATCAATAAACCTACTATTAATACTCTGCATTAAAAAAATTATAAAGTACCGAACGAAATTATTAAATCTATGATACGTCTGGCGGTCTCAGTTTTTCATAGGATCATTTTTACTTTGCATCCTTAATACATTTAATTTTTTATATTTACATGTATAACAAATTATATATTCTTGAAGCAACCACGAAAGAAAATGCAAAGTATCAATATGCTTGGTATCCAACAAGTTTACAAATCTTTGTTAATTCGAGGAAATGAATTTCTAAATAAATCCAAAGACTTTTAAACTCTTTGAAACTGATATATATACATATATATATATATATATATATATATATATATATATATATATATATATATATATATATATATGTATAAAGCATCATCAAAATAAGGGGAAAAAGATAAACACAGATATACTGGAATAATTATAAAATTTGCTAGAACTTCGCGTTATACCCGAAGACGGAACTTTTCTCTCGAGTGGAAATTACAACATTCACCGGTCCTACCTGCTTAAAATTAAATATTGGACCACACAGAAAAACGTGTACTACTTGCCTACCAATAATCTGTATTTAAAAAATAGCAAAAAGATCATTCCTACACGCACACTCCACGACTGTCTCTCATACCACCAGAGTGCAAAAACAAATAGGAAGTATGCCCTGAGGCACTTGCGGTACCCTAACTCAAGCACGTATGATTCTTAATTAATAAGGAGTACGTACCAATTGCTATAATCGATTGTCAAGGGTAAAGATTATTACGTAAATGACTAAAGCAAAAACTACCAGTACATACTACAATAGTATATATGCACCCTAGTAATATACGAGTATTTTCATGCAATATGTTCAAAACGATATAAATAATAATATATTAATATAGTAGTAGCACAAATAATTAATTAAACCGATGAAACAAGAAGATCCTATCCTAAGCTAATAAAAATAAGAATGCACAATTGATATAGACAATTAAAAATATGCCACTTGCGAATAAATACAAAAGAGGAATTGCTTATGATCATGCTCGTCAATAACTTATTTAAAAAATTACAATCAGTAACTTGTGCTGATTCGGAGCACTTTCATCATCATGGTATGATTAAGCACTGAAGGTATTTTAAATTTGTTCACTCACTATTTAAGAAGTTCTGCGATGGTTTCAAAACACTCGTCCACGATGTAAGCAAAAATTAAAAGAGTATGGATCCATAGAAAGTTGAAAACAATGTAGTTCGATATATAAGTAAGTTAAAAATGAAATAGCTCAATTTCGTTCTAGGCTGATAAGACACGATCATAATGATGATCAGTAAAAGGACAAACAAAATTTTTATTAAATTTAAATTAATAGAAAAATTGTGAAATTATTAGGTATGAAATTTAAATATTTACTTAGTAATATTCTTTTATAAAAGAAAATGTATTTATCATTCGATTATCTTCATTGATGCACTGACTCTACTATGTGAATAGTGTGATAATATAAAAAGAAAAATAATTTTAAACTTTACAGGAACAAATCATAACTCTGACTGACTGCTTTGCTCGCAGTCGATTTAATTGCATATGATACTAAACCTTAAATCGCGAAACATAAACGAAATTAAATTAACGAACGAAGGATCCTTCTAATTCATGATTATTATATTATTTAAACAGTACAACACTATCACCCGCATGATTGCATTGACTATTTGAAAAAAAAAAAAAAAAAAAAAGAAAAAGAAATTTATTAGTATAATAACTTTGTTCTTCTTAATAATGAAAGATTTTTTAAATATGAAAGAAATGTTTAAAAAAGAAATTTACTTACTGTAGTGTTTACTGATCCTTTGCACGATGAGCATCCTACCTCAGAACGATGACGAATGATTCTTCTTTTATTGAACCTGAAAAAAGGAAACAAAATTATTAGTATCATTGTTATATAATAAAAAATTATTAAAATTATTAAAGAAAAGTCTAAAAAGAAATTTACTTACCAGTCTTTGTAGATCTTTTGCACGATGACCTTTCAGTCCCAGGATCATGAAGAATATGTACCAACACTGACTCTACATCGCGAATTTACATTACATCTAATTTTATTTAATCAGATTATTTTTAAAATAAATCAAACCGATTACGAATAAACACTGCTTCTACTTCATATTATATATATATATATATATATATTTAGTAAATCGTTAATTTATGGAGTAAATGTAATATTACTATAATGTCTGATATCGGAAACAATGTAATGTTCATATCTGGCGCACTCCCTATGATTTTATCGGATTAAAGCAAAAATATTATATCCCAAATATTCGAAAAGTTCTCAAAAATTTTTCTTCCCTGGATATAATATAACATCGGCACCGTTCATCGAATGGATGTTTAAATCGTTTCAACTATTGTATAAGCGAACGTCGCAACTAGAATTAATACCTTACATTTGCTAATTTTCGTTATAACGCGTGTTTATCAATAAAACTTCTATCGGTTATATGTCATCACATATGATGAAACTTTAGACCTTTTATTTGATAAAGCTGATAAAATTCGATTAAGTTAATTGAAAATTCAATTGTCCTTAGCATTAACTTTCTGCATGAATAAAATTAACTATATAAAAATAGAAGTAACAGCTATTCCCAGCAGTATCACTATTACAATTTCAGAATTTATCCAGTAGCTTATTATATTAATAGTTATATTAATCTATTGAGCCAAAGAATGTACAAAATCATAGTAAGAGAAGTATGAATTACCGATAAGAATTCAATATGGCAATCTTTAATATCGACGTATGAGAATCGCAAGTGTAAACTAAATGCTGACGTCATATATATCAACGAAGCAATCAGAAAAATCCGGATGTCTCACAGCAGACGCTATCTATATAAAGGATGACCTTGGTGACTACAAGTTCGGTGTAGTAGGGTCAGACTTTCGAACCTATTCGTCGTTGGCATGATTGAAAAATCGAAGAAATTGAAAAATTCACCCATCGCTTAGAAAAATTTTGCGATGGTCCTCTAACACGTCTACGTCACAGCTACGACAGTCACGCGAACAATGAACTCCATGATATTTCTTTTTATAAAGAAACAAGTAAGCAAAAAATAAAATACACGCAAAGCTCTCTTTGATTTCAATTATGATGATCCTTGTATAGTGAAAATAATGTGCCAGAATAACAAACTCTTAGAGTACAACAGAATAATGGCTCAATTGCTTTTAGATGAAAACAAACACGAAGGCAATAATATCATCATTATAATAAAAAATTATGAAAACTATTTAAGAAATACTTAAAAGAGCAAATTATCTATCACGTAAAACAACCTACTGACAGAAAAATGACTATTATAAGTAATTTGCTCATGTGAGCTATTGTATTTATATTATTAAATACATTACAAGTCTTGAAAATTATTCCTGAAAGTAGCACATTCAAAATAATAATATTCGAAAGTATTAATCAGAAATAATATATTATATTTTTCGTTTAATCAAATTAATAAAAACAAATCATAATTATGTAATATGTCAAAGTATGCTATCATTGAGACATCATTATATTTTCATTCCATAAAATTGATTATTACACGAAAATGAGCAGTAAATCTCATAGAAAATCAAAAAATGAGCGAGTGGTATTGCACATAAAGTTTATTTTCGCATAATCGGTCAATTATTACTCCGCAAAACAAACAGAATTGAATGAACAATAACTTTCACAACAATTTATTTCTTACCTTTCATTACTTTGAAGTGGAGAATCGATAAATGACGTATATAAAAGAGAAAATTGGAATATAAGATCGCGTGGTTGGATCCACGAGAAAGCACGAGGACGTGCAAAAGTAGAAGGATAACGAGATAAGAAAAAATGGAATGCTGACGTTCCGGAAAGTCGTAGAATGGCATGGCTACTATATCGTTCGTTTCGTGTGTTACTTCATTCATGACTCGCTCAGTACTCCTGATCACGCCTTCCTTTTTTCATTATATCTCCCCCTACTGGCCATCTTTTCTATCTCTCCTTACTCTATCTTTTTTTTCTTAGTTGCATCCAGTCTACTCCCACTCTCAACTAGTTATCTACCTAATCTCCTCTCTTCTCTTCTCCTTTCCTACCTCTGCTCCTATCTTTGCTCCTTTCCCCTTCCCTCCTCCCCATTATACATCACTCCTCCCGACCGTTCTTTGTTATGCTCTTCCACCTTCTCCTCCATAGTCGTTTCTCTATTTATGTCTCTATCTCTGTTTCTCTTCCTTATACTCTCTATATATTCAACTCTTCTACATTCGTCGAAACAGAGATTCACAATGGCTTCATGATCATCTGATGGCGTTAGTAGTTTTCTCTTCTACTCATAATCTTCCTGACATTCTCCATGTCCTCCTTCATCATCTTACACTTCTCGCCGTCATCTCTCGCTATTTTCTCGCTGAGATCCGCATGAAACAAAACGTTTTATATATTCTTGCTCTCCGCAAATTGCTCTCGATCGTTATGCTTTCCCGGCCATAATGAATTCTCTCCTATCTTGAAAATTTCATACTCTTTTAGCGGAATGAAGAAACAATATACAATCAGAGGATTGCATTTTACAAGTTCGATAGAACAAACATTGATCCGCTGTGTTAAATCAAAGTTTTACTAATGATACAAGAGTGGAAGAGAGAGATAGAGAGAAGGAGAGAGAAAGACAGAGAGAGAGAGAGTGGGAAAAAGAGAAATAGATAATATAAATACATTACATTATTGTACTTATGTATTTATGTGTGAAATTAATACAAGATAAAATATTAATTTGGAAAATAAATGACAATTATATTTTTCATCAAACAGATAAAACCAAGTATTGATATATATATATATATATATATATATATATATATATATATATATATATATATATGTGTGTATATATTTACCCATATGATTTAATTATAAATGATTATGTTATGGATAGGAAAAATGTTTATAGAGAAGTCAATGTAAGAAGGAGAAAGAAAGAAGGAGCCAGCAAAATCATATAAATATTATAGAATTGATAAAGAAGAAAAAAAAATAATAATCGTAAACAAACAAATTAGAACTGGTCAAATAAATTGAAGTTGAAGAAATAAAAAAAATAAATGGGAATAATCGAACAAATGTTTAATATGATATCTATTCTCAAAGATTTAGTTCTCTTAAAAATAAATGGATACAGTCGAATGATCTCTTTTCGTAAACCTTCTCCTTGATCCAATTCCCCTCTTGGTTCAACGAATTTCGTGATAGTCTACGAACAAGGGTATAAATATGGTGAAGTTTAAATAAGTTTAGAAGATGCAATCGGTCGATAGGTAAAACTCGCGAAATGGAGAAGCGCGAAGATTCGTTTTGGAAAAAACATTTGCAAGACATCTTCTCTCCTCTCTCTCTCTCTCTCTCTCTCTCTCTCTCTTACACATACACTTTAATTTAACTTCTATAAATATGTATTAGAAATTATTTCAAACAAAAATTATTTTTAATTGCTTAAAGCCATTTTATGAAAAATTCGCGACTTTTTTTCTATATTTCCTTTTCTCATTTTTTAATTTTCTTATCATTATAATCATCATCATAATCATCATTATTATTATTATTACTACTATTATTTGTCACTTCAATACTTCATTTTATCGAAATTTATACTTTTCAAAGTTTTTTTCTTTTTCCGGATGATAAGCAAGTTCGTCCAAAAAATTGTTTGTTGAAATTTCTATAAGTTTCAAATCGAAGTTAACATTAATAACAATAATAATAATAGTAAAAGCATGAAAATGTAGGAAAATGACCAATACTACGTGAGGGTCATTTTAACAACTCGTGTAAAATGCAAAACAGCCAATAAGGACGAATTAGTCACAAAAATAGTCTTTTCTAAAGAGAGTGGTGAGACCAGAAGCGGATCGGGCGGGACGAGAGATTAAACCAAGCAATAACTGCACCTGTTGACATCTCCACCCTCTTATATATATATATATGTATATCAATTGAATATATTTGATATATTCAATTCCATTTATAAGAGAAAAATCTGGTCAAAGTGTGTGGGCGAATTTATAATATTCATTCGTACTTCATATTTCCTTCACAATTTCTTTTTTGAAAGCGATCAAAAGAGCGCTTTATAAAATTTTGAATATCGCTAAGATAAATAAATATATAAGTCCACCATCCAGCGTAATTGATATAATTGATCCTAAAGAATACAATCCTAAAAATGTTTTGATGGTAGACTATAAAGCTATTAGAAATTTTCAGATGTTTGGATCTTCTGATGTGAGCTTTATGAAAAGTTTGGCTTATTTAAAGTTCGTATTAAAGTATATTACTTGTTAATTGCAATCTAAAAGTGAATTTGGATAAGTTTCTTTTTTTCGATTGTTATTTCAATAACCGTTACGTTTAAAAATCAATCAGCTGACAAGTGATTTTGACCAAAATGTGTTTGTGTCATTACTATGTTGTTGCTGATTAATATCCTTTTTCATAGTACCGTTCTGCGTTCCATTATTATTTCGTCAAAGCGGTGATTGAATATTAGATAACATATGTGTAATAGTTTCATCCTTTCGATTATCTGAAATGTGTGATTTGGTGCTTATTTTATTCAGTGTTTCTATTTGTCGCAATTCTGAGCTAGACTTTTGATATAAAACGTTACTTCTTACTTTTTCATTGATGTGTATATCTTAGAATACTCTGTTGCAGTCTGTAAGCTGACGTATCATTTGTTCCTGCTAAATTTGATTTTCACAAGAGGCTCGCTTTTGGGTAACATCCTTGTTGCTTGTTCCATATTGTTGAAGGCTCTTTTCTTCGATGATCTAAATCCAAATTATTTGGTCTGAATCCTTTATTCCATTTCCATATTTTATTTTCTTCAGGCGGCTCCTTTTCAACGTCTTGTCAAAATGACTGTGAAATTCACAGTATTCATTTTCAAAGTATACTTATGCATCAAAAGATTACATTATGCTCATGTAATTTTTGCGTATTAATTTTTACTTGTGCAATTCATCTTCGATAATTTGAGGATGATCTTCTAAATATTGAACATTTTCTATTTTTTCTGCAATACAAAATGAGAAGCTACCTCTGATGAAAAATCTCTTGTGAATGATCCTTTAATTCATTGTTGTTTCTCCATGATTTTGCTGTTAAGATTCGATTATTCCTCTAAAATGTTATATTTCCAGGTAGTTAACTTAATCTATTTTATTTTTTGCCATCTATCTCTTATTTGTGACGAGCTTATACAATTAACGATCCTTTATCGTTTTAGATTTTTACTTTTAATTCGTTTTCTAAATAATTCACGTCCTTGACTGTAGATAATACTTTCTTCAATTCTTTTAAGAGTTTTCCTAATATATTAATGTCTTCTCTCCCACCATCATTGACAATGGTAGTATATTTAAGTACTATAAGATAAAATAGGTGATAGAAACGATGGCATGGGTCCTGTAAAACAGTGCCCTCACGCAATTAACTAAGTTTATGTTATATAATAAATTTAGGTAAATATCTGTCGGTCGATAAATAAATTTTATATCTATATTTGTTCCTATGATCCAGTAAGAGTATTTTTTGCCACATCATTTGTATAAACATTTAAAGGAAGAAAATTTTATTGTGTAAAATTGATTTACTTTAATACGAGCAAATTTTACATCTCAAGTAGCTTGAAGACTAAATCAATCTAGAGTTATAAATACTTTTTATCAATGTTTTCATACTTACTGACAAAGAAAACAATAACTGTGGACATAAATATTCCAAAAAGTCTTTCCATTGCGATTACGGCCCATCACTATTTTTTATTGTCTTATTACTTCGTTTAATTGCTTCGTTCATATTTACCTTCAATATATTAACTGGACCTGTTCATAATGTACTTCAATCAACTTTTCATTTTGTAAATGCTTGATAGAATCTTTTGCTTCTTGTATTCCTGTTTAATAGATAACCTAAACGTGGCGTTGAAATCTCTTTTAAATTGAACGACGACATTACTCTTTCCTTTGGATGGATTAGTTAGAAACGATTCCCTGAAAAAAACGACCTACGATTTTTATATTTATTATCTTTAATGATGATCAATATTAGCAGTAATATACAAAGAAAATGACTGATAGAAAAAAAATATATAGTAACGTCAAATACAATTTTTTTACTAAAGTTATTTATAATAATTTAAAAAAGAACAATTACCTTGCAGTTAATAGAAAAATAGTGTGTTGTTGATATCGAATAATTCCCAACAAACACATTATGAATAAGATATCATTTTATGATATATATGTAGATAGTATGGTTATGCAAATGATTTTCTGTAAATTGGTATTAACTCAACATTTTTGTTATAGACAACGAAAGCATATCACTTGAAAAAATTATAGGATCAAACGCATCTATCAAACTATTTTTCAAATAAGCATTAAATATCATGTTTAACCTTAACTAATTTAACCTTAAGCTAATTTAACCTTAGACGTTTATTGACAACAGCGCTACTATTTCACCAGGTTTGCATTTGTAAAAAATATTGATATATGGTTTTGGAGAGTATAAGCGTATTTGGAAAAAAGTGCGTTTGAATTGGACAAGTTTTTTTTCTTTATTTCTTTTTTTTTTTAATTTTTAATCTTTTATTAAACTTTAATTAAATCTCACATATTGTATAATTTCAAAAGATCAAAAAATCATTAAAAGCATTCCTTCGATTGCTTAAAAAAGAAGCTAATATGAAGGAAAGATAATGTACCAATGAATATTATAATTTCGCTCGTACAATTCAACAAGATTTTTCTCTTATAAATAAAAATGAGTATATGTCCAATCCATTTAAGATCATTACCGTTTATGTAATTGGCGAAATTTAAACCTTTCCATTTTTTCATTTCGAATCATTAACAAGGCTGGTAAAATACTAGAAAGAAACTGCAAACATCCCAAAAAAGGAACTAGAAATGGAAAAAAACAGAAAAATATTCTCACTCGGCCACATGAAAGCTTAAATCACATCTTACCTCGCAATATCGAAAACCCTATTTCTCAAATATTTATTTTTAAATACAGCTAAATATTCCTATATGAATGAAATAAATTCGTTCCGACAAAATACACCAGACAAAATTATTATTTCATAAGATCGATCAAACAACATCATCCTATTAACCCGCACCTACCGTCCAATCAACGAGCTCAATGTGGAAATACGCAATTGTTCAACCAATGTATTCCTAGGACACCAATTACTAACTACTCAACGTTCTTAATCAGCGCTAAAAATTAGCCAATCACGAGGATCGTATAATACATGTATTTGAATTAAACATAAGATCAGAAAGAAAAATCGAAAAATTGTACGTGTTCTCTTCGTTCTATCAATTATCTTAGACATTTTTAACTTCACATTTAAACTTTGCCAAGTTCACTTATAAATACAATAATTCGACTTAATTGTCACGCAACATACTTCGCGTTAATGAAAAAGATGTGCTAAGAAATTACTAGGAAAAACCTCTCCAATGAAAACAGATTGTATCTTCCGCATGACACTACATATTTGACAGGAAAAGTATTGACAGAAATAAAATAACAGTAAATAGCAAAAGCTTTTGCCGAAATTTCACAAAACCTACCATATAGATATCGTCATCCTTATTCCCTAAGACTAATTACTTACCTTTAAAAACGAGATAAAAATGAAGCATTAGCCCGATGAAAAAATGGCATTACTTTCGAAAAGCCACGATTTGGTGTACGACGATTTTCCACTAATTTTTTATGAAAATAATAGAAACGTTAAAAATGAAACAAGTACTGACACTGCAAATATAAGATACGATAATTCAAAATAGAAACACCAGGAAACGCAGAGACGCCGATTTTATTTTCGTAGATATTTGTTAAACGAAAGGATCCCATGTCATGTCAACATTAACGCGCGAAAGTCGTCCATTTAACAATTGATTAATATATAAAATAAGTGTATAATTGAAAAAATATTCTAATCACCTACAAGACGACGAGACTTGGTTGCAGCCTATATCGCAAAGTTATACAAACTGATTAATTCATCGTTAGCAAAGAAACTAATTGGATTGTTGCTCATGCGTATTATGTCATCTGTGCAATGAACCTCACAAAGCTTATAATTTTTCTATTATATTAAAATATCGAAACGTTAAAAATATGATACAGAATTTTAAAACTGTCTAAACGGATACCTTTTCAGTCCAAGCTAAACGAGAAAATTAATCAATTCAATTTGATACCTGTAGAGATAAAGCTCCTAAATATGAAAACAAAATATTTATGGAAAATGTTCATTCGTCCGCGTATAATTATTTTCCATATAAATATTTTCTATTCTCGAAGACGAATGTATTAATTTTGACCCTTTCACATTTAGATATTTACATATATGTGTGTGGTTGTTTGTGTATATATATTTTCTCCTTTTCGAAAGTCGAACAATTCCCATCTAATTATTACCAAATTATGATACACATAATTATAATTGTAAATGACCTATTATTCAATATTTATAAATAAAAATTCGACAAAGTATTATTCTTCCCCAAATACATGTAGAAACGTATTATAGATGTGCCTAAATAGAGAAATACGTAAATAGATAAATCATTCCAATTATTGGATTTAATAATTATTCATTATTTCGCGCGTAATATAGAACGGATGTTCTGCATACGCGTTTACTCATGTGTGAGTCTATTTTATATTTCTATATTTATATTAAAATTTAATTAGGAAACAAAATTTTTCTTTACATTTACAATTCGAATTAATTACATTTGATGTTTTCACATATTTTTTTTTTACATGTTCTTATTGTTTTTAACTAAATAAATATAATAATAATATTTGCATTGACTCGCGTTGTATCCGCAGTAATATGAAATAATCGAATTACAGGAGTTATTTCAGTTCCCTATTAGTGGTTCTTTCGTCATCTTCGACGTTGTAACGAGTTATTTTGTCGTTTTGCATAATTACAGATAATTAGTAGATTTTTTTCTAAGGTACATCCTCTTCCAATATATCAGTCGATATATATATATATATATATATATATATATATATATATATATTTATTCGTAACCCGTTTGATTTATTTTAAAAATAATCTGATCAAATAAAATTAGATGCAATATAAATTCGCGATGTAGAGTCAGTGTTGATACATATTCTTCATGATCCTAGGACAGAAAGGTCATCGTGCAAAAGATCAACAAAGACTGGTAAGTAAATTTCTTTTTAGACTTTTCTTTAATAATTTTAATAATTTTTTATTATATAACAATGATACTAATAATTTTGTTTCCTTTTTTCAGGTTCAATAAAAGAAGAATCATTCGTTATCGTTCTGAGGCAGAATGCTCATCGTGCAAAGGATCAGCAAAAACTAGTAAGTAAATTTTTTTTTTAAATATTTCCTTCATAATTCAAAAAATCTTTAATTATAAAAATCTTTCAAAAAATCTTTCATTATTATAATTTTTCATTAAAAAATCTTTCATTATTATACTAATAACTTTCTTTTTTCTTCTTTTTTTTTTTCAAATAATCAATGCAATCATGCGGGTGATAGTGTTGTACTGTTTAAATAATATAATAATCATGAATTAGAAGGATCCTTCGTTCGTTAATTTAATTTCGTTCATGTTTCGCGATTTAAGGTTTAGTATCATATGCAATTAAATCGACTGCGAGCAAAGCAGTCAGTCAGAGTTATGATTTGTTCCTGTAAAGTTTAAAATTATTTTTCTTTTTATATTATCACACTATTCACATAGTAGAGTCAGTGCATCAATGAAGATAATCGAATGATAAATACATTTTCTTTTATAAAAGAATATTACTAAGTAAATTTTTAAATTTCATACCTAATAATTTCACAATTTTTCTATTAATTTAAATTTAATAAAAATTTGTTTGTCTTTTTACTGATCATCATTATGACGAAATTGAGCTATTTCATTTTTAACTTACTTATATATCGAACTACATTGTTTTCAACTTTCTATGGATCCATACTCTTTTAATTTTTGCTTACATCGTGGACGAGTGTTTTGAAACCATCGCAGAACTTCTTAAATAGTGAGTGAACAAATTTAAAATACCTTCAGTGCTCAATCATACCATGATGATGAAAGTGCTCCGAATCAGCACAAGTTACTGATTGTAATTTTTTAAATAAGTTATTGACGAGCATGATCATAAGCAATTCCTCTTTTGTATTTATTCGCAAGTGGCATATTTTTAATTGTCTATATCAATTGTGCATTCGTATTTTTATTAGATTAGGATAGGATCTTCTTGTTTCATCGGTTTAATTAATTATTTGTGCTACTACTATATTAATATATTATTATTTATATCGTTTTGAACATATTGCATGAAAATACTCGTATATTACTAGGGTGCATATATACTATTGTAGTATGTACTGGTAGTTTTTGCTTTAGTCATTTACGCAATAATCTTTACCCTTGACAATCGATTATAGCAATTGGTACGTACTCCTTATTAATTTATTAAGAATCATACGTGCTTGAGTTAGGGTACCGCAAGTGCCTCAGGGCATACTTCCTATTTGTCTTTGCACTCTGGTGGTATGAGAGACAGTCGTGGAGTGTGCGTGTAGGAATGATCTTTTTGCTATTTTTTAAATACAGATTATTGGTAGGCAAGTAGTACACGTTTTTCTGTGTGGTCCAATATTTAATTTTAAACAGTTAGGACCGGATGAATGTTGTAATTTCCACTCGAGAGCAAAGTTCCGTCTCCGGGTGTAACGCGAAGTTCTAGCAAATTTTATAATTATTCCAGTATATCTGTGTTTATCTTTTTCCCCTTATTTTGATGATGCTTTATACTTATATATATATAACTGATATACATATATATATATATATATACATACATATATATATGTATATATATATCAGTTTCAAAGAGTTTAAAAGTCTTTGGATTTATTTAGAAATTCATTTCCTCGAATTAACAAAGATTTGTAAACTTGTTGGATACCAAGCATATTGATACTTTGCATTTTCTTTCGTGGTTGCTTCAAGAATATATAATTTGTTATACATGTAAATATATGATATAATAACGACGTTGATAATTAACTAATAAGATCAAAGAATTTAAACAAAATAAATGAAGTTAAGAGTATGCTAATAATTAGGTTTAAAATTAGCCATCACATCACAAACATTTTTTAGAAAGGTAGAAAAACGAATAATCAATTTTTATTAAAACGATGTCATTTTATTATTCTTGTAGTTTTTCACAAAATTTTCAAGCGGATTTTCTGGCTACCATTTGGATACTCGTTAAATTTACAAGCTTGACTTATATCCTTCTGAGGTCTTGATATCGATATCATATAGTTTCGATGTTATATCGTAAGCGTGAATAATAAATATATAATTATATGTCCGATTAATTTAATTGAAGGATCGAAATTTTCTGAAATATATAAATGGTACATTTTATTAATTAATAATATAAAATTTTGTAAGAAAATCTTATTTAAAATTATGATTTCGATTTAATTGTTATTATTTTACTTTTGGTACCAAAGAAATATGAGAATCCAGATCATTTTTAATTTCTTATCGAATATTACTTACGATTATATGATTAATACATCTTATTACTATACTAGATCATCGTAGATATACAGCGTAATGCTTAAAGAGGGCATTTTTTTATAAGCCAACTATGATTGGTAAAGAGATATGAGTTACCATTAAAGAAAATTTATGTGTTTTTGTTAGGAAACGTTGTTCTCCATTATACCAGTCTATAGTATGTATGCTGTCTATAGTATAATGCATAGGACTGTCTTAGAACAGGAAGTAAATCGATGCCTTTGAACATTTTCAGTAAATTCTCACTTTCCTGCCACATTGTTGTGAACACTTTATAACTATTACACCCTTAAATCAATCATGCATCCAACTCTCACCTCCTCAGACATAAATCAGTTTAGATCTCTTCCATCTTTCCTTGCAAATATGTTTTTTGATAAATTCTGTAAATCTTGGTGTTAGCCAGATCTTGCTTTTTGATGTAGTAGAATTCTTATGAAAGTATAGACCAGAATCATAAAAATAATATTGTCATCCAATAGGAAGCAAACTTTTTATCCTCGGTAAATTTCATAAGTAATCAGCTAGATGCATCTGAAGGGGAGAAAACCAGAAGAGACTTTTCATTCTGTAATACCTAAAAATTAGAGATCTAATAAGTCCATGATTAATTCTTCGCTTCGAATTTTGTATTTAGTCATTAGGTAAGTTGGTAATTAGCTAATAAGTCGTCATTTCGCAATCTGTAAAATCATTAACCAATAAGAATAATGAGTAATTAGTAAGTAATAAGTCCATATTTTCCATTTTGTGAGACTGTTCATAGATCAGTTAATAAATCTGTATATTGAATTTAATAAAGAATCTAATAAATTTGCAAGATTTTATTAAAAAATCAAAGAGTCTACAAACAGCTCTCTATTCTCTTACTGAAAATTGTCCAACTAACTCATTGGTACGTGAAGCCACACTTGTACGTACACCACTTATAGAAGCTTGTAATATTTATTCTAATACTCTGCCTACTGCCTCATTCTTTCCCCAATTTATTTATCTATCAGATCGAATTTAGGTTTTTTAAGATCAATCTCTGGTAAAAGAATATTATTTACCTATTATTATTTTTATTAAATTGCTTTACTATTACTCACTTATTATTAATAAATTATTTCCAAAACTAGTTTAATATATTTTATAATATTTAATAACTTATTCATTTATAGAAAACCGTTTTTACATAAGAACAGTTTACAATTTCATTTATATACTATGTTCCATTCTGCTCTTAGCTGTGTCCACAACATTTGTATAATTCAACTTCATATTAAATTTCCAGCATATAACATTTTGCGCTCAATTGACTAAGTAAATTCTTGTTTCGCTTCACTGACAATTCTTTCATTTATGGGGGTTGGCAATATAGCACTACATATATGGCTAAAACACATGTGGAGATAAAGTAATTGCTTTTGTAAAACATCCTGCGCACAATGGACATCTTTCTATTACTTTTCTTTTACTACCACTTCTATTTATGTGAACTGGTAATATAGTACTATTACATATACATATGTATGAAACCCACTAATAAAATATACTCCGACATCTTTATAAATATTTAAAAATTCATAAGGTTTTACAGTAGATATATTGAATCTGTATTAATTTTTTAAGCCGTAAAAACAATGTCAATTTTAAATTCTCGAAAAACGACAAATGTGCATGTACACATATAATGACCGCAAAAAATTATAGCAACATGTTTATCTATTCCAGATTTTTTTTATATTTATAAATATTACAAATAAAATGAACTGTTATCTGAACAATTTTACAATCAGAATGTTTCTCATCAAAAAAACTATCTCCAAGTTATCAATTAGGTATTAATAATTGTTCATTTATATTTTTTACTTCTTTTTCTTCAAATGTATCGTTAATATTTTTCTAATGTATCCAGAGAATATGGAAAGTATCGTACTTTCTGTAACAATTTATGTGGAGGTTAATAATTTGATTTGAAGGACTTCGTGATAAGGATGAAAATGTACTTTTTCGAATTTTTACAGTTTTCTAAACAATCTTTCTTACTCTCATGAATTATATTTTGATCATTAATAAATAACACACTTCATTGGTATCATTGAATTATGCATTAGCTATAAAATTTGAACAGTTATGGTTAAGTAATTGTGTTAGTATAATCAGGTTGCAATATTTTGCTTCATTTTAAGCTATTTGCACATATAATAGTTTATGTGATTGTTATTTATATATATTAAACTTTATTTCTTCATCTGTGATAAGGTTAGCAAAAAGGGCAAGAACAGACAACCGATATTTCCAAGAAGCATTCTATCGAATTTCTGTTCTGTGTATTGCTTATATATATATATATAATTTATCGTATCTATTAGGTGAGGTGAAAAACGAAAATATGTTCCTCTGTGAACAAAGAAACGATAATTCACGTTTATTATTCACCCTACTTAAATTTTGTTTAATATATTATCTTTTATAAAATTTCTTTGTAACCTCTCGTGCTGTTCTCTTGCCTAAGTTTTATTTCCTGATGTCGGTTTCTATTCGAAATCTTAGCGGCTCGACTTGTAAATAACAAAAGACAATGGAAGGGCGGGACATGAGAAGCGCGGCAAATCTAACGTAAGAAAGTATACTTTCTTTAAATATATATATATAATATCTCGATTAGGTAAGGTGAAGTGATAAACGAAAATAAGTTTCTCTGTGAACAAAGAAACAGCCATTTTTTATTAATAGTTTATTAATAGTTTATTGTTCACTTTGTTTATATTTTATTTAATATCTTTTATAAATTTTCATATTAGCACTTGTGTTACCTTTCTCTTCTGTTATCTTTCATACTGCCTGTTTCTCTTCCAAATTTTATCGGCTCGATTTGTAGGTCACAAAAGATTTTGATTTGTAAATAACAAAGGACAGAAGGTTGAAGAAAGTATACTTTCTTTACATATATATATAACAACCATGTAAAAAAAGAGTCACGTTAACTCCCTGTTCTTGACTATACTATCCTAAAACTATATTTAAAAATTTTGTACATAGTTCAATAACAGTTTACAAAAAGAAATATGAAAGAAATTTTAATGATTTAAACATTCATGAAATACAAGTTTTAGTCAATGTATTAAGTAATATTAGATAATATATATACATAACATTTCAATTAAAATAATTTAAATAAAAGAAATTGAACATTCAAGAAAAACTATTCTTTTTGATTTTTAAACACTTCATAAACTGTTTTCCTGTACCTTCTTACCAATACAGATGTTAAATCAACTTTGACTTAATTGCATTTTGTTATTGAATGGATATATATATATATATATATATATATATATATATATATATATATATATATATATATATATATATAAGAATGGATATATATATATGGATATATATACATATATAACATATATATATATATATATATATATATATATATAATAAATCGAATAGACAAGGTGAGGTAATAAGCGAAAATAAGTTTCTCTAACAAAGAAACGACAATTTACGTTTATTATTTACATTGGTTAAATTTCACACCACACTCTCGTGCTACTTCTCTCGTGGCTTTCTATTTCTTACTGCCTGTGTCTCTCCCACTTCTTAACGTCTCGATTTGTAGGTAACAAAAGAATTTGTAGATAATAAAAGACATAGGAAGGACGGGGCAAATCTACCTAAAGAAAGTATACTTTCTTTACATATATATCGCCAATTATTCATCTAAGAGAAGTCTTTGGTGGGTACTGGCAATTTTTTTCATAATGATAAACATTTCTCCAATAAATGCATATCTTCTATATTTGTGTTTCAAAAATTAAAAAAATATAAAGCGATTTGACTTTATAAGGAACTTAAATTTTGCAAGAATAATATCTTATCTCCATAACAAAATTTAACAAAATTTATATGGTGAAATTAGAAACCTTGGAAAACATGTTGAAAGATACAACATATAAAACTGCTACTCTACTACGTCACTTGCTTCATGTTACATTAATTTTGTATTATGATACGTCGTCGTATTTCTAACCTAACCTAAACCTAACACAATTACTACTACTACTACTATTATACTTTTCTATATTACTAAACCACTACTTTTAGGTTATCTCCCTTTCTTCTATCTTTGATACGGCAACGGATATGTCGCGGATGCACTAGCAAGTAACTTGCAACATTTCTTGCAAGAGAAACTTTTGTGACATGTGTAACAAAATATGCGTAAACATATCTTAAATAATAACTGGTAAGTTGAACTAATTGCCGTAATTGCTTTCAGATAGCGAAACAACGTGTAATGTAAACAGTTTTTTCTTCTTTCGCATAGTTATTTCTAACTTCCAACGATGTCCAAAATATTTTATGAGAAGTCGTGCGCTAAAGATAATGGAAAAAAAGAGTTGAGCGAAGGAAGGGATACTTAGATAGATTTCATGATGGATATATTTTTCCGAATTTTGGGAAATGAAAAGCAAAAATTATCGGAGTATAATACAAAAACGGAATGTCTTACATAATCTTTCGAGTGAATTTTATATCAGTGAAAATGTAATTACACAATTTACATACACATTTCTATCAGGAATTGAGAAAAATATAAGTAAAATATAGCGATAATAAGATAGATGATGTATATTCGAATAATCGAAATTATTTCTATGCCGTAATGTTTGTTCATGAAAAAGACTCAGATAAAAGAACTCTAACAATTTGGTAAGTAAAGCATACATAAACATATATGAGAATATATGCATAATATAGTATAATAATGAGCATATAAGCATACATAATAATATAAGAATTTTTATTTATATATACAATATTTATAAAGTTTATTCAATATTTTTATATATGTTTATCTTGTTGTATCATATATTAATATACATTATATTTAATTTATTTGTGCTTTTTGTCTATTATCTCTCGTGGTATACAAACTTACTCGCGTTTATTTGCTTGACATTCGATGTTCGGTATAACTGAATTACTCTGCTCTGCTTTAATTTACCTTACAAATTTTATAATATTTAAATTTACAATATACGACGCAAAATATTAAAGTGAGTACAAAATAACCATATATATGATACAAAATACAATATATATATATAATAATATATTGCATAATTTATATAATATAGTTGTTAAAGTATTATTTCTACCATTCTTTCGACACTTACATATAAATGAACATTTTTCTAATCCTACATTATGCTGGCTATGAAAGTTTCGAATCGACATAAGTTACTGTTCATAATTTTTCCAATAAGTTATTGGCGAGCATGATCATTAGTAATTCTGTTTTAGGATTTACAATTATGTTTTTTCATTATTTTCTTATATTATGCATGCCTGTTTTTATTAGCTAAGCTTAAGATCTTGTTTTGTCAATTTAAAAAATTACATTTCTCCACTTTTTTATTCAGTGAACGTGGTCATGTACTAACTTCAATGGCGTCTTTATGCTTTCCAATTAAGGGAAATTATTACTTTAATTGTTTGTATTTAATGAGCTTGCTTCTTTGCAGAATATGACGCATATTTCTTACATCTGTTTATACTTCTTTGGCGATTCGTCATGCAGTCTCTTTGTAATTCGAAGCAAAGTATAAAACTTTTTTTTTGTTCCATATTGTTTACAATTTCTCAGTAATAGATATTAGGTAAATTGTTTATATATGGAAAGTAGCATATGGACAATGTGTTCATTGAGACAACGTCTCTATTTATAAGATCATAGATCTAATATGTTTCATATTATTTAATTTTTTACCTAGTCCTCAGGGTATATTTTTTCACGCCTTTGCAGAATGTATTTCTATAAATATTATTGACTATCGGTATAAATTTGTGCCTTGTGAAGTGTTGTTTCTATGTGATCTAATTATATGATTTTTTTGAATAGCATTTAATTTGTCTTTTCGTTACACAGGATTCATGATTTTTAATAAACAATTGATCTGTTCCAGTATGTAATTATTAAAATTTAATAGTCAGAGCTGAGTTTTAAGCATGATTCAATTTTAAAATATAATGGGTTTAAAGCTTTTAAGATGTTAAAATCTAGTAGATAAGGAGTTTTATTATAAGTTAGCAGCTAGTAGATTGGCATATCGATAGTGAAAATGTTCAAATTAGTGTTATGTAAATATGGATTTAGTTTATTATCTCGTGATGTTATTTTTGATCCCCAGCTTGAATGCTTTGCATTATAATTTCCTGTTGCAATGAATTTGATAGTTATTGATTGTAAGAAATCTTTTCATTGGTCCATTGTGATTTTAAATCTTGGCAGGGCTTAAATTGCCGAGATGGAAAACGAATTATTAGTGACAAAACATTTCCGAATTAATTATTTGGTAGAAGTTTAAAAAAAGCAATTCCCTTATAATTCTTCCAAATAGAAAGCATCTCTTTTATTGATGAATATCGGTTTTCGAAGTACTTTGAGCGACCTCATCTCTTCTGCTCCATTATTTCTTGTCTCCAGTTATGATTAAGCTTTAGAAATGGATCATTTTTTTGACGCTTGAGTCGCAAATCATAATCCGACGGAGCAATCTCTTTCTATAAGAATATATGGAACCCATATATTGATCTTTAAAACAAAATCAAGTCGTTTCACGTAATTATAAATGGTCGAATACAACAGATTTAATTTCGTAGCGATGTCATGTGTTATTATTGGGCAGTTTGCAGTACCTTTATTTTTAGTCTTTATCAACTTCAATTGGCCTTCCAGAACATGATGCATTTTCAATATCAAAATTGCTGGAACGTAATTTTTCAAATCAGTTTTAGCACTGGGGTCCCGTTAAGACGTCTTCTCGATATATGTCACATAACTTTTCTCTCGCTTGAACTGCATTTTTACCTTCTTGGTAATAAAAAATCAAAATATGCCAAAAATGCTGCTTTTGATTTTTCATTTTTGATACGACATCAAGAAAAAACAATTGCACAGAATCAAACAGAATTGTTTACAAATACTCCTTTAAATGTTAGGTGTCAAAATATATAATAATAATATAGTTTAGCATGGAGTTAGCTGCTTAAAAATATAAATAATGCTTCTGTTGGGAAAAAAACGAAATTACTTTCCGAACAACACAATATATTTGATCCGTGTTCTATTTGCTAAGGAGGTGGAGAGAAATTAGAAATATTTGCGCTTGTACAGATTCCAAACATGGATTGTGCAAATTTTCAGTTTGTAAGTTTCATGATATCAATATTTCTTTCTGGTATTAATCTTCCTCTCTTGTTACTTCTGTAATTTCTTAAACTTTTAGTTACGACAGGACTTTCCGCGGGATTGTATAGCATACTTCCAAAGGACTTGCGCGTAAACTGTGCATGACGCTATTTACTATGACATTAAATCGGAGTAGAGTTATAAAGGAATAAATTATAATTTACTTATACATTTTTATGTAAAAAGTTTGAAATATACTTTATTAATTAATAGTATAATTATATATGATAAAACAAGGAACGACGCAGAGTCACATATCACAATCTTTACATTCGTACCGTGATCTTCTTATATCATTTTTTGAGCACCTTACAGAATTTCGCAACGTTTTCTTGCTATTTATAATTTTATAGAATGACGGGTAATATTTATCTGTTAATCATTATGACTGATAGGCAGTAGATTTATCATGATTGCTATAATTATTGTTTAACGTCTTATGTTTTTTGACTATATATTTTAGTAATTGAAGGTGAAATGCATGCATTGTCACTTTTTCATCTTGTACAAACAAAATGCATTCCAAACAGTCACATCATGTAAAAGAAAAATTATTTTTTGTACCGTTTAGTATTTTTATTGATGGATTCAACGTTAGTTATTACTGTATCTCTATTCTATTATCTACCGTGCCCATATTTGCAGTATAGTCCACTATGCAAGACTGTTTTTTGGATAACTTGCTACATTCGATAATTTAATCTTTTTGTGATTATAAAATCTGCGAAGTGGAAAGTGATTAGCATTTATACTTTGCATTTGCCTTGCCATTTGAGCGATAACATATTAGGCAAAGATCGAAAACATATTTCACGTGCCTTTAATTTTTCATTTATGATAGTCATATCCTTTCTTGTATGTTGTTTTACAGTGCATTTGTTGAATTATTGTGGAGACAAGCGAACACTTAGTCAGGCTAATATAAGTCAGGCTAATATACCAGTTATTAATAAATAAGTGTGCTTTTTTCCTACATATGGTTCTAATAATGAAAATACAATTTCATCTAATTTTTCGTAAGAATTTTCTGTTATTTTTGTTTTCTCCGAATCCCTATTTGCATATATAATAAAATTTGAAACGTATCCATTTTTACAGTTGCAGAATATAAAAGATTTGAGGTTAAATCTATACCGTTTGGATGGAATATACTGTTTGAACGATAACCTACCCTTGTATAATAATAAACTTTTATCGATGCATATGTCACAAAACGGGTTAAAATTATTTTGAAATGAAAGGCATAGATTATTATACAATTCTCTTATTTTTACTAGCCTAACACTAATCTCAATGAAATAAAGCATTCGCACGAGAAATATTTATATATATCTATTTATATATATCTATTTATAATACGTTCGAAAATGTTAATATGCAAAAATTTACCTTTTGTCTAACATTCGGAGTAATATAATTTTTTAACTCACGACATTAATAACCTAAGTACAAAAAAACAATAAATCTCACTCAGAGTTGCTACTTGTTCATAAAGTTTTATAAATGAACACAGAATTTTTATCTTATGTCAGATTCTTTTTTTCAACTGATTTGTTTTTTCAACAATTAAAATCAATAAATTCTTCGGAAAAGAATAGCTCGAAATAGTCTAATGGAGTAGCAAATCGATTAATTCGTGTTTTCATTCCAGAGTCATTTGAATTAAGTTTTTGTACTTATTTTTGTTACTTTATCATTATTCTTATCAATATTGTTACTTAATGTTCGAAGTTCTTTCCACATAGTGGGATGTCAGCAATAATTTGATCACAATTGATGACCTCGACGTGATCTTTGTGCATCAAGAGTTCCTACAAAAGGAAAAATGTATCGGTGTCAGCCATACTGCCTCATCATAAAATTCATGCCTCATGTTCATAACACTTGAAAAAGAATCACGAACATCGGACGCCATGTTAGGAGCCAACAGTATACATACAGACTGAAATATCGGACAGTCTCTAAGGCCCTCGATCAAGACATGATCGAGTTGATTTCAAACGTGATACAACAGAATTCAGCGTGAACTTGAATCCAATATCCATGAATCAGTAACAACGGCAAGTTAAACACAGAAGATACAGATGACAAAGGAACTCATTCTGAACAAAAAAATCAAAATAACAACGGACAAATGACGCCACGAAACATTGCGACAGCTTCTTCCATCGCACCAGCGTCAATAACAGGAACAATAGCAGGCAATACTTCTGGTATGTAGAACCTGTACAATTATAATCAATCACCAGGCTATAACAGTATATTGCATGACAAATATTATTCGATGAGTAAACTTAAATTTGCGGCGTTCACCAAAATTCGACCGGATCTCTGGTTCATCATAGCTGAGGCTGAATTCACTACTTTTGGAATCGTTGATGATAAAGTAAAATACCTGACGGTCCTTGAGGCCCTGATTTCAGACGTGATACAACAGGAGTTCGCTACAGGTAAATATAAAGCTCTAAGAAACGAGGTAGTCTCACGACTCTCTGATTTTAGACAAAAACAAAGAAATTTTTTAGTGAGTCAATGCTCCCAAATAGAACACCTTCTCAGCTACTGCGACAAATACGCGAATTGGCTGATGGTTACGCTGATGATACCATATTGCAACAACTTTGGCTTGAACGAATACCAACATATATCAAACCCTATCTGATTACCACAAGTAAACTTCCACTTGATGCTATAGCCGAGTATGCGGGCCGTTTTTACAAGCTGATGCCTTACGTTCAACAGAATAACCAGGTTATGTATGGCAATCTTTACACGCTATTTTGCATCACCGACTCTTTATGACATTGACTCGAAGTTCATAGATATTAAAAAATCTTTTGTGATGGAGTTCAATGAGTTCATATCACAATTGATTCTACTGCAACAACAAAACCAAAAACTGCAAGCTTGGCAATCTCCGAAGCATCATAATCGCACCAGTTCAAGATCATCGACACCTATTCGTAATAGAATCTCCTATTATCACCAAAGTTTTGGCAGAGAAGCAAAACGCTGCCTTTTACCGTATAAATTCGCTTCTATGACAACCTGACAACAACAAATTAGGGAAACTAATTCGTCGCTGTCATTTGTAAGAGCAGTAAAAGACAGCAACTCCAGACTAAAAGAGCTCGGACTACACTATCAAACAGAAATTCTTGATTGACTCTGGATCGGTCGTGTCCATAATATCTGCAAAAAAGTTTCATAAAAATAGAAATACCGACTCACACTTTATGCTGCAACTTCATTACAAATATACGGCACTAAAATTATCAACCTTGATTTAAATCTCCGCAGAGATTTTTGCTGGTCCTTTATCATCGCAGACTGAAATAGCAATCATCGGTACTGATTTCTTAATTTACTTTTTGATTGATATAAAATACCAACTATTGATAGATATAGTGTCTCATCTCTTGTCAAAAGGTAATGCATTGGAAGCACAGCATTACGGCATCTCATCTATAAGTTCAGATTTGTCCACTGAGTATGCCGAACTTTTAAAACAATTCGTTGAAATCACTTGGTCGATTAGCAAGACATGCTGAAATTTAAAAGCACGTCCATTTGCGCACAAAATTATTACGCATGGTCCATTAGTCGTACTGCACGAGCACGTAAACTAGCAGGTGAAAAGGCAGCGGCGGCACAAACTCAAATCAGAGAACTTCTGAACTCCGGAATCATTCAGCAGAATATACGCCAATCCTATTCATCTGATACGATAGATAGACAACACCTGGAGAACGCGCGGTGACTACAGTAAACTCAATGATGCTACTAATCCTGACATATAGTTCTCCGCTCAAACTTTCTGTGTATACACGATAGAAAACATTACAGCAAAATCGACTGCGAAGAAGTATATCTACAACTACCTATACACGTGGACAACATTGAAAAACTGCTATTATAACACCTTGGGTTGAGTACTTAGGTATGCTTTTTTGTCTAAAAAATCACATCCAGTCGTACAAACGATTTATGGACGCATTTTTCAGAGACTTGGACTTCGTCTTCGTCTACGTGGATTGCATTCTGGTATTCTCGGACGATGAAGACTAATATCTGGAACACATACACATTGAACGCTTAAAAGACAACAACGTCGTTATCAATCTCAAAAACTTACTGTTCAACCAAAGAGTAATAAACTTCCTGGGCTATACCATTAATGAACATGGTTACATTACGACGTGCGAACGAGTTGATGCCATTAAAGGATGTCAGAAACCTAAAACTATCGCTGAACTTCGCAGATTTCTCGGCATGATCAACTATCCTTGCTGTATACTTCAGGCAGTTCAGATCATGTTGCCTCACATTTGGCGTGATCCTTAAGGATGCACTCAAATGGTCTAAAGAATATCTTGCTTGCCAAAGAGGAAAAATTCACCGTCACAATAAGATCAAGCCAATCCACATAGACATACTTGATAACCGCTTTAACAATATTCATTTGGACATCACCTTTCTACTGAAGGTCAAACACCACTGATATTCCTTAATTCTTTCGCGACGGCACACCTATTCCAAACTTTGTTGTCTTCCGCGAAAGCGCAGTAACACTTTGTCAGTAACACTTTGTAGCGATCTCTACTCATAATTTTGCAAAAGATGTCACTTCGCAATAATTTATTTTTGCTTCAATATTCATCAATTGATAATTTCTTCTCTCTAGACATTAGTAAGCAAACAGCGATAAAACAGTACAGTTCGTCTTTGTCCCAGGTTCAGGATTACTATTATCTCTTCTTCTCCATTGATTAGTTGTTTTTTTCAACAATGAAATCTTTCAATTCCTGAGATACGAATAATTTGAAAAATCGAAAAAATTTTCCAAGTATCAGATATGTCTGTTTGAATTCCTGATTGTTGTCTTGTAAAATCATGAATGGTGAGCTCACAATTTTGAGAGGTCCATTTGATATCATTCGGATTGATGCTTTGTTAATTAACATCTTCAGTTTCATCAGATTTCAATGTACTAAGTAAATGTAATTACCTTATTTTACTTAGTGATGTATTTATATAAGATTTGTTTTCATCATAACTATCCGAATCAGTCTCGCTCACCTGTTTCCGTTGTTTCCCATTATTATATTCCATTTCAAAATGGATAAATATTCTAAAACTTAGAATATTTATTATCATTAAGAGCAAAAAGTGAAATTAGAGATTTTAAGCGATTCGGTACACTTTATTTCTTGTAGATTATTATAAATTATATGAATCTGATACACCATATACTTACAGAAAATAAATGCACTTTTTTCGTATCTTTAGAATTTTTCGAATTTTTAGCAAAATAATGTTATGTTGCCTTTATTCGCATAGAATACTCTTATCGAGAAAAATTCTTTATTTCTCTGACAATAAAGTCTTTGCCGTATATTGTTAGCGGCAGCATCTGTAAACCAATAAACTGACTGCCGTATCTAGACGGCGTCAGCCGCTATAAACTAATAAATGATTGCCGTGTATAAGCGCTGTCAGCCTCCGTGGGCCAAAAAATGGCTGTCGTATTTAAGCGGCATCAACCGCTTTGGTGCACCAAGTTACTGTCTATGTAAACTGCACCCGTCGAGAAAGGGTTAACGATTACTGATCGTTTCATCAGATAGTTTCACCTGTAGCTATACCTCTGAAGGACATGACAAAAGATATCATCATTACTGCTCTATACGTACATTGGACCTGTCATTACGATACACAATACTTACCTAAAGTATTATTGGGCTTAAGAATCAGCTTTAAACCTGACACCAAGACACCCTAACTGACATGCTATATGGTTTCTATTTACCAGATGAAATTTGCGTCACTGCTGAACAACAATCTAAGCCAAAAATCTTTTTGGAGAATCAAAATTCATGCTTGGGCTTAGAAGTACATTGACTGCTCATCATAATAAAGTCAGGATCTTTATTCTAAATGACCTGGACACCTGTTCTCATATATTCCTAAACTGTAATCACGTGAAAAATCCACTAACTGTACATTGGTATATATGAGGACCAAATAAGTGACCGAGTTTTCAAAATTAACATCAACGGAGAAGAAAAAAATATTTAAACAGACAGATTGAAGCCTGCATATATAAACAAAACTGACGATGACCAACCAGATCAACAAACCCAACCAAATCACTGGGGTTCCATTACAGGTAATTCTAAATGAACTTACACTCGTAAAGTCAATTTCAAACTTCCCGCAGAAACTCACTCAGGGAGTGTCTGTGGCGATCTCGTCGTGACTGTTACGTTTCCTCCAGCAGACACATAATAAATACGCCTCAGAGTCACCAATCGCACACGTAGGAAACCAAAAGTAAAAAGTAACCTAAAGTAAAAGGACAAGAAAGACCCTGAAAAGAAAGGAGACGGAAAAGATGCCGGGAACACGAACAGAATTATTCTTCCTTTGACTCTTCTAGAGATTTTAGCCAAAGCTGCTGGAAGTCATAGTCTATTTGCATCTACTATATATCGAAAATAGTTAACCGTTTGCGGACGAAGCCGCCCGACGGGCGAGCGTCGGTGTGGATGACAGATATAGGAGCACGCAGTAAAGAATTTGTCCACGTCTTACCTGTACGTTAGAAAAACTATAGCTTTATTTAAATAACTTTTTCATGATAACAATATCATAAATATACAAATTTAGTCATGTTTACATATGAGACCTTTTATATTCGAATTTTATATGGTATAGTTCGAAGCAATCACCTATGTGCAAGATATGACTTCATCACTACAGAGTTTCAAATTTCATTGAGAGGCTATTTGTTTTCTTAGGTTAGTATACCCATGCGTATCTTATCGTTTAGGAGGACAAATGAACGACAGCTACAGTGTGTAAATTTGGCGGCTATATGTTGACACTCGTCCGAAACGGTAAAAAGGCTTGAACGGCTATTTGCCGACACTTGTTCGCAAAGGGTTAAATAAACATTTCACTATTGCTACTTGATGTGCAAAGTTTTTTCTACATAGTATGTTGTCAATGATAAAATCTACACATATCATTTAAAAGCATAATATCCACGAAAGCTATTATAGTGATGTAACGTTCAATAAGATAATATACGCGGAAGCCATTAGAACAGCATTTACTAACTAACAAAAATCAATGCATGAGCTTTGTTCCTTCTTGTTAGAAGCCTTTTCTTGGCTGACATTTTTTTAAACTCATTAATGAGACAAAATTAATACGACTACTGATCGTGACGCTTTGATTGATCCTGGAAAAACAGTATAAAAACAAATGCATTTCGATCATAAGATAGTAAGACAAGAAGAAACAATAACAGACAAAAGCCAAAGAAATGAAAGGAAACGTTTCATATTTTTTTCACATGTCGTTTGTATTAGACATCTGTCGATGGAGACCATTTGTCGAAATAATTAAGGACACGATTTGTTGAGAATTCGCGCGTCAAATCACCACATAATTTTGATACATTTTTCCTCCTTTTGTTATCATAAGTTACCACCATCGTATGTGTCATGATGTAAATAATTACATTCTTCTGTTTTTTCTTATTATTATTACTATATCATACTATATCATATATTATTATATAGTAACATTAGTAATAATAGTAATATTATGAAGTGACATTTCCTACAGAGGAAACCATAACAAAATAGTGCTTGGAGAAAAATCTCGTAGATAATGTAGAAAAGAACTCCTGTTTTGGCCTTCATAAATAGTAATGCATTATATACATATATATGTTCATTAATTATTAATTATAAAAAAATAATCGACAAATGTATATACTTTATATGCATTTGTCATCGATCAAAATTATACTGTTACTCTGTCCTATCTACCATAGATCACCACGAAATTCACATCACGTTCGTCAGTGGAGGAAAAAAATATAAGATTTTGGATTGTAACAGCTTAGTAATTTATCAAATAAAGAAAAAAGAGCAAATTCATTATTTTCGTTTACATCGATACAATGAAAAAATCACTGGAATCATTTACATCTCGAACTTAAAATTCCTGAATTATGAATCTATACGATTGCCAATATGTTGCACCTTGTTTATAGAATCTCTATGTTTTTAGTCTATAATATCTAAAAAAATCTATATATTTTTCAAAAATTTAAATAGTTTAGAAATTCCGATTCATTGACATATAAGAATTGACCCGTATTTTCTTATTTTTGCCATAGAATCATTTTGCCAAAGCTCATTATCGACTGAGTTACCGTAGCTTTTCCGTTTTAGCATCGTGAAACGCATTTCTTTTGGTTTGGAAATGTTCAAAAAATCTGAGCATCAGCTATTTTCATACACAACTTAGCAAACAATCGCTACTTCACGAACATAAAATATATATCATTCAGGCGTGTATATGAAAACCAATAGTGAAGGTAGGAGCTTCATATCTTTTGCCGAAATTTCGAGCAGTGCCACGGTATACTAAAATATTTTTGCGGCACGGTCCTGGAGGAATACCAACCTCCTCGACCGCTTTCAGGTCGGTCGAAGTACAAGAAAAATAGCCTCGAATGATTTTAATAATTTTGGAGAACTCTCTGATTCTTTCAGCCCGACTTATGGTCCACCAACTTATTGGTGCGGAATCGACGGATATGAGAGGACTATGGATATAGCTAGGGGAAGAAGTATGCATGAACAACGAATGCATAAGAATTTATATGATAGGAAAATTCTATCATCTAAGGAAACCAAGAAGGCGCTTTGAAGTGATGACGAATCTAGCCTCATCGTGAGGCAAAAAGCAAGATTGCTTCAAGGATGCGCCAAATTCTTGAATGTGGCTCTCATGCTGTATTTCCCAATCCGCAAGCAAGAAGCGATTAAGAGTCAAAGACCGAATTCAACGTTATCTGGCAGAGCTACGAAAGGGGACACATATGGAACCAGACGTAAGCTTTGTTGTAACTGATGATCCAATAATTGACTTCATAAGGGCTATTATTGAGAAAATGATAAATGCAACCCGTTTATTGGTTCCGAATTTCGGGCTGGTAGGGTGGAGACGATTTTTGAGAACATGTCAACATGGTCATATACGAGATAGCATCAGAATTGAACGCTTATCTCCTGGAGATACTTCATCCGAGACAATGTAAGGCTGGCCAACGGACGACTCGAGAAGTTAAGAACGGACAGACAAAGAGGCCAGCTCGTAGGGCAGAATTTGCGATAACAGACAGGGCGTGTAGGAAAAACCCATGCGAATGTCTTCGTGTTATCCTAAAAAGCACATCCACTACTAACGCTGCGAGTGGTAATGGTCCTCTATTGGCGGGCCATCATGTCAAAATCAAGCAGCTTGTCTCCGTGGGTTCTGTTTGTTCCAATAAACGAAAAGAAAGCGCTACTGACACCAATCGAGCCGGCCGAAATTTATCGGGCTTTGCCGGACAATAATACCGCGCCAGGCCCTGATGGCCTAACGACTAGACAGCTGAGAAAGATTCCCATAAGAATTCATGTGAGAATATTTAACTTATTGCTACTTGTAGGCAAAATGCCGAAATTCATTTTGGAATTTAAAACCACCTTGATTCTTAAGAAAGAGGATGCCTCCAACTCGGGGAACTTTTGACCAATTACGTTATCATCGGTGTTGACATGGACACACCATAAGATCTTTGCCAACAGGTTTGTCAAGGAAATTCGTTTGGAAAGGAGGTAATGGTCCTACCTACCTTTTGTGATGGAACGGCGCGGTGTAGCTTTGATTTTGTCATGGTTCTCTGTTACCACCGTTAGAACTTCAAGCCTCTATTTATGGCGTCGCTACACGTCGCAAAGGCTTTAGACTCCGTGTCACATATAACAATCAGGGATACCTTAACATCGTATGATTTCCAAAACATCTGACTAAATATACAATCGATGTATTTGAACGAAGCAGCACGAGGCTTGCATGGGATGGTTGGGTCTCTGGTGAAATAAAACCAATTATACCAGGATATTAAGTAAGGGGACCCGCTCTCACCTGTTACCTTTAACATGGAAATGGACGGGCTCCTACGTAGAATACCCAATGTAATACCAGATGTAGACGGAGTCTGGTATAACACACTTGCGTTCGCAGACGACCTCGTCGTCTTCGTGGCTTCTACAACCCAGGAACTCCAATGGACTCTGGATATAGTGAACGATTAACTGGCCAAATGTGGTTTGGTTATAAATACAGGTAAGTCGTTCACTTTAATAATTCGTAGTGTGCCACACATGAAGAAGACGGTGGTGGACGGAAGAGCCATGTTCACCTGTGCCGGATGCCAGTTACTACCAATCTTACAAAGAGAAGACGAGTGGAAATATCTGGACGTACCGTTCACGCCAGAAGTTAGATCAAAAGGGCAGAAAATCGAGCTCCTTTAATGCGCGCTTCAAAAATTATCTAAAGCGCCATTGAAGCCACAACAAACGCTCTTCGCGTTAAGAGTGATGGTGCTATCAGGATTATATTATCTTTTGATCCTGGGTAACACCTCTCTCATCCGCTTAAAGAAAATTGACTCCATGGTAAAAGCATCAGTTGTTACGTCCCAGATGGTCGGGTGAATAAAAGAATACTTAAATTATTCGAGCTGCTAATACGATCAGGACAAGTATTGAAACCATTTACATCGAACTCGCAAAACTCTTCTCGTTTTGGCACATAGCTCGAGGTTGAGAGTAGTAATTTATTTATTTTACAAAAATGTCAGGTATCACAGAAATTATCCATTTCTGCTATGAATGTGCTTTGCTTGAAGTCTCCTTTGTCTTACCAAAATGTATACTCCACTGCTAATAATTTATTCCTCGAATTGCCTTTTTTTGTGGGGCCAGAGACCCTTGATTACCAAGAAAATGTTGAATGGGAGAAGGTTTAGGTGATGACGTAAGTGATGAGTGATCACACGCAATTCCAACAATAAAGTATATAATTATCAGTAAAAAGATGTACACAAAATAACAATTGATTATTCATTAATTTAATATTTAAATTATAAGTATCATTGTATACGGGAAAGCGTTTATTTTTTAATCTAAATTATAAATGTAATCTTAACCTCTTCACGTAATCAAAATAATGTTCAATTCCACTCAACACATGATGTTCGACGTTTAAAGTAATATCGCTTAGAACAAACCAAAACTAAAAACTGAATTATAAAGCAGAAGAGCTTATCCTCTTTCAAAATGATTCCAAGTTGTTTGTTACAAGAATAATTCTTTTATTCGATTCTGATCTTAAGAAGAAACTGATCTTAATCCGTAGAATATACTACCGAAAAATAATTATTAACAAACTCTGATCTTCGTTTAGATCGTTGTAAATCCATAGGAATATTACTTTAAAATTAACTGAAAACTTCTTAAGTCTTCTCCCTAAGACTTGTATTTTTAAGACTTTCATTTTATCAGAAACTATCTGAGACTTTTTTCTAACATTTTAGTTTTAGACCAGAAGCCTTAATTTTTAATGTTCACAGTACGCTCAA
Source organism: Vespa velutina (assembly GCF_912470025.1). Classification (NCBI taxonomy): domain Eukaryota; kingdom Metazoa; phylum Arthropoda; class Insecta; order Hymenoptera; family Vespidae; genus Vespa; species Vespa velutina. The sequence continues at coordinate 370,265 of NW_025920071.1, forward strand.
TGTAGTATGACTTTTTATGTATATCGTACGCTCGCTGAAGACCAGACTATTCGATTAATCGCTTCGCTCTTACTCATTCGATGCTTAAAAAGCGTTATTACGCATACACGCCGCATGCTCGAGCCGCCCATTCGCATAAGCGTTGGTCGAAAGCAAAGAGTGGCGTTGCGTGAGCTTTTCTCATCCTCTATTTCGAGAATTAGCTTATGCCTAGTTTATTACTTCGTACAATTCTAAGAATTCTGAATCCGGTTTTATCCAGTTATTAGTTCTAAGAATCTGAAATGCGACTTTAGCCAGATATAATTCCGAGAAATCTATAGATTCAGGAATGCGGCTTTTGTCGGATACAATTCCAGAGATGATGTAATCATAATTGTGTAGAACTTAGAATCGACGGATGTTATTGCGCAGTACATCTTAGCCTATTGTTTCCTTATTTCCTTTTATACTACCATTATAAAAACGTTTCCTTTTATACTACAGTTATAAAAACATTTCCTTACAGACTATAATTACCAAAAACCTTTCCTTACATACTATAATTACCAAAAACATTTTCTTATATATTATAATTACCAAAAACATTTCCTGTCATAGTATAATTACCAAAGGCATTTCCTTTCACAGAATAACGCGTAATATAAAGATTTATGCCATTATATACCAACGAATAAGAATAAAGTAATTCTTTTGTAATAATTCAATAATATAATTCCTTTTATAATTGAATAATAATAATTGTTTAACATAAAATAACATACTTCCTTAGTAATTGTTCGACATAAAATTATAAAATAATATAATTCTTTTCATAATTGAACGTAATCTTGATAATTAGTCCTATATCACTATATTGATTATTATTATTCGTTGACTCGTATAAATACTTATGTGCATTAAAGCTCCTAAAGATAACGTCAGCAATAATAGGCTTATGTAATAAGTTTACCAATGGTAGGATCCCGTGGCTACCAATGATAAATTTACAAATAGTGATTTTTACTGACTAAATAGTTACCGAATAAGTAGCTACCGACTAAGTAGTTTCCGATGATAATATTACCGATATTGAAGTTGTCGACATTTCTATTCTTAGTTTTAATAATATTCATCATGCATATAAATCCGTTTACGTCGTCAGGCGCCGATGAGACACAGTTAGGAAATAGCTCGGTCTACCTCACGACACAGTTTCCTCTTATTTTCATGCCAACGTTAACGATGGAGGACTATCAGTTCCTTCTATGCGATGGCTAATGCCACTGCACAGATCGTTTCGCCTGAAAGGAAGGACTGGTAGTCATAATAACTTATAAGCAGGAAATTGGTCGTGCTAAAAGAAGACTACGTGACGGACGCCTCATGATTAACTCTCTCGAAAAGCTGGAGGAGAGAGGGGTGAAAGCTCTTCATGGCTCAACAGATTGCATGCGGTTTAGGAAAATCGAGAGAAGTCCCCAAACAACATCAATGGATAACGGACGGCTCTTGGTTATTATCAAGGCGGGACTTCTTCAACGCTACTAAAATTAGAATAAAGGCACTGTCTATAAGATTTAGAACAGCAAGAGGCAGGATTTATTACCGTACATGTCGGGCAGAATGCGAGGCGATAGAGACGATGGATCACGTCCTGCTAAAATGCTATCGAACTCACAAAGTACGTATAGATCGACACAACGCGGTCGTATCTTACGTGAAAATGGCACTCGATAAAACTTATAAGATCGTGAAGGAGAAACATAATTTCAGGATAGAAGGGGTCCTCAGGAAGCCGGAATTAATAGCGGTCAAAAATAATAGAGCCTTGGTGATCGATGCGCCAATCGTTGGTGTTATCATCGACCTCGATACTGCGCATATCACCAAGATACAGAAATATAATGTGTTGACGGAGCTCTTCATGAGAAAATATGGCGCGAGAGATATAAAATATACAAATATAACGCTTTCATACAAAGGTATTTGGAGTAAAACATCTGCCCAATATCTAGTAAATCAAAACATTATTACCATCGCGAACTCATGATTATCTCAACCAGAGTTCTGATCGGGGGTTCATTTGGGTTCTGGAAATTCAGTCGGTCGACGTCAATAATCAATCCAAGAAGAGTACATGAGCGCACCGGAGTAGGATAAGAGACCATGCAACATCGTGCTGTCTACTGATTAGACATGATGAAGTTAAGGAATGGATATATTAGTGGGTATTTCGCACCGTGATGAGTCCCATACGAGCAGCAACAACAAGGATGTAATCCGTAAAAGCATTTTTCTACTTCTATTTATAAAAAATAGTAGCCAAACGTCTCGTCATCAAATTAGTGATGAGTTGTATGGATTAACGAGATTCTCTCTGTCCCTATCTTCTTTCTAGTGAAACCATTGCCAAGGGAACGGGCTTGGAAAAATTAGTGGGGAAAGAAGACCCTAATGAGCTTGATTTTAGTCTGGTAATGTAAGGAGATATGAGAGGTGTAGCATAAGTGGAAATGGCAACATCGCCGGTGAAATACCGCTATTTTCATCGTTTCTTTACATACTCGGTTAGACGGAGAGCATGCTTCGAGTCATTGCGGTTGATTTTCACGGTGTTCTAGAGTCAAGCTCGTAAAAGTGAGGTTTTCGCCGATCACCATCAATACTCCCGCGTGATCCGATTCGAAGACACTGCCAAGCGGGGAGTTTGACTGGGGCGGTACATCTATCAAAGAATAACGCAGGTGTCCTAAGGCCAGCTCAGCGAGGACAGAAATCACGCGTAGAGCAAAAGGACAAAAGCTGGCTTTCATCGCAGTTCTTTCCACGACCTTATGCGGGTCCTTCTGTATTGTTTCCCCGCGGATATTTGTTCCACTCCCGTATGCCTTGTCCACCCATTTTCTGGGAGGCACTATCGGGCACTCCCAAGAACCGGCACGATGGTTGATCGGCTTCCGGCCGGCATCTGCACAAACCGGGCACGCTGCCTTGTTTGTACACCTGCTGGCCAAGTGGTCCGGTTTTCTACAGACATAGCAGAGATCCACCCAGGGCTTTGTAGCCGGGCACATTGCTGCGACATGTCCTCGCGCAAGGTACCGGTGGCATCTGAGGGGCCGCTGTTTAAGTTCTAGCACCCTCGCTACAGTAAGTCCCAGGACTATTTTGTCCTTCTTCAGGGCCGCCTGGATGACAGGCGTCGGAGCCGTAACAGTGGTCTCACCTAATCTACCCCTGCCTATCCTGATCTCTCCCACCTTAATGAGGTTGGGGTTTGTTCCGGGATGCAACTCCAGGAGTGCATTCCTGATTCAGGTACCATTAGCAGCCGGATCTAGTCCCACCAACCTTATGGTACTCGTACGCAGGGGGCGAGTGACCTTTACCCCTGGGACTGAACTCCTTAAGGCCTCCGCTACCCGGTCGGCCTTCTCGTTTGCCCCTTTGCCTCGTACTTGCCATATAAAGGCATCTGTGAGGCCTCTCTTACAGGTCATACCGACGATCCCCAGATCTTTAAGGTTGACCGTTCTTCTCCGTGGCCCGAAGGACTACGTCTCTATACGTCGTCTCCTCAGCACACGATAAGAAAATAGCAGCCACTTCTCTTTCCCTTTTTTCCCTCTTCCTTCTTCGCTGCGCACCCCTCTTCTTCCCTTCCTTCCTAGAGGCTGCCTGTCCCGGCAAAGGATGACGGTCGCTGACTCCATCCTTAGGTGTAGTTAGGGGGAGAGCATTCGCTTCCTTCTTTTGGGCTCGTCTCTCTTTCCGGCCAAGTACCTGGACACAGTTCTTCTGTCCAATTAGTGTCTTACCTACACTTACTTGTTGCGCAGGGAATCGAGTGGGCTCAGCACGGAGTGTAGGGCCTTTGTGTGGCCCACCAGCTCCCGTCGTTGCTCCACCCGATGTCTGCTGCCGCTGCTGCTGCTGCTGCTGTTGCCGCTGTTGCTGCTGCTACTGTTGCTGCTACTGTGGTTGCTGTTGCCGCTGCTGCTGCTGCTGCTGCTGCTGTAGCTGTAGTATTTGCTGTTGGATACCGCGGACAGCCTCCGTCAGTACCTTTATTGACTCCCATATGTCCGGAGACTTTGATCGGCTATTCCCAGCCGGTGGATTCTCCAGAACCTTCTCCATTCTTTTATTCGCCCTCTTGAGGCGAACGTTTTTCTCCATGACCTCTCTATTGCGCAGATCCTTGGCCCTCAATTCTGCCTTCAGCTGCGCAATGGTTTCCTTGGCTGACGGAGGATCGTCTGCTCGGGTTTCGAGCCTCTCGCTCAGGGTCTTAATTCCCTCCATCATAATCTTATGGGAGTTCTTCATAAGTCCTGAGATTTCATTCTTAAGGTTACGGCATCTCAGCCTGGAACTTTCTGCCGCCATGGAGGTTTCCCGGATGCTATTAAGCACCCTACCAGTCTCCACTTGGGACAATGGAGTTTCCGCCGGGCCACCCTCACCTAGTGCGGGCCAGTCAGCCCCCAGCTCATCCTCCTCAGAAGAGTAAATCATCGGCCTTGCGCGCTTGTGCCTTCTCCCCTGCTTTGGCGAGGTCAGGCCAGAGAGCCGCATGCTCTCAACCGCAATGGCAGTCCTTTCCAGTTCCTCCGCTTGGTATTCTTCGTTTTGTAAACTTCCTGGCGCATTAGATACACCGCAGGCCAGGTCGCCTACGTGTGGTGTCCTTTCTGACGCATCATCCAGAGCTGAGGCCAGGTTGCCTACCCCGAGGTCCTGGCAGTCGTTGGTTGACGACGGCGGGTGGACTGCCCTACCACCACCTGACATCCCGTGGGTATCCCTCCCACGCCCGCTTATTGGTTTCATCGTACTATCCATATTTAGTAAAGAATATATTATTAGTGGGAGCCAAGCTCCCCAGCAGAAAGGAAAGGAACGGAAAGAAGCTAGTGAGAGAGAGAGAGATAGAATAGAAAAAGATATGTCAAGAAATATAAAGGAAGGAATAGCCATACAAGAACATTCATACACCATTCACTCAATCCCTTTTAGTCGCCTTTTACGACAAGCAGGGAATACTGTGGGAGTATTCTACTTCCCCCTACCCACGGGGGGGAAGTGATTTTAACCTTACGATCCGCGAAGTAGCTTGTCGTTACATTAAAGACGTTTCTCGGACAATCTCGATCTTAAAGTGCCTCGAGAACTAGTGGCCACCATACATTATCAAAAGCTCCTGAGATAATGAAAAATAACGCAACGACATATCTCCTTGAGTGAAGAGGCAGAAACAATTCGACCCATCTCCACGATTGCATTCTCCATTGAGCGTTCCTGGAGGAAGATAAAATGTTTGTCCAAAATTTTACCCTGTTCGAGGGAGATTTTGGTAAGGCGTAACTTCAACAGCCTTTTAAAACTTTCCCTATTACGGAGAAAAAACATATCGGTCGGTATGGCTTGGGATCTAACGCTTCTTTACCATCAAGAGTGCTCTTAACGAGCCCTTTTTCCAAATAGAAGGGAAGATGCCCCTTCGGAGGCATCCGTTAAAGTGATCCACGAAGTGAGTCGGAACAACAGCGAATGCTTTTTTGAGCACACATATTTTGATCAGATCCGTCTCCGGGGCTCTACCGTACTTATGAGATCCTACTACACGCGCGACCTCTTTCTCCGTGAAAAGGAGAGCATCCACTATTTCGGAAGTGTTTCTCGAAGTACTTCTTGTCGCTATAAGTTTCGGTGTATGTTTGGATACTCAGTCGTCCGGAACATGCGTATTTAGGAGAGCTCTACCTGTATCTAGCACTTTTCATGGTCTTCTTACCGTCCCGTTTGAGAGTGTTGATGACTCCTTCAACCTGAAGTTTGTTCGTTTGTTGCTTATATATATCCCCACAGTTCCCCGTTACCTTTTTCCGAGATATTTTTTTCCAGCTATTTAATTTGACCCATCATAACTTTTTGCTGCAAGCCCGCAAGAAAGAGCAATATCTCTGCATTAAAGTCACAGTCAGATTTCCTGGTGTTAAAACTTCTGTTTCCCGCAACTCAGCGGCCCTTATCTGTTCAGTCTTCGTGGCAAGTGACGCAATATCTTTGGAATTATGATCGCTGGACGTCCAGTCTGTACTAATCCTTCAATGGCCGATGAGTTGGCCCATGGATTGAGACAAGAGGACCACATAGATATATGAGGAATCCTTCATCGTCTAAAAAGTGTGGGTTAGTTGCCCTGCACTATTTTAGACTCTTATGCCTGATGCTTCGATAAAGGCTTCCAGCTTTGAGCCTCTTTCATCTGAAAACAACCTGAGAGATAACAACGCGTTGGCGTCCTACGATACAAATAATCTCTTCCCCCTTAGAGTTTGAAGGACCAATTCCAAGTGCCTAAAATATTCCTTTATTTTGTCTCTGTACTGGAAGTAGAATGAGACAACGCAGAAGGAGGAACCAGGTGCTTGCACCTCTGTACAGATGCAGTGAGGAGTGCTAAGCTGCGAGATAAACATTACTCGATGCGCGGATTGATCGCTTCGACCGTCGGCCAATGTCTTTCCTCGCGGATAGCCGCAACTCTCGTTCCGTTACCTAGATTTATGATTTCAAAACCTAGCCCTTGTTTTTGGACGTACGGCTCATGCAAAGGCATTAGGTCCAAGCGTTGGTACCTATGCAAGTTTCAACGAAGCCTACCCTGCTTCGAGCTGTTGTTCTGTATATCGCGTCGGTAGTTTCAAAAGTTGCACTTGTAGGGTCCGCTTCAAAAACTCCCGTTGGAGCGTCGTTTATTTTGGAGCACGTTTTCGGCGATTCCTAAGGGAGTTCTTCGCATTTTTGCTTGATGATCGGAGATAAGGGGGTCCTATCGTGCGATTCGTGTGCACTGTTATCAGGGAATTGTAACTATCTATGAGGATTGGTTCAGGGGTGCTTTCCGTTCCCAGGAAGTTTAGCGAGGCGTGCATACGAGTGTATGCTCGAGTTCGCGTTCATGAGCTTATCAATTCATAAATTAAGTTTTGTTTAGGCGGTTTCTTATGCGAATTGGAAAGATTTATCACGGCAGCTCTGGCAATGTGTTTCTCTAATTTAATCTCGGTCGGTCTAGTGTTCGCAGTTTTTGTTTGCCCGGCCTTAGAAGATGGCTTCGGCAAATTCCTATCACATCTTTCCAAACCGTCTATAGCCGCACGAAGATTGGCTACCACCTGATGCAGTCTGGATTTTGCGGGGCAAAGAACGCAGCGGTGGATCGCTTGGTGAGTGGCCTCAGACGACGAGCGCGCACTCACCCGGCATGTTGCTACGTTCCTACGCCGCTCTACGCCAGTAGTGCAACTACTCGTCAGCTTTGGGATCGCGCTGGATGTATTCAACATAGCTATGCGCGAGTTTATCCTCCCCATGCTGATTGCCCCTGAGAATTTCTCCACCCGAAGGATATTTAGGCCATATCAATGGAAAAGGTGGAGTTAAGAGGCTTGAAGCAGTCAAAAAATTCCGGCGTCCGCGAAATATTTAAAATATTCCTCAATTTTTAGACTTTGCTGGATATTACCGTAGATTTATTCCAGCTTTATCGAAAATAGCGAAACCGTTGACTGAAGAAGTACCAACATTCATTTGGTACAAATCACAAGATAACACATTTGTTACTCTCCGTGATGCGCTATGTAGAGAACCAGTTTTGCAATCGAGAATACTTCAATCGAGAATATAATGCGACTACGGATGTGTCAGATTATGCCATGGAAGTAGTTTTAAGTCAAAGACCTATGGGGGAAGACCTTCTAATTTCGTATTGTTCGAGATTATTAAACAGAGTAGAGAAATATTATTCGATGATCGAATGAGAATTATGTGCGATAGTTTATGTGGTATATTATTTCTGACCTTATTTATACGGTCAAGAATTTATGTTAGTCACAGACCACAAGCCATTGATCTGGTTAAATTCTATCAAAGTCCCTAAGTTAAAGTTAACCAAATTAAAATTAGCAGAATAGAATTGTAAAATAGTGTATAAGACAGGGACGCAAAAGCCGATGCATTATCAAGAAACCGGTAAGAACCCAGATGCTACCCATTCGTAAATCAAATGAAAGTTCTTCCAGCGAATCGTTGTACTGTAATCATTCGAATGGTACAGATTCAGAAAATTTATTCAGACGAATTGATTGATATAATTGATCAATGATCTAGACTAGAGAAAGAAACAGGTGATGAATCTTCAATACCATTAGATACTCTCGAAAAAGAAACATATTATGACTGTCTAGAATTGAATAATTGAAATCAGATATCTTGCGAGACGTTAGGCAATGGCTCAGATAACTCTTCTATTCTCGATCAAAAAAATATGAATAGTAAATTAAGATTATGATATAAATAATATTAATTCATGATTTTTGTCATTGTTTGCTGAAAAAAGAGTTCTGATCAATTCATTCCTCTCCAACGGGAGAAGAGAAAGTCATCTGGCGATTCGGAGTATTAACTGGACAATTTGTAATGTCCCTCTTGAGTCTCGTCGAATCTCCAACTAAATAATCAATAACACGTTTGCCTGTATTCTTGAGAAAACATTTTAAAGACTTCTTTGAGACTCGCGATCTTTATGTCATTAATTTGCGTGAGTTCAACAAATTCTAAATAACACAGCAATTACAATGAAATTACATGATACGTATACCTTTAATAGTATACCTATATGCAGTAATTGATAATATAATAATGATTCTATATTTGTAACGAAAATGCTACCGTTCTTGCAGCGCCTACAGCGGCTTTAATTTTCAGTTCTTCAAGCTCATGTAATAAAGTCTTTTGTTTTTCCTCGGTCTGCTGTTCCGCTATTGCACCAAGATTCACGGTAAAGTGTAATATTCTAAGATTACTGTTAGAGTCACCTTTCAAAGCTCCATGTTCTATTTCTCCTTTTAACCTTTCGATCTTTTCTCTTGTGGTATTCCTCCTTTTGATTATTATCTTCTGCAGATTCCAAATCCGTTTCTATCTTGGCAATCAAGTCTCTAATTAATCATAACATTAATCATTATTTCATTTACTCCTATTGCATTGCCGTTGTATGCATCGATAGAACAATCTCGAATATTTGTATTCTTCGATAGTACATTCAAATCCAGAAATTCTTTCAAGCATGGCATTGCAACTATCGACGCTCATTTTTTTTTTTCATACAAATCCAATTGCTGTCTACAACTCTTTTTCTCTTGTGACAAGCATCATTTCCTTTTGTAATCTGCCAACTAACTTATTCAATTTTCATTTCGATGATGTCACATCTATGGCCAATTGTTTAGACTACTTATAATTCTTAGACAAATTTTGACATTCCCTTTGTACCACATCCAGCTTGAATTTGAGCTGCTATAACCTTCTGCTATTGAAACTGTTTCTGCTTGTTGAAGTTGATTTAATTCACGTTTTGACGTAGACGGTTAAATAACTAAACACAGATACATTAAATTGTATTTTTCTGTTAATTACAATAAGTGATACATAAAAATATTTTTTATTCATGCACAATCGAAATATACACCGATTTATTCAAATATATCATGGTATCCGAATATTTTTTTCACTCACTGTATAATCATTGCTTCATATTAATTTACTCACATTATGTCTCATAACGAAATTCAGAAGGATGGAAAAGGATATTATAATTGTTGAATCTTTTATCGATTTTTTACGTATTGATTATAAATAAAAGTAAAAGAACTTTTATAATGAGGATCAATAAAAAAAATACTAAATGTGGTCCGCGCAATATATTTAAATTTTATAAAAATGAACAGTTTATACACTTATCTGTAATTGTGTATTTAGTAAAAATAAAAGTTAAAATATAATTAATTTGTGATATTTATGATCGTTTATTGTGTACGTAATTTCCAATGATATTCAGTTAACGATAGAAGAATTAGACGAATTAGACGATTCGAAAGAAAAAAGAAATATAAATAATTCTTATCTCTGTCGGCGATCGTTTCCTTTTCTTTTCTATCTCATTGATTGGAAGAATAAAATGAATGTGCCTGCAATGAAAAGTCTCAAGCCGCAGGAGAATAGAAATTCAAAAAGAATTCTTGAAAGATCCGAGAAGTTATCACAGTACGATTTTAATTATCCTATAACTTGAAGTGATTATACTAGGAAGAATTATATTAAATCTTCGATTTGTCCAATTGGTATAAAATCATTTCGCAGTGATCGTAACTCATACGATATACTATACGTAACAAGAACAAATATGAGTGCACTAATCTCTAATCGCGCAAGGTTTTATTAAACGCTCCTATGAGTGCTTTATTAAGCTAATATTCTTGTGATAAGACACAAATTTCGATTAGTTGTATGTATTATAAATGTGTACAACATTCGAATCGCATTTTAAGTTGATAAAATTTATCAACTATCTTAGTTTCTTTATTTCTATGCGAGAGAAATCAGAAAGGATTATGGTATAATAATCGATACTACGAGAAGTTTTTATTTATTTTTTTTGTTTTTTTTTTTTTTTTTTTTATGAAAAACAAAGATCCAAATTGATTTTATTATGAATAATATTAAAAAAACAATATTTTAATTTATTAAAATTAAAAATTGAAGTAAAAGAAATAGAATAGCGAAAGGATGACGTAACATCATGCTCAATTATTATCAATCGATCTAACAAAGGAACGTTTTTATAGGGCAACCCAAGATAAGGAAATCCAAAACGAATAGTGAATATCGTGGCTACCAACGCCCTTCGCTTTTTGACCATGTAATTTATATCAACTCTAAAATCATCGAGTTTAAAAATATTCTATGTCAATCCAAATCAATAAAGAATAGAAAAATAATTATCTACAATGGTATAAACGCTACGATTGAAGCCTTTCCTGAATCTAATTAATTAAAAATTGTACTTCTACCCCATTGGAATTGGTATTGTAAATTTTTTGTAATGTCTTTGTAATTCGAACTTTTGTTTCTCCATCAATTTGTAGTAATCTGATACGTCCTGTTACTGCTTTTTAAATTGTTCCTCTTGAATATCCAAAGTCTTCTTCATAATCGTCGTTCTCAATATCTGCAAAATTCATCCTATTTGCGTGTTCCATTTATCCATCGCATTTGCCACCACGTTTCTTTCTACATGGACGATTTGGTTTTACAAATTTTATGTGTGGTGGTTCTTGTAATTCATTTAATTTCTTTTCTATCCCATCACGGAATAATTGTCCAATATGGCGTTTCGAATTTTCGTGACAAGCATCTACATGAAATTTATTAGTGAAACTTCAAATAGTTTAATTGTGAAAATATATTACATTATCGCCGCACAAGTATTTGATTGTAATCATTTTCTATAGGCTCACAGGTGGTGTTGGACGATTTCAGAAAAATATACAAATTTTGTGTGAGGTAGACTTGCCATATCCAAAAATTAGAGAGCATTGTTTTCCGAGATCGTAAGATTAATACTTTGCAAGTTGGCACTTTGGACAATTATTAACCTCCAGCAATATCTAATAAGTAATGTAGATAAATCATATTTTTAAAAATTAATGTAACGTTTAAAATTGAAATAAATTCGAATAAATGTACTCATAATTTCTGTAAATGCTGAAACTATTACAGAAAGATATGGTGCTATAAAAGCCTTTCTACTTTCCTCATATTCAAATATCTTAGATTTACCTTAATTTAATTATTTTAATGCCATGCCACAGATAGTTTCCCTTTTTTCTTCACTTAATAATTGTCTGTAAAAAAATATAATAACAAAAATACGATTAGAACTAGAAGAATTTGAACATATTTTTCTACAGTTTATAGAATATAATTATTTAGTATATATTGTATATAACAGTATCTACAATAATATAGTATATACAGTATAATTATTTATCCTTGATTCGTAGAATCAACTTTGAAGGAACAACTCTGTTTTATTTTATCAGTAACAATTTTGTTTTATCAAAATCATTTCAAGTTTCGTACAGTCATAACATATTCCAAAAGTTCTATTATTTGAGTTATGGAAATGTTTGTCTCTTATGAACCGATATATCCTAGCTTTAAAAGTAAAAGTATGAATACGGAAACTGATTAGTATAATAAACTTGCAAACACTGTAGGCTTAAAGAAACGAATTACATATTTCATTGTCTATATCAACTGCTTCAACGATCAGTTGATATTCCGAATCAGATTCAACAGTGCCTGTGACATCGGTCGATATCCTAAATAATCCATTTTATCTTTTTAATTCTAACATAATCTCCTTCAGTTTCTCGGAATTACAAAGCATTATTAATTCTTTCACAGAAGCAACTTTTACTTCTATAATAAAAAAAAAAAAATAATAAAAGATACGTATAAATACGTAAAGTATACAATATCAAATAAAAACTAACATTCTTCGATAGATTTGAAAATGTTTCATAGATTAAAATATGGTTCTAGCTTTTCCATCATTCGATAGAAATCATTATTTTCTATTAATTCTGGTAATAACTTGTGGACAAGAAACATTATTATTATTTAATAATGCTATTCTCTACCCTTATATACTTCAATAATATTGACAAATGTAAACAAGAATAAAATTACTAGTAGATTACAGTGTAGAATCAGCCATTGGAGAATCGATATAACGAATAAACCTTCTTGATCGAACGAACCTGTTCGTTCTTCACGTTATTAATAATATTAACCAATCAACATGCAAAAAATACAATTACTGGAAAGAATGAAACTCCAATTACAGTATTAGCTACAAATCCGATATTTCCGATAATAATGTTACTTAATACAAGTTTCTAAAGAAGCCTGTAATTAAAAAAAAAAACAATATGATTATTAATATTCCAAAATATTTCTATATTATTTTACTAAATATATATGTAAAGAAAGTATACTTTCTTCAGGTAGATTTGTCCCGCCCTTCCTTTGTCTTTTGTTATCTACAAATTCTTTTGTTACCTACAAATCGAACCGTTAAAGATTTGGGAGAGAAACGGGCAGTAAGAAATAGAACGTAGACGAGAGAAGTAGCACGAGAGTGTAGTATAAAATTTAATCAGTGTGAATAATAAACGTAAATTGTCGTTTCTTTGTTTACAGGTAAGACTGTAAATACTAAAGAAGTAGTAATTAACAAATAAAGATTTATACCTTTGTTCACAGAGAACCTTATTTTCGTTTATCACCTCACCTTATCTATTCGAGATATTATATATATTTTACTTAATTTCCTTAATAATATCTCGGTATATATGTTATGTATTATGATCAGAAGTATTACAATTCACTGGTTCAAAACAACGATGATATAGAAATATTGGATGGATTCAAGGACAAAGAATCTGTATAGCCTTTGCTTCCACAACAATGTACCTACCATATGAAAAAGATATAAATTTATAATAAAATTTTTCGAAATTTTATTATTATTATTATTATTATTATTCGTCGTCAAACGAAAACATTAAAAATTACTTTATGGTAGATTGCATGATATCTACGTTTAATTTTTTCATAATATCCTTATTATAAGTCGCCATGCAATCGTTCAATCCTTATGTATTAGAAAGCATCGTACTGCGAGTTATACTGATATTAATTTAACACTATATTTCATTTCTTTCCTCTTATTTTTTGTTTTTATTAAAAATAAAACATTGTTATTTCGCATATCTAATACGACATAACAAAATGATCGAACATTTTTAAATTACTCTTTCTCAATAATTATATCAATTAAATGATTTAAGTATTAACATTTTAAAAATTCCTTAAAAATATAATATTATTAATCTTACCAAAAACAGATAATTGAAGAATATAAGCGTTTTCATATAAGCCAGAGCGATCGCAGTTTTCAATCTTATGTTCATCTTTCCTCTCGATCATTTTCTTCGGAATTTTTCTCAAATTTTTATGACGTACTCTTCTTCAACAAATGGAAGTTACGATCAATTCAGATAGTATATCCTGAAATATCCTTCCTCCTTCTCCCTCCTGTCATCGTCTCATATCAGTAACTTTGTTCCACAGCTTGCGCCGTTTAAATCTCCTGGCATACTTCAGATGTCAAATATAAATTACGCATTAAATCGTAAGAAATATTAATATGTTACCATTAATTTTAGATTTTTTTTTCTTTCTTTATTATTTTTTTTTTTTATTCCTTTTTATTCTTCTAATTGCTTTTACCATTTCATACCCATATCCGTATTCATATGTGAAAATTTGCATTTTTGCTTTTCAACTCGTTTATTACTTTCCCATAGTGATCCGAGAATGATAATTGGATTTTTGTCTGATTATCTTTGAGTTGCTTTAAAGTAAAATTGTTGTTACTTGCTTGTTGCATAAGTAATTCTATCAGAGGTTCAATGGCTTGAGGAAGAATGTAAATAGGAGGTGGTTTATTTTCTTCATTTGTTTTGGTGTCTTCATTTGTTTTGGTGTTATCTGTTGGTATAGCATCGGTTTCACAGAGAATATTATATGAGTTGTACGTAGGTATATCTTGTAGACACATCTCGGATTGATGGAACGTGCGTGGATTTTCATATCTGTGTTTGTATTAGATTTCCTCTTGTTGCTAGTAGATAGGGACTCAGCTTGGTAGATAGAAGCATTAGTGGATATGTCGATATCGTTCACTTCGTTATTTGATGTATTCCCTATGGAACATGTGTCTTCTAATTTTCAGATTTTTAGATTTATTGGTGACATATTTGAGCCAACAGCCGTACGATGTACGCTTAATGTAAAGTTAGCGATCTTACTCAAAAAGCAAGAAAATAGAAGATGAATTATGACGCAAAAGTTTGTGCCAACTTGCGAACGAGGCCTTTGCCATTGCGCATTCTGATATCGATTGATATTTTAGACGAGGCTGTTAGAAAAATCCAGACGTCTAAGATGGCGACGAGATCATCAGCAGGGAATCGAAATCATCCACCGTAATTCAATTACATTACATTACTGTGTGAACACCGAGTGTCAATGCATATATTAATTTCTTCAATTAAAAACAATAAAAGCATATAATATTAGGATGGAAACTATGAAACGGGCGTTTTTGTTTAGCTATTTATTTTCATTCAACGCGCGTCTCATAGTTTCCAACCTAATAAAAACATGTGGAAGCATCAAAATCTTGACAAATGTAATTAATACGGATTATAAATGGAAACAAAAATTTACTAATGAAATAATTACATTTTCTAAAAATACAGAATTATAAAATAAACTCATGTATCATACGTATAAAGATCATTCGCATTTCGATACTACGAACGAAATAATTAATTAATAAATTGAATAATTCGAAAGATTTATCTATTTATGTATTTCTCTATTTATGCATATCTCTAAAAAAATAATACTTTGTCGATGATTTATTTATAAATATTGAATGATACGTCATTTACAATCGTAGTAATGTTTATCATAATTTGATAATAATTGGATGAGAAATGCTGTACTATCGAAAAGAATAAAATATATTTATTCACACACACACACACACACACACAGAGTGAAAACTTCACAATTAATACTTTCGTTGTAATAACTTCGAAAATAGAAGATATGCACATGGAACATAATTTTCCTTATAAATTTTGTCTTCACGTTTATGAGCTTTATTTCTACAAGCATCAAACTGAATTGATTAATTTTCTTATTTAGGTTGGACTAACAAGATATTCCTTTGGACAGTTTTTAAATTCGTGTATCATATTTTTAATATTTCGATATTTCAATATAATAGATCGACAAATTACAAGCTTTGTGACATAATACGCATGAGTGACGATCCAATTAGTCTCCTTCCTTTCACTCCACCGGTAATTTTTATAACTCTATGGTACAGGTTGCGATCAAGCTTCGTCGTCTCGTTAATTGTAAGTAATAAGAATATTTTTTCTAATGTACATCCTTATTTTATATAATAATCAATTTTCAAAAACGCGACTTTCGCGTATAAATGTTGAGAAGATATGGCATCGTTACGTTTAAAAAATATTCGTGAAAATAAATTCCTAGTGACATTTTCTATATCGGATTATCCTATTTTATTTTTGTAATGTTTCACTTTTTAACGTTTTTATTATTCTTATAAAAATTTCATCAATAGTCGTCATACACCGAATCGTAGCTTTTTAGTAACGTCATTTTTTCATCGGGCTAGTGCTTCATTGTTATCTCGTTATTAAACATAAGTAGCTAGTCTTTCTTCTAGAGAAAATTTATAATTATTCAGTTTTTTGTATCTGTTCTTACAATTAATTCAAATATACGTGTTCTTTTACGATCTTCGTAATTGGCTAATCTTTAGCACTATTGAAGAACATTAATAATCAAATTGAAAAATAATCAAAACCAAATAATCGGTTAATAATCGGTGTCTTGGGAATACATCGGTTGGACACTTTCGTATTTGCTCATTGCAGCTCGCTGATTGGACAGTATTTTGCACATTAATAGGATGATGTTGTTTGGTCGGTCCTTAACACTTTAGTAGGCTTTCGGAAGTTAATCAGTGCGAATTTTGATCTAGCAATTGGATTGTAACTTAGACATCTATTTTGATCATAGGAGTATTATTCCCAGGATTAATAATTAAATGTGTATCTTGATGGAACAAATTTATTTAGTTCAGAAGATAGATTGACGAAAGTTGGTTGAATACTGGAAAGAATTCTGTAATCGTATGAAACGCGTGGATACTCGCGTGTTCAGTTGGATCATCTAATCAATTGATAAAAACAATTCGACTAAAAGTCTGGGAAATTACTTAATTACTTCCTCTCGTACTACTCTTTCTCTTTATTCTTCTTCTTCTTGTTCGATATTTTATTCGAAGATTGTTGTTCTATTTCTTTTTCTTTTGCTTTCTTTCTTTATTGTTTCATTTTTTTGAAGAATGAAAAACGACTCGAGAAAACTATCGTTCGAAATTTCCGCGGAAATTCATAAAGAAGAATACATTTATAGAACGCACATGCTTATAATATACATATATACACATTGGTACATATATGGAAAGGAAAAATAAGTTTGATTGGGAGAAATGAAACCACCCAACTCCATTTCTCCCATCCCCCAGTCCAACCCGGTCCCCCATCCTCCCAATTCCCGTCTTTTATTCGTCTTATTCCATTGCTGTGCAAATAGTCATTCCCTCGAACGTAAATATGAAACGTATATATATATATATATATATATATATATATATATATATATATATATATATATATATATATATATATATATATATATATCACTGGTCAGATCTGACATGTCTCATCTATTTTTACTTCGTATTAGACTCGCGTTATTTGGTTCGTAAATTAGCGTCGATCGATCGATAAATCCATCGTTTCGAATGATCGTTATCATTTCCAAGAAAACTTGCTGGAAATAAATAAGTAGGTACCTAATTTACTTCCAATTTGTGATGACTCGTCGAAAAGTATTAGAGTGAGAGTGGGAGAGTAAGAAAAGGGTGGGATGAGGGTTGGGATTGATATTTAATTTAAGAAAAAGCACGTGTTATGTGTTATGGGGATGTCATAAAATGAAATAGCAAAGTCACTCAAAAGTTAATTTTAATGAATAGTAATCCGAGATATAGTAATGACAGTGAAACTTTAGCCTATGGGATGAATCTATCCTCTGTCTATGTGTATGTATATGTTGGGAAGAACACTGATGACTCTTACACATATAATATTTATGAGAAAATAATTATAATTTATCGAAACATCGAATTCTCCCGTCAACGATAATTCCTCCATGAATGATAATAGTTCCTGATCATGTTTTTAAACGTCTATCAATATTCATTAACACTAGATATACCGGCTATTTTAATATACTGTTTCTACCAAAACAAAGTCAGAATGTCTGATGTAAAAAAAATTCTTATTGAGGCTTCCAGTCTTTATTCACACTTAAAACATGACAAAAAAGTTGATTAATATCGATTTTAACAGGTAAATGGATTCATAGTCATTACCAAAAAACAAAACGCTCAATTGTTTACAGTTTGTCCATCACAATTTTTACATATGTAGATTTTGCTGTGTGTACACTTTCCGCATACACTTTTTTTGCATGAATTGCAAATTTTTGTAGTCTTATTGTTGTTGCAATGTCCTATTTGACACTATTTGCGTGCAGGAACCGTGCCACTTGTAGTTGGTATATCGGCTTCGTGTGGTTTTTGCCTTGAAGTCTGATATTCTGAAGGAAGCTCTTCTGCTAATCAAAACAAAAACTCTTTACATGTGATATTTTCTCCTGTTGTACTTTTGTCCAACATCCGGCAATTTATTCTGGCTAAATCTAAAATGTTAAAAAAGACTTGAAGTGGCCACCTTTTGGAACTTGATTTCACGGTATATTTTCGTGCCATTTGATCAGTGACATCGACACTAAATTTAGTTCTATTATAAAACGATACAGTTTCAGGAAATTTCTTAGCAGTTTTATTAATTATGACGTGTTTATGCTTTGTATTTAGTATAAGTACTTTTTTATTTGGTTTGCTCTTGTAAATGGTAAGTGTGCATTCATTGGATTGATATAACGACGTTGAGAAACGAGCCATTCCATATTTATTCAGATTGCAGGTTTTCGGCAATTTGCTTTCATTTGCACGTATTGTTCCAAGTAACGAGGTATTTTCAGATCTTAATTTTAACGCCAAAGTAAAACTTGTTGAGAAATTATCGGTTGTCACTGTTCGACCCGTCATACTTTTATTCTAAAGAAGTTTCATTAGAATAAATTCGCGTAGAGGGATTGATGCATCTGGAGCCTCGTCTTTTCCTGAATACGGAAACCCACTTACCACATATTTCATCTGTTTATCAGACGCCAGCTAGAATTTTATATCATATTTATGGGGTTTGTTTGGCATATATTAGGCAAATCTGCATCTGCCCTTCGTCAGAAAGTGTTGCTCATCTACGGTAATATAAGCTCCCAGTTTGAAGCAATTTTGACTGCTTTCAATAAATTTGTCCCAAACAGCTAAGATTAAAGCGAATTTGTCTGTTTGCAAACGTAGACTCTTCTGATTTCTTTTGTCGAAACAAATATATCGCAGAATCTCAGTAAAATCGCTTCTACTCATAGTGCTGGAGAAAAATGATGGTCCCTATTTGTTTTTCCACAAATATTGAAGCCTCAAATTATTCCCTTCGGACGCTCTACGAGCGTACAATATTGCAAAAAACGCCTTCAATTTTGCTTGCGTAACTGTCCATTTTTTCCCCAAAACTCGAGAGGCTTCTAACTCTGTACAAATTCGTACATTTTCCAAAATATGGTTATCAATCAGTAATAGGAACGCACTACTTAGATTCCCCTTCATAATATTTCTTTTAGCATGTGCTGTTGGTCCGTGTATATTTTGAAAAAACTTTGAATTGGTAGTCTACCAGAAACAACACTTTCTTTAATTCCTTTCCAAATAGTCCCGCCTAAAGCAATTTCAGTTTGCTTATTTGGTACGTTACTTTCACTTTCGTCTTCATCATTGACATCGCATGCATAGTCTCGTACGTTTGTTTGGAATATTTTCACAATTAATGTCGTTTGACTGATCTATATTTTCTTTATCAGGAATTTCCTCATCACTGATCTCGATAATAGCACTGTTTTCAATAGTCACTGCCTTATGGATCAGTTTTTCTCTCCAATAATTCGCCGTCTCTATCATACAATTCATCAATTGCTACATTTGAACATTCTTGAAGTATATTGATTGTATTTTTCAAATTTCTAGAGACATTTGTTCGTTTTTCCATTTTTAGAGCCTGACGATCGCTAAAAAAAAGTTGAAACCAAGTAACTCTCTCAGTATTTAGTATTCTTACAAGAGAATCAATTTTTGAATATTCCAATATACACATACATTTTTCTTACCTGTATAACTATGGGGATAAAGTTGAATAATTACGCTTTGAGATCGATTGTACTAAGAATTTATTTCGTGTGTGTAGAATGAATTTCGAAACAAGACTGTTCGACCATCGCCACTTACAAGGTAAATGCTCGAAATAATGCATTATATTCTTGTATGGGCCGCAACGCTCGGCCGGGTTCCTAAATAAATACTGCGCATAATCGGATCAATGCCGATAAAGGAACGAATGACGCATGGGGCGCCATATGTAATGTATCGGTCTCATGATTCTACAGAAATCATATTTCCGTGTCGATAAAACGTTGCAGTACCCATCAATTGTTATAGCTTCCCCAATGTCTTTTTTTACAGAATTTCTTCATAGAAACGTGCACCAGTCATTTTGACTGGTACTGGTATAAGTGTCAATAACAAAAAATATATTTGTTACTATTATATATAATGTAATATTAAGTTCATAAAATGTATTCTCTATTTATAGCTACAAAAGTTACAACTTCATTTCAGAAAACAAATGTTACGTGCAGTAGGAATTTTGAATTTAAATTGCATGAACAGTCAAAATGACTGGTCTGGTAAATCTAGTGTTAATTTCTCTTGCCGTTTCTCTCGTAGGTAGTAAGTGATATCTTTATTTTATTATAAATCGTGGATTACGCATAATTATGTCAGCTCATGATGTTTCGTCTCTCGCGAAGCTAGTTACGTACGGTAATGCATAATTAATAGTATGCATAATTAATATTAATTACTGAGATGTATCAAGTTAATTTGCTTATAGAGACGTCCTCGAGTTTCGGCTGCACAAAGGAAATAGAGAACAAATAAGTAATGACGTGGGAACACATAGTCCCTAGTTTCGGTTCAAATATCTAACGATATGTGAATTGATTAGCTCTAATGGATGTTTAACGATGAGAAGATAATTCATTTGCTCAGCTGTCGTATAGTATACGAACATACTTAGCGAGAAATAGTATACGAACATACTTAGCGAGAATGCTCAACGAATAATCGTCAAATACTGTTTTTTGATACGATTACCTATTTTTACGATTACACCAACTTTAACAATATGAAAATCGTTGTAACGTTCGAAATATCTCACCATGGGTCTGACAAATGAAATCTACTTTCTACCTCTCTCTCTCTCTCTCTCCTTCACTCTCTATCTCTCTTTTTCCTCGTTAACTCGTTTTATTACGAGACACTTTGCAACGATTATTCCGCTTGAATAGAACTTGATAATGCTACAAAAGTAGTGTACTACATAAAGGATAGAAAATATACACATTTTGTGTATTGAATTTTTTTCATAATAAAATGATATATCAATAATGATATGCCCTATATACGTATAAGTATATATATGTATATTAGGTTGCAGTGCAGTGCGCATTCGTCGAAACCTTTGTCGAAGAGGATACGGATACGATCCATTATATATCACATATCTACGTATGTACATACATACCTAAG
Organism: Vespa velutina; assembly: GCF_912470025.1. Taxonomy (NCBI): domain Eukaryota; kingdom Metazoa; phylum Arthropoda; class Insecta; order Hymenoptera; family Vespidae; genus Vespa; species Vespa velutina. Next base: position 391,671 of record NW_025920071.1, read on the forward strand.
TTATAGTAAATTATAATATATTATATTATTATACCTAATTTATAAATTATTTATTACATAAATTATATTATTATACCTAAGTTATAATAAATTCGTTTATTCGAAAGGATCATTATAATGAAAGAATTCATTTCTGTCACAATCAGACCCGAATATACCAGTAAAGCAAACACGCAATACACAATAATGGACTTTATAGAATAGGATCAGATTTTATTACTCGTCTGCATTGTTAAATTTCTTGATAAATCCATCGCCTCACTCGTACGTGAAACTCGTACACGTATACATAATAATAGTGTTGATAACGTGAATGGACCTTGCTGAAGTTAACTGCATAATGACCCTTTGAGATCATTTATTACGTACAGATTGTTGCATGCTCACGAAGGATCATATTTCTGCTCGACGTCGTAAAACCAAGTGTCATCCCAGTTAACAGCTTTTTCGGGCGGTTTGTAACATAACGGACTCCAGTGTATTAATCCATCTGAGCATCTTCCTTCTCTCTCACGTTCGCTCGCTCTATCTCTCAATCTTCCCTATCCTTCGAGATTTATCGCATAAGTATATATACACATATATAAGATTCTCTAAAAATTCATCAAATGATTAAGTTATTTTCGTGTTTACAACAACCTATAAGTGCGCTTACCGATTATTAGTTCATCTGTTTTCTATCGTGCGTTACATGAAACGCATTGTTAAAGTATCATATATTCTATGTTATACTTAAAACTAATTTACAATCAGATTCTTATATATATATATATATACATGGTTTTGAAAGTAATGCGTTTCAATATTCAAGAAATATTCTATCGAGATCATATTCTCTGTTTTTTTTTCAATTGGAAAATACAAAAGAGAAGAAAAGATGGAGGATTCGAAATTTCAGATTAAAAATTATGGATAAAGAAAAAGAGTATGTGTAATATAATTAAAATATTTTAAACCATTCTACTTAGTTAAATCGGGACATTCTATATCTTTCGATTAAAATTTGAACTACTGGATATCATTGATACTTTTTATCTGTTCCACTGGATTCAAAGATGTTATCGATTATCAATTCGACTATTTCTTTTTGAAATTTTAGCTGGTTACTCTAATCGTATCTTTGTTTTCCTTTTAATCCAGATAACACATATCTCTCTTCTAATCGATTCTATTTGTTTTGCAACGATATTTTTTCTATATAATCGAAAACTAATGTCCATCGATATTTCACTCACGAAAGCGAGAAATTGAGAATCATCGAATCGTTAACAAATGAAAAATTCAGTATATGTTTGTAAACATCTACGTAATTTTCATTATAATAACTAAGTATTAATAGTTACGCATGCGCGAATAATTATTTTTCACGTAATTATATCCGGATGGAGTGAGTTAGGTGCTTGGATTGATAATCGTTCTCTCCTTCTCTCTCACTCTCTTTCTGTTTTTATCTATTTGTAAACTCGAGAAAATAAATCTATAAGTTTGTATAAATTCCAATCGATGTGAAAGTGAACATTGAAAAGTATAATTATCGGTATTAGTTAATTTCTTTGATAAAGTTTCTATTCTAATGAAAATTACGCCAATGTTCCTTCTTTTTCTTCTTTTTTGTTTTCATATAAAAGAAAAAAAAACAAGAGAGAGAGGGAGGGAGAGAGAGAGAGAGAAAGAGAGAGAGAGAGAAAGGTCGGTTTTAGTAATAACGGTTTGTTAATCCAAATGTTATTTCACTTCTATACCAGAATAGAACGGATATATTATCCAGGTAGTAAAGACGGCCTAATGTCGCTTGCCTGATAGTCGTTATATCGCGTCAATATTTTCTATCCGTGATATGAAGAAAGAGGGAGAATGATTATCGACTATCAGTTTACGTGTCTGTATACAAACCCCTTGTCTCTCTCTCTCCCTCTCTCTTTCTTTCTATCACTCTCTCTCTTTATCGTTTTCTTCTTCTCTCATACATTCTTTTTACTCATTTCCTATTACTCCTCACGAAACCATACTTGGGATTGTCGATTGTTTTTCTTTTCTCTTTTTTGTTACCATGTCTGTGTTTATGTATATAATATGTAAATATATATATATTATATATGTCCCTCTATTTTTCTTCTTTCTCTCTTCGGTAAAGATTAATTGATTCCTTTTCGGTCTTTATCCTATTCGTTATTTCGTTATCCGTGCAGTTCCATGTCACTTACTCTAGATTTCAGTCTCTTCTTTTCCTTCCATGAACGAACAAAGAACAGATTATGCGTCTGTCAACTATTTTTTATATCTTCAAAATCGACTCGTCATTCTGATCTTGTCATGAAAAATAGACGAATTTAAAATGAAACTATTGAGCGAAATGTGTATTGAATTACCGACCGAAGATACAGTAACTAATCTAAAAACATTAATAATATAAAGAAAACAATGATTGAATATATAATTAATTACGCTCTTGCAATTATTCAGCTTTGAAAATTTAACATGGTTTCCGTTGCCCAGTCACGATTGAGACTACCTACATACATAACAATCTGTATAACATCACTCAATAAGTCTCCGGTCTAGCTAGGAAAAATAAATCTTTTTTTAGAAATTCTACTTTATTCATCAACATATTCTCCTTCAAAGGTGATACATTCATTTCAACACTCCTCTTACTTTTCGATACTTTTTTTTGTAGAACAATTTTTCTTTGCTCTCAAAATAGGTTTCTGTTTTGGCAATAACTTCTACGATTGAGCAAGGTGTGTAGTAGTAGATTCATGTTTCATCCATTATCACATACCGACGCAAGAAATTTTTTTATCACGCTTGAACAACTCCAAACAAGGCTCTGAATCCTCGATGCGTCGTTCTTTTTATTCCGGCACCTACTTCGAAAGTAACTTACATATGCTCAAATTTTCTTATAAAATTGTAAACACACTATCTTCTGATATTTTTCAGTTATCAGTTATAACATGCAACTTCACTTTTCGACCTTTCAAAACTATTTTGTGGACTTTTCTTATGTTTTCCGGAACAACTGCCGATTTTGTTTATATTCAGCAGTCAATAATAGTTAATTTCCCAAAGGCACCATAACACTTATCAAGCCACTGTTTTGCTTCAACAGTATTTTTCCCCATCAAAAAACAATGTTTAATCAATACTCGAAATCCTCTTCTATCTATTGTTTTGAAAATTACAAAACTGGGCTCACTAAAACCACTATAACCTGTAAACTAATTATCAGAATGTCACTAAATTCTGATATGTATCATTTGAAGAATGAAAAATCATATGAGTATTGTCAACAATATTGATATATTATTTTAAATATATATATATTTATATATATATATATATATAATAAATCGGATAGGCAAGGTGAGGTAATAAAAGAAAATAAGTTTCTTTAACAAAAGAAACAACAATTTACGTTTATTATTTACATTGGTTAAATTTCACACTACACTCTCGTGCTACTTCTCTCGTGGCGTTCTCTTTCTTACTGCCCGTTTCTCTCCAAAAATCTTCATGGCTCGATTTGTAGGTAACAAAAGAATTTGTAGATAACAAAAGACAAAGGAAGGACGGGGCAAATCTATCTAAAGAAAGTATACTTTCTTTACATATATATATATATATATATATGAATGTATTTCGATATATATATTTATATATATTCATGATAGAAAAAGACATGATATAAAGTTGATTCCTTTCAATCACCCTTTAATTAAGCGATCAGAAACACTCTATCCCTATATTGTAAACATTATAGTCAATATATTCACGCGTTTATTTATTGAAATAAATAAATATATATATAAAATCATATATCATAAAGTTTCTATTATGTTAAAATAATCGATATTAAATAACGAATCACAATACTTTCTGTTTACTCATTACCCATCAAAAAACAAGGCTAGAAGAATAGATTAACGCAGAAGAATTTATGTTATGGTATAAAAAAGTTGTGAACATAGTAAGAGGACTGATTTAAGAAAAAAATGAATAAAAGAATATAAAAAAGAAAGAAAAAAGAAAGAAAAAAGAAAGAAAAAAGTATGCAAACATCGTTTAATATCACAGCTAAAAATGTGAAGTTGAGCTTAAAAAAAATGTAAAGTATGCTGGTTCTTATAACTTTTATCGGCATACCTATCTTCTCTCTCTCTCTCTCTCTCTCTCTCACACACTCTTCCGCTCTTCCTATGGATAGATGCACGAACTATCTTTTAATAAGAAACTAAAAAGCATTCGTAACAAAATATATGGGAGATGAAATATATCAATATGTTGTTAATATTCGAAGGAGACGATTTAAATATTTATTTTTAGTATTTATTTATATTCTTTCTCTATCTCTCTTTTCCTCTCTATTTCTCTTTTATTTTTTTTATATATAAATTTGTTTCCAAATAAATTTTTATAATTAATTGATTTTCTATTAAATTTTATATTGATTGATGTAATATTAGGATATTGATATTTAGTGCAATGATAATCGGGAAAAAACAGAGAAAGAGAGAGAGAGAGAGAGAGAAAGAAAATATATAGAGATTTAAAAAATTTCGATGTGTTCTTACGATTTTTTTATATGAATTACTTTTCGAAGATATTTACTTTATAATGAGTGAATTCACGATACAGGATAAAGATAAAGATCTTTAATATGATGATATTCGATAACAGAATGTTATAAATGAAATTTGCTAGATAATTTGGATAGAATGAAGACAACAAAAGAATGGTATTAAAGATCCCATTACTTTGATTTAGTGCAATAAAATAAATTCATTTTGCGGAAAATGAATCAAGGATCTTGATTTCCATCGTTCTAGTCGAAACCTATCTGTGTATAAATCAATATTATATTTACAAAAAAAAAATAATAATCTATTTATTCGCGTTCCGTTATGATTCATTGACTTGACTTAACAATAATATATAAATAAAAGTTTCTATTTAATTTTATTGTAATAATTACTAAATTTATTATCATTGAAAAATAATGAATTCGAAGATGGACATTAATATATACATGTGTACATATCATATATGTGTACATATGTGTATATCAAGGAGCATGTAAAAGAACGTTTATGAATGTAACAACATATGTAGGTTACGTCATTGAGTAAATTATTCAGATTTTAAATAATTTCGATGATTTGACCGTATAATGAAGAACACAGTTGAAATACGAAAGTCAATAATATATTCGACTCTCGATCATTTTATCTCAAACAAACACACACACAACTAATTAACGCTAATATTTTCAATCTTTTCGAGCAGCTACTGATAGACTTACTTATTTTAAACATGCATACACACAAGTAACTAATTCGACAATCTTCCAACTCTTGTTTAACTGTCGATCGGATTGTCTCATACGCATACATACTTAAAAGTTGCATTAGAATCTTCCATCCCATATATATATATATATATATATATATATATATATATATATATATATATATATATATATATATATATATATGTATTCATTTATATCACATTTATCTTTGATTTATCACTTGAATACGTTTTTGTGAATATTTATATTGAAAAGGATTGATATTTATTCCATACTATATTGTATATAATATGTTTGTTCCACAGATATTAATAATCCTATAATTTATTTGTGATCTGTCTGGAGATATATTTTAATATACAGATTGTGAAGAATCGATCTATTTTGCTAACTTAAAAGTTTCTTGAAAATGACTAATGCGTATATATATGAATAGATTGAGCTTTTTATCCAAATTCTTTTTATCCAAATAATTAAATTGTTTGGTAAAACAAAAGGAGATTATCATGATCGAATTGTAATGAATATTATGGGAGAGGGAGAGAGAAATTCAAATATAGAATTCATATAATAAAAGATTATTATAATGTATCATTGTTATCACGATCTCTATTACGACAATATTCTTTCGAATCTATTGGTAAATCGACTTTGCGGAATAAACGATATTGACTTATTGATCGATTAGGTAATACTTGCTCCGAGTTTCCTTTGATGTAATCTAATTTATGGTCGTTTCCGATATCTTTAGATTTTCACATCTATATATATATATATATATATATATATATACAGAGAAGAGGAAGGGAGAGAATCATCGGTTCAATTTGGGGAGTTTGTAACTATGAAATTAGTAAAAACATATACGGGACATGGGTGAAATATAATAACTGACAACTTTTTTACAAGCGTGTCATTAGCGAGTAAACTTCAAGCAAAAAAAACTACGCTTGTTGGAACTATTCGCAGAAATAAAAGGGAGCTACCAAATTTAGCGAGACAGGCAAAGGATAGTGAGACACGCTTCTCAACAATATTATACAAATCGAAAGATTTTATTCTTATAATTTAAAAAGCTAAAAACAATAAAAAAGTATTTATACTTAGTTCAATGCATTTATTCGTTGAAATTAAGATAAGTGACATCCGTATACCAGAGACAATTAGATTTTACAATAGCACAAAATTCAGTGTAGATGTAACCGATCAATTGGCCAGAAAATATTGTGTAAAATCTAAATGTCAAAGATGGCCTGTACACGTATTTTTCAATATCTTAGATTTAGCCGAGGTAAATGCCTGGATTTTATACAAAGAAACGACGGATGGAGGAATATCGAGGCAAGAATTTTTATTTCAATTGGCAGAAGAGCTTGGGACCGAATATCCGAAGGAGAGACAGCTAACCAAAGAATGTTCATGAAATGCAGCTACAGATTCATCTGGATGGAAAGTTTGTCAAATAATATATTATAAAGTCAATAAGACTAACAAAATTTGTGTAAAATGTAAAAAAAACTTATGCAGCAAATGTGCGATACAAAATACTGTAATTTGTAAAATATGTGCTGAAAATGCATAAATGTAAATAAAACTTTTCTAAATAGAATTTGATATACATGAAATGTCGGTAGATTTAGTGTTAAGTGGACTCTTAAAGAGGAAATCATAAAAAATATCGCTAGGAGAAAAATCACATAGGCAATGTGGAAACGAATTAGTGTTTTGATTTTTATTAAAAATAATATATAATGTATATACCCGTTAATTATTCACTTTGAAAAAATAATCGACAAATGTACATACTTTATATGCATTTGTCATCGAACAAAATTGTACTACTGCTATATCTTATCTAGCGCAGCCAAAAGTGGAGAAAATAAATATAAGAGATGGGATAGTAAAAGCTTACTAAAGTATCATATAAAGAAAAAAGAATAAATTAATTCATTATTTTCCTTTACATTGATAAAGTAAAACAAATCACTGGAATCAACTAGCCTCGAATACCTACGATTCCTGAATTGCGAATCCAGATATTTGCAAATGTCCTATAAATTGTTTGCAGAACCTCCAGTGTTTTAATGTATAAAGTCGTACTTAATTATTTTTTACATAAAATCATTTGCCCAAAGCTCATTAAAACGACCGAGTAAGTTACTTCTCCGTGCGACCTTCGAGAACGCATTTCTTTGCGTTTGGAAATATTCAGAAAATCTGAGCATCAGCTATTTACGCACACAAAGAAGCAGGCAATCGCTATTTCACAAACATAGAACATATGCCATACAACTCTGTGTAATATTAAAATCAATACTGGAGGTTCTCTTTCGTTCCAAATTTCAAAGAGCTTCACATTACAAAAGTATTTCTTCGCGAAGAATGTCGGAAACAGCATTTACGTTATCGATGAGAATAATAGGAATTCTTGACCGATTTTAATTAGCAAGATCTCATTTTAAAAATGAAGGTTCAATCTCGGAAATACTTTTTCGAATTTTTGAAAAAGCTTTTTATTTTTATATAAACTATTCTACATAAAAAATACCATTATTTAACACAATTTTTTTCAAAGAAAATAAAGCGTTTTCAAAAATTTGATGAAGATGTGTCCTAGACGAAATCTTCGTATTTAAAATGAGGCTTTGATCGTCAAAATCGGTCGAGAATTACGTCTGTTCTCATTGATGACATAAATCATTATAAAATCAGAGGTTATGAACAGCCTTAACGTGCTTCGATGTGCGATTTGCTCCTGTAGCAAAACATATGAATTCAAAGAATCCTTTTTAAAGAAACTAATTACTAAAGATGAAACGTGGATTCTCTACGAGAATATTAATGTAAGTATATTAAAGAATATTAAAAACGATTAGTAACGCTCGTTAATCGTAAAATAATTTTATTTAACATTATAATACGGTTAAATTTTGAATACGGAGTAGTTGATTACTTACAATGACTTCACTGTTATCAAAATAACTTTCTTTTAGATCTGACACGTAAACATCGAAGATCTATCTTTCTGAACGTTTAAAATTAAAACATTAATACTTTCGTGAATTTTGTAGTTATTTAAAGAATATATAATATGGATGGAGTACAGTATATTAATATTTAATCGATGACGCATTTTTTTAAACAATTTATAGCTCTTAACTCAATACGAAAAACTTAAAATAATCTTAATTTAAATTGTCAATACTTGAAAATTTTTATTTTCGCAATAATTGACGACTTGAAATGTAAACAAAATTGATTGCCCTTGAGGCTTGCTGAGTCAGCATCCTTTTGAATTTCGATAATTAAACATCGAAACATTCTTTCTTATTACATTTTTAAATAAAAGTTAATTAAATATTTAATCAATTTTGTTGGTCAAACAAAGTGAGGGAGAGAGAGAAAGAAAACATGTTGAGGTTTAAACAATTTCAATTAGTTCTTACAATTCTTTCATATGAATTTCTTTTCGAAAATATTTATTTTATGAGTGACTTAGCAATATATGATAAAGATAAAGATTTTTAATATGATGATATTCAATAAAAGAATTTTATAAACGAAATATGCTAAACAATTTGGATAGAATGAAGATAAAAAATAATGGTATTAAAGATCCCATTACTTTGATATACCACAATAAAATAAATTCATTTTGTGAGAAAAAAACGAGAATCCTGATCTCTATCGTTCCATTTGATACCTATCTACACGTAAATAAATATTATAATTACGAAAAAAATAACATCTTTATTCATTCACATAATTTGGATTAAACAAGTAATTAATTAATATGATATTCATGTATTTTCATTTATTTACATTAAATAAATAATTAATTACTGTGATTTTTATAATTATTATCATTTTTTATTTTTTGTATAATGTATTATGCTTTTTTCACAGAATATCAATTATTCAAATTATATGTAATCAAATGAATTGGAGAGTGGATAAGGTTGGATAGAGCTTGGATATATTAGAGGATGATAGGATAGAAGAATGGACCAAATAAAGTTCACTAATTTTCGATACTCTTTTTGCCGCCTCTATTAATTGTCTCACAGAGACACAGAACTACCATTGAACCCCTCCCAAACAGGGCTGCCTACTCTCTCTTACTTTTTTTCTTACATGGCCAGATGGTATCCTCCTCCTTGAACACACGGCATGTAGGTGCAAGGGTGCCAATGAACATTGAAATAATTCACCATGTTTGAAATTAAAATAATACCTAAATTAACAATTTTAAGAGGTAACATTATTAACGTATTTTGTATAGGGTCAAAAATTGCATCGATCAGTGCATTCAAAATTAGAGTTTTATCAAACAAAACTTGTAATAGCAACTTTGCAACTACATCGATGCACAAAAATGTATGGAAGTATAATAGAATTATGTAGTATTTAATACAATTTAATTTTATTCGCTATCTTTCGTTCGAAGCGTCCGTAACATCAGCGACAGGTATGGACAATATATGAATTACAAATACAAGCGAGGAACGCTGTCCCAATCATGCATCTATCTTATCGGCGTATAAGCTTGTTTAGTTATTCCCCTCTCACACATACATAACAATTGGTTTCGTGTGGGTTAAAGTAAGTAGTTTAGTAGACTGTGAACACACATTTTTCGATTTCTCTTATGTATATCTTCCTTTGATAGTGCGTGCGTCTTGCAATGGTCCGTGCTAGATACGCATTTGTTGCACGATAAATGTATAGAAAATAATAAATATAATTGACACATATAGGAAATGTTATATAAATTTGCGACAAAAAATAAGAATTTTTCTAATATTTTCTTAAAAATAATTAGTGGATACTTATATTTTATATTATTTTAATATAAATATATGTTAATTAAATAAAATATAAATTCATTTCCACACTACTTATGAGGTAGAACTTTCAGTGCTTTTTTTTCATGATTTCTCCTGCAGGAGCAATCCATTCTATACTACTTCTACTATAACTTCTACTATAATTCCTGATAATAATAATATAATAATAATAATAAAAATATAATATAATAATATATTGTCTTCAAAAATTATTTATATACATCCAGATATTATATAATACATTTTATATTATAATAGTAAAGACAATTATCTTCGATTGATCGTAAGAAACCGAATGGAGCAAACGATCATAAAGTAGTAACACAAGAAGAAACGATAGCGGACAAAAACAAAAGAAACGTTTTGTATTTTTCTTCATATGACATTTGTATTAGATGGGCGGTCACGTGTCGAAATTGTCAAGGACACGATTTGTTGAGAATTCGCGCGTCAAACCAACGTTTAAAATAATACATTTTTCCTTCTGTTGTTATCATAAATTACCGTCATCATATATGTCACGATGTATACAATATAAGTACATTATTCTGTTTCTGCTTATTATTACCATTTTCGTTACTATATTATTACATAACATATTATTATAGTAATAATAGTAGTAACAATAATAATATGAAGTTAACTCTTATAGAGGAAATCATAACAAAATAGTACTGGAAGAAAAATTTCATAGATGATGTGAAAACGAATTCATCTTTTGATCTTTATTAAAAATAAAATATAATGAATATGTTTACTAACTATTAATTTTAAAAAATTTATCACCAAATGTATATATTTTATACGCATTTGTCATCGAACAAAATTATACTACTGTTGTGTTCTATCTGGCACAGATCACCACAAATTCAATTTAGCCATCAGTGGAGGAAATAAATATAAGAGATTGGATAGAAACACCTTAGTAAATTATCAAATAAGGAGAAAAGAGTAAATTAGTTCGCTATTTTCGTTTATATCGATACAATAAAAAAAACCACCAGATTATTATAAACTCTTATTATAATAAGAATTTTTGAATTACGAATCTAGACACATGCCAAAGTACTTGCATTACTAATAGAATCTCTATCTTCTTAGTTAATAAAATCTAAGAAAAACTATGCATTTTCCACAAATTTAATAACAATTTAGAATCTCAGATCACTTGGCATAAACGATTGAACATGTATTTTTTTATTGTTGCCATAGAAACATCTGACCAAAGCTCATTAAAATATTCGAGTGATTCATCGTAACTTCTTCTGAAACCGTATTTCTTTGCGTTTGGAAATATTCAAAAAATTTGAGCATTAGCTATTTTCTTACAGAATCAAGCAGTCAATAGCATTTTCACGGATATAAAAATACACTATTCAAACGTTTATATGAAAATCTGTAGTGTAATCTCTTTTGTTACAAATTTCGAGGTGCACCGCAGTATTATACTTTTCCTTCGCAAAAAATGTCGAAAAGAACATCAACGAGAATAGAAGTAATTCTTGAGTAAATTTGATGAACAAGATCTCATTTTAAAGACAAAAGTTTAATTTACAGTGTATTGGTTTCAAATTTTTATAAAAGGTATTTATTTGTGGATATTGTTCTCGAAAAATACCACTTTTTAACACGATATTTTTTTGAAGAAAAAGCATTTTTCAAATATTTGATACCAATACGCCGTATATTAAACCTTTGTTTTTAAAATGCGTGCTTGTTCATTAAAATTAGTCAAAAATTATTTTATAATATTTTTATGGCGTAATCCATTAAAAAACCAGGGTTAACGAACAGAATTGAACAAAGTAAGACAAATTAAAGTTCGACGAAGAATAATAATTGTTACTTTCTCTTCAAATACGGCTAACGGTAGAGTGGCTATAGAAAAGGGGGAAGTAGGAGATACGAGGTCGATTCGTTGATTGGTGGATTGTATAAGGGATAGGAAGGAAAAAGAGCTAACAAAAAAGGCATCAGAAAGAACTTTCAGCATGTTCTCTCTCTCTCTCTCTCTCTCTCTCTCTCTCAAATCAAATATCATCAAATCAAATCACATCAAACTCGATTGGAAGTCCTTAGCGAGTAGATGCATGTGGAACGATCAGCGAACTCGTTTTCTTCGATCAAAAGAGAAATATTAAGTACGAAAGAAAGATAGATAGATATATGGAGAAAGAGAGCAAATGAGTCAGTGAGTAAGTAATAAAAAGGGAGAGGAAGGGAAAGTCCGTTGAATCCTCGAGATAATTCTGCTATCGTAAGAAATGCGTGGATATTCACGCGTTCGCTGTGTCATCGAATTACTACATAATTAGTTGGTAAAAATAATTCGACTAAAAGGCCGGGAAACTATTTAATTATTTGCTTTCGTGCTATTGTTTCTCTTTATTCTTCTTCTTCTTGTTCTATTTTCTATTGGAAGATCGTTGTTGTTTTTCTTTTTTTGCTTTCTCGTCTCTTATTCGTCTCGTTCCATTTCCGTGCGGATAATCATTCTCTCGAACGTAAAGATGGAACAAAGCTTTTCAATTCTATCGTATATTAATACATTTCCATAAATATATATATCCATGTATACAATATCTACATTTGATTTATCAATAGAATATGTTTGTATAAATATTTCAATTGAAAAACATCGATATTTCTTCCATATTACAATGTATATAATATGTTCGTTCCACAGAGATGAATAATTTTATAATTTATTTGTAATCTGTTCGGAGATATATTTTCATATATAGATTGTGACAAACCGATCTATTTTACTGACTTACGAATTACTTTTTTCTTTCTTGAATATGGCTAATACGTATATATGTGATTAAATTGAGCTTCTTCTTTTTATCCAAATAATTAAATTGTTCGGTAAAATAAGATTAGCTTAATCGAATTCAATATAAACCATAGTACATCGATTAAACATTACAAAGTTTGTAACTCGATAAACACAAAATAAAATCTATTTAAACTTCCAATATTAAAAAATTTGAAGCATACGGTCGTTGGCTACATGTTATGTTAACGAAAACGGACTCTTGATTACCTTTAACGCTTGTCGTGTCAGCTTCCTTTGGAATTTCGGCAATTAAGCATCGAAACTTTCTTTTTTATTAAATTATTAAATGAAAATTAATCAGATATTTAATCAATATTGTAGGCAAAAGAAAAGTCGCGATAAAGTCATTGGTTTTGAATGAAAAAAGTTAAGAAAAGTTGATACTTTGGAAGAAAAAAGTCAAGTGGAGTCATTGATAAAAGATGAAGAGACTTGTACAATTACAGAATCGTAGCCCCTGAAATAAATTAATTTCTTATTAAACTACAACCCAACACTCTACCAAAAATCCGCTATCCCACAATTCCCATCCTATCCTATGGAACAAGTGTCAAGGATTGTGGTACTGTGATAACTAGTTGCTGCGATGATGTTGGTCGTGGCTAAGCCGCTCACCCTGTCTCGCCGGCATGAGTTTTGGGCTGTTCCGAGTCCTGTCACTTGGCTGTGGTGACTGCTGTCCGTAGGAGGTTTCTTAGCGTATACCGTAATAGGCGATGTAGCATAGGTGCAGGCACCCCAAGTGTGTCCACCTTCACAATATACTGTTCCTATCTACTTATATACCGTCGTGCCGGCTCCTGTGGCACAGTCAAACTTAGGTAGATAGTCGCCTAGTGCTAAAAAGGAGCATCGAACAGCTATTATTCCTGTGAATTTTGGCTCACACGGTCGATTTTCGAGGTCTTCGCAGCTCGATCAGTATGTGAGTTAGATTTCCGTCCACGGGCGTTTTTCTATTATGCTGTCGTCCTATAGCCGGGCCGTCGCAAGACCGAGCAATGAGACGCACCTCCACGCGGTTCCTCGTGGGCATGTATCCTAAGGTACATGACGATATCGTTCTCCTGTTTCATCCTCCGGGGCTTGGTATTTTTTCAGAACCTATGCCGAAAGCGTGGTTTCACTCCCAGGTGTAGAAATACACCATTATCAGGTACGACAGACCATCGAACGCATAAGGGGCAAGAAGTATGATATAGCGTAGCGTTTGTCTGATATAGGCGAAGTATCACATGTGCAGGCACGCTACGGGTGTCCTTTACAATATATTGTTTCTATCTACCAGTCGTTGTTACGTGCACCTAGAGAATTCTCGATCATTTTTGGTTCTTTTTCGGAGCAATCATTTAAAGCAGATGCATACAAGTTAACATTGACACTAGTTCATGGAAAAACCACGAACCGTAACCAGCGTAGAATGTAAGTTTACAACATGCAGAAGACTGCAAATGCAAGGAGTTGTTACGATGAGACGGAAGCGGAGCAGCGACACAAAATTCAAACCGCAGCGTGGAGAACTAATGCCTAGGAGTAGGCAATTTAATTAGGGAACACTCCTTAACCAGCGATTCCTCCTCAAATCGTAGACCTAACCGAAGTGCGAGTACCACGGATAAGGCAAAACCCCGTAATTGTGAAGACAACCAAGGAAAACATGGTTGATGTACCATCCTACGTGGAAAGCCTGTTTACTGGGACAACACCCACGCAGCATATTTATAGTCACAATCTTGATTACTCAACATTCCCATTATTATGTGAACGTATTTATGCGGATCTAGAGATTGAGGATCCTTGCCTCAGAACGGAGGTACTGTTTTGTACATTCATACACGTATTTTTTCAATGCAACGCTAATTGACTATGTAGGGACCGTTAACGTGGAAGATTGCTATGCCGATGAAGAGTCGTTCTTAAATCTAATTCCTGATAATTTTACTATACCAGGATCTATAGTAGAGTACCTGAAGTGCATTGCTAACACTGTGACGCCGACCGGAAATCTTGTCTACATCAACGTGCCTGATGCGGGCATACCGCAACCGACAATTGAAGAGCAGTCAAGACGCCATCGGATCAGGATCATTCGATCGGTTCATCAGGATCATTACCACTGTAAACCAAAAACATATGAATATTACGTCTCGGGTGCAGAGACATGGTGCCCTTCCCGAGCATGACTAGCT
Organism: Vespa velutina; assembly: GCF_912470025.1. Lineage (NCBI taxonomy): Eukaryota > Metazoa > Arthropoda > Insecta > Hymenoptera > Vespidae > Vespa > Vespa velutina. The sequence continues at coordinate 406,857 of NW_025920071.1, forward strand.
GTTGAAAATAAGAGTCTTCGGGCGGGCAATACACAATAATACCGGTCTGCGATGCTATTGCTTTGGGTAATCTCAAGACCCGTCTTGAAACACGGAACAAGGAGTCTAACATGTGCGCAAGTCATTGGGATTGCAAAGCCTAAAGACGTAATGAAAATGAAGGTCATCTTTGCGAGGATAAGCCGCGTTATGATGCGGCTCCGAACTCCCAGGGCGCCTCGTTTTCATTGCGAGATGAGACGCTACACGAAAGGTGAACTATGCCTAGGCAGCACGAAGTCAGGAGAAACGCAGAAGGAGGTCCTTAGCGATTCTGACGAGCAAATCGATCTTCGGTACTGAGTATAGAGGCCAAGAACTACTAATCAACCAATCTAGTAATTGGTTCCATTCGAAGTTTCCCTCAAGATGACTGTCACTCGCACGTTCTCTTCGAATGTAAACGGGTCTCATCTAGTAAAGCGGATGATAAGAGGCCTTGGGGCCGAAACGACCTCAACCTTTTCTCATACTTTAAATTGGTGAGACCTCTGGCTTGCTTGAACTATGAAGACATAAGGGATTTCGGATCAGAGTGCCAAGTGGCCAATTTTAGTTAGCAGAACTGGCGCTGTGGGATGAACCGACCGCAAAGTTAAGACGCTTAAGTCGACGCTTATAGGATATCATAAAAGGCGTTAGTTGCTAAAAACAGCAAGATGGTGACCATGGAACTCGAAACCGCTAAGGAGTGTGTAACAACTCATAGGCAAGTAGTCCTTAAAAAAATGGCGCTGAAGCATCGCGTCTACACTCTGCCGTCAACGGCAAGTGTGGCACTTCGTCCTTACGGGGCGACGCTATGAAGCCCTGACGAAGATCGCGGCGGTGTGCGCAAAAAGGTCTGATTGTAAGCTTACCTGAAGCCGCCGTCGTTGCAGATCTTGATGGTAGTAGCAAATACTCCAGTGAGATCCTGGAGGACTGACATGGAGAAGCGTTTCGTGCGAACAGCCGTTGCAAACGAGTCAGTCGAACCTAAGCCTTAGGAGAAATCCTATGTCGATGACGATGCATACATAATGTTGTTCGTTTGTTGCGACACACACCGGTCGCGCGAAAGAGAATCCGGTTCCTATTCCAGAACCCGGCAGCTGAAACGCATGCAATTCATATCTCGTAAGAGTATTCGTTGGGTACCCCAAAATGACCTGGAGATATCTTCGGGAGATCCGGGAATAGTTTTGTCTTCTGCATATGCGATCGAGTTCCCTGGAAACTTCTAGCAGGGAGATAGGGTTTGAAGAGCAAAAAACAGGGCAGTTTCTTCATCTTCCCCTCGGATCTTGAAAATACAGGAAAGGATCACGTGGATTCGTACTGTAACGTCCCACTCAGTACGGGCTTCAAAAAAAATATAAGCTCTGAACTTACCTGAAGAACTTCTAGTTTCGTGAGATTCATGTCATTTTGACGGTAACCTGCTATGCGCTGTTCGTGGCAGGGGACCGACATTAATACGAACCGTCTCCCGGTGAAACGTCCTCTTCAGTAGAGCTGATGGATGATAGACAATGAATAATTATTCGGGTGTCTTTCGCCCAGGGATGGGACAATGCTAATTCACTCGGGTTGCTGGTCTTCTCTTTTGTCGCGATGGGTACGAAACGATACGGAACTCCCTCACGTGTGCTAGTCGTCTCCGATGGAATGGTTCCCAAATCCGAGTGATCGCGAAGCGGATCATAAAACGACCCTAGTATCCGTCGAAAATGATACTTTCTACCACCACGTCGTATTCTCGAAATAAAGGAAGTTATGATTTGGTAATGCAGAATAATAACTCGTGCAATTCGTACGCACCTCTAGTTATTATTTAATGGATGGTTACAATAACTCGTGCGATTCGTAAGCACTTCTAGTAAATAATAACCAAGGTAAAGGTTTCACGTTTATAGTGGTAGCCTTATTAGCTCCGAACTTGTCGACTGCGTAGTAGTAAGATCTTGAGGCTCACGAGAGAATTTAATGAATTTAAGTTAGAATTACGCGAGGCTGCCTGGGAAGCACAGCCGGGGTTATATGAACAAACACTGATTTAAACTTAACAAAACTAATTTATTAATAGTTGCCAAGTAACACTGTACAATCGTTTAAAATATTAGAGAACGAAATTCGTATAAGAAGGAGACGTAACGTATAGTAGCCACGTAGTGTAACTGACGAACGATGAAAAATAACCGAAGTGAATTGGTTGAACGACAGAACGATATAACCGAATTGTAGTAGTCGAACGACCGAACAATATAACCGAAGAGTCGTGGAGCGCAACTACGTATATATCGGCTGCGCTGCGGTAGGCGGATCGAAGTAGCGTCGTAATGGGAATGATGTCGTCGTGCGTAGTGGGGGATGTCGCCGCCGTGAGCCATGGCAGGGATGGAATTTTAGAAAATTCCGTCTGAAAAACATGTGTGTTTTCACTTTCACAAATTCTTTAAATTCCTTCATCCCTTTCAGCTTCTCCGGAATTTGACATCGCTTTCACAAATTCCTTAAATTCCTTCGTCCTTTTCTACTTTTCCGGAGATTGACATTGCTATCACAAATTCCTTAAATTCCTTCGTCCCTTTCTGCCTTTCCTCGAATTTAGTGATTGTATGTTCGTTACTTATTTGCTAGTGTGTATTTTATAATAATGTTAGTTAGTATTACTAGAGAATCCCTTTACATCTGTCTCGAATGTTATATAATTTTGTTAGTTACTAATGCAGATAAGGTTCTTATACGCTTCCTTGGATTAATAAAAGAGTTGGAAAAAAATATATTATAATGTGTAATACATAAAGTGTCCCTACTTACTTTCTATACTGAATGATCTAAGAAAAATGTTACTTGCTGGTATTAATATTCTAAGTGTGAGAAGGGTACGGGATGTAACACTTTCCCCCTTAATTGAAAATGTGCGTAAATATACGTGCATTTTAATATCTGTCTTTACTTAAATATGTGTTAATTTATAAAATGTACTCGGTCTTGCATCAGCTGTGTACTCTCCTCTTTCTTTGTCGAGGGCAGCAGCCCCGAGTGCCGTACCTGCGGGTATTTCTACCTTATTTTCTCTTTTGCCGAGTTGGAGAAGAAGATGTGTCATCGAACTCGATAGTGCTCTTAAGAGATGTAAACTCTATCCATAGATGTTATGTAATGCGCATTCATGGATGAGTGTATCATTGATAAATTTTATTAATCGTATGGCCATGAAGATGGCTAGGACTCCGGCGCTTGCCGATCCGAATGTTATACAGGCACTCCAGAATCGTTGTGCCATACTTGAAGCGATCTTTTTCAGTGACTCTTCATCCATCAGGTTATACAAAGAAATTTTGTCCGAAGGTTTGTGCCTTCCGCTAATTCCTCTAGCGAGTGTGTCAATGAAAGCAGGCTTCTCGGCTGGTTCCAGTTTATGCGATTTTAGTTGGTTTGGGTCATCATTTGAGTAGATACAGCTTGTTCCTAGGTGTTCTGGGTCGATGTACCTCCATCGTGTTTTTGTTAATGGTTGAATTACCGGCGAAGATATTCATTAATTCGACTAATTTGCGAGTTACTATGTACCATCTTCCGTGTAAGTTGTATACGTTAGGTAACAGCTCGTTGCAGTCTTTCGGGGAAGCTTCCTTCGAAATGATACGTGTCTTTGGTGCCAGAAAATAAGAATCATTTCGATAAGTGATCGGTAGTTCCTTGTAGCATTCTTCGGTTTATCTTACTTTTACTTCCACTGGAACACATTTTATGGTGTATATCATCTCTGATGCGATGACTTCGATATATCCCGGTTGTTTCATTAAGGCATAAGCCATTTCTCGTCGGGTGCTGTCGTTGCCAAAGAAAGCGTTTTTGAGAACTTGTTCCAGCACACATTTTTGTCGCGTGATATCAATGTACAGGGAGTTTAATTAGGTTTTAAGATGCCTTTTCACGTAGATGAATTTTGAATTTATGTAAACGATAATGTCTAGGTTCTCAACGGAAGTCTTCGTCTTTCCCTTGAACGTTTTCCCAGGTGATATTTCGATTATGAATAACTTAGGATGTCCTGTTTTTATTATGGAGAACGAACTCGCTGGTTTTTGTTAGAGCAAATGTGACGTCCTTCGTTGTTACCGTGTATAATACGGGTCCTTGCCATGATTCCGTGTGTGTCAGCTTCATTGCCGGCCCTCCGTAAAGAACTGGCTTTCGTTTTTACGGTGACGTAGTAGTCTCGTAGCATGATCCTAACGGTGGCTTGTACTACTACGTTGTCCCACGTTCCGGAAAAGTCACTATACTGGGAACCCTTACAAGTGCCATCTGTCGTAGCGGATCCACTTAGAGTAAGGCTCCTCGTGTCAGTGTTGTTCTTCTTTATGCCTGATATGAATACATTTAGTCCTACAGAGAGAGTGCCTGTAGAGTGTAGCTGTTGACACAACTGATGAGTCAACGTGAACAGGAATTTTCGACGTCCATTGTGAACGATGGACGCATGTGAGTGCATGTCACAGTGGAATATTGTGCGGTCTATCTCCACACGACATTGTAAAACTCTCACGGAGTGGTAGTCAGCAATCTGTAGTAACTGATCTTATACCGTATTGTTGATCGGTTGTAGATTTGTGATTTCGCAGTCATCAATATCCAAGAGACAGTACGATGTGGTGTTCAAGGAATGCGTAGCGTAATCGTATTCTACCAATGCTAATGTTACTCATACTAGGGTAAGTATGAAAATAGAAATTTTCATCGCGAACATTATGCGTCGACTTTTGATCTATTCTATCTCGTAGAGTATCGAAAAAGCAACTGATGCCGTTAGTTTATTCACCCATTCTTATTTTCTATCTTATTGTTAATGATGGGGGATTGCCTAACCAAAGGTCAGCATGCAAGAGATAGCGATGGTTGTGCCATACTGCCCTGAGAAAACCCGTTTGTCGGTATTACAGGTTTCCATGATGTCGACTGTTATTTGGACTTGTCGATTTTAAGTCTATTAGCATATACCACGCGATCGCCACTATCGGTAAGTATTTTTATCTTGTGTTTGCTCATTATTTCTATTATTTCGAATAGTCCGACATATTTTTCAAAATTTACCTTTGTGTGACCCTTTTAGAAGGTGCACTCTGTTTCCTACCTTAAAATTTACAACTCTTTGTTTTTTGTAATAATACCTTTTCGACTTATTCTTAGCGTTAATTAGGTCTCGCTTCGCGACTTCATGAAATTTATGAATTTGTTTGTTTAACGTTTCTAAGTACTGTGCGTATGTTTCGTTTTATAGCTCAAATAGCCCGAACACCTAACGAATACTATACTAATTCGTGAGGTGTATATAATGTTCCTTCGTGTACGTATGAAAACATCGCTACATTAATCCAGTCATCCCATTTACTATTTTCGGTAATGAATTGTTTCAAAAATTCTACAAGTACATGATGTGATCGTTCAATTGAACCGTTTGTTTGTGGATGATACGCGCTCGTCTGATATTGATGGATTTGAAATTTTCTAGATACGGCTTTCATTAATTCTGACAGCAAGTTAGTACCCTGATCGGTCAAGATGCCTTTTGGTGCGCCAAATCGGCATATCATGTTTTTTTTTATAAATGCGTCTGCGAGTTCTTCTAAAGAAGCTTGTCGAAGAAGAATTGCGATAAAGTATTTGGTAAGAAGATCTTGTATCGTTAAAATGTAGCTATTCCCGGATTTCGTGTTCGATAGTGGACCTATGATATCTATGAATATTTTATCGAACGCCTTCCCGGATTGTCGGTGATAATCATTCTTTGATGAGTTTTTAGTCTGACAAGTTTCTTCATCTGATAGCTTCTGCATGGTTGTATTTACTTTTGTATATATTTTTTCAGATTTAATCAATAGTAATTTTGTCTGATTCTCGAGTAGGTCTTTGATACACCTTTGTGTCCACCTACTAGTGTTGAATGATTGTCTTGTATAATTCCGGTTCGTTCGGTTTCCTTAGGTATTATTATTTCGTGTTTTAATATGATGATTTCGCTTTCTGAGAAGATCAAACGAATTTTATGTCTTACGTTGGCCCAGGGTATATCTCTCTGGTTCTTTAGAAATCGCTATTGTCCTCAGTTGTAACTCGATGACCGCGTCAAGAGGAGATTGAAGAACTCCGTCTAAAGTTTCTAATTAAAATAGATAGTGAAATTCTCTCCTTGACGGGTAATGCGATTAAATATCTTTCACCCAGTTTTATAACTTTTGCTCTTCTGAGAGTTGCATCAGTAGCTTATAATTATCTGCAATTTCTTTCTCACATATGTCTACCGGTGTTCCGTTTGTCGTAGTGAAGAAGGTGATATTTCCATTATGCATTATTATTCTGTCCCTAATCTCTACTCTACTGCCGTAGATGTGAGCGTACATTTCGTTGGTTGAGGTTTCGTCTCTCGTTTCTTCTGTCTCGTCGAATACATCGAGTTTGGTTTGAATAGTTTCATCTGTAATGTGTCCCCTTTCTTATCTTGAGATTCATTAATCTCTTGTGTATACGCGTGTTTACTTTTGGACGTATACACAGTTCTTCCTCGCTGGAGCTTGCCACTATTATGGGAAGTATTGGTTTATGGAGGTCCACGGGGTTTTAAGATAAGGTGTCTGCGTTTACGTTCCTTTTTCCGGCCATATATACAATATTATACACGTACTCGTCTAACTTTAATCGCCAGCGTATTAATCTCCATGTAGGATTTTTTCTGAATTCAGCCATAATAGTGGTTGACTTCAGGTGGTCCGTTTCTTAGGAAAACAAGGACCATAAAGGTAAGGTCTGAAGTAGTTTACCAAGTATATAATAGTTAATAGCTCCTTTTCTATTGTCGAGTAATTCTGCTTTGCTTGGTTAACCGTTTGCGTACCAGAGGGTTTTGACAAAACATGATTGAAAAACGCCAAGGAGCGCTATCGCGATTCTTCGATTACATATCGAAAAAAACCGAAGAGCGCGATAGCGCTTGTCATGTTCAATACGATAAACAACGGAGCCGCGCATTTCGTGTTTGTTTCTTTTATACCAAATTCAGGTATGAATGAAAAAATATATATATAATATATATGTATTCTATTAATTTAAAATAAGTAACAACAAAATACAAATTGGATTTCTGATAGCGATGCGACGTATATGCGTCTGAAAGGCTGAGCACATTTCGACAAATTTCGAATGGGCCATCAGTTGTCTGTATTGGTCAAATGTCCTAACTTTTCTCGGCACAAAATCTGAAGAGCGCGAAAATGGCTCGTGACACGCAAACGGTTAATAACGTGTTCTGAAAAAAGTTGGAGTAACATACAATATCGTCTAGATATACGAGAAGCTCGTTTCTTTGCAGTCTCGTGAGGATCGAATCCATTAATCTTTTCAATGTAGAAGGGGCGTTCTTTAACTCGAAGGGCATCCGCGTAAATTCATAGTAATCGTGTGATGTAGAAAATGCTGTTTTAGGTGCATCTTCTTTGTCATCGCTATCTGATGAAATCCGGAAACTAAATCAAACGAGCTGAAGTATTTGACACTTCCTATCTGATTTAATATCTCAGTAATGTTAGGTAGAGGGTAGCTGACCTTTACTTTTTTTTTCATTTAACATTCTATAGTCTATTATCAATTTCCATCTATTGTTCCCGTCGGCCCCTGCTTTTTCCGGAACGATCCTGAGAATTATAGGGCGATGTTAAATGACCTCATTTCCTAAGAGCTCACTTATTTGTATATTTATTTCCTCCTTATGTATAGGAGGGAAGCGATTTTGGCTTACGGAAACAGGCGTCGAATCTGCTGTTTTTATTTTGTGTGTTATAGTGTTGGTAAACGTAAGTTTATATCTCGGTAAATGAAATAATTCTAGTGATTCTTTTATCATATATTCTGCCGTTCTCGCTTCTTCTGCGTTTAGATTCCAAATTTATATTCTGGTCTACATGGGAGAGTGAGAGAAGGGAGGATGTGGGAAGGACTCGTGCGGCCTTGATCGATTCCGCAACCTCCGTTATCTCGGTCTTGTGTATGAGGCGTTCTAGTTTCTGAGCGTCGTTATCTCGCCCTAGGGGAGACAAAGTCTGTTTGCCGGATTTACTAGCCTCGTCCGAAAAAATACTTTCGAAGGAGAGATAAGAAACTTTTAAATTTCCTTTATCTCCGTTGGGCCTGTTAGCTAGGCTTTGATATGGCTCATTCGTGCTTCTAGGCTCTGGAGTTGATAAGATACACGTGTTGACCGTTTTCTGTAGTTCTTTCGTCGGGATAATGAGGTTAACCTCTTCCTCTTTATGATTAAAATCCTTATAAATGTTTTTCCATTAATACTACTTACTAAGGCTTCGCCTACATAAATTCCTTCTTCTAATTGTAGTGAGTGTACATACACTATTTTATTTTTCTTTGTCCAAAGTGCCTACTTTGATTATGTTACTAGTCCGTGCCGTAATGGTTATTTCCTTCGGCTTGACGAAGGGTATAGCCATTCCTTGCCATTCTACGTGTTCTTTAATATAATTGTTCTTTGCAGCGTCTTTAAGGAAGTCGGATCCGTTCATTCCGCCATGTGGGATAGGGAAGGAGTCGGGTACAACGTAGAATTCTACGGGGTATCCGTAAATGTCAACAATTCAAACACCGTACGTAGATACTGTTTCTTTTGTAATTCCGTTTAATTTGATTTTGTTTGATTAACTATACATTAAATAATCGTCAGAAATACCGATTTTTAATATATTAGGCTCTAATACCGAGCGGCTCTCGCTCTTTATGGCGAGTATTCCCTGCATCATAAACGCGATAGGATTCATTTCTAATTTCGCGGTAGACGCGCGTTCGGTCCCACGCCTGAGCACTTCTTCGTGGTCGCGAATGGCCTGCTCGCGTGCGGGTATTTGAGATTCCAAACGAAGCAATTTCCTATGAACGTCCACCATTTTCTGCTCAGTGAGTCTAGAACTACGCAATTCCATTCTCTCGATGGGTGCGTCGGGTTTGTTGAAATGAGTCCCTTTTTCGGATGACATGCCATATTAATCGCTTCTCCCACCGGGAGAGCGAGCAGGAGCTTTCAGCCATCTCTCCTCCAGCTTTTCACGCGTGTCAATTATAAGGCGTCCTTCCCGTGTGTTTCTTTCAGCACGACCAATCTCCTGCTTAAGATATAAGTTATTATGACTACCAGTCCTTCCGGCTTTCAGGCGAAGCCATCTGTGCAATGGCATTAGCCATCGCATAAAAGGAACTGATAGTCCTCCACTTTACGTTACGATAGTCCTCCTTTAACGTTGACATAGAAGCAAGAGGAAACTGTGGTCTGAGGTAGATCGAGCCATTTCATAACTGATGCCCTTACAATGTTGTCGATCTTCTTTAAGCGTCTTAGGGTGATGTTACCCAATATTATAAGATGATATAACCCTGGTAGCACCATCACTCACAGCGCAAAGAGCCTCTATTGTGGCTTTAATGGCGCTTTGTCTGGTTTCTGCAGCGCACATTACAGGAGCACGATTTCCTGCCCCTTTGATCTGCCTTCTGGCGAATCGAATATTTGAACGAATCGTGCGTTTTAGTCGAACAGGGCATTTTGGTCGAAACCTGCATTATGGGCGAATCATGCTTTTCGAAAAAATCATGCACTTTGGGCGAATCGAGCATTTAGTACAAATCGCCATTTTCGAACGATTCGTGCACGCCGATATATATGTTCCCTTATATTTATCGATTTTGCGAACGAGAGGTCGATGACGCTGATCGACATATACTGCGTCTTATGGGAAAAACTACTAAACGAATCGATCAATTTAAAAAATATTGTCAATTGAACTCCTATACCCTTCTAAACATTTGTTCACGATTCATCACGTTTTTATTTACATAAGTTTTTATTTACATAATATTAAAAACTGCAAATTATAAATAATATTGCAAATTTTTAAAATATATTATTCAGCATAAACCATTTGCTCTGGAAATCAATTTTTTTAATAAATCAAAAAGTTAATACGTATCTAATTAAGTAATCCTTTGTTATAACATTGTCGTTTTTACCATTCTTAATTAACAATGGATAAAAAAGTCAGTTCTGTAAATATTTCGTAATTAATTGTTGGAAGGGCTTTATTTAACGTTCCTTCGTCGATACGAACCGCGTTTATTGTTTATTATTTATTAAATTTACAAAATTTATTATTTATTAAATTAAAAAAAACAATTGTTATTAAAAATTCATTGGCGAAAACGATATTTTTGCCCTCTCAATCGGTAATGTCAAATGAAAGAACGATATCGTGATGTGTAACAACGTTCTCATTGTTCACCTTAATTAACACACTTAATTAACAATTACGTTACTAGTTCGCCCCGGAATGATTACCTCCTTCTGTTTGACGAAGGGCATATTCATTCCGTGCCATTTTACGTGTTCATTAATAAAGTTAATTTTTGCAGCATCTTTAAAGAAATCGGATCTGATTATGCCGCCATGCGAAATGTGAAAGGAGTCGGGAACAATATGGAATACTACGGGGTATCCGTAAATGTCAATGGTGCAAGAACCGTACGTAGTTACTGTTACTTTTGTTATTCCATTTAAATTTATTTTGTTTGATTCGTTACACATTAAAAGATCGTCAGTCTTACCGATTTTTAGTAAATTAGACTCTGATCCTGTGTCGACTAAGAATTCTGTTTCTCTTTTCAGGTCTTTTGAAGTGATGACGACACAAGGTGAACTCGAATCGTTTTTTAATCGGACTGTGCAAACCTATTTGGTTCGTCTGTTCTTACTGTCATTATTTGACGCGTTTGCGCGTTTACCACTGAGGTCGCGTCTTTCGACGAAGAGTGATTTGCGTTTTCTAACTAGCGTTCTTGTCACATCTTCTTGCGACATTCGTCGATCGTGTCCATAATTTTTGCAATATCGTTATTCCTTTGGATAGTTAGGAGAACGGGAAGGTGCTACAGTAGGATGAGTGTGAGGTAGTCAAAGGGGAGCCGGATGATATATTCTATGGGTAGGAGTTGAGTTACGCTATTGTGAATCATGTGTATTTCTGCAGCATTTGTCACATGACATTTTTATACAACAATTATAAAAACATTTCCTGACATAATACCATTATAAAAACGTTTCTATACTACTATTATAGAAACATTTCCTTATATATTATAAAAATCAAAAACATTTCTCTTGATAATATAACTACAAAATCATTCCCTTTCATAGAATAAAGGATAATTTAAATATTTATGCCATTATATACCAATGAACAATAATAAAGTAATTTTTCAAAAATTATTCAATATAATTCCTTTTATAGACGAATAATAATAATGATTATTTAACATTAAATAACATATTTCTTTAGAAATTGTTCAACATAATATTATGAAATAATATAATTTCCTTTATATTTTATTCTAATCATAATAATTAATTTTATATTATTAAATTCAATTATTATTATTCATTAACTCCTATGACTATCAATGTGTATTAGAGTTTCAAAAGACAATATGATCAATAGCAACCTTATGAAATAGATTTATTGATGGTAATATCACGTGGATACCAATCATAAATTTATTGATAATAAATTTTTATCAATTAAGAGATTACATACTAAGTAGTTATCGACAATAATCGTAACTATTACGACAATAGTCGTGGAAGTAATATTGAAAATAGTAAAGCTATCGGCATTTTATTCCTGATTCAAATTGTCTTTAGCCTGGATATAAGCTCATTCTCGTTATCAGGTGCCGACGTGACAAAGAACGATATCATGGTGTATAACAAAGTTCTCGCTGTTCGTCTTAATCAACAAATAGATAAAAAATGTGGTTTTGTAGATTTTTCGAAACAAATCAATGGATAGGCTTTATTTAACGTTCCTTCGTCGATACGATACGAAATCCACAAATCTCTGTACGGATAAAATGACTGTGAGAAAGAATTCTTTAGATTATCAATTATAGGTCGTATTTTTATCAATGGATCATCATTTTGTACATTATTATCATTAAAATTCAACATTAGCAATAATATCATGTACCTGTCTCGCGTCATAGTTCTTCGAAAAATATTGTACGATAAGGGGTGACGGTGCTTCACTGAGCCGGAGCATCGTCCAGCGACGCACATACTTATGGTCGAGGCGTTCATTAAACTGGTTCGTTAAATGGATACATGACCGCGGAACGTATTCCCCTGACTCGTACCTCCAACAGCATTGCACGACTATCGTGCTCGTTAGCGCCCGATCGGTGCTGCGAGTCGACTCGCGCGTTAAGGCGTTCGCAATTGTGGAGATCGGAGAACCAATAGTCCCTGGTCGTCGCTATCCCCGAATATGGGCTCTTCAAACGTTAGCGAGTGGGATTCTCTGAGGTGTCCGATAATCTGGCGAATGCAGCGGAGAGAGACGGATACGCGTGTCGGCTCATAGACTCCGGTAGAAAGGAGGAACATGGCATCGAACGAGAGAGACATAGAGGAAAGGGGTTGCCCGTGGAGCCCTAGAGAGAATTTGTGTCTAATAGTGTTGTCGTCCCTCTCTATGGTATTGTCCATGACCGTGGATTAGTTCATGGCCGCGATACGGGAAGGACGCGTCGCAGTGTGCTCTGCGTTTTGTGGAAATTTTCCCCGGTCTACATTACTTTGTCAGTGAAACATTTATATTTCTTTCGATAATTAATGTGCGTTGAACAAATTGTGATAATAATCAATATCGGGGATTGATTATTTATTTAGTACATGGTGAAAACGTACTTTCGAGGAAGTTATATTCGCTTTTTATATACTCTATGAACGATGGTGGACTCAACTGTAATTTTCAGCACTGCAATGGAAGTGCAACCACATACACGGTGTACGCTGATTGGCTGTTGGAGTTGGACAAGAAGTTTGTAATGGTATGACTGCATGAAATTTATTTATTGACAGTTGGCGCACCTGCGACCAAACCTCAATTCTTAAAAACGCGGGAAACACTTTAGGCATGGCTCTATAGAACTTGTTGCCCGTGGTTAAGGAAAAATTTTTCAAAATTTTGCAAAATTTCCAAAATATTAGAGTTTCGTCATATGCCTGGTGCAACATTTGCCTGGCAAATCGTAATATGTTCCAACGCAAAGCTCGTGACCGACAGTGTTCTTTTCGACCGGGCGCCAGACGAGCAAATTCGTGTAGCGTGCCCGATGGTGCCGACACGTCAATGGTTTATTGTTTTTTTTTTCAAAGTAAGTCACACACTTACGCTCGATTTGAACGCAAACACATTTCGACTTTCAAAATCAATGATTCAGTTGATCCAATAATTGCACTTAAAAGGACTATTTCTAAGAAGATTGACAAATCAAACCCGCTTATTGGCCCCGAATTTCGGGCTGGTAGGCTGGGGACGATTTATACGAACATGTCATCGTGGTCACAGGACGAGCTAGCGGCTGAACTGAAATCTTATCTTTTGGAGGTACTTCCTCCGAAAACATGCAAGGAAGGCCGGCGGCCGGCTCGAGAAGATCAGAACGGACTGACAAAAAGCAAGCTGGTAGGGCAGAGTACGCGATAACACAGAATGCATGGAGGAAGAATCCATGCAAATATCTGTGTAATATCTTAAAGAGCGCTACCAACACTAGTACATCCCGAAAGAAAGAGATGATCCCCTATTGGCAGGCCATCATGTCAAAATTAGGCAACTTTTCTCCGTAGTTACAGTATATTGTAAAGATGGGCATCCGAGAGATGCCTGCATCTATGCTACCTCGCCCATTAGGACATACACTATGGAACCATCTACATTCAGCAGCCACCACTACGAAGAAACCAGGTTCGGAAAAATTCAAAACTCCTGCCGGCGGGCAGGGTGAGCAGTTTAGCCACGACCAGCATCCTCGTAACAACGAGTCACCACGTTGATGCCAGCCGCGCCCACGGGGAATCACGCGGAGGTCACTCACAGTACCACGAACCTTGGCACTCGTTCCGTAGGATGGGATGGGATTGGGGAGGATAGCAGGTTGCGGAGAGAGAGTTTGTTGCGTGAGGAAGAGAAAAAAAAGGGAGATGTACGCAAGCCTCTCTGACCCTGTCCTGCTCGGAAGTAGGTTAGCCTGCGATGATTACGGGCGCCCGCCCCCGTCACCGGGGCTCCGACAACCCCGGCTGACCAGGATTCGAAAACTAATAACCCTTGATAAGGAGAGTTTCCTTACAAAACTCCGCGAAGAGGTAGTAGGCCTCAGCCGAAGAGACAAGATGTCCCGCTGCTTCCGGCCAGCTCTATCCACGGAGAATTTCTTCCAGATCTACCCTCTGGGGATCAAAAACCGGACAATCGACGACGTGGTGCGAAACCGTCCTCTTCGCCACGCTCGCATGTTCCTTCCAAGATGATGTTGAGCGACGCTAGTTTGGCCTTGAACGCTCCATGCCCCGTATAAAACTGAGATGTGTAGTAATTAGGAGAAACGAAACGGGCATCCATCCTTTTCTTGATGTCCGCGAAGTAGTCATACGTAGTCCTTCCCTTTGTGGAGTTCCCCCATCTAGACTGCCAATCCATAAAAATTTCTTGGTCTACTACCTGTTTCGCTAACACTCGCTTTCTATTTGTGCCTTCCAGTTCCCGCTTCGCTAGTTCTGTGGGCCTGTTCTTCCTAATTCCGTGTAATCTCCTACGCTTCAGCAGTTGGAGATCAATCGGAGGCTCCGCCGCGACAACGCATAGGGACTCTGTCGCAGCCGTGCAATACGCTGATGTGACCGAGATAAGGGCCGACCGCTGGATCGCGCTTAACTTTTTGAGATCTTCAGTGCAGAGATCCGACCATCTTGCTGACGCATACGTGATTGTAGGCGTGAATACGCCTCGATAAATCGCTCGAAGGGCACAATGGCGGAGCCCCCATTCCCTAGCTGTTAGTCTACCTAACTTCTCGAATAATGGCCCAACTTTGTCATTGAGGTAACAGCAGTGTGTCGTGACCCCCAGCCCTTTATCAAAGTGTACCCCGGGGTATCTAACGGAGTTCTTAAACCTAACACTATTGTTCCCTATCGTAATGGTGGGCGGCTTGCTCGTTAAGTCTGTCTTTTTCGCCGCTTTCCGCTTCCTGTTTGGACGTTGCCCTCCTCTCCTGCCGATGGGTTTCCTCTTAACCCAGTTTTCAGGACGATAGCCTCCGTTTTCCGATCCGAAATAGTGAGTTTTGCCGTTGAGCACACTCCGGTGATGGTGGTCACCCCGCGATTCCCTTTCTCCTCTATTTCTTTCCTGGAGTCACTGTCTACTATAACGAGTGGGTCGTCCGCGTACGCGATCGCGTTAACTTTCGAGGATTCCTCCAATTTCCGTAGGAGCTCGTCAAACATAAGGTTCCAGCAGGAGGGACCAAGGACCGATCCTTGCGGGCATCCCCTCGAGGCCTGCTTGGAGACCTCATGTTCCCCTAGCGCAATTTTGACCTTGCGGTCCGCGAAGTAATTCGTGATGACGCTGAAAATATTTCTTGGGCAGTCCCTATCATGGAGTGCCTTGAGGACCAATGGCCACCAGACACTGTCGCAGGCTCCTGAGATATCAAACAGCAGCGCTACGACGTATCTTTGTTGGGATTCTGAAACTATACGGCGCATCTCGACTATCGCGTCCTCTGTGGAGCGTCCTGGGACAAAGCCATATTGCTTGTCTGAAAGTTTTCCCGGCACGAGGGATGATTCCTTAAGGCGTAGCTTTAGCAGCCATTCTAGAACCTTTCCTACGACTGAGAGGAGGCATATGGGCCGATCAGACTTAGGGTCTTCGCGTCCTTGTCAACACCTTTTAGGAGAGCTCTTAGGGAACCCTCCTTGCAGATGGAGGGGAATGTGCCCCATTGGAGGCACCCTCCAAGGGGTTAAAGAGGTTTTTTTTTTTGTTTCATCAGGAGGAAAAACCTTCAAAAGGCTCCCTGAGCCCGGTACACGAAATGGGAAGGGTGGCGAACGCTCTCCTGAGCACGCACACCTCGATGAGGTCCGGCCCCAGGACCATTCTGTTCTTAAGGGAGCCTATGACACGCGCGACCTCTTCCTTCGTGAAGAGAGGGGCATCCGCGGTTTCGGGAGCTTTCCTGGACGTATTCGGCACCACCCGCTGTTCCATCGTGTCTTCGGACACGCAGTCGTCCGGGACATGCGTGTCAAGGAAGGGTTTTTGCCGTGTCGCATACATACATCGTTTTCCCGCCTTCTCTTTTGAGAGTGTTGATTGAGTAATCGAGAGAGTTCTTGATGCGAAGTTTACCCGCCTGTCGTTTATAAGTATACCCGCACGTTTTCAAGTTTCACTGCTCTGTGACGAATTTTCTCCAGCTGTCTATTTTGGCTGTCGTACAGCTTATAGTCCCGCAACGATGAACGATATTTACGCACTATCCCGAGGCTTGCATTATAATCTTTCTCTCGCTGGAACGCGCGTCTTAGTTTAAATACTGCTTTCTTTTGTATGGTAAGCGCTGACGTCCATCACGGGTTGGACTTTCGATGAGCCCTTCTCCGAGGCATGGATTCGGAGCACGCGATTTGTAGAACATTTGTGAGCACATTGGCTCTTGTCTCTACTTTTGAAGCCGAACCTAAGCTGCTTCCTTCCAGCCTTGCCGCGGAGAGGGAGATTAAACTCTCGGCGAACAAGTCCAAGTCGGCTCTTCTTGTGTTGAACCTCCTGTTCCCCGCGCCCCGAGCGCAACCCCCACCACTCGACTTAGCCTTCGGGGGATGTATCGCGATGTCAATCGGATTATGTTCACTGGACGTCCAACCTGCCCTGACTTTCCATTGGCCTATAAGTCGGCTCATGGATTGTGACGAGAGGGTGACATCGATATAGGAGGAGCCTCTCGTCGTCCAGAATGTGGGTGCCTGCTTCGCCTCGTTAATGACTCTAAACCCGGATGCCCAAATAAGGGATTCTAACTTCGAACCTCTCTCATCTGTGACCTGAGGTCCCCCGAGAGGTGATCGCGCGTTTGCTTCCAGCGATACAATAACTCTCTCCCCCCTTAGTGCACGAAGTACCGTTTCCAGGTGCCTAAGGTGTTCCTCTATTTCATCGCTGTATTTGAAATAGTGCGATACAACGTAGAAAGAGGAGCCGGGTGCTTGCACTTCTGCACATACGCAGTGCGGAGTGCTGAGCTGCGAGATGAAGAGCAACGCGATGTTCGGGTTGGTCGCCACCACCGCTGACCAGGGTCTTTCCTCGTAGGTGGCCGCTATTTTAGTTGTACTACCTAAGCCTATTATTTCATATCCTGTCCCTTGTCGTTGTGCGTACGGTTCCTGCAGGAGCAGAACGTCCAAGCGCTTCTTGCTAATAAGCTCGCGAACTTCACCTGTTACTGTCCTAGAGCGGCCCATGTTTAGTTGTAACAGGTGAATTTTTTGGGGCTCGCGATTTGCTGGGGCGGATGGGGCTGTTTCCGAGATTGAATCATGTGTTAGGATTGTTGCGCATGGTTCGGCGAAGGTAACTCGCGGGGCCTTTGGTTCGGGATGCGCTGTTCTCGCGCCTGAAGTATCGGGGGTTTCGCATGGGTCGTTCTCCTCGGGAGTTGCCGAGGGGGGCTGGTCCGCTTCTACGATCACACCTGACGATTCATGTGACGATTCACCTAACGATTCGGTGGGTGAATCCGTACCGGCTTGCTCAACGTCTTGCTCAATGGTCTGTTGTTTGGGGTTATTTCTGCTACTCTTTATGTTTGTTTTTCTTCAGGGGTTATGGTAATTTCTGAGGGCTGGGGGCGTTTGATCCGCTTCCGACGGGTGTAGCGCGGCGAGCATTCGGACGTATGCGCGGGTTCGCGGTCGCGTGGCAATCGATGCGCACTTGGGATCCTGTACTTCCTCTACGTTGCCCGAACTGGAAGGGCTTTTCGCGTTTAATCCGGGGTTCGCGACTAGCTTGATATCCGCGCCATTTATTTGCACGGCCTTAAGATGATCTGGGCAAATACTTATCACATCTTTCTAGTACGATTATAGCCTCTTGAAGACTGGTTACAACCTGATGCAGTCCGGGTTGTGCGGGGCTAGGAGTGCAGCGGGGAGTCGCGCGGTGAGTGGCCTTGGACGACAAGCGCGCACTCGGCCAACGTGTTGCTGCGCTCCTACGCTGCCCTACGCCGCACGTGCATCCACTTGTCGCCTTTGGGGGCGCGCATGCTGCCTTAAACGATGCTATACGCGCACTTCTCATCACGTTAGCTGCCCCTGGGAAAGTCTCCACCCGGAGATCATAATGGGAGGCTAGTTTACCTCCGGAATATTTTTCCCCACCGACAACCATCATGGAATATTTATGAGGCAACTTCGTTATTATAATTAAGGAAAGAAGTTGCAAGAAGAAAACTTAGAGCTGAAAGGAGGGAGAAAAAAAAGAAATAAGAAAAAAAAAACAGGGAGGGGTAATCTGATCTGTTTGATCATACTTATCGCCCCGCCATTAGTTTGGGGGTAGTTCCAGCATGGCTGCATCGCCTGCTGTGACGAGGCGCTAAGATTTAAAGATTTTTAAGAATTTGTAAATTTTTAGAGTTTTAGATTTGATTATTTGAAAATTTTGGAAATATTTCAGAATTTTTTCCTTTACACCGGGCGACAAGGTCTGTTGAGCCATGCCTGAAGTCGGGGCGGCACGGTCTCTAAAGCTATGCCTGAAGTGTTTCCCGCACTTTCAATATGGCCGCTGCATGTGTGCCAACTGTCGATAATTAAAATTTATGAAATCATACCACTACAATTTATTGTCCAGCTCCAACAGCTAATCAGCGTACGCCGTGGATGTGGTGGCGCTTTGATCGCGGTGCCGAAATTACGGGTGAGTCAGTCATCGGTCATTGAGTATAGAAAAGCAAGATGACGTCCACAAAATTATTTAGCACGATTTTCACAAGTAACTCGACAAATAATCAATCCCCAATGTTGATTATTGTCACAGTTTGTTCGCCGCACTTTAATTGACAAGGGGGATATAAAATTTTCACCGGGGGAGTGGTATGGACCAGAAAATTTTTCACAAAACACGGAGCACAATGCGACGCGTCCTACCTGTATGGCAGCTATGTTGGAACTCCTCTCCGTGGGTACAGTCAGTTCCAAAAAATGAAAACAAAGCACTGATGGCCTAACGAATGGACAGCTGAGAAAGATTTCCATAAGAATTCTTGTAAGAATAATTAACCTATTGGTACTTGGAGGCAAAATGACTATCTTTTATAATCAAAACCACCTTGATTCCTAGGAAAGAAGATGCCTCCAATCCGGAGTACATTCGACCTATTACAGTTTCATCGATGTTGACAAGGACATACCACAAGATTCTTGCCGACAGATTTATCAAAGAGATTCGTTCGGTCAGAATGCATAGACCATCCTATCTGAGGAGGGAACGGCGCGGTGTATCATTGAACTTGACATGATTCTCCGTTACCACCGTCAGAATTTCAAGCCTTTATTTATAGCGTCTATTGACGTCGAAAAGGCATTCTATTCTGTAACACACATAACAATCAGAAACACCTTAACATCGTTAGTTGCCCCAAAACATCTAACATAATGTATAATTCATATACATGAACAAAGCACCACGAGGCTTGCAGGTGATGGTTGGGTCTCTGCGGAAATAAAACCAACTAGTGGTGTTAAGAAAGGGTCTTACCTGTTATCTTTAAAATGGTGACGATTAGGCACCTACCTAAAATACCAAAAGAAATCGGGGCAGATGTGGACAGGGTCTGGTATAACGCACTTGCGTTCGCGGACAACCTCGTCTTCATGGCTTCAACACCCCAGGCTCTCCAATGCACTCTATGTGTAGTTGACGATTACCTTGCCTAATGTAGCTTGGTTATAAATACAATGAAGTCGTTCACTGTGGCAATTCGTGGAAGTGTACCACACATGAAGAAGGCGAACGTGGATGGAAGAGCCATGTTCACTTTTGCCGGGTGCCAGTTGCCAGCCTTACAAAGAGAGGACGAGTTGAATTATCTGGGCGTACCTTTCACGAGAGAAGGTAGATCAAAGGGGCAGGAAATCGAGCCACTTCAATGCACTCTCAGGAAAACTAACTAAAGCGCCATTGAAGCCACAACATGGCTACAGTTCGTAAAAGCATTCCCCCCCCCCCCTACTTAAAAAAAACACCCAACTGCATTATCTAATTAGAGACGCGCATGAATGGATTAACGAGATTCACTTTATCCTTATCTGCTGGAGTTCCGTTATGGCGGCGATACAGGACTATCGCGTCGCCGTGTGATCCGCATTTTGTGCTACATTTGTTAGTTAACTTTATTTTGTCGGCGAAAAATTTATATCTCGCTTGTTAATAAGCAAGTGGTGAATAAAATCTGATGGAGAAATGTACTCGGTTATACCATTGAGATTATGTACGCTTTTCCGGAAGTGGCGTGTGTTATACTCTTTGGTCGAATGGAAGACTGTTAATTACAGTTGTACGATGGAAGGGCCGCAGTCGGCGCAAGTGGACACTATTTTGGCTAATAGATTCACGCCGCCTTATGATTGGCTGCCGGACATGAGCATGAACTACGTGTACTGGTAGGAGCTACACGCAATTTTTTGCACCGTTGTCGCACATGTATCACTCCTAATCTCAATTCTAGTGTACGCGGGAAACGTACGAAACTTCAGGAACGCCTCTTCATACCTTGTCGCCCGTGATTTAAGAAATTCAAAATATTCAATACTTCGACATATAAACGTGAATGTGATAAGATAGCCAAGAACGTAATCCTCCAATTTAGTGGTGAAATGGGGTCATAATCTTATTAATTAAAATAACTTTTTTTTCAAACTATTTCTAAGTCTTTAAGTCTTTTTGTTAATCAAAGTACTTTCATTAAATTACTTTAATTAAATTTTTTTCTTTTTTTTTTTAATTTTTTTTCTCCTGTTGTGTTACGCTATTATTTGATTGCATTAGCATTCCACTATTATCATAAGTGTACTAAACTATTACGAAATACTACTCCCATTATCGTGTTTTGTTTCTTTCTTTTGTTTCGTTTCTTTTATTTATTTCTCATGACCTACACCTTTGTTTCAATTGCTTCGTCATATTTCCTTTCTTTTATTTCTTTCGCTATATTTCTTTGGTTTAACTTCCTCTCTTTTATTTCTCTCACATTACTTCTTTCGTTTTATCCCTTTGACCTACTTCTTTGCATTATTTCCTTCGTCTATTAATTTCAATAAATTTCTTCTTACGTTTCTTTTGCTGCAATTCCTTCGCTTAATAATTTGGCTTTATTCTTCTCACTATATTTCCTTCGTTTAATCTCCTTGTTTCACTCCCTTCGTCTTATTCCTCTATTCTATTTCTTCCGTTTTATTTCCTTTATATTACCTTCTTTCGTTTCATTTCCTTATCGTATTCCTTCTGTCGGATTTTATATATTTTATTTCCATGTCTTCTTCTACCTTTTCTTCATTTACACCTTGTGTTTTCTCTTTCAGCCGTTTCTCTTTCAGCTTAAAGTTTTGTTCTTGTGGCTTCTTTCCTAAGGTTTAGTAAAAAAGATGCCCCTTAAATTACCTGATGGTAACTCGTGGGAAAAAATATTCCGGAGGTAAACTAGTTTCTCATTCGAATATCCGGAGGGTTTCCAAGAACGGTCAGCGTGGTGAGGAAAAGCGCACACATATCCATGTTGCATACATCTAGCGCGATCCTAAAGAAGACGATTAGATGCACTACCGACGTAGAGGAGCGTAGAAACGTAGCAAAATGTCGATGTGAGTGCGCGCTCGTCGTCTGAGGGGACTCACCGAGTGACCCCCGCTGCATTCCTAGCCCCGCACAATCCGGACTGCATAAGTTGGTAGTCTGTCTTCGGGGGCTATAATTGTATTGGAAATGTGCGATATGAATTTGCCGGTCATCTTCTAAGGCCGTCCAAACAAAATCCGTAAACGATAAACCTGTCGCGATTAGATTAGAGAAACACAGCGCCAGAGCTGCCGCGATAAGTCCTTCCAGTTTGAATAACAAACAGATCGAACAGAATCCAGGTTTCAAATCAACAAGCTCGCGGCCGCGAACCCGTGCATACGCCCGCATGCATCCCTCGCAAAACTCCCTGGAAACGAAACGTACGCCCTCATTCCCTAAAAATAGCCACAACCCCGCGATAACAGCGCACACGGAGCGCAAAAAAGCTCCTTACTTCCGATTAACGAGCAAGACTTCGAGCAAAACTGCGCAGAAACTTCTCGGGAATCACCGTAAATGGTCTTTGAAATAGGCAATGCTCCATCGAGGATTCTCGAAGCGGACATTACACGCGGAACATCTAATACCATCGGCGCGATAGGCGTGCAACTTCAATACGAAGCACCGCGGGACACCTTCGTTGAACCTTGCGCATCTACAAACGGTAACGAAACGATCTCGATTAAGAACCCTCGCCCTTCCGTAAATTCTGCATTTTCAAGATTCTGGTTATTGCAGTTAAATATGAGAGTTGCTGCCGTCCGCATCTCGATTAAGAACCCTCGCCCTTCCGTAAATTCTGCATTTTCAAGATTCTGGTTATTGCAGTTAAATATGAGAGTTGCTGCCGTCCGCGATGAAAGACTTTGTTCTTAGTGGCGACCAACTCGAACATCGTCTTATTGTTTATCTCGCAGCTTAGCACTCCACACTGAAAAACCCTCCTCATTAAGGGCAATTAGTTCATGAATCCTTCTCAGTTGAGATTGTCGGAGTTCTGGTGATGAGGGTGGGTGCCCGTAAACTTCTCAGGTTAATTCAATCTTGAACAGGATAGAGTCAGAGACGCTCGCTTGGATCTCTCTATTTTTTTTTCCTCAAAACAATAAAATATGCTACATACGACCCCATATACACTTCCAACCACATCCTATCCTACGGAACAAGTGTCAGTGATCTTGGCACAATGAGTTGACCTCCCAGTGATTCCCTGTAACTACGGCTGGCATCACCATAGTAATTCGATGCTGCGAAGATCTTAGTCGTGGTTAAACCGCTCACCCTGCCTTGCCGGCAGGAGTATTGTGTTTTTTCAAATCCGCCGATATTTAGAAAATCAATGCCTTTGAAAAGATATCTGCAAACTACTCGGTATTTGCATTTCGCAATCAATAATCTGGTTGCCAATAAAGATAAATTGAGTAAGATTAAACCTGTCATCAATTTTTTTAACCAAAAATTTAAAGAAATATATATATGAAGATCGCTATTCATGAATCGCTCATGAAATTCAAGAGGCGCCTATCTTATAGGCAATTCAACTCATCAAAAAAATCAAGGTTTGGCGTTAAATTTTATAAATTGTTAGAGTCCGATTCAGGCTATTGCTATGAATTTCAAATAAATACAGGCCATGATAAAATAAACCGTGAAGATAGCGCTTCGGAAAGTGTTGTCAAAGAGCTTTCTAAGGCAGTGTTGCACAGAGGTCACACTTTGTACATAAATAACTGGTATTCTTCTCCAAAATTGTTTATGACAATATCGTTTATTTATAAGACAAATGTAATTGGCACAGTACGTGGAAATAGAAAGCATATGCCAAAAGATTTGTGTAATGTAAAATTAAAAAGGGGAGAATACGCAATAAGAAGCTGCAAGCGAATACTTGGTATAAAATGGAAAGATAAGCGAGATGTTTATATTATGACGACAAAACATGAAACAATCGAAATGACAACACAAGGGTCCAATCGTACTCCAAAACCAAATTTTATTACAGAGTACAAGGAAATAAATGGAATTGATGTCCAAGACCAAATATTAACACTTTGACGGCCGAAGTCACGTATACGTAAGTTCACGAGCCAGCGGTTATTGGTCGAATTCACATACACGTGACTTCGCGCAATCGTCAGTTACCGGCTGGGTTCATGTATACAAATATTTGCAAAGCATCAGTTGCTTATTGTTCATCCATTGTTTGTCTCTTGTTTATCAATTGTTTGTTTTCTGAGTATCGGTTAGGACCACGGAGTATCGATTACTATATCTACTATAATATATCTATCTATTTATGTCCATCTGTCTACCTACCTATTTATAATCATAATAAATCCAATCCTCAAAAATGAGTAAAAGTACCGACGAGATATACACAAATGTTAGTGCGCCAGAATCAAATGACAACGATGATTCAGACAGTGGAAGGGAAATTCTTGTTAGAAAACTAAAAAATTTGATGAAGCCAGTAATAGATTCCGATGAGGAGGATAGTAGTACTTCCGACGAAGAGAAAGTGGAATGGACCCGAATAAACGGCACCGGTAATATGCAAAACTGTAAGGAACAAGCGGGAGTGCAAATATCGTTTGATGAATGGAGCATACAATCAGCTGTAAACCTTTTCTTTGGTGAAGATTTAAGACATTCAACTAAACTGTCTAATCGGGCGGCGCGGGCCACCGGTGACCTGCACTAAACTGTTCCATCGGGCAACGCGGGCCATCGGTGACTCGCACTAGATTGTCTCATCGGATGGCGCGGGCCACCGGTGGTACACATTCAATTGTGTTCTGAATTATTAGATTATTAGACACTGAAAATTAAAATAATGAATATTTAACGTCTATTCATTAAAAACATTTATTTTAAATAATAATTATAATTAATAATGTATCAGAAACATAAGTTTTGTTCAATAAAATAAACATAATAATGCAGTATTATAAAAAAAAATACAAATACGATAGAAATAACATAAAATCTGATACTGTTTTATTTATAACTTCATTATTTATTGTTTTTTGTGTAATTTGTTAAAACATTTCAAGCAAAGTGCTGGCTGACCCTTGCAATGCCCATAATACGTCTTAACTTTTGTAGTATTGTTAGTGGCATAAGCTCTGCCCTTTTTATTGGACATATTTTTATAGCATTCCTTGCAGCGTTTACGGGACTCTCTTGCAGATCCTTCATTTTATTGAAGAACATGTTTATGTGACGGTATATAATGGCATATTTGTTCATTGGGCAAAAGGTAATCGATAATAACTTCCCTAAATCGTAACATAGTCATATTTTTAGTGCCCCATTTTTTATGAATATACCAGGCATTCACGAGAGAAGTTCCGCATATTAATTATATTATTATTTTTCGGTACCATTTAATGGTTTTTCGTAAACAACTGTAGTACGCAGATAGTTGATCTGATAAATCAACACCATTTTTTGCAATATTATAATCAAACACAGCATCGGGCTTTACTGGACCATTTGTTCCTTGCACAAATTTACACAGGTGATCCTTTGAGGTAGTTAATATGCAAACTGGTCTTTTGTCAGTCCATTTCAGAAATTTTACACCGCTACGATTTTCCAAACTCATCATTTCACCACGTTTTTGTTTTTTTTTTTGCCTTCGGTGGTAGAACTTTTTTGTTTATTTTTACAATACCACAAAAAAATGTATTGTTCTCTAAAAGTTCTTTACCCAAAGGGACACTTGTATAATAACTATCAATAAATAGTGTGCGGCCCTCAAATAATAAGCCACTTAATAATCTCATTACTACATCATGAGAATGTGATTTTTCAATGATCGTTCCATTTTTCCCTGCATAAATTTCGATATTAGCGAAACAGCCTTCTAAAAATCATTTATATTTTCAATTAGTTACTGATAATTTTTAACAAAAATTATTTTATGAAATAGGCTCTAATTCTATAAAAGAAGCAAAATGACACATAGATGTGATATGAAAATGAAAGTCAAAGTGAATTGTTGTTTGATCATTTATCGGATGCACCCAACAACACTTGCGACGAAAATGAATTCAGTGATAGCAGCAACATTCTTGAATTATGTGATGCAATTAGACATAGAAGAAGAATGTGTAAAAAATATCTTTTAAGCGAAAATGAAGATTCAGAGATGGAGGCTAATGAGTCTATAATTGAAGAATGGACCGATGAGGATACTTCTCCAAATTTGGAACCTTTTAAAGGAATTTGTGGTACGTCGACATCATTACAGAGAAACTGCAGTGTGAAGAAAGCTGTTGATTGTATATTTGGCAAAGAATTTTTCCAAATTATTTCTGAAGAAACAAATCGTTATCATTTACAAAATGTACATAAATAGAAGGGTAATTCTAAACAAGGCAAATGAAGAAATGTTACATGTCCAGAAATAAAAAATTTTTTCGGACTATTTATTTTTATGGAACAAATACTAAATGAAAACATAAAAAAATATTGGTCCGTGGATCCATATTTGGCTACAACTATCTTTTCAAAATTAATGAGTGGAAACAAGTTTGAATAGATTATAAAATATTTACATTGTAACAATAACATGAAATAAATGTAATTTGTGATGGACTATAAAATAGAACCTGTTTACAATTATCTGATAAAAAAATTTTAAACCGTTTATACTCCTCATCAGAACCTGTCGCTAAACGAAGCCATGATCCCTTAGCGTGGAAAATTAAAATTTAAGATATACAATCCACAAAAGCTCACTAAATATGGAATACTTGTACGAGTATTATCGGAGAGTCAAACTGGATTTATATGTGATATAGAAATTTGTTGTGGACAAGGAGAAAATCCGCAGGAATATTCTAATGATTCTTACACCGTTATTAATAATAATGATAAACACCGTATTTAATTTTAGTAATTAAATTTTAGTTTAGTCATCGAATAATATTTGTCACGCAATATATTGTTATAGCCTGGTGATTGATTACAATTGTTCAGGTTCTACATACCAGAAGTATTGTCTGCTATTGTTCTTGTTACTGAAGCCGGTGCTATGAAAGAAGCTGTCGCAATGTTTGGTGGCGTCATTTGTCCGTTGTTATTTTGATTTTTTTGTTCAGAATGAGTTTCTTTGTCATCTGTATCTTCTGTATTTAACTAGCCGTTGCTGGTAATTCCTGGAGATTGGATTCAGTTTCGCGCTGAATCCTGTTGTATCACGTTTGAATTCAGCTCGATCGCGACTTGATCAAGTTCCTTAAGGACTGTCAGGTATTTTAGTCTGTATGTATACTGTTGGCTCTTAACATGGTGTTCGATGTTTGTGATTCTTTTTCATATGTTCTGAACATGAGGTTTGTATTTTACGATACGGCAGAATGGCTGACGCCGATACATTTTTCCTTTTGTAGGTACTCTTGATACATAAAGATCACGTCGGGGTCATCAATTCAGTTGACATCCCACTATGTAGAAAGAACTTCGCACATTCAATAACAATAGTGATAACAATAGTGATCAAGTAATAAAAATAAGTACATAAATTTAATTCAAATGACTCTGGAATGAAAACACGAATTAATCGATTTTCTACTCCATTAGCCTACTGCGAGCTATTCTTTTCCGAAGAATTGACATTCTTAATTGTTGAAGAATCAAATCAGATGAAAAGAAAAATCGGGCACAAAATAAAAATTCTGTGTTCATTTAGAAAATCTTATGAACAAGCAGCAACTCTGAGTGAGATTTATTGTTTCTTAGCAATTAGGTTATTAATGTCACGAGTTAAAAAATTGCATTACTCCAAATGTTGGACAAAAGATAAATTCTTGCGAAATGACATTTTCGGACGCATAATAAATAGATATAGATAAATATTCCTCATGCGAATGCTTTATTTCAGTGAGATTAGTAATAGGCTAGTAAAAATAAGAGAAATCTATAATAATCCTTGGCTCTCATTTCAAAATAATTGGAATCCATTTTGTAACATATGCATCGATTAAAGTTTATTATAATACAAAGGCAGATTATCGTTCAAACAGTATATTCCATCCAAACGGTATAGATTTGGCATCAAATCTTTTATATTCTGCAACTGTAAAAATGGATACGTTTCAAATTTTATTATACATGCAGGGATTCGGAGATAACAAAAATAACTGAAAATTCTCACGGAAAATCAGGTGAAATAGTATTTTCATTATTAGAATCATATATAGGAAAAAAGCACACCTGATTATTAATAATTGGTATATTAGTCTGACTGTGTTCGCTTGTCTCCACAATAATACAACAAACGTACTTTAAAACAACATCGAAGAAATAAAAGGCCTATCATGAATCAATAATTAAAGGCACGTGAAATATTTTTTTCGGTCTTTGCCTAATATGTTATCGCTCAAATGGCAAGAAAATAATGTATGCTGACCACTATTCACTTCGCAGATTTTATAATCACAAAAAGATTAAATTACCGAATGATGCATGTTATCCGAAAAACAATCTTGCATTGTGGACTATATTGCAGACATGGGTACGGTAGATAATAGAATAGTTGAATACATCAAGAGAAGTACTAAATGGTTCAAAAAATATTTCTTCCTTTTACATGGTGTGTCTGTTTAGAATGCATTTTGGTCGTACAAGATGAAAAAGTGACAATGCGTGCATTTTACCTTCAATTACTAAAAGATATAGTCAAAAAACATAAGACGTTAAACAATAATTATCATAATAAATCTACTATCTATCAGTCATTATGATTAACAGATAAATATTACCCGTCATTCTGTAAAATTATAAATAGCAAACAAACGTTGCGAAACTGTGTAAGGTGCTCAAAAAATGATATAAGGAGAAGATCACGGTACGAATGTAAAGATTGTGGTATGTGACTCTGCGTCGTTCCTTGTTTTATCATATATAATTATACTATTAATTAATAAAGTATTTTTCAAACTTTTTACATAAAAATGTATAAATAAATTATAATTTATTCCTTTATAACTCTACTTCGATTTAATGTCATAATAAAAAGTGTCATGCACAGTTTACGCTCGGTTCGCGTGGAAACATGCTGTACTGAGATACAATCCCGCGGAAAGTCCAGTCGTAACAAAAGTTTAAGAAATTACAGAAGGAAGAAAAGAGGAGGATTAATATCAGAAAAAAATATTGATATCATCAAACTTACAAACTGAAAATTTCCACAATCCATGTTTGGAATCTGTACAAGTAAGCGCAAATAATTCTAATTTTTCTTCACCTCCTTAGCAAATAGAACACGGATCAAATATATTGCGTTGTTCGGAAAGTAATTTCGTTTTTTTCCCAACAGAAGCATTATTTATATTTTTAAGCAGCTAACTCCATGCTAAACTATATTATTATTATATATTTTGACACCTAACATTTAAAGGAGTATTTGTAAACAATTCTGTTTGATTCTGTGCAATTGTTTTTTCTTGATGTCCTATCAAAAATGAAAAATCAAAAGCAGCATTTTTGGCATATTTTGCTTTTTTATTACCAAGAAGGTAAAAATGCAGTTCAAGCGAGGGAAAAGTTATGTGACATATTTGGAGAAGATGTCTTAACGGAACGCCAGTGCTCAAACTGATTTGAAAAATTTCGTTCCGGCAATTTTGATATTGAAGGTACATCACGTTCTGGAAGGCCAATTGAACCTGATAAAGACTAAAAATAAAGGTACTGCAAACTGCCCAATAATAACACACGACATCGCTACGAGACTAAATCTGTCGAATTCGACCATTTATAAACACGTGAAACGACTTGATTTTGTTATAAAGATCGAAAGTTCCATATATTCTTATAGAAAGAGATTGCTCCGTCGTATTATGATCTGCTTCTAAAGCGTCAAAAAAATGATCCATTTTTAAAGCTAAATCATAACTGGAGACGAGAAATCATGGAGCAGAAGAGATGAGCTTGCTCAAAGTACATCAAAGACCGATATTCATCAATAAAAGAGATGCTTTCTATTTGGAGGAATTATAAAGGAATAGTTTTTTTTTAACTTCTTAAAATCCATATTTACATAACACTAATTTGAACATTCTCACCATCGATATGTCAATCTACTGGCTGCTAACTTATAATAAAACTCCTTATCTACTAGATTTTAACATCTTAAAAGATTTAAACCCATTAAATTTTAAAATTGAATCATGCTTACAACTCAGCTCTGATCAATAAATTATATTAATTACATACTGGAACAGATCAATCGTTTATAAAAAGTCATGAATCCTGTGCAACGAAAAGACAAATTAAATGCTATTAAAAGAAAACGTATGATTAGAACTGAACTGTAACATTCTGCTAAGGACTCCTCTTCAAATTGAAGAAACAGTTAACAACATAAAGATGTTATACAAAAGACCGCGTGAATAACAACCACACAAAATGATTCATCCAAAAGAAACCTGAAATATCCTGACAATATTTTCATTCAAACAAAGATGACAAAAGAAAACTAGGTGGTAGAAAAATAAGTCAAGAATAAACAAAAGACAATTAAACAAATTAATCAAAGAAATAAACCAAAACATACAAAATATCCAGAATAACAATATAACAATAACAAAAGATACTCTTTAAAGATCCCTGAAATCACTTTCACCAGTAACACAAGCCATAAGACAGAAAATTCTTTTTGGAAAAAAGTCAAAAGATATAAAAGATCAATAATACCAATACCGGTCATACGAAAACTCGACGGCTCATGGGAAAAAATATAGAAGACTAAATAAAAACATTTACTGATCACATAGAAACAACACTTCACAAGGCATAAATTTATCCCAATAGTCAATAATATTTATAGAAATACATCCTGCGAAGGCGCGAAAAAATATACCCTGAGGACTAGGTAAAAAATTAAACAATATGAAATATATTAGATCTATGATCTTATAAATAGAGACGTTGTCTCAATGAACACATCGTCCATATGCTACTTTCCATATATAAACAATTTACCTAATATCTATCACTGAAAAATTGTAAAAAATATGGAACAAAAAAAAATTTTATACGTTGCTTCGAATTACAAAGGGACTGCCTGACGAATCGCCAAAGAAGTGTAAACAAATGTAAGAAATATGTGTCATATTCTGCAAAGAAGCAAGCTCATTAAATACAAACAATTAAAGTAATAATCTCCCTTAATTGGGAAGCATAAACCCGCCATTGAAGTTTGTACATGACCACGTTCACTGAATAAAAAAGTGGAGAAATGTAATTTTTTAAATTGACAAAATAAGAATTTAAGCTTAGCTAATAAAAACAGGCATGCATAATATAAGAAAACAATGAAAAAACATAATTGTAAATCATAAAACAGAATTATTAATGGTCATGCTCGCCAATAACTTATTGGAAAAATTATGATCAGTAACTTATGTAGATTCGAAATTTAAATATTATAAAATTTGTAAGGTAAATTAAAGCAAAGCAGAGTAATTCAGTATTACCAAGCATCGAATGTCCAGAAAATGAACGAGAGTAAGTTTGTATATCACGAGAGATAACAGACAAAAAACATTTGTAGTTTTCCAAATACTTTGGCCTAAACCCAACTACAATAGCGGATACTATAGCGACTTGAATTTGTTCACTTACTACTTAAAAAGTTCTATGGTGGTTCCAAAATACTCATTTGCGATGTAGATCGAAATTGACTTGAGAAGCAATGATTATCTGAAAAAAGATTACAAACAAAATTTATATTTGTTATACAAAGTAGGTATTTCTTCTTTAAATGGGGGTGACCTAAATAGACAGGTTACGAGCAGATATCGTATACTTTCATATATACACTTACAATAAATTAATCTAATACTAACTAGCAGCTTGAGCAAAAACTGATTTTACAACAAACAATTACTCGTTTTAATATCTTAAAGCCGATATATCGACTTTCCAAGTTCTTTAATAATTTAAGCATATGTAATGACATTCTATTTTGATTACAGAAATAATTTTCACGTAAAACTACAAACATTTTACAATAAAATAAAAAATACGTGAAAATATCTTCATTTTTGAAAGAAATATGTTAATTTTAACAGATAATAGATACAATTAAAATCCTATAGTTTTCTAAATATTTTTGGACGGTATACGAAAAATTTATAAGATATTACAAGGATTAAACAATAACGTGATATCTCCGACTGGGGTGTATTAATCCGTATCTTTACAATTTTCTTCTTTTGATATATCAATATATTCGTAAAAAGAATAGATTTATTATCAGTGTTATTTTGCAGTCCAGAGAAAAGTTAATTATCTCCACCAGTATTAAATTTACTATAATAAAAAGAATTGCAAAATTACATTGGCTATAAAATTTCAATATTCACTTACTAATATTATTCTACAAAAGAAGTGTATTAGTGTCTTGATCATCTTAGGTGATGCACTAACTCTTTTACGCAATAAGTATTCATTAAATAAAAGGCGAACAATAAATTGAATTCGCTAATAACTATTGTTTGTTTTATATGTAAATACAGATAACCGTAATAACAGTATAACACAAATATTCCATTCCATAAAAATGACACGTTATATAAATTCAGTTACGCGAGGCTCAGATCTAATAAAACAGACGAAGTTAATTAACAAAATTTTTTTTACATTGCTTTAAATTTTTTTTATATCATATAAAAAGCCACTGGAGTGACTAATAGGAATAATATTTATGTCATCTATGTAATCCATATAAGTTAACATAAAAAAGAAATTTTAATTCCATGCACATAACGCATAATTGTTTTCAACAAAATAAAATGAAATAAGTGAAAAGATAAAAATCTAACAATTTCAATACCGTGTTATATCGCTATAAGGGGGTTACCTGTAATGTTTATGTGACTATAAAAAAGAAATTAAATAAAACTTTATAAGAACAAACATTGACTCTAAGATTGTTTTGCATCTATTAAATACACATGATGTACAAAATTAATTGAAATTATAAACCGTAAACAAATTTAAATAAACGTAAAAACACAGTCTGCTTCACGATTCTTCTTTTAATTTAATGAAACAAGAATAGACTCATCCATGGCTGCACGAACAACTGCACAATAAGAACTGATATAAAACGAAAGCAATATTACTAGTATCATTATTATAATAAAGAAAACTCCTTGAAAGTATATGTATACTAAGTAAATAAAGGAGGTAACTTGAATTTTTATTAATAAAAACTAAATGAAATAAACAAAAACAGCACGAAATAAAAAGGAATTAATAATTGCGGTTTATTTAATAATGATAATTATCCTAAAATAAAATAAAATAAAATTTTTGATGAATAATCATCACGAAAATAATATTATTTTGTATGTACCTGTTTTGTATTATATTTGTATTGTACCTTGATCACATTACTGAATAGTGAAAGAGAAGTCACCTTCCCTAATTGTCTATCATGCGAAAACAAAACAACTTTCCTAAAAAGTACCAAGCAAAATAGAACAATAGAAAGTTTGTCCTTAATGTATGTTCTTTTATTAGAATTTACTTGAAAATTTTAAAACCACACATTTAACTTAACTTCGGCTACATACGAAGAGCAGTGAAAAATAAACCTACGTTTCCACTGTACCGTGTATAGAGCTTCGTCGATTCGTAGAATATCATGTATTATAAAATGAAAGTGTTTTACTAATATAAATCAAATATATATATATATATATATATATGTAAGATATTTTTTGAAACCCTACCTGGAAGATACGAACTGACTAATTCGAATCAGTCAATCTTGATTAATACGAATTTCATTAACAAAAATACTATAACTAAAATGTAACAACTTGGAAACCATAATTCTTTTCTCATAATCTACCCTACTCAAGACATTACCGGTTAAAAGATAAATCACGCTCTCCTTGACTACTAAACGGTTTACCTCACATCCATACATACACACGACTAATTAGTTCCAGAATCTTCCATCGATTCGTTCAATTGTCGATCGGAACATCTCTCACACACACACATGACTAACTAGTTCTAGAACGTTCCCATTTCATAATTATATATATAAATATATATATATACACAGACGAATGTGTATAATCAAGAATTAGAGGGAATAATTGAAACAACTGATCTCGCAAAATAATTTGAAAAATGTATATATATACGTATATGTATAATAATGCTGCTAACGGTCTGTTCGACAACACAAAATCTTACGGAATGTCCTCCTTTTGTCCTTCAAGTCTTTTTTCAATCGTAGCTTAGGCATTCAGGTGACTGAATGCCTGAATGTCTATATCACGCGCTTGGCAATAACAATGGCAATAACAATATAACTGATATATGTATACCCGTATATATACGATTTAGAGGAAAGTCGAATATAATACATAATACATAATACATAATACAATCAATTATGATTAAATGGCCTAAAAATGATTACACTAATCACTATTAAAACCCTAACAAAGAATACACATTACGAAAATAAGATCTGAAAATTCTAAAACAAGTACAACGCAATAAGCTCCACGATAGACATATTAATAAGGAGTACGTACCAATTGCTATAATCGATTGTCAAGGTTAATGATTATTACGTAAATGACTAAAGCAAAAAGTACCAGTATATACTACAATAGTATATATGCACCCTAGTAATATACGAGTATTTTCATGCAATATGTTGTAAATCTATTATACAAAACGATATAAATAATAATATATTAGTATTAATAACTTTATTTTTTATATGTTCTTAACAGTGCAGGATTTTTGAATGAAAAATATTTATAATGAAAGATTTTTTGAAAGATTTTTATAATTAAAGATTTTTTGAATTATGAAGGAAATGTTTAAAAAAGAAATTTACTTACTAGTTTTTGCTGATCCTTTGCACGATGAGCATTCTGCCTCAGAACGATAACGAATGATTCTTCTTTTATTGAACCTGAAAAAAGGAAACAAAATTATTAGTATCATTGTTATATAATAAAAAATTATTAAAATTATTAAAGAAAAGTCTAAAAAGAAATTTATTTACCAGTTTTTGTTGATCTTTTGCACGATGACCTTTCAGTCCCAGGATCATGAAGAATATGTACCAACACTGACTCTACATCGCGAATTTATATTGCATCTAATTTTATTTAATCAGATTATTTTAAAAATAAATCAAACGGGTTACGAAAAAACATATATATATATACTTACATAATATATATAAGTATATACGAATATTGAATTTAATACAACATCGATCGATCACAATTATAAACACAAAATTATTAATCAGATAGTGTAAAAGCGAGAAAAGTTTCAATATTATGAAAATAAAGCTAGAAAATAGAAGACAAAAAAGTGCGCAAAGAATCGCGCATTCCGTTATCGACCGATATATCGGAAGAGGATGTATGTTAGAAAAAAATCTACTAATTATCCGTAATTATGCAAAACGACAAAACAACGTGTAAACTCGTTATAACTTCCAAGACGGCGAAGGAACCTCTAATAAGGAACAGAAATGACCCCTATTATAATTCGATTACATCACATTACTGCGGATACAACGCGAGTCAATGAAAATATTATTATTATATTTATTTAGTTAAAAACAATAAAAATATATAATAAAAATATGTGAAAGTATCAAATGTAATTAATTCGAATTTTAAATATAAACAAAAATTTTCTTTCCTAATTAAATTTTAATATAAATATAGAAATATAAAATAGACTCACACATGAGTAAATGCGTATGCAGAACATCCGTATGCTTTCTATATTACGCGCGAAATAATGAATAATCATCTCATATCCCGCCCTTCCATTGTTATTTGTTATTTACATATTCTTTTGTGACCTACAAATCGAGCCGTTAAGATTTGGAAGAGAAACGGGCAGTATGAAATATAACGTAGAAGAGAAAAGTAACACGAGAGCTATAAGAAAATTTATAATATATATATTAAATAAAATTTCACAATGTGAATAATAAATGTAAATTGTCGTTTCTTTGTTCACAGGTAAGACTAATTAGCAATGAAGCATTAATTAACAAATAAAGATTTATCACTTTGTTTACAGAGAAACTTATTTTGATTTATCATCTCACCTTATCTATTCGAGATATATATATATAAAAGAGAAAATGTGTGGGCGAATTTATAATATTCATTCGTACTTTATCTTTCTTTCACAATTTCTTTTTTGAACGATCAAAAGAGCGCTTTATAAAATTTTGAATATCGCTAATATAAATAAATATAAGTCCTTCATCCAGCGTAATTGATATAACTGATTCTAAAGATTACAATTCTAAAAATTTTTTGATTGTAGACTATAAAACTATCAGAAATTTTCTGATCTTTGGAAATTGTATAATATATGAGCTTTATGGAAAGTTTGGCGTATTTAAAATTCGTATTAAAGTATATTATCTACTTGTTAATTGCAATCTAAAAGTGAACTTTGAGTAACTTTCTTTTTTTCGATTGTTATTTTAATAACCATTACTCTTAAAAATCAATCAGCTAACAAATGATTTTACCAGAATGTGTTTGTGTTATTACTATGCTGATGCAGATTAATATGCTTTTTCATGATACCATTCTGCGTTCCATCATTATTTCGTCAGAGTGGTAATCGAATATTACATTACATATATGTAATAGTTTTATCCTTTCGATTATCTGGAATGTGTGATTTAGTGCTTATTTTATTCAGTGTTTCTATTTGTTGCAATTCCGAGCTCGACTTTTGATATAAAACGTTACTTCTTACTTCTTCATTGATGTGTAAATGTTATAATACTCTGTTGCAGTCTGTAAGCTGTCGTATTATTTGTTGCTGCTAAATTTGACTTTCACAAGAAGCTCGCTTATGTGTAATATCCTTGTTACTTGCTCGTATTGTTGAATGCTCTTTCCTTCGATGGTCTAAATCCAGATTATTTGGTCTGAATGTTTTATTCCATTTCCATATTTTTTTGTTCAAGCGGTTCCTTTTCAACGTCTTGTGAAATTCACAATATTCTTCTACCTCATTTTCAAAGTATACTTATGCATCAAATGATTACATTATACTCATGTAATTTTTGCGTATTAATTTTTACTTGTGCTATTCATGTTCGATAATATGATCTTCTAAATATTGAAACTTTTTTATTTTTTCTGCAATGCAAGGTAAGAAGCTACCTCTGATGAAAAATCTCTTATGAATGATCCTTTAACTCATTGTTTTTTCTCCATGATTATGCTGTTAAGATCCGAATATTCCTCTAAAATGTTATATTTCCAGGTAGTTTACTTAATCTATTTTATTTTTTGACATCTACCTCTTATTTGTGACGAGCTTATACAATTATCGATCCTTTGTCGTTTTGAATTTTTTCTTTTAATTCGCTTTCTATATAATTCACGTCCTTGACTCTGAAATTCACATATGATTATAAACAATTTATATAAAATTTTGTAAGTAAGAATAATAAAATATAAGAGAGAGAATCCTTGAACTATTTGAGTTGGTATTACAAATGCCGTAAGATTGTCGGATGTTAATTGCCCAATGGACATGAAATGACCAACAAAATACAATGTACAAAGCAAAATATCATTTCAAAATAAATTTGTACCTGATATAAAAAACCTATACCAAGTGCTAAATTGTCATAAATCTGATGCATATTCACCTACTTTAATAAGTACTTCTGTTTCTCGAAGAGTGTACCACAATGCGCAATGATAGATTTGAATACATTTTGATTTCATTGCCACTCTTTTTATAATATAAAAAAGTGCGTGAATATAAGCAAAAGTAAAAAATGTCTGCAACATTTAAATTTGGTTATGATTCAAGAGTGCAAAGAAAAAACTATCGTCTATCTCTATTAGAAATATATAGTATATACATACTTGTGCAATATATATGCGTGCCAACACAAATAATGGTCACAGAAGCATTCCCAAAATATTCCTTGTAGAAACATTTCCTTTACTTTATACTATTTTAGTCAATACATTGATGTATTATGGTGTCTTTTTGGGATCCAAATATTTAACATTACTATGATTAGAATACTCTACAAATAAATAATATAATGAATGTAGTGAAACAATATGTAGTGATGGATCTATTCACAGGTGATAGAAACGATGGCATGGGTCTTGTAAAACTTTGTCCTCACGCAATTGACTAAGTTTATGTTACATAATAAATTTAGGTAAATATCTGTCAGTCGATAAATAAATTTTATATTTATATTTGTTTCTATGTTCCAGTAAGAGTATTTTTTGCCACATAATTTGTATAAACAGTTAAAGGAAGAAAATTTTATTAAACTAAAATTAATTTACCTTAATACGAGCAAATTTTGTCTCAAGTAGATTGAAGGCTACATCAACTTACAGTTATAAATACTTATTATTAATGTTTTCATACCTACTGACAAAGAAATCAATAACAGTGGATATAAATATTCCAAAATGTCTGCCCATTGCAATTACGGCTTATCACTATTTTTTATCGCATGTTGGTTTCGTAGTAAATAAACAGAATACAGGTTCGTGCACATGCGTGCTCACAACAGAACGAAAATTTATAGCTTACTTCGTTTCTTCTAAGTTTTACAAATAGTTCTACAAAAAAGGCATCGAAAAATTAGAGGAGCGTTGGAATGAATATATCACTCTTGAAGGAAAGTATGTTGACGAATAAAATTGAATTTTTAAAAAAAAATTGTTTCTCCTAGATAGAGTCTGCTCTAGTTTAACTCCGAACTTATTGAGTGATGATTGTTATGATGATATATTTATACATAGAGTAACATTATATTTTGTTCGTAACTCAATATTCTCTCCTACGATATTTTTGCTAGAATCTTTCAGCGGTGAATAAAATTATTTTGATATTAAATCTAATCTCTGTTCACTTACTTAATTTGAGAAAGCGAGGCGATTTGGTCGATGGACAGAGACCTGAGAGCAATCAACTCGGGCTCAAAAGAATATGAAAATACGCAATCGATCGATCCTATCAAATAACCAATATCCCTTCGCATTCGTATTAAATAATATTGTCATATTTTTTGCTAGATCCATCATGGCGTTGATACGGAAGGGACGTATCGCCGTGCGCTCTGTATTTCGTGCGGTTTTTGGTAGTTTATTCCATTCTATCGGCCGAAAATTTATATCTTTCTTGTAAATTAGTAAGCGATGAACGAATGATGATAATAATCATGACTAAAGATCGAACATTTATCGAGTTATTTGTGAAAATGTGTTCGGTTTTATTGTCGAGGTTTTGGACGCCATTCCGGATGTTGCCGGTGCTGCCATCTAGGACGTGTTAGTTGCGCGAACTATACTCTATGGCTGGATGTCAACTCGACTGCCCACTGAGGACTCATGTAGCGCTATCTACTCTAGATTACGATGGCAGCGCCGCCGTTAGCACAAGTGGCATCTACTACTACAACTAATAATGCGCCGCCCTTTGTGGTTGGCTTGTGGAGTCGACCATGATCTACGTGGTAGTGATATGAACTATACCTAATTTTTCGCACCACCGGCGCACGGGTGTCGCCCCTATTGACAGCAATAGTAAACGCGGTTAACAAGTTCTACACAATGCACGGTTATACTTAACATTATATTGTCCGCAGTTTATGAAATACTTATCTTCATCGCGTCGGAGGCGCTTCAATCAGCAGGAAATAAAATTACGTGACACTCTACAACTGGTTTTATATATTCAATGCTTCATTTGGAGAAACACGGACGCGATCGTGGTTATATTGATGGAACTGGTTTAATTTAGTTTAATAATAAAATAGTTAATATAATCCAATATTTACTAATTATTGTTATTATTATTATTATTATTTTTCAATCAATTATTATGTTATTATTTAATTATTATTACTATTATTATTTTTTTTGTAAGCCATTGTTCTTCCCCTTTCAACTACTTCTCTTTTTTAAAGTTTTATCTGGTGGCTTCATTTCTTATATTCAATAGAGAAGTTTCCAAAAATTCCATTTCCTTATGGGGAAAAATATTCTATAACGAGAGATTTTCCTACCTTTCGTTCGGAACACCGGGTGTAGGCTTTCCCAGGTGCAGTCAGGGTAAGGATAAGCTCGCAGATAGCCATGTTGCGTACGTATAGCGCGATCTCAAAGGTGACGAGTAAATGCATTTCTGGCGTAGGGCAGCGTACGAATGCAGCAACATGCCGGATGAGTGCGCGCTCGTCGTGTGAGGCAACCAAGCGATCCACCGCTGCGTTCCTTGCCCCGCACAATCCGGATTGCATCAGGTGGTAGCCAGTCTTCGTACGGCTATAGTCGTTTTGGAAAGATGTGATAGCAGTATGCCGAAACCATCTTCTAAAGCCGGGCAAACAAAAACTACGAACACTAGACCGACCGTGATAAGATTAAGGAAACAACGCAGGAGCAGCGGCGATAAATCCTTCCAATTCGGATAAGAAACAGCCTAAACATCACTTAGATTATGAATTGATAAGCTTGCGATCTCGTTTCGAGCATACACCCATATGCACGCCTAGCAAAATTTTTGGGGACGGAAAGCACCCCTGCCTCAATCTTCATAGATAGTCACAACTCTCGCGATATCAATGCACACGAAGCGCACGATAGGATCCCCTTACCTTTGATAATCGAGCGAAATTGCGAAGAATTCCCTCGTGAATCGCCGGAAACGTGCTCCAAAACAAACGACGCTCCAACGGGAGTTCATGAAGCAGATAATACTCTTAAAACTATTGACACGATAAACGTAGAATAATAGCACGAAGCAATGCAGGTTGACTTCGTTGAAAACTGCATAGCTACCAACAGCAACGAAACGATCTCAGTTATGAGCCCTCTCCCACCCGTAATTTCTGCGTTTGCGAGAATCCGGTTGCTGCAACCCAATATGGGATGCTCTAGAATGGTAACGGATGAAGTTCACGAATTAATAAGCCAGAAGCGCTTGGACATACTGCCTTTGCAAGAGCCGTACCTCTAAAAACAAGGGTTAGATTTTGGAATCACAGGTCTGTCAACGGGATGGGATCTGTGTCACGCTATCATGAACGTCGAGCGGGACTTGGACGTTCTAGTAAAGGAGATCGAGAGATTGGGTCTTAAAGTGACACCGCACAAGACGAAGGCCATGGCCTTCCTCTGCCTTATGCAGACGCAGGACTGTCCCACCCCCTAAGATTTGCCTTAGAGGGGTTTTCGTAGATATTAGGCCCAGCGTTAAATACCTGGGTATAGTGATAGACTCGAGGATGTTGTTCAGGCCCCAATTCGAGGCCCTAATCCCTAAGGCAGAGGGTATCCTCCGGTCCCTTAGGAGGCTCCTTCCGAATCTTCACGGACCGTGGGAGAAGAAGCGACTCTTCTATGGCGGCGTGATCTACTCGGTGCTCCTTTATGGGGCGCCGGTGTGGTGGCGCGCCGTCGTGGAGGATACGAAGATTGGGCGGGCAGTTCGGAGCCTCCAGTGGAAGGTGGCGATTCGGATGTGCTGTGCCTATAGGCTGTTAGAGCCGTATACTGTAGGTATACGGCTGTTAGAGACGCGGAAGAACCTGTTCCACCGCGTGCTAAGGCTGTACTAGGTGCTCTTGCCAGAAGGAGGGCAATAGAAGCATGAAAGGCTGAGGAGCTTGCGTTAGCAGAGATCACTGCAGCAACGGGAGTGTGCGCGAGGGCGGCTATTGCCGAACGGTTGGCTGAGTGGATTGGGAGGCCGTTCTCCATCGGGACGACATTCCACACTACACAGCTGATGACCGGTCATGGCTGTTTCTCAGCGTATTTATATAATTTGAAGAAGATCCCCTCCCCACAGTGTTTCCACTGTGGGGGAAATGAGGATATGGCGGAGCACACCTTGATCGACTGCCCGGCGTGGACGGATGCTAGGAATGAGTTGATCGAGGCGATGGGTGGAGGGCAGCTAACGCTTCCTGGGATAGTCGGGGTCTCCCTGACTGTTCCGGGGGGATGGGCGGCCTTTCGGACCTTCGCTGGGCGGGTCATGCGAACCAAGGAGGACGCTGAGAGGCGCCGGGAACGATCGCCTGATCAAAGACCTGTGAGTGAAAGTGCGAATGTATGTGTGGAAAGAAGTGCGAACAATAGGCCGCATAGGAGAGTGGCTCCAGTGCGGCCACCTCGGGCAAGGCTCCGAGCGGCTCAGGCGGCGCCTGGCTCAAGCGTCGCCTTTCCATAGATGTATAATATACGGGCGTGAATCGGCCTGGTCAGTGCACCATGGGGTGGGGACCGGGCCACATTGTATATAGTTAGGCGCCCCCAGCCCCTACTCATTATCTGCTCCCCCGTAGAAAAGCACACACGGAAAGTAGGAGAAATAACCGTAAAGCACCGTTTACTGAGGTAGACGTCGAGGAAGTTTGTACGAACTCATCCGCAGAAACGTCAGGAGAATCGTCCGTTAATTCGTCGAACGCGACCGTAGAAGCGGACCAGGCTCCCTCAGGAACCCCTGAGGAGAACAGCCCACGTGAAACCCCCGATTCGTCAGGCGCGGGAACTGCGCATCACGAATTAAAGGCCCTGCGGGTAACCTTCTCCGAGCCGGGCGCGACAGTCCCAACATGCGACTTAATTTCGGAAACAACCCCCCCCCCTCAGTAAATCGCGAGCACTCAAAAATCCACCTGTTACAATTAAACATGGGCCGATCTAAGACAGTAACAGGTGAAGTTCGCGAGCTCATTAGCAAGAAACGCCTGGACGTTCTGCTCCTGCAGGAACCGTACGCACAACGACAAGGGACAGGATATGAAATAATAGGTTTAGGTAGTACAACTAAAATAGCGGCCACCTACGAGGAAAGACCCTGGTCAGCGGTGGTGGCGACCAACCCGAACATCGCGTTGCTCTTCATCTCGCAGCTCAGCACTCCGCACTGCGTATGTGCAGAAGTGCAAGCACCCGGCTCCTC
This sequence comes from Vespa velutina, assembly GCF_912470025.1. Taxonomy (NCBI): domain Eukaryota; kingdom Metazoa; phylum Arthropoda; class Insecta; order Hymenoptera; family Vespidae; genus Vespa; species Vespa velutina. Next base: position 449,702 of record NW_025920071.1, read on the forward strand.
TTTCTACGTTGTATCGCACTATTTCAAATACAGCGATGAAATAGAGGAGCACCTTAGGCACCTGGAAACGGTACTTCGTGCACTAAGGGGGGAGAGAGTTATTGTATCGCTGGACGCAAACGCGCGATCACCTCTCTGGGGACCTCAGGGCACAGATGAGAGAGGTTCGAAGCTAGAAGCCCTCATTCGGGCATCCGGGTTTAGGGTTATTAACGACGTGAAGCAGGCACCCACATTCTGGACGACGAGAGGCTCCTCCTACATCGATGTCACCCTCTCGTCCCAATCCATGAGCCGACTCATCGGCCAATGGAGGGTTAGAACAAATTGGACGTCCAGCGACCATAATTCGATAGACATCGCGATACACCCCTCGAAGGCTAAGTCGTGCGGTGGGGGGAGTGCCCGAGGCGCGGGAAACAGGAGGTTCAACACAAGGAGAGCCGACTGGGACTTGTTCGCCGAGCGGCTACTCGCCCTATCTGCGACAAGACTGGAGGGAAGCAGCTTAGGTTCGGCTTCAGAAGTAGAGACAAGAGCCAATGTGCTCACAAATGTCCTACAAACCGCGTGCTCCGAATCCATGCCTCGGAAAAAGGCCTATCGAAAGTCCAACCCGTGGTGGACGCCGGCGCTAACTATAAGGAAAAAGGCAGTATTCAGACTAAGGCGTGCGTTCCAGCGAGAAAAAGACCCTACTGCGCGTCTCTGGGTAATGCGTGATTATCGTGCGTCGCTGCGAGATTATACCAAAGCTGTACGTCGGGCGAAAATAGACAGTTGGAGGAAATTCGTTTCAGAACAGGGTAACTCGGAACCGTGGGGGTATGTTTATAAACGACAGGCAGGTAAACTCCGCGTCGAGAGGGTAATTAACACTCTCAATAGGGAAGGCGGGAAAACGATGAATGTACGCGACACGGCAAAAACCCTCCTCGATTCGCATGTCCCGGACGACTGCGTGTCCGAAGACACCACGGAACAACGGGCAGTGCGGAACACGTCTAGGAAAGCTCCCGAAACCGCGGATGCTCCTCCCTTCACGAAGGAAGAGGTCGCGCGTGTCATAGGCTCCCTAAAGAACGGAAAGGCCCCGGGGCCCGACCTCATCGAAGTGTGCGTTCTCAAGAGAGCCTTCTCTCTAATCCCTTCTCATTTCGTAGACCTCTTCAACGGGTGCCTCCACTGGGGCACATTCCCCACCATCTGGAAGGAGGGCTCCCTAAGCGCTCTCCTTAAAGGTGTTGACAAGGACGCGGAAGACCCTAAGTCATATAGGCCCATATGTCTACTCTCGGTAGTAGGAAAAGTTCTAGAGAGGCTACTAAAGCTACGCCTCAACGAAACATCCCTCGCGCCGGGAAAACTCTCAAACAAGCAATATGGCTTTGTCCCAGGACGCTCCACAGAGGACGCGATAGTCGAGATGCGCCGTATAGTATCAGAATCCCAACGAAGATACGTCGTAGCGCTGCTGTTTGACATCTCAGGAGCCTTCGACAATGTCTGGTGGCCATTGGTCCTCAAGGCACTCCATGATAGGGACTGCCCAAGAAATATCTTCAGCGTCATCACGAGCTACTTCGCGGACCGCAAGGTCAAAATTGCGCTAGGGGAACATGAGGTCTCCAAGCAGGCCTCGAGGGGATGCCCGCAAGGATCGGTCCTTGGTCCCTCCTGCTGGAACCTCATATTTGACGAGCTGCTACGGAAACTCGAGGAATCCACGGATGTTAACGCGATCGCGTACGCGGACGACCTACTCGTTATCGTAGACGGGGACTCGAGGAAAGAATTAGAGGAAAAAGGGAATCGTGCGGTGACCACCATCACCGGATGGTGCTCAACGGCAAAACTCTCCATTTCGGAACGGAAAACGGAGGCTATCGTCCTGAAATCGGACTGGGTTAAAAGAAAACCCATCGGCAGGAGAGGAGGGCAACGCCCAGATAGGAAGCGGAAAGCGGCGAGGAAAACCGATTTAATGAGCAGGCCACCCACTATTAGGATAGGGAATAACAGTGTTAGGTTCAAGAACTCCGTCAGATACCTCGGGGTCCACTTTGACAAAGGACTAGGGGTCACGACACACTGTCGCTACCTTAACGACAAGGTCGGGCCACTATTCGCGAAGCTAGGCAGATTAGCAGCTAGGGAATGGGGGCTACGCCACTGTGCCCTTCGGGCGATTTATCGAGGTGTATTTACACCTACGGTCACGTACGCGGCAGCAGGATGGTCGGACCTCTGCACCGAAGGGAACCTTAGGAAGTTAAGCGCGACCCAGCGATCGGCCCTTATCTCGGTCACATCAGCGTACCGTACGGCGGCGACAGAGTCCCTATGTGTAGTGGCGGCGGAGCCACCGATAGATCTCCAGCTGATGAAGCGTAGGCGACTATACGAAATCAGGAAGAACAGAACCGTAGAATCAGCGAACCGGCAACTGGAAGGCGCTAAAAGAATGCGAGCGGCAGCGAGACAGGTTGTAGATGAAGAAATTCTTAGGTGCTGGCAGTCAAGATGGGAGAATTCCACAAAAGGAAGGACCACGTACGGCTATTTCCCGGACATCAAGAAAAGGATGGGTGCCCGTTTCGTCTCTCCAAATCATTATACCACTCAGTTTCTTACAGGGCACGGAGCGTTCAAGGCCAAACTAGCATCGATGAACGTCATCCCGGAAGCAACATGCGAATGCGCCGAGGAGGACACGGTTTCGCACCACGTCGCTGATTGTCCGGTCTTCGATCCCCAGAGGGTGGCTCTGGAAGAAATTCTCCGCGGAAAGAGTTGGTCGGAGGCAGCGAGACATCTTGTCTCATCGGCTGAGACCTACTCCCTCTTCGCGGAGTTCTGCAAGGAAACCCTCCTTATCAAGGGTTATTAGCTTTAGAGTCCTGGTCAGCCAAGGTTGTCGGAGCCTCGATGATGGGGGCGGGTGCCTGTAATCATCTCAGGTTAGCCTACCCCCGAGCAGGACAGGGTCGGAGAGGCTCGTATGCATCTCCCTATTTTTTTTTTTTTTTTTTTTTCTTCTTCTCTTACACCAAACTCCGCACCCGCAACCTGTAATCCTTCCCAATCCCATCCCATCCTACGAGACGAGTGCCAAGGGTCGTGGTACTGTGAGTGGGCCTCCCCGTGGTTCCCCGTGGGCACGGCTGGCATCAACGTGGTGACTCGTTGTAACGAGGATGCTAGTCGTGGCTAAACCGCTCACCCTGCCCGCCGGCAGGAGTTTTGGGTTTTTCCGAATCCGGTTTCTTCGTAGGGGTGGCTGCTAGAAGTGGGTAGATCCATAGCGTATGCCCTAACGGGCGAGGTAGCATAGGTGTAGGCATCTCTCGGATGCCCACCTTTACAATATACTGTATATAGTTAGGGAGTAAATGCGTCTCCGGGGACGCATGGGTTCCTGTCGAGTGCGCCGTACTGGTATGTGTGGAAATGTATGAACGAATGAGAGCAAGGCGAATTCCGGCCTGACTCACCGAGGAGAGGATTGAGTGAATTTGTAATACGCATATGCGCGATCCCGCCCAATCCCCTTTCTCCTCAGCATGTTAGTATTAAGAATCGGGAGGTTTTTTTTTAACTTTAAATTTATAACTCGCCCGTTCTCTTTGAACGTAAACGAGTCTCATGTGGCAAAGCGAATGATTAGAGATCTTGGGGGCGAAACAACCTCAACCTATTCTCGAACTTTAAATGGGTGAAATCTGTGACTTGCTGGAACTATGTTGCCATGAGAAATTTCGGATCAGAGTGCCAAGTGGGTCAAATTTGATTAGCTAAAGTGGCGCTGTGAGATGAACCAAACGCAGAATTAAGGTGCCTAAGTCGACGCTTATTTGATACCATGAAAGGCCTAGGTTGCTTAACCCTTAGAGCTCTATGGATGCATATATGTGTTTGGCGAAAGTCATACGTGTGGCCTAAGGCCGCATATATGTGTTTTCTTCAAGTCATTGGCCAATACTAAGAGCGCATATATGCGTTTGTCGATTTTTTCAATAAAAATGCAGTCATTCCTGTGTAAAATTAATACAGGGGCACTCATTAGTAATTTACTTTACTTAGGTAGCGGTTGGGCGTTATTAGGGTCGTAAAAATCTCCGGGAATTTCCGAAACTGAAATTCCATTTTACATCCCTCTCTTTAACCAGTTAGATTTCAAAATAATTACCTGCATTGTCACCTTTTCTCGACTCTTAGCACTTAAACTGACTCAGACAACAGTATCGTCTTGTGTATGTAAGAAACTTACGGTCTCGCTCGTGTCAACAACGATAATGCCGTATATGATTTGTTTGATAATTTTTTATTTGTGATATAATGTCAAATCTATAAAATGTCAAATCTTGAAGAATATTTCACAAGGGATGACAGTGAAATATAATACAGTGAATCACTATCATCAGACATTGAACAAGAAGAATTAATTGATGAAAGAAGAACAAATAGAAAACGGCCCAGAAATTTAACGCTTTGCCGGCCGTGCATTTATCGAATAGTCGTTATGCTGCCGCCGGCGAGATTCACGCAGGTTCTACTGATCGCCAACGGTGATATTTACGCAATTTTTCGCAACATAAGTAGTTGGAATATAATTATTATTAAAGAAGGCACTAAAATAACTGTTACACTATTTTTATTCCATAGTCTTATATTTTTTAATTAGTACTAAAACATTTTATTTAAAAAATTTAATTCCTAGGATTCATAGTTCTTTTTAGTATTATAATTTTGAAAACATTTTCCAACATGCAGGAAGAACACATATATGCAGTGGAACTTCTTTTCTTGGCGGCAGTGCAGATTTTACAAGCCCTTCACGGGTTTTGAATTTTCCCATTACTACTAATACGTGTTATGCTATGTTTCCTCATGTCCACGATAAGCCTGTCTGGTGGATCATACCTAGGCAATCTTTTATTACATTGAGCAGACAATTTTGATTGTTGCTCCTCTTCATTCCCATTAATCCATGTTACTGCAAGATTTAGTAAAAATTGTTTGAATCTAATAGGATTTTCGGAATTCTTTATGCATATCAGGTACGCGTTGAGTAATGCACAGTTTATGAGGTATAAAACCGTTTTTTGGTCTATTTTTTTGTTTTGCGAAGTATGGAATAGTACGATAGGTATTGATCGGCATGATCAACACCTTTCATAAATTTATTATACTCCCGTATGCGAATTGGTTTCATGCTCTCTTTTTTTCTTTTACTCGCATATTCCACCATGTCTGCTGAATGTATCGTAGAAATCATCGTTATCAATTTTTTGGCGAAATTCCATTTTTATACCAAAATCTTCCCTTTTCTACGAAATTCCATTGACTTATCTTTCAATGTAGCAGATTTTAAACAATTTGGCACTCCTCTGTTTGCTCTAATTGTGCCACAGACGTTTGTTTTATGCTTTAGTAACTCCTCTGCAACTTTTACACTACTATAATAGTTGTCCATATATACATCGTGCCATAAATTTAAATATGGTGATAGCACGGATAATATTGTCGCAGTTATCGATTTTCCTTGTGCGCAATATATTTCTAAACTGCATATATAACCACATGTCGCCTCACACACCATACGGACTAAAATTCCATATTTTATAATTTTCGCAGGGTTATATGTACGAAAAGATAGCCTACCCCTCCATGGAATGATACCTTCATCCTGCGATAATTCTTTCTCGGGTTTATAAATTTTTTGAAACTTTTCTACCAAGTTTATGTAGACTGGTGTTATTTTATCAAGCCTTTCTTGGCAATACTCATTATTGCTGAAGTGCCAATACTTCCATAACTGCCGAAATCGGTTTCTAGGCATTGTATTCCCAAAAATAGGTGAATGTAATCCAGGGTGAGTAGACCAATAATTGTCTTGTTCTGGCTTTTTTACTATTCCCATTAGGATAACAAGCCCCAAAAATTTTTTCATTTCTACAACATTTGTATCAACCCAAGCTTTATTCTTTGTTGATGCATTGTTGTTATCATTATTCTGTTGATTATGATATAAGTTTGTTTGTGTGACAAACAATTTAAATAAATTGTCCCCAATGAACAATTCCATAGTTGATAATATGTCTGGTATGTATGGTACCTGTAACCCAAACTGTTGCAGGCAAGCATGAAAGTCAGGTTTAAAATCAACTTCTGACCAATCATTTGCCACGGAATTCTTTTCATCACTTTTAGATTCACTAATTATTGGTCTTCCCTTATTTTCGAATCGTCTCACAATTATATCGCACCCACTGTCCGAATCACTTTCACTTTCAGAGCAATTATCTTCTTCTGATAACAGATCAGCATATATTTCCTCATCATAGAGCATTTTGAAGGATATGTTAAATCTTGTATTAAATTTAACGTAAGCTTCCGATATTTGAAGGCTGCAAACAAGCGTCCTCAAAAAATATTTCAATAAAAGACAGTCTGGTGAATTGGGAGGGGAAAACAGTTGAAACCAATGTTTCCTGACCGTCAAATGTTTCTTTGCAATAGTATGTCTACCCATACAAACGTCGATATGAAGCATCATCGTTGGCGAAGATAAGTCACGCGTACGTGACAGCGGCCGATAACCGTTGGCAAGCAAAAGTCACGCCAGCGGTAGACAAAGTGTTAAGCACATAATCAGATGAGGAAAATTCAGGAGAGAGCGAAAATATTGAGACCTATCACCAAGATGGAACATTATTCTGGTCAAAAAGGAACTTAAATCCTGTAGTACATGTTTTTGACGACCAAAGTTCAGGAGTAAAGGGAAATCTAAATCCAGAATCAACACCCTTAGACGCCTTTCAAATGATGTTTCCGAAAGAATTAGTGTGTGAAATCACCGAGCAGACAAACAATAATTTCAAATGCGTATAACAGATTATAACAAGAGTTCCCGTTTGAAGAATTGGAAGGATACTTCAGTCTGCGAAATGATTTTTATGCATTTCAATGCTAATGCCACATTCGAAGAAACTTTCGTTCAAGGAGTACTGGTCGACGGACGAACAGCTGAAAAGCGGTAGTTTCCGCAAAATTATGTCACGGGATTGGTACATGATGTTGTTACAAATGTTGCACTTCAACGATAATAATACAATCACGGACAATCCTTTAGCCAAAATACGGTCAGTTATCAATAAGATAAAAACTTCCTTTTCACAATCATTCGTACCGTACGAAAATCTATGTATCGACGAAAGTCTTTTACTTTATAAAGGCAGATGTTATTTTAAACAGTTCATACCATCTAAAAGAAGTAGGTTTGGCATTAAATCGTTTGTCCTGTATGACTGTAAGACTAATTATGTACTGGACTTTATAATTTATACCAGTCAAAAAACAAACGTCAAGAAAAGTGACACAGCCATTGGAATCTCTGGAGATGTTGTAATGATGCTGCCTCAGCCGTATCTCGGAAAATGCCATACAGTGATTGTAAATAATTGGTACACAAGCCCACTATTGTATACTTTGCTACACAAGAAAACCAACGCATTTGGGCAGTACGGAAAAATAGAAGACAAATGCCCCGCACGGATTAAAAATTAAAGAGAGGAGAAACTTGCTAATGGTCGATTAACATTTTATTGGCAATAAAATGGCATAACAAGAAAGAGGTTTGGATGTTATCTTCTGCACATGAAGCTAGATTGACTGAAACTGTGAAGAAATATTATCGTACAGGAGAAACCATCGTGAAACCATCGTGAATTACTGATTATAATTACAAGATGGGTGCTGCAGACAGAGTTGATATGATCTTAAGTACACTTAATTCAGTAAGGAAAACGATAAAATGGTATAAAAAATTGTTTTTCCACTTGTTAGATTTTCGCATATAATGCATATATTTTACATCAAAATTGTACTGGTACCAAACAAAAATTTAGTGAATTTCATTTAGCGCTAACGAAAGACATTTTACGAAAATATTCACAAAGTAGAAGCGTGGCAGGAGGAGGAAAAAGAACACTACGTGGTGGTAGGAAATATCATTTATGCCGATTACTCGCGTCGTCTTAAGATCCGGTTCACCACCACACGGATTTGGGAATTTTTCCTACGGAGATCATTGACATACACGAGGCAGTTCCTTATCGCCTCGTACCTATCACAGTAGAAAAGAGGATCAACAGCCAAGTGACTTATCACCATCCGATCCCCGGGTGAAAGGCATCAGAGTAATTCCCAATTGTCTATCACCCGTCAGCGCTACTGAAGAGATTGTTTCAACGGAAGACATTTCATATTATTGACCGTCCCGTGCCACGAAATGCGCATAGCAGAAAACGGCCAAATAGGACACGAATCTCACGAAAGCCGGAGCTCATCAGATAAATCTAGAACTTACATTTTCTTTGAGGCTTGTACTGAATGAGACGTAACAGTACGAACCGACGCGACATCTCCACGTGGCCTTCTCCTGGATATTCAAGGATCGAGGAGAAGGTTCAGACACCGTCGAAAATGCGATGCTCTTCGCTTTCTAAATCCTATCTCCCTGTTAGAGGTTAAGTCGACGGTAATGGGATACCATAAAAGGCGTTGGCTGATGTACACAGCAGGACATTGACTACAGAAATTGAAATTCGCTAAGGAGTGTCTAACAACTCACATGCCGAAGCTACTAACCCTAAAAATGGATGGCGCTGAAGCGTCGTGTTTCTACTCTAATGTCAGCATTAAGTGTGGCGGTTTGCCCTTACAGGGCGTCACTATGAAGCTCTGACGAGTAATATGGTCGCGGCGGTGTGCGCAGAAGTGTCTGGCCGTGAACCTGCCTGGACCAGCCGGAGCGGATCTTAGTAATAGTAGCAAATACTCCAGCGAGTCCCTTGAAGAGTGATGTGGAGAAGGGTTTCGTGTGTACAGCCGTTGCACACAAGACAGTCGATCCTAAGCCCTAGGAGAAATCCTATGTCGATGAAGATGTGCATACATACATCATGTTCCAAGATAAAATGCTTCGAGTTGAGAGACTGATGTAGGTAAGGGAAGTCGGATAATTGGATTCGTAACTTCGGAATAATGATTGGCTATGAGCGGAACGTGTCGGGCTTGGTAGGAAAGCGGGTCTGATTCGACGTGCCGGGCCTGGGTGAGTTGAACAGTTCCGGTTACGGTACTGGATTCCAAGCTCGGTCCCGTTTCTTGGCCTCCCGCGGATCTTTCTTGCTGCGAGGTTTCCTGACGGATAGTCCTCTCGTGATTGTCCTCTTCGGTCGCCATTCGACGCTTAGCTAACAACTGGCACGGATTACGGGAGTCCGACTGTCAAATTAAAACAAAACATTGCGATGGCCGTAACGCCATCTGTTGACGCAATATGATTTCTGCCAAATGCTCTAAAAATCAACATAAAAAAATTCAAGCAAGCACGGGTAAACGTCGAGAGTAACTATGACTTTTAAGTCACAGTTAGCAAGCAGTCTCTTCTTACCGGATCCCACCACCAACCGCCCTCCGAATAAAACTCCTGAGATAGGCAAAAAAACGGATGCGACAGGACTTTCGATAAAGCTAGGGGAAGAAGTGTACATGAACAGCGGAAGCACAAAAATTCATATGATAGCAAAGTTCTATCATATTTGGAAACCAAGAAGGCGCCATGGAGTAATGACGAATCTAGCCTCTTCGCGAGGCAAGAAGCAAGATTGCTCCAAGGAGATGCCAAATTCTTGAATGTGGCTCCCATTCCGTATTTTCCTAAACGCACGCAAGCAGCCATTAAGGCTCAAAGATGCTACCAGCGTCACAAAGACTTAGTACAACGTTACTTGGCAAAGCTACGGGAGGGGACACATACGGAACCAGACGTAAGCTCTGTTGCAACAATTGATCCAATAATTGCCTTTTAAAGGACTACTTCTAAGAAGATTAACAAATCAAACCCACTTACTGGCCCCGAATTTCGGGCTGGTAGGCTGGGGATGATTTATAGGAACATGTCAATGTGGTCACACGACGAGGAAGCGGCTGAATTGGAACCTTATCTCTTGGAGGTACTTCTTCCAAAAACATGCAAGTATGACCGGCGACCGACTCGAGAAGTTCAGAACGGACTGACAAAGAGGCAAGCTTGTAGGGCAGAATACGCTATAACACAGAATGCATGGAGGAAAAATCCATGCAAATGTCTGTGTGATATCTTAAAGAGCGCTTCCACTAGTACATCCCGAAAGGAAGAGATGGTCCTCTATTGGCAGGCCATCATGTCAAAATTCAAGCAACATGTCTCCGTGGGTCAGTCGGTTCAGAAAGTGAAAACAAAACATTGCGATGGCCCTAACGGATGTTGACGCAATATGATTTCTGCCAAATGCTCTAAAAATCAACATAAAAAAATTCAAGCAAGCACGGGTAAACGTCGAGAGAAATTATGACTTTTAAGTCATAGTTAGCAAGCAGTCTTTTCTTACCGGATCCCACCACCAAACGCCCTCCGAATAAAACTCTCCTGAGATAGGCAAAAAAAACGGATGCGACAGGAATTTCGATAAAGCTACGGGAAGAAGTGTGCATGAACAGCGGAAGCACAAAAATTCATATGATAGCAAAGTTCTATCACATTTGGAAACCAAGAAGGCGCTATGGAGTAATGACGAATCTAGCCTCTTCGCGAGGCAAGAAGCAAGATTGCTCCAAGGAGATGCCAAATTCTTGAATGTGGCTCCCATTCCGTATTTTCCTAAACGCACGCAAGCAGCCATTAAGGCTCAAAGATGCTACCAGCGTCACAAAGACTTAGTACAACGTTACTTGGCAAAGCTACGGGAAGGGACACATACGGAACCAGACGTAAGCTCTGTTGCAACAATTGATCCAATAATTGCCTTTTAAAGGACTACTTCTAAGAAGATTAACAAATCAAACCCACTTACTGGCCCCGAATTTCGGGCTGGTAGGCTGGGGATGATTTATACGAACATGTCAATGTGGTCACACGACGAGGAAGCGGCTAAATTGAATCCTTATTTCTTGGAGGTACTTCCTCCGAAAACATGCAAGTATGACCGGCGACCGACTCGAGAAGTTCAGAACGGACTGACAAAGAGGCAAGCTTGTAGGGCAAAATACGCTATAACACAGAATGCATGGAGGAAAAATCCATGCAAATGTCTGTGTGATATCTTAAAGAGCGCTTCCACTAGTACATCCCGAAAGGAAGAGATGGTCCCCTATTGGCAGGCCATCATGTCAAAATTCAAGCAACATGTCTCCGTGGGTCAGTCGGTTCAGAAAGTGAAAACAAAACATTGCGATGGCCCTAACGGATGTTGACGCAATATGATTTCTGCCAAATGCTCTAAAAATCAACATAAAAAAATTCAAGCAAGCACGGGTAAACGTCGAGAGTAACTATGACTTTTAAGTCATAGTTAGCAAGCAGTCTCTTCTTACCGGATCCCACCACCAACCGCCCTCCGAATAAAACTCTCCTGAGGATGGATAGGCAAAGATAGGCAAAAAAAACGGATGGGACAGGACTTTCGATAAAGCTAGGGGAAGAAGTGTACATGAACAGCGGAAGCACAAAAATTCATATGATAGCAAAGTTCTATCATATTTGGAAACCAAGAAGGCGCCATGGAGTAATGACGAATCTAGCCTCTTCGCGAGGCAAGAAGCAAGATTGCTCCAAGGAGATGCCAAATTCTTGAATGTGGATCCCATTCCGTATTTTCCTAAACGCACGCAAGCAGCCATTAAGGCTCAAAGATGCTACCAGCGTCACAAAGACTTAGTACAACGTTACTTGGCAAAGCTACGGGAGGGGACACATACGGAACCAGACGTAAGCTCTGTTGCAACAATTGATCCAATAATTGCCTTTTAAAGGACTACTTCTAAGAAGATTAACAAATCAAACCCACTTACTGGCCCCGAATTTCGGGCTGGTAGGCTGGGGATGATTTATAGGAACATGTCAATGTGGTCACACGACGAGGAAGCGGCTGAATTGGAACCTTATCTCTTGGAGGTACTTCTTCCGAAAACATGCAAGTATGACCGGCGACCGACTCGAGAAGTTCAGAACGGACTGACAAAGAGGCAAGCTTGTAGGGCAGAATACGCTATAACACAGAATGCATGGAGGAAAAATCCATGCAAATGTCTGTGTGATATCTTAAAGAGCGCTTCCACTAGTACATCCCGAAAGGAAGAGATGGTCCTCTATTGGCAGGCCATCATGTCAAAATTCAAGCAACATGTCTCCGTGGGTCAGTCGGTTCAGAAAGTGAAAACAAAACATTGCGATGGCCCTAACGGATGTTAACGCAATATGATTTCTGCCAAATGCTCTAAAAATCAACATAAAAAAATTCAAGCAAGCACGGGTAAACGTCGAGAGTAACTATGACTTTTAAGTCATAGTTAGCAAGCAGTCTCTTCTTACCGGATCCCACCACCAACCGCCCTCCGAATAAAACTCTCCTGAGGATGGATAGGCAAAGATAGGCAAAAAAAACGGATGGGACAGGACTTTCGATAAAGCTAGGGGAAGAAGTGTACATGAACAGCGGAAGCACAAAAATTCATATGATAGCAAAGTTCTATCATATTTGGAAACCAAGAAGGCGCCATGGAGTAATGACGAATCTAGCCTCTTCGCGAGGCAAGAAGCAAGATTGCTCCAAGGAGATGCCAAATTCTTGAATGTGGATCCCATTCCGTATTTTCCTAAACGCACGCAAGCAGCCATTAAGGCTCAAAGATGCTACCAGCGTCACAAAGACTTAGTACAACGTTACTTGGCAAAGCTACGGGAGGGGACACATACGGAACCAGACGTAAGCTATGTTGCAACAATTGATCCAATAATTGCCTTTTAAAGGACTACTTCTAAGAAGATTAACAAATCAAACCCACTTATTGGCCCCGAATTTCGGGCTGGTAGGCTGGGGATGATTTATACGAACATGTCAATGTGGTCACACGACGAGGAAGCGGCTGAATTGGAACCTTATCTCTTGGAGGTACTTCTTCCGAAAACATGCAAGTATGACCGGCGACCGACTCGAGAAGTTCAGAACGGACTGACAAAGAGGCAAGCTTGTAGGGCAGAATACGCTATAACACAGAATGCATGGAGGAAAAATCCATGCAAATGTCTATGATATCTTAAAGAGCGCTTCCACTAGTACATCCTGAAAGGAAGAGATGGTCTCCTATTGGCAGGCCATCATGACAAAATCAAGTAACATGTCTCCGTGGGTCAGTCGTTCCAGAAAATGAAAACAAAGCGCTACTGATACCAATCGAGACGGCCAAAATTTATCGGGCTTTGCCGGACACTAATACTGCGCCAGGCCCTGATGGCCTAACAAATGGACAGCTGAGAAAGATCCCCATTAGAATTCTTGGAAGAATATTTAACCTATTGCTTGATATACATTGACGATCTGACACAGCAAGAACGAAGACACTCGAAACAACCGACTATCGCTCAAGTTACTGATTGCTGAACGGAGCCGAGCCTCATAGTAATCAACGAGGCAAGCAACCCGCCAACATATAGCTCTCCACGAGGAACATCGCACATCGATGTTACGTCACACCTCCAGCGACCACAATGCCATTTTGTTCTCCCTCGAGAAAAATGGAAACAACAGCTACACGCTGTGAAAACTCCAATTCTCCGTCGTCAACGCCGACTGAAAAAGCTTTGACGAAGAACTCTTGCGAAAAGCGCGAGTGAAACACATCACACAAAAATGCACGGACCACGAAAGGATGGAGGCAACGATGGACGAGATCACAGAAAACGTGATATCGGCCTGTGACGCCTCTATCCGGAGGAAACACTATAGACCAGCTTTTATTCCCTGGTGGAGCAAGGAACTCACCAGGCAGAAGAAAAAGATATGCAGCGCATGAAAGCATTTCCAAAGAGAACGAGACCCAGCGAAAATGTTGCGGAAAGAAGCGGAATATCACTGCATGAAGCGATGCTACGACCTCCTCATCCACCACACGAGTAAGGAAAGCAGGAAGAGAACAGTTACGATCGAGGGAAATGAAAAGCGGTAGGGATTGGTTTATAAAATGTGCATCGGGAAAATCATCACCGAGAAAGTGCTTTGCCTGCGACACAGCGCGACGAGCTGCACCCGACGTGGAACAAAATCGCGCTTGTACCCAACGACGACGAAGTGGACTCCTGCGAGTGTCAGCGAAACATTCGTGAATTCATGGAACAGGAACCCCTGATTGAGGACTGCGAGGCCTTCAAGGATATCGAGGTCGCACAACCAATCAAGAGCCTGGACAACGGAAAAGCATCGGCCCTGAATGGCATCGAGGTGGAAGTCCTGAAAAGGGATTGCATATACCTCTTCCGAGAAGTTATAGTCATAATGAACGGCTATCTTCGGTGGAGCGTCTCTCCGAAACCATAGAAAATGGAATCGATCAGAGCGCTCCTTAAAAACCTGGAAAAGAACGAATCCGAAGCGAAATCGTTTCAGCCGATATACCTGCTCTCAGTACTTGGGAAAAGACTCGAGAAGCTGATGTCAAGTCGTCTACGAGAAACATTCACGAGGGAATAAATCACAACTAATCGGCAATAAGGATTCCGGAAGGGGAAGTCCATGGAGGACACGATACTGAAATTCCGCTTGATCAACCACGAGGGAGAGTAGAAGTACGTACTCGTGATACTCTACATCACAGGAGCATTCGATAATCTATGGTGGCCCAGCGTGATGAATACGCTGAAGCTGCGAAAATGCCCGCGCAACGCTTTCCGTCTCATCTTCGATTACTTCGCGAATCGTTACGTGAAATTAATCGAACGATACGGAGAGGTCGGCAAGTCGGTCTTGAGAGGATGACCGTAAGAATCGATTCTCGGACCGAACCTCTGGAACGTCGTCTTCTAAGTCGTCTTAAGTGAACTGGAGAAAGAAGACTGCGAGGCAATCGCATACGCCGACGACTTGCTCGTCGTCATATACGGCAACAGACATCTGCAACTGCAAAAGGGAGGCCAACGATTAACCCTTTCAGTGCGAACAGCGCCTTTAGGCGCACAACTATAGACGCTTCCCGTGAGCGAATAGCGCCTTTAGGCGCTCAACTATAGATGTTTCTCCTGAGCGAACAGCGCCTATAGGAGCCGTGCATTTATTTTGCATTTTTTGCTATTAAAAAATCAAGACATTCAAATAATGCTAGTATCTGAGACTCATTTTATCGATAACACTTATTTTAAAATATATGGGTATAAAATGTATTGCACGCATCATCCCAGTGGAAGGGCACATGGGGGTACAGCGATTATCATCAAAGATAACATTAAACATTATGAGCTTGCGCCATACAAATAAAACCACATTCAGGCAACTAGTGTTATGATATATGACTGGCACAGCCCACTTAGCATATTAGCAGTTTACTGCCCTCCTAGACACAGTATACAAAAAGAAGAATTCGACTACTTCTTTAAAAGCTTAGATTCTAGATTCTTAGCAGGAGGCGATCTTAATGCTAAACATAATAGTTGGGGCAGTAAAATTGTAACCCCAAGGGGGAGAACTCTCTTAAAAAGTATAGAAATCAATAGATCGAAACATGTTAGTACAGGTGAGCCTACATATTGGCCAACTGATGTCAATAAACTCTCAGACTTACGAGACTTCTTTATTACCAAAAATTTATCTCTTCGAAACATCCAGGTCAACTCCTCACTTGACCTTTCTTCTGATCATTCTCCGATCATAGCGACAATAAATTCAAACATCATTGAAAATAACATTCCAATCTCCATATACATAGACACACAATTTGGGATAATTTCCGTGAACCCTTCAACTCCTATACCGTTGCATCACCACCATTAGTGACGAATGACGATGTTGACCATGCAATAAACTACTTAACGCGCAATATAGTAGATGCTGTTCGAGACTCTACAATTAGGTTGGAATGCTTGGATGACTACGTCTACTCCGTATATATCATGAAAAAAATTGCAGAAAAACGAAAGCTGCGTAGAATCTGGCACAATAGCAGATTACCTGAAAACAAGCATAAACTAAATAAAGCTACCAGAGTTTTAAGAAGATCTCTATAACACTTTAAAAATGAAGGATTCCAAAAATTTTTAATGAACTTATCCCGCATAGCGGACTCAAACTATTCACTTTGGAAAGCTACCAGGCGCTCGTCCAACTCAAGATATACCAACGCTTCACCAACCACTAGTTGCATGGGTAAGAAGACTAATAGACAAAGCAAACCTCTTTGCCTCTCATCTGGCTGATGTATTTAAACCATCTGCCTCCACTTCGCTCATCGATGAAGAAGAAATTAGGAATTTCCTAAACACGCCTTTGCAATTGTCGCCACAAATCAAACCCTTTATGTCAATGGAGGTCAAATTAACAATTGCAGCTAACGCAAATACAAAGAAGGCTCCAGGTAAAGACCTAATTAACGGGAAGATAATAAAGGAATTGCCAAAGAAAGGGATAGCATTAATAGCTTACATATTTAACGTAATTCTACGTCTAGGATATTATCCAACATCCTGGAAAATAGCTATCATAACTCTCATTCATAAACCAGGAAAACCAGGTCATGAAGTTACGTCATATCGGCAGTCTTTTATCCACTATATCCAAGCTATTTGAAAAAATGCTAATAAGTCGCTTCTTCGATGCACTATATGCACCAGTTTTCCCTGAGCATCAGTTCGGGTTTCAAAAACGTCATTCCATAACTGAGCTCATTGACCGTATAACTCGTCAATTATCACAAGATCTCGAACGGAAAAAATACTCTTCAGCAGTATTTCTGGACATTAAATAAGCTTTTGATAAAGTGTGGCACATTGGATTGCTGTATAAACTTAAAAACAAACTCTGCCATACTCTTTTTACACAATCGTAAAATCCTACCTCACTGACAGACTATTCATAGTAAAGTATTTAAATCAATTCACTACAGCATTCCCTTTTTTATCTGGTGTCCTACAAGGGAATGTACTCGGTCCTTTAATAGATGCAATTTACACAGCAGATCTACCCACCTCAGACGAGGTAACTACGGCAACATTTGCAGATGACACTGTTCTGTTAGCTTCGGACAGCGATCCTCAAAATGCGACTGAAATACTGCAATGTCAGTCACACAAACTTGAAAGATGGAGCCAAAAGTGGCGAATCAACATCAATAAAAATAAATTGGTACATGTAACTTTCACGCTGAGAAAGGGCACTTGCCCTCCTGTGACAATTAATGGGACAGTAATTTCAACCAGAGATTCAGTCAAATACTTGGGTATCGTACTTGATAAAAGACTGACGTGGAAACATTATATTCAATCCAAAACAAATTATCTGAAGGAAAGAGTAAGAAAGCTATATTGGCTCATTGGCAGATCATCCAAGTTAAGTCTGGAGAGCAAGCTCATAATATACAAAGCCATTCTAAAACCCATTTGGATCTATGGAATTCAACTATGGGGAAACGCTAGTAACTCAAACATAGAAATTCTACAAAGATCTCAATCAAAAACCCTGCGGAACATTTGCATTGCCCCTTGGTATGTAACAAACGAAAGGATACATATAGATTTAAGAATTCCTACAGTCAAGAAAGAAATTGTTAACTTCAGTGAACGCTACAATATTCGTCTAGCTAAACATCCGAATCCTCTAGCAAATAAATTGCTAGAAACCTCAGAACTAGTACGTAGGCTAAAAAGATTCTACTCTTCTGATCTAGAAAGAAGATTTAGTTAATTTTTGTTTAATTAGGTTAATTTATTATTGTAATGTCGTCTTGAACTTACATGTCAATATATCACGTCAGCAAAAATACTTATAATTCTCTGCGAGAATTGATTGTATATTCCTCTATTAATAAAAAAAAAAAAAAATTCAATATATATTTTTCCATTTTTCAACATCGTAGCATGCATTGGGTCATCCACTTAAACTATCAGTGTACCATCTCTCCTCCACATTCCATACTACCGTCTCCATTAAGTTCTCTAAATATCTTTCTCAAAATTATGATATGGAATCATTTTCTTATAGTGTCCTTATGATTTTGTTTCACTATCATCTCTATTATCTGGTCTTCATCATATTTTATTTCTTTTTCGCCCAAATTGAAATTTTTCAATTTAAGTTGAGCTCTCGATTTTATAACCTTAATCTGCAGTTTATTCTACTCTTTTACATGCATATCCACTAACTCTGTTGCACCTTGCTCAAAATCAGGTGCAATAATTGCTTTATAAGCTATGCATCTAGTATATCCTGATAATGGTTATGTGAGCAGTTCTGCTCTGTTGGACTACTCTGTTCAGAAAACTTTCTTTCCTAATTTTTTTAACCTGTATTCGCAGTGGGCTTTAAAACTAAGTATATCATCAATCATTATAACAAGATACTTCATTACTTCCGCTCTATCTAACTCTAATTCATCCATACATTCACATACTATTCTTCGTTTCTTCTCTTTCCTTACACTACTTATAATTACGCATTACGTTTTCCCTGCATTGATTTTTAATTTAGGCCTATTCATCCATTCTTCCACAATGCTTAAAGCATCATTCACCATTCTTTCAAATTCCGTACTGCTATTTCAAGTTACATATATTAACGTTTCATCAGCGAATATTTTTATGCACAATCTTCTCTTTGCAAAATATAACATCAACACATAATTTTCTTTATGCAAATTATTGACTATAACATTTATGTTCATATAATAAACAGTTGGAGTCATAGTACAGACCATTGGAATAATTTGATTTAAATATACAAAAATCACAATGTTTTTGATTATAATTTCAAAAAAATGCCTTCAAGATATACCACTCAGCAATTCTTATTACTCATTGCTCAATAAAACAGAGCCACAAGCTACCAAAAACAATTTAGAAAAACCTGTAAATAATGTTCGCTGTCCTTGATTGTTTAACACAATGCGTACGAGTCACGAGATATCTTGTTTTTATGTTTTTTCGACAGAATCAATGACTTAAGCAACGAGAGAAAATAATTTGTTACGTTACCAGGATAATAAGACCTTGCGCGTTTAACATTTACTTAGCGAAATAACTAAATATTGACATTCTGAAAATGCAAAAATAATCGGTCAATATAGCCATTACATAGGTAGATCTGTGTCGATCGTAATATGTACCGTACCTTATAAAATGTTTTATTATTGTACAATTTGAAATTTTAAAGTTCTTGTTTTAATTCGTAAAGAAACAGCCTTCTAAAAATCATTTATATTTTCAATTAGTTACTGATAATTTTTAACAAAAATTATTTTATGAAATAGGCTCTAATTCTATAAAAGAAGCAAAATGACACATAGATGTGATATGAAAATGAAAGTCAAAGTGAATTGTTGTTTGATCATTTATCGGGTGCACCCAACAACACTTGCGACGAAAATGAATTCAGTGATAGCAGCAACATTCTTGAATTGAGTGATGCAATTAGACATAGAAGAAGAATGTGTAAAAAATATCTTTTAAGCGAAAATGAAGATTCAAAGATGGAGGCTAATGAGTCTATAATTGAAGAATGGACCGATGAGGATACTTCTCCAAATCTGGAACCTTTTAAAGGAATTTGTGATACGTCGACATCATTACAAAGAAACTGTAGTGTGAAGGAAGCTGTTGATTATATATTTTGCAATGAATTTTTCCAAATTATTTCTGAAGAAACAAATCGTTATCATTTACAAAATGTACATAAATATACGGGTAATTCTAAACAAGGCAATTGGAGGAATGTTTCATGTTCACAAATAAAAAAATTTGTTCGGAGTATTTATTTTGATGGGACATATACTAAAGGAAAACAAAAAGAATATTGGTCCGTAGATCCTTATTTGGCTACACCTATCTTTTCAAAATTAATGAGTAGAAACAAGTTTGAATAGGTTATAAAATATTTACATTGTAACATGAAATGAATGAAAATAGTGATAGAATCTATAAAATAGAACCTGTTTACAATTATCTGATAAAAAAAATTTTAACCGTTCATACTCCTCATCAAAACCAACCGCTAAATGAAGCCATAATTCCTTGGCGTAAAAAATTAAAATTTAAGACGTACAATCCACAAAAGCTCACTAAATATGGAATACTTGTACGAGTATTATCAGAGAATCAAACTGGATATATACGCATTATAGAAATTTGTTGTGGACAAGGAGGCAAACCGCAGGATTCTTCTAATGATTCTTACACCGTTATTAATAATAATGATAAACACCATATTTCGGATATTAGCACCATCTTTATATGAATAACTATTATAATACTTTGAATAATGCTAAATACTTATTACAAAATAAAATACGAATTTATGGCACAATAAGCACCAATAGATTGCCAAGATGTTTTAAAATAAAATCGTTAAATCTAGAAAAAGGGGAGAGTATTTTCAAACATAAACGTCATATTTTGTTGCAAATTTGGAAAGATACAAGAAGAATAAGTTTAGTATACTGTGGCGCCCCGCGAAATTTACGGCAAAAGAGATGAAACTCGTACCTCCACTATTGGTTTACATGTACACGCTTGAATGGTATATGTTTTATATCCGTGAAGTAACAATTGTTCGCTAAGTTGTGTATGTAAATAGCTGATGCTTAAATTTTTTGAACATTTCCAAACCTAGAGAAATGCATTTCAGGATGCACAAACGGAAAAGCTACGGTAACTCAGTCGATAATGAGCTTTGGCCAAATGATTCTATGGCAAAAATAAAAAAATACGGGTCAAATCTTTTATGTCAATGGATCTGAATTTCTAAAATATTTAAATTTTTGAAAAATATATAGTTTCTGTTAGATTTTATAGATTAAAAAGATAGAGATTCTATAAACAATGTGCAACATATTGGCAAGCATATACATTCGTAATTCAGGAAGTTTAAGTTCGAGACGTAAATGATTCCAGTGGTTTTTTCATTGTATTGATGTAAACGAAAATAATGAATTTGCTCTTTTTTCCTTATTTGATAAATTACTAAGTTGTTACTATCCAATATCTTATATTTATTTCCTCCAGTGATGAACGTGACGTGAATTTCGCGGTGATCTATGGTAGATAGAACAGAGTAGCAGTATAATTTTGTTCGATGGTAAATGCATATAAAGTATATACATTTGTTGATTATTTTTTTTATAATTAATAATTAATGAACATATATATATATAATACGTTACTTTTTATGAAGGCCAAAACAGGAGTTCGTTTCAACTTTATCTACGAGATTTTTCTCCAAGTACTATTTTGTTATGGTTTCCTTTGTAGGAAATGTCACTTCATAATATTACTATTATTATTAGGTTGGTGCGTATGAAATGTCGGATTTTCTTTAATATATTCACTTAAGAATCCGACATTTCATTCGCACCAACCTAATACTAATGTTAGTATAATAATAATATATGATATAGTAATAATAATAAGAAAAAACAAGAATATACTTCTTTACATCATGACACATACGATGATGGTAATTTATGATAACAAAAGAAGGAAAAATGTATCATTTTATGTGGTGATTTGATGCGCGAATTCTCAACAAATTGTGTTCTTAATTATTTCGACAAATGAACGCCATCGACAGATGTCTAATACAATGACGTAAAAAAAAGTATGAAAAATTTCTTTATATTTCTTTTGCTTTCGTCTGTTATTGTTTCTTCTTGTCTTACTATTTTATGATCGAAATGCATTTGTTTTTATACTGTTTCTCTACGATCAATCGAAGCGTCACAATCAGTAGACATTAATTTTGTCTCATTAGTGAGTTTAAAAAAATGTCAGGCAAGAAAAAGTTTCTAACAAGAAAGAATAAAGGCAATGCATTGATTTTAACCTGTTATTAAATGCTGCTATAATGGCTTCCGCGTATATTATCTTATTGAATCATTATAATGGCTTTCGTGGATATTATGCTTTTGAACGAGATGTGTAGATTTTATCATTGACAACCTACTACGTAGAAAAAACTTTGCACATCAAGTAGCAACAGTGATATGTTTATTTAACTATGTTCGATATATAGTAGATACAATTAGACTATGACTTCCAGCAGCTATGGCTATGGTCTCTAGAAGAGTCAAAGAAAGAATAATTCTTTTTGTGTTCCCGACATCTTTTCCGTTTCCTTTCTTTTCAGAGTCTTTGTTGTCTTTTTACTTTAGGTTACTTTTTACTTTTGGTTTCCCGCGTGTGCATTTGGTGGCTCTGTGATGTATTTATTATGTGTCTTTGCCGGAAGAGACGTAATAGTCGCGCCGAGATCGCCACAGCCACTCCCTGAGTGAGTTTCTGCGGGAAGTTTGAAATTGACTTAACGTCTGTAAGTTCGTTTAGATTTATCTGTAATGAAACCCCAGTGATGTGGTTGGATTTGTTGATCTGGTTGGTCATCGTCGGTTTTATTTATGTATGCAGGCTTCAATCTGTTTGTTGAAATGTTTTTCTCTTCTCCGTTGATGTTAATTTTGAAAACCCGGTCACTTATTCGGTCTATAACCTTATATAGACCAATATACGATTACTCTAGTGGATCTTTCACGTGATCACAGTACAGGAATATATGAGAATAGGTGTCAAGGTCTTTTAGAATGAAGAACCTGGCTTTGTTGTGATGAGCAGTCGATGTACGTCTAAGTCCACGCATGAATTCTGTGTTTCTCCAAAAAGATTTGTGGCTTAGATTGTTGTTCAGCAGTGACGCAGATTTCGCCTGGTACGCGTAAACAGATACCATATAGTATGTCAATTGGGGTACCCTGGTGTCAGGTTTAAAGCTGATTCTTAAGCCTAATAATACTGTAGGTAAGATCTCAGTCCATGTATTAGGGGAACACATCAGCGCTGTTTTGAGAATCTTGTGCATCCTCTTTACAATTCCATTGGATTGAGGATGGTAGGGTATAGTCCGAGTTTTTGTTGCTCCCACAAGCTGAGCGAGAGTTTCGAAAAGTGCTCACACAAATTGAGTTCCTTAGTCAGTTGTGATTTTTATCGGTGTACCGTAATGACAGATCCAATGTTCGTATAGTGCAGTAATGATGGTATCTGTTGTCATGTCCTTCAGAGGTATAGCTACGGGTGAAACGATCAATGATGGTTAACTCTTTCGCAACAAGTGCCGTCAACATACGGCAGTCACTTGATGCACCACAGCAGTCGATGCCGTCTAAATACGACAGTCATTTTTTGTCCCACGTAGGCTGACGCCGCACAGCAGTCATTTATTAGTTAATAGCGGCTGACGCCGTCTAAATACGGCAGTCTGTTTATTGGTTTACAGAGGCTATCGCCAACAATATACAGCACAGATTTTATTGTCAGAGAATTAAAGAATTTTTCTCATTAAGAGTATTCTTAATGAGAATAAAAGTAACAGAAAATTATTTTGCTAAAAATTCGAAAAATTCTGAAGATACAAAAAGAATGGATTTATTTTCTGTAAATTTATGGTATATCAGATTCAACTAACTTATAATAAACTACAAAAAATAGAGTGGGCCTAATCACTAATTACATCGGTAAAACCTCCAATTTCACTTTTTTGTTCTTAATGTTAATAAATATTTTACCCTTTTTAAAACGGAATATAACAGTAGGAAACAACGGAAACAGGTGAACGGGACTGATTCGGATAGTTATGATGAAAACGAATCTTATATAAATACACCATTTCGTAAAATAAGGTGATTAAATTTACTTAGTACATCGAAATCTGATGAAATTGAAGATGTTAACACATTGTTGACCAGTCTCGAGTTAACTCGTGTTTTTATGGCCGAACGTTGTTGACCGACAACGAGTAAACTCGTGATGCATTTTTTTTTCACATCGCCATTGTTTCCTCTGTTGCCAACCATACAGTGAAATTGTTGGTCAGTAATACACGAGCTATTTCTCTCACTTGTAAGTCCCACCAAATCTTTTGTAGTAAAAAAATTTAATAATTAAAAATATTTAAAAAAAACGATGACGGAACGTAATGAAGATTCTTTCAATGAATTAATCGCGGATGATTTATCTGATTGTCCGAGTAATTGTGAATCAAATTGTGGTAAACTTGAAAATGATACTGTATCGGAAGATAGTGACTCCAATATTAGACCACCAAAATATCAAAGAAGAAATATAATAGAATCTGATGATTGATGACGAAGAATTGGAGGAAGAGTGGAACGAACATGACATTACATCAAAACTACAGAATTATTTAAATATTCCTGGTGCAACTATTGAACTTGGTGACGCGCCGACTATCAATGAGTAATGGCTTTATTTTTTGATAGTGGTTTTTTTGATTTAGTTGTTACGCAAACCAATTTGTACCATTCTCAAATGAAAGGATTACATCAAACCTCTGCAAAAACGGTACCATGGACGGAGGTTATCATTAATGAAATAAAAAAGTTTCTTGGATTACTAATATTGATGGGCCAAACCAGAAAATCTCATTGAAGAGATCATTGGTCAACGGATCCTTTAGTTGAAGCATCAATATTTCGAGCAACTATGTCCAGAATGCGATTTGAACAAATTCTTACATTTTTTCATCTAAATGATAATACACAACATACATCTACCAAAGACAGGCTTTGCAAAGTTAGACCGCTTTTGAATTATATTATTCCAAAA
Organism: Vespa velutina; assembly: GCF_912470025.1. Lineage (NCBI taxonomy): Eukaryota > Metazoa > Arthropoda > Insecta > Hymenoptera > Vespidae > Vespa > Vespa velutina. The sequence continues at coordinate 474,396 of NW_025920071.1, forward strand.
TTTCAGTCCCTATATACACCCAAGCAGGAGTTGGCTCTAAACGAAGCAATGATACCATACAGAAGACGCATCAGCTTTAGGACGTACAATCCAGCGAAGATAACGAAATATGGAATTTTGATCAGAATGCTTTGTGAAAGTGAGAGTGGGTATATATGCAACTTCGAGGTCTATTCGGGACAAGGCAAAAGGCTGCAAGAAACCATATTTTCTGTGTTGGAGCCGTATCTTGGTCAGTGGCATCATATGTACCTAGACAATTATTAGAACAGCGTATCTACAGCCAAGCTATTACTCAGAAAAAAATAGTAGTGTGTGGAACCATACGGGAAAACCGTGGCTTACCAAAAATCCTGATAAAAAGATCCAAAAGTCTATACAGAGGAGAAATGACTTTTTTACGAAAGGGACCTGTTATTCTTATTGCTTGGAAGGATAAAAGAATAGTACGCATGATATCAAGTATTCATAATGCTTCCATGAAATCAAGTAGAAATCGAAAAAAAAATTATATAGACAATCAAATATACAATCAAACCTACGTGCATATTGCAGTACAATAAACATATGACAGGAGTAGATCGTGCAGATAAATACTTAGCAAATATAGCAGTATTTTACGAAAAACTGTAAAGTGATACAAAAAATTAGCATTGTTTCTGATAAACTGCACTTTGTTCAATGCTTATAAACTGTACTGTAGATATCTGCCAGAAAATAAAACGAGATATAAAAAATTTCTACTGGAAGTAGCTAGAGAATGGATAAGTGAGGATTTCAAAGACTGTAGCATTGAACCTGACACTTCTCAAACTTTCAAAACAGCTCCTTATAATGACACACCCTTCAGGCTTTCTGGACAAGAGACCACGTTTTAGAAAAAATAATCACTTCAAGAAGAGAAAATCCGACTAGAGTGTGTAGGGTATGCTCTTCAAGGGGAAAACAAAGCGAAAATAGATACATTTGTAAAAGCTGTGGTGTACCATTACACGTAGGTGATTGTTATATTACTTATCACACGAAAAAGAACTATTAAAAGCTAAATACTAAATAAAATTCATTAATGTTTATTTTTATTGTATTACTTCCACATATAGTTACGAAATAACAGCCGGTAACATGAGATAAATTTTCATTAAAAATGCCAGTCAACAATGTGTTAATTAACAAAGCATCAATCTGAATGATATCAGATGGACCTCTCAAAATTGTGGGCTCACCATTCATGATTTTACAAGACAACAATCGGGAATTCAAACAGACATATCTGATTCTTGGAAAATTTTTTCGATTTTTCAAATTATTCGTATATGAGGAATTGATAGATTTCATTGTTAAAAAAACAACTAATCATTGGAGACGAAGAGATAATAGTAATCCTGAACATGGGACAAAAACAAACGAACCGTACGGTTTTATCGCTGTTTGCTTACTAATGTCTAAAGAGAAGAAATTATCGATTGGTGAATATTGGAGCAAAAATAAATTATTGCGAAGCAACATCTTTGCAGAATAATGAGTAGAGATCGCTACAAAGTATTACTGAGAAAATGTTACTGCGCTTTCGCGGAAGACAACAAAGTACGGTACAGGTGCGCCGTCGCGAAAATGTTAAGCAGTATCAGTAGTGTATACCTTCAGTAGAAAGATGATGTCCAAGTGAATATGATTAATGCGGTTATCAAGTATGTCTATGTGGATTAGCTTGATCTTATTGTGACGGTGAATTTTTCCTCTTTGGCAAGCAAGATATTCTCTAGACCATTTGAGTGCATCCTTAAGGATCAAGCCAAATGTGAGGCAACATGATCTGAACTGCCTGAAGTATACAGCAAGGATAGTTGATCATGCCGAGAAATCTGCGAAGTTCAACTATAGTTTTAGGTTTCTGATATGTTTTAATGGCATCAACTCGTTCGCACGTTGAAATGTAACCATGTTCATTAATGATGTAATCCAGGAAGTTTATTTCCGTTTGGTTGAACAGGCAGTTTTTGAGATTGATAATAAGGTTGTTGTCTTTTAAGCGTTCAATGTGTTTGTTCCAGATATTTGTCTCCATTGTCCGAGAATACCAAAATGCCATCCACGTAGACGAAGACGAAGTCCAGGTCTCTGAAAAGTGGGTCCATAAATCGTTGGTACGACTGAGTGGGATTTTTCAGACAAAAAGGCATACCTAAGTGTACTCAACCCAAGGTGTTATGATGGCAGTTTTTCAATGTTGTCCACGTGCACAAATAGTTGTAGATATGCTTTTTCGCAGTCAATTTTGCTTTCTATTGTGTATCCACAGAAAGAATGAGCGGAGAGCTATATGACAGGATTAGTAGCATCAATAAGTTTACGATAGTCACCTCACGTTCTCCAGCTGTTGTCTTTCTTTCGTATCATATGAATAGAATTGGCGTACATTCCGCTGGAGGATCTAATGATTCCGGAGTTCAGAAGTTCTCTGATTTGAGTTTCTGCCGCCGCTGCCTTTTCACCCGCTAGTTTACGTGCTAGGGGCAGTGACAAGTGGACCATGCGTAATAATTTCGTGCGCAAATGGACGTATTTTTAAATTTAAGCATGGCTTGCTAATCGACCAAGTGATCTCAACGAATTGTTTTAAAAGTTCAGCATACTCAGTAGGCAAATCTGAACTTATAGATGAGATGCCGTAATGCTGTGCTTCCATTGCATTACCTTTTGACAAGAGATGAGACACTAGATCTATCAATTGTTGGTATTTTAAATCAATCAAAAAGTTTTAGTGAATTAAGCAATCAGTTCTGATGATTGCTATTTCCACGTGTGCGATGATCAAAGACCAGCAAAAATCTCTGCAGATATTTAAATCAAGGATGATAATTTTAGTGCCGTATATATGTGACGAATTTGCAGCATAAATTGTGAGTCTGTATTTCTATTTTTATGAAACTTTTTAGCGAATGTTATGGACACGACCGACCCAGAGTCAATCAAGAATTTCTGTTTGGAAGTGTAGTCGGAGCTCTTTTGGCCTGGAGTTGCTGTCTTTCACTGCTCTTACTGAAGACAGCGATGTTAGATTCCCTGATTTGTTGTTTGTCAGGTTGTCATTGAAGCGAATTTACAATGTAAAAGGCAGCGTTTTGCTTCGCTGCCAAAACTTTGGTGATAATAGGAGATTCTATTGCGAGAAGGTGTCGACGATCTTGAACTGATGCGATTATGATGCATCGGAGATTGTCGAGCCTGCATTTGTTGGTTTTGTTGTTGCAGTAGAATGAGTTGTGATATGAACTCATCGTTCTTCATCACAAAAGATTTATGAATTTCTATGAGCTTTGAGTCAATGTCTTAAAGAGTCGGTGATGTAAGATTGCGTGTAAAGGTTGCCATACATAACCTGGTTATTCTGTTGATCGTAAGGCATCAGTTCGTAAAAACGATCCGCAAACTCGGCTATAGCATCAAGTGGAAGTTTACTTGTAGTAATCAGATAGTTTGATATATGCTGGAATTCGTTCAAGCCAAAGTTGTTGCGATATGGTATCATCAGCGAAATCATCAGCCAATTCGTGCATTTGTCACAGGAACTGAGAAGGTGTTCTATTTGGAAGCGTTGACTCACGTAAAAGTTTCTTTGTTTTTGTCTGAAATCAAAGAGTCGTGAGATTACCGCATATCTGAAAGTTTTATCTTTACCTGTAGCGAGCTCCTATTATACCACGTCTGAAATCAGAGCCTCAAGGTCCGTCAGATATTTTACTTTATCATCAACGAATACAAAAGTAGTGAATTCAGCCTCAGTCATGATGAACCAGAGATCCGGTCGAATTTTGGTGAACATCGGCAATTTAAGTTTATTCATCGAATAATATTTGTCACGCAATATATTGTTATAGCCTGGTGATTGATTATAATTGTACAGGTTCTACATACCAGAAATATTTCCTGTTATTGTTCCTATTAATGTCGCTGTTGCGATGGGTGAAGCTGTCGCACTGTTCCGTGGCATCATTTGTCCGTTGTTATTTTGATTCCTTTGTTCAGGATGGGTTCCTTTGTCGTCTGTATCTTTTGAGTTTAACTTGCCGTTGTTGTTGATTCATGGAGATTGGATTCAGATTCGCGCTGAATTCTGTTGTATCACGTCTGAAATCAATTGGATCGTGTCTTGATCAAGGGCCTTAAGGACTGTTAGGTATTTTAGTATGTATGTATATTGTTGGCTCTTAACATAGTGTTCGATGTTTGTGATTTTTTTTCAAGTATTCTGAACATGAGGCTCGAATTTTATAATGTGGCAGGATGGCTGAGCCCGATACGTTTTTCCTTTTGTAGGTACTCTTAATGCATAAAGATCACGTCGGGGTCATCAATTCTAGTCAAATTATCGTTGACATCCCACTATGTAGAAAGAACTTCGCACATTCAATAACAATAGTGATAACAATAGTGATCAAGTAATAAAAATAAGTACATAAATTTAATTCAAATGACTCTGGAATGAAAACACGAATTAATCGATTTTCTACTCCATTAGCCTACTGCGAGCTATTCTTTTCCGAAGAATTGACATTATTAATTGTTGAAGAATCAAATCAGTTGAAAAGAAAAATCGGGCACAAAATAAAAATTCTGTGTTCATTTAGAAAATCTTATGAACAAGCAGCAACTCTGAGTGAGATTTACTGTTTTTTAGCAATTAGGTTATTAATGTCGCGAGTTAAAAAATTGCATTACTCCGAATGTTGGACAAAAGATAAATTCTTGCGTAATGACATTTTCGGACGTATAATAAATAGATATAGATAAATATTTCTCATGCGAATGCTTTATTTCAGTGAGATTAGTAATAGGCTAGTAAAAATAAGAGAAATCTATAATAATCCTTGGCTCTCATTTCAAAATAATTTGAATCCATTTTGTAACATATGCATCGATTAAAGTTTATTATAATACAAAGGCAGATTATCGTTCAAACAGTATATTCCATCCAAACGGTATAGATTTGGCATCAAATCTTTTATATTCTGCAACTGTAAGAATGGATACGTTTTAAATTTTATTATATATGCAGGGATTCGGAGATAACAAAAATAACTGAAAATTCTCCCGGAAAATGAGGTGAAATTGTATTTTCATTATTAGTATCATATATAGGAAAAAAGCACACCTGTTTATTAATAATTGGTATATTAGTCTGACTGTGTTCGCTTGTCTCCACAATAATACAACAAACGTACTTTAAAACAACATCGAAGAAATTAAAGGCCTATCATGAAAGAATAATTAAAGGCACGTGAAATATTTTTTTCAGTCTTTGCCTAATATGTTATCGCTCAAATGACAAGATAAACGCGAAGTATATATGCTGACCATTATTCACTTCGCAGATTTTATAAACACAAAAAGATTAAATTACCGAATAAAGCAAGTTATCCGAAAAACAATCTTGCATAGTGGACTATACCGCAGACATGGGTACGATAGATAATAGAATAGTTGAATACATCAAGAGAAGTACTAAATGGTTCAAAAAATATTTCTTCCTTTTACATGGTGTGTCTGTTTAGAATGCATTTTGGTCGTACAAGATGAAAAAATGACAATGCGTGCATTTCACCTTCAATTACTAAAAAATATAGTCAAATAACATAAGACGTTAAACAATAATTATCATAATAAATCTACTGCCTATCAGTCATTATGATTAACAAATAAATATTACCCGTCATTCTGTAAAATTATAAATAGCAAACAAACGTTGCGAAACTGTGTAAGGTGCTCAAAAACTGATATAAGGAGAAGATCACGGTACGAATGTAAAGATTGTGGTATGTGACTGCGTCGTTCCTTGTTTTATCATATATAATTATACTATTAATTAATAAAGTATACGTCTTCTTTTTAGTTTCTTGCGTATTTTTCAATCTTTTTACATAAAAATGTATAAATAAATTATAATTTATTCCTTTATAACTCTACTTCGATTTAATGTCATAATAAAAAGAGTCATACACAGTTTACGCGCGGTTCGCGTGGAAACATGCTGTACTGAGATACAATCCCGCAGAAAGTCCAGTCGTAACAAAAGTTTAAGAAATTACAGAAGGAAGAAGAGAGGAGGATTAATACCAGAAAAAAATATTGATATCATCAAACTTACAAACTGAAAATTTCCACAATCCATGTTTGGAATCTGTACAAGTAAGCGCAAATAATTCTAATTTTTCTTCACCTCCTTAGCAAATAGAACACGGATCAAATATATTGTGTTGTTCGGAAAGTAACAGTCGTTTTTTCCCAACAGAAGCATTATTTATATTTTTAAGCAGCTAACTCCATGCTAAATTATATTATTATTATATATTTTAACACCTAACATTTAAAGGAGTATTTGTAAACAATTCTGTTTGATTCTGTGCAATTGTTTTTTCTTGATGTCCTATCAAAAATGAAAAATCAAAAGCAGCATTTTTGGCATATTTTGCTTTTTTATTACCAAGAAGGTAAAAATGCAGTTCAAGCGAGGGAAAAGTTATGTGACATATTTGGAGAAGATGTCTTAACGGAACGCCAGTGCTCAAACTGATTTGAAAAATTTCGTTCCGGCAATTTTGATATTGAAGGTACATCACGTTCTGGAAGGCCAATTGAACCTGATAAAGACTAAAAATAAAGGTACTGCAAACTGCCCAATAATAACACACGACATCGCTACGAGACTAAATCTGTCAAATTCGACCATTTATAAACACGTGAAACGACTTGATTTTGTTATAAAGATCGAAAGTTCCATATATTCTTATAGAAAGAGATTGCTCCGTCGTATTATGATCTGCTTCTCAAGCGTCAAAAAAATGATCCATTTTTAAAGCTAAATCATAACTGGAGACGAGAAATCATGGAGCAGAAGAGATGAGCTTGCTCAAAGTACATCAAAGACCGATATTCATCAATAAAAGAGATGCTTTCTATTTGGACGAATTATAAAGGAATAGTTTTTTTTTTAACTTCTTAAAATCCATATTTACATAACACTAATTTGAACATTCTCACCATCGATATGTCAATCTACTGGTTGCTAACTTATAATAAAACTCCTTATCTACTAGATTTTAACATCTTAAAAGATTTAAACTCATTAAATTTTAAAATTGAATCATGCTTACAACTCAGCTCTGATCAATAAATTATATTAATTACATACTGGAACAGATCAATCGTTTATAAAAAGTCATGAATCCTGTGCAACGAAAAGACAAATTAAATGCTATTAAAAGAAAATGTATGATTAGAACTGAACTGTAACATTCTGCTAAGGGCTCCTCTTCAAATTGAAGAAACAGTTAACAACATAAAGATGTTATACAAAAGACCGCGTGAATAACAACCACACAAAATGATTCATCCAAAAGAAACCTGAAATATCCTGACAATATTTTCATTCAAACAAAGATGACAAAAGAAAACTAGGTGGTAGAAAAATAAGTCAAGAATAAACAAAAGACAATTAAACAAATTAATCAAAGAAATAAACCAAAACATACAAAATATCCAGAATAACAATATAACAATAACAAAAGATACTCTTTAAAGATCCCTGAAATCACTTTCACCAGTAACACAAGCCATAAGACAGAAAATTCTTTTTGGAAAAAAGTCAAAAGATGTAAAAGATCAATAATACCAATACCGGACATACGAAAACTCGACGGCTCATGGGAAAAAATACAGAAGACTAAATAGAAACATTTACTGATCACATAGAAACAACACTTCACAAGGCACAAATTTATCCCAATAGTCAATAATAATTATAGAAATACAACCTGCGAAGGCGCGAGAAAATATACCCTGAGGACTAGGTAAAAAATTAAACAATATGAAATATATTAGATCTATGATCTTATAAATAGAGACGTTGTCTCAATGAACACATTGCACATATGCTACTTTCCATATATAAACAATTTACCTAATATCTATTACTGAAAAATTGTAAAAAATATGGAACAAAAAAAAGTTTTATATGTTGCGTCGAATTATAAAGGGACTGCCTGACGAATCGCCAAAGAAGTGTAAACAAATGTAAGAAATATGTGTCATATTCTGCAAAGAAGCAAGCTCATTAAATACAAACAATTAAAGTAATAATCTCCCTTAATTGGAAAGCATAAAGCCGCCATTGAAGTTTATAAATGATCACGTTTACTGGATGAAAAAGTAGAGAAATGTAATTTTTTAAATTGACAAAATAAGAACTTAAGCTTAGCTAATAAAAACAGACATGCATAATATAAGAAAACAATGAAAAAACATAATTGTAAATCCTAAAACAGAATTATTAATGGTCATGCTCGCCAATAACTTATTGGAAAAATTATGATCAGTAACTTATGTAGATTCGAAATTTAAATATTATAAAATTTGTAAGGTAAATTAAAGCAAAGCAGAGTAATTCAGTATTACCAAGCATCGAATGTCCAGAAAATGAACGAGAGTAAGTTTGTATATCACGAGAGATAATAGACAAAAAACATTTGTAGTTTTCCAAATACTTTGGCCTAAACCCAACTACAATAGCGGATATTATAGCGACTTGAATTTGTTCACTTACTACTTAAAAAGTTCTATGGTGGTTTCAAAATACTCATTTGCGATGTAGATCGAAATTGACTTGAGAAGCAATGATTATCTGAAAAAAGATTACAAACAAAATTTATATTTGTTATACAAAGTAGGTATTTCTTCTTTAAATGGGGGTGACCTAAATAGACAGGTTACGAGCAGATATCGTATACTTTCATATATACACTTACAATAAATTAATCTAATACTAACTAGCAGCTTGAGCAAAAACTGATTTTACAACAAACAATTACTCGTTTTAATATCTTAAAGCCGATATATCGACTTTCCAAGTTCTTTAATAATTTAAGCATATGTAATGACATTCTATTTTGATTACAGAAATAATTTTCACGTAAAACTACAAACATTTTACAATAAAATAAAAAATACGTGAAAATATCTTCATTTTTGAAAGAAATATGTTAATTTTAACAGATAATAGATACAATTACAATCCTATAGTTTTCTAAATATTTTTGGACAGCATACGAAAAATTTATAAGATATTACAAGGATTAAACAATAACGTGATATCTCCGACTGGGGTGTATTAATCCGTATCTTTACAATTTTCGTCTTTTGATATATCAATATATACGTAAAAAGAATAGATTTATTATCAGTGTTATTTTGCAGTCCAGAGAAAAGTTAATTATCTCCACCAGTATTAAATTTACTATAATAAAAAGAATTGCAAAATTACATTGGCGATAAAATTTCAATATTCACTTATTAATATTATTCTACAAAAGAAGTGTATTAATGTCTTGATCATCTTAGCTGATGCACTAACTCTTTTACGCAATAAGTATTCATTAAATAAGAGGCGAACAATAAATTGAATTCGCTAATAACTATTGTTTGTTTTATATGTAAATACAGATAACCGTAATAACAGTATAACACAAATATTCCATTCCATAAAAATGACACGTTATATAAATTCCGTTACGCGAGATTAAGATCTAATAGAACAGACGAAGTTAATTTCCGAAATTTTTTTTATATTATTTATAAATCTTTTTATATGATATAAAAAGCCACTGACATGACTAATAGGTATAATTTCTGTCTTATCTATGTAATCCATATAAGTGAACATACAAGAGAAATTTTAATTTCATGCACATAACGCATAAATATTTTCAACAAAATAAAATGAAATAAGTGAAAAGATAAAAATCTAACAATTTCAATACCGTGTTATATCGCTATAAGGGGGTTACCTGTAATGTTTATGTGACTATAAAAAAGAAATTAAATAAAACTTTATAAGAACAAACATTGACTCTAAGATTGTTTTGCATCTATTAAATACACATGATGTACAAAATTAATTGAAATTATAAACCGTAAACAAATTTAAATAAACGTAAAAACACAGTCTGCTTCACGATTCTTCTTTTAATTTAATGAAACAAGAATAGACTCATCCATGGCTGCACGAACAACTGCACAATAAGAACTGATATAAAACGAAAGCAATATTACTAGTATCATTATTATAATAAAGAAAACTCCTTGAAAGTATACGTATACTAAGTAAATGAAAAGAGGTTACTTGAATTTTTATTAATAAAAACTAAATGAAATAAAATAAAAGAGCACGAAATAAAAAGGAATTGATAATTGCGGTTTATTTAATAATGATAATTATCCTAAAATAAAATAAAATAAAATTTTCGATGAATGATCATCAAGAAAATAATATTATTTATGTACCTCTATTTGTAGTGTATTTGTATTGTACCTTGATCATATTACTGTATAGTGAGAGAGAAGTCACCTTCCCTAATTGTCTATCATGCGAAAACAAAACAACTTTCCTAAGAAGTACCAAGCAAAATAGAACAATAGAAAGTTCGTCCTTAATGTATGTTCTTTTATTAGAATTTACTTGAAAATTTTAAAACCACACATTTAACTTAACTTCGGCTACATACGAAGAGCAGTGAAAAATAAACCTACGTTTCCACTGTACCTCGTATAGAGCTTCGTCGATTCGTAGAATATCATGTATTATAAAATGAAAGTGTTTTACGTATATATATATACGTAAGATATTTTTTGAAACCCTACCTGGAAGATACGAACTGACTAATTCGAATCAGTCAATCTTGATTAATACGAATTTCATTAACAAAAATACTATAACTAAAATGTAACAACTTGGAAACCATAATTCTTTTCTCATAATTTGCCCTACTCAAGACATTACCGGTTAAAAGATAAATCACGCTCTCCTTGACTACCAAACGGTTTACCTCACATCCATGCATACACACGACTTATTAGTTCCAGAATCTTCCATCGATTCGTTCAACTGTCGATCGGTACATCTCTCACACACACATGGCTAACTAGTCTGGAACCTTCCCATTCCATAATTATATATATATATATATATATATATATATATATATATATATATATACATATATAAACATACACACAAATGTTAAAATCAGGGTGTAGAGGGAATGATTGAAACAAGTGATCTCACAAAATAATTTGAAGAGTATATATATATATATATATATATATATATATATATATGTATATGTATATATATATATGGATATGTATAATAATGCTACTAACGGTCCGTTCAACAACACAAAATCTTACAGAATGTCCTCTTTTTGTCTTTCAAATCTTTTTTCAATCGTAACTAAGTAACTCAGTCATCTGAATGCCTGAATGTCTATATCACGCGCTTGGCAATAACAATCCTGATATATGTATACCCCTATATATACGATTTAGAGAAAAGTCATACATAATACATAATACAATCAATTATGAATAAATGACTTAAAAATGATTACACTAATCACTATTAAAAAACCTAACATAGAATACACATTACGAAAATAAGATCTGAAAATCCTAAAACAAGTACAACGCAATAAGCTCCTCCACGATGGACATATCTAGATTACAATTTTATTTACACGAATAAATCTCAAATGTACCACTTTTTCGACTTGCAAATGCTACACCATAGAAATCACATGTTTAGCTATCGATTAGTATATTGGAAGAATGTGTAATTTAAAAGAAATAAAGTTGATTACTTGTAATCAGGAAAACGACGAACTTCTTGGCAATTTATGTCAGCACGCGCAATCTTAAATGGTCTTGATAATAATACCAGTAGACGATGTCTGTGAGTTTATCGTTGACAATCCACTAGGTAGAGAAAACTTTGCACATCAAGTAACAATTGTGATGTTTATTTAGCTTTGTTCGGTGTGTAGAAGGTATAATTAGACTATGACTTTTATCAGTTATGACTGTGGTTTCTAGAAAAGTCGAAAAAAGAACAATGATTTTCTTTGTATTTGCAGCGTCTTTTTCGTCATCTTTATTTATTGGTTTCCCGTGTGTGCGTTTGGTGGCGCCGAGACATGTTAGTTATGTGTTTTGCCGGAAGAGGCGTAACAAGTCCCACATATATAGCACCATCTTGTGAACATTTCGTACAATAGACCAGGGCCGCCTTAATAATTTGCAAATCATATGCCTTTTCATCATATATATTTGACTCCTTCATTCATTCCCCGAAAGGAACAGTACATCCTGTAAATTTTATAAAAGTTTTAAAAGATATCAAAATTACATAGACTTTTATCCGTATACGTTTTCAGCTATGAAAGTGATTATATGTCAATTTATCTAAAAGTTGTGAAAACGTTCCTAAAGCAATCATCCTCATCGCGTACATTTGTTACAACAGATGAATACATATGAGCGAAAAATAAATCGAATAATAAATAAATTTATCTGCGTAATAAATTTCAATCTTTCTTATAAATATTTTGAAGAAATAATATTTATCTGTATCTATTCATTTTTATTTAAAAACGACTATTAATGTAGAATTTATAATTGAAATGAAATATTACGAATCTATAGAAATCGAAAATCATACGAAATGTTCGGACGATTACTAAGTAGAAAAAAGTGAAGCGACAAATTTCCAGCAAAGTAATGATTTTAAATGAATTAAAAAAATAATCGGACGATGAAGGCTATTACATAAATCCTTCATTATATATATTTGTCTCGAAGTTTGTCTTACTCTTTTGAAAGAAATTAAATCCTCTAAAATCCAATTCTTTTTTCGTGTCTACAAACAAAATTATATATTGTATGCAAGTTATATAATATTATTTCTACTAGTACAATTATACTATATACTAATTGTAAGTATTTCTTACATTTACGTTTTCATATTATATATAAAAAAACTAAACAATAGAAAAAAGAAAACTGGTTGTGTATCTACCACATAATGAAAGTGAAACTTCTTTAATTAATTTAATTTTATTTAATATAGTTTTTCTATTTTAATCTTCCCGGTTATTCCCGTGTTCAGTTTCGCTATCAGCAAGTTTTAAAAATAAAAAGATAGAACAACAGAGAAAGAGAGAGAAAGAGAGAGATTTTAAATAGTTATAAATTATATTAAAAATATTGAAAGCAACTTATTTATATAAAAGTATTGTTTTATTTTAATTCTATATGAGGTGATCAACAGACAGGCATCGGGACTGAAGGAATGATAATAAGAATTTGAAAAACAAAGGATAAATCAGGAAAATACTAGTGAGAAATGAGAAACAGAGAATGAAAAAGGTAAAGGAGCAAATGCTTCATCCGCTCTCTTACGCTTAAGATAAACAATAGCGCGCAACTTATGCTCTGTTTCACTTTCTATCTCTCTCTCTCTCTATTCCTACTTCTATATACCTATTTCTTTTTATACTTTATCTCACTCTCTCTCCCTCTCTCTTCCTATTTCTGTATATTTCTCTCTTCTTTTATTCTATTTCATTCTCGATAGTAACTATATTTAATTCGTATACATCAATTACGTTTTCAAAGACAAAAACAAACTTAACATTATTGCTACATGCTTTAACATCATCCTTTTTATTTCACACGTTGCAAAATAAAGAACTAATAACCTTACAGAAAATTTTTATTTATTTAATCAAACTTATATCTTCTGTAAACCTATAATGTATATGAGAATATCTCCTTTTTCATTAAAAAAAGTATTTTCAATAAAATAAACACTTTCTTTATTTTAAAAAACTTTTGAATCTTTTTCTTACAAATCAGGTGCTGTTTTTTAATTGAATGTAATATGTAGTCGTTTTACTTATCTTTTAGCGAATATGATGTAAAACAATTTTATATAAATTAGTTGATTCTTAGGCATATTTAATAAAATTAACAATAAGACTTTTTCATCTTTTGATTTTCAAGTATTCTGATTATCTTGTAAGAAAATTTATTCCATTTATATACAACCACAATTTGTTCCGATGAGGACGCTTTTTATCTGCAGCTTCCAAATTTATAATCTGTATCGCTCAAAGCTTTTTAACTTGATGCGTTGAAGCATAGTAGCCATGTTCTTTTTACTCTTTTTATTCCACAATGTAAAACATATTCTTATGCGTTTTTATGCGTTTCCTTTCTTCATTTTAATTCGACTGCACATTTGGGCCCATAATCTATGAGGTTATGACGAAGAAAATGATTGTATGTGATGGAATAACACTTAAAAACTTGTAAGTAATGCGAAAAAAGTACATAAATTAATGCGATACGTGAATTTGTTGCCTAAATCATCAACTAACAAAATCATGATAATAATATTAGGATGCATATGACATATGAATACTATAGAGAGTATTTTTTTGATCAACTCATCTTAAATTGATTTGCAACAAAAAAGAAACTACAGAGGGTCGCCACGTGTTCGTATTAGTCACGTCATTAGAGTCTTGTTTGTCACTCTAGGCACGAATTATTTTTAGATTCTTGACAGCAGGTAAATATAACAAATTTTTAAATTAAGCGAATATAAATATATTAATATGTATATATGATATGTGTATATATAACAAATCAATTATCTCCTTGTAATAAACTCTAAGCCAAAGGTACAAATAAATGAATAAATAAAATAAGATAAAATAGATATTATTCTTTTAATGTAAATATTTGAAATAAAAAAATTTAATATTTGAGGTTATCTAGAATTACTACATGGCGAGGCTGATGGTGTAGAATGATATAAAATATTCATTACCTAATGATATAATTTCCAACACTGTCAATTCATTTCCATTTGCTTTTATAACTGCAGTTGCATTTGGTATTATTTTTTTTTATTTTCTTAAATGTGAAAAACTAATATTTAACCTTAACATAGGTTTATTATCATTGTTTTTTATAGATTCTAAAAACATCTAAGAATTCGAAGAAACATTCACAGTTATTTGAAGAATATTGTAATTTTCCTCATTATGTAGGAGAATCAGATGGAAAACACATAGCAATAAAAGCTTCTCCAAGTACTATCAGCTACTACTATAATTAAAAAGAATTCAATAGTATACAACTAATGGAATTTCTTGACGTAAATCATGTGTAAATCTTGACGTAATCTAATGAAAAAGTTTCTAATAGAAATGTATCCAAGAATTTTATTGGATACTTTATTAAATAATAATAATTCACTAAATTTTCCTGCTGCAGTACATTTATCTGAACATAAGAAATGTTTACTCCATGTCATTGTTGCTGATGATGTGTTTACCATGAAAACTTATTTATTATTATACTCTTTTTGTATAATAACCTGCACCGAATTGTGTATTTAATTATCGTTTCTTGAGAGCTAGACAAATTATAGAAAACGTATTTGATCTTATTATTAATCTATTTAGTATTTCAAGTAAACCACTAAAACTTTTTACAAAAAAATCACTTTTAGTGTTAGCATTAACGTATAACACACTTTTCTTCTGACACAAGAAAATAAATTGTATGCAACACCAAATACTTTTAATAGAGATGAGGAGCATGAGAAATGGATAATTTTTGAAATGACAAAATCGTACTTATTAGAATTAAAAAGAGAACAAGCTCATAAATATGCAGAAATTTCTTAAGTGTACAAAACAAATTTACAAACTATTTTCTTTCCCCACATGTAGAAATACATTAAATATAATGTATATTAATATATGATATAACGATATAAACATATATAAAAATATTGAATAAACTTTATAAATGTTGTATATATAAATAAAAATTCTTATATTATTATGTATGCTTATAAATTCATTATTATATTCTATTATGCATATATTCTCATATATGTTTATGTATGCTTTACTTACCAAATTGTTGGAGTTCTTTCATCTGAGTCTTTTTTGCTTTTTATATCCCAAAATTTGGAAAAATTTATCCATTACGAAATCAATCTAAGTATCCTTTCTTCGCTCAACACTTCTTTTCCATTATCTTTAGCGCACGAGTTCTCATAAAATATTTGGGACATCGTTGGAAGTTAGAAATAACTATGCGAAAGAAGAAAAAAGTGTTTACACGTTGTTTCGCTATCTGAAAGCAATTACGGCAATTAGTTCAACTTACCAGTTATTATTTAAGATATGTTTACACATGTTTACGCATATTTTGTTACACATGTCACAAAAGTTTCTCTTGCAAGAAATGTTGCAAGTTACTTGCTAGTGCATCCGCGACATATCCGTTGCCGTA
Organism: Vespa velutina; assembly: GCF_912470025.1. Lineage (NCBI taxonomy): Eukaryota > Metazoa > Arthropoda > Insecta > Hymenoptera > Vespidae > Vespa > Vespa velutina. The sequence continues at coordinate 490,599 of NW_025920071.1, forward strand.
TCAAAGATAGAAGAAAGGGAGATAACCTAAAAGTAGTGGTTTAGTAATATAGAAAAGTATAATAGTAGTAGTAGTAGTAGTAATTGTGTTAGGTTTAGGTTAGGTTAGAAATACGACGACCATAATACATAATTAATGTAACATGAAGCAAGTGACGTAGTAGAGTAGCAGTTTTATGTGTTGTATCTTTCAACATGTTTTCTAAGGTTTCTAATTTCACCATATAAATTTTGTTAAATTTTGTTATGGAGATAAGATTTTATTTTTGCAAAATTTAAGTTGCTCATAAAGTCAAATCGCTTTATATTTTTTTAGATTTTGAAACTCAAATATAAAAAATATGCATTTATTGCAAAAATGTTTATCATTATGAAAAAAATTGCCAGTGCCCACCCATAACTTCTCTTACATGAGTAATTGGCGATATATATATTTATATATTCATTCAGTAACAAAATGCAACTAAGTCAAAGTTGATTTAACATCTGTATTGATAAGAAGGTACAGGAAAACAGTTTATGAAGTGTTTAGAAATCAAAAAGAATAGTTTTTCTTGAATATTCAGTTACTTTTATTTAAATTATTTTAATTGAAATGTTATGTATATATATTATCTAATATTACTTAATGCATTGACTAAAACTTGTATTCCATGAATGTTTAAATCATTAAAATTTCTTTCATATTTCTTTTTGTAGACTGTTATTGAACTATATACAAAATTTTTAAATATAGTTTTAGGATAGTATAGTCAAGAAGCAATACACAGAACAAAAATTCGATAGAATGCTTCTTGGAAATATTGGTTGTCTGTTCTTGCCCTATTTGCTAATCTTATCACTGATGAAAAAATAAGGTTTAATATATATTAATTACAATCACATAAACTATTATATGTGCAAATAGCTTAAAATGAAGCAAAATATTGCAACCTGATTATACTAACACAATTACTTAATCATAACTATTCAAATTTTATAGCCAATTACTATTGCATAATTCAATGATACAAATGAAGTGTGTTATTCATTAATGATCAAAATATAATTCATGAGAGTAAGAAAGATTGTTGAGAAAATTGTCAAAATTCGGAAATGTACATTTTCATCTTTTTCACAAAGTTCTTCAAATCAAATTATTAACCTCCTCATTAACACTAGAACTACCAACTGTTGTTATATACCTATTTCTACCAAATCGATCATTTTGACTGGTCTGATATTTAGTTGGCAAAATATAAAAATTCAAAGAAAAGTTTTAAAGAAAACAAAATTTATTCTAATATTGCAAGTACATGATATATACATCTATTTACATAAAAGGTAATACTATTATTTGTTTTTTATTTAGGTTTAGTTATTATTTCGATCACTACAATTTTTGCATAAAGAAATTTTTTTCGATGTACATTTACCACAAACAAGTTTTTTACAGTCAGCACATATATTCATAGTTTTATTTTCATTACAAAAACCTATTTGGCAAGTTTTTCGTATATTAGAACTCTCGGGGCTCTTCAAGAGGTCATTCAAGTTTTCCAGTTCAGATGGGTCTTTATACTCTGTGCTATGTTCTTCTGCTAATTGAAACAAAAAATTGATGACTTTCTTATCTCATTCTTTCCCAAATACAGGAACCCATTTATTATAAATTTACTTTGGAGATCAGATCCCAACCAAAATTTGATTCCGAACTTATCGGTTTGTTCGGCATATACTGCGTGAATCGGCATCTCGCTTTACTTGGGAATAGTTGTTCGTCGATTGTAATGTTTTGTCCTGGTACGTAACAATTCTGGTTATTTTCAGTGAATGAATACCAAACATTAGAAATCAATGCAAATTTATCCGTTTGGAATCGTACACTCCGTTCATTTCTTTTATCGAAGCGGATAAATTTTGAAATATCCGTAAACTCCTTTCTATTCATAGTTTTCGAATAAAACGCTGGTCCCCAATTTTTAGACCATAAATAAGATAATTTCAAATTCTTATCTTCATAAACACCATGCGCATATTAAATTGCAAGAAAAGCGTAAAACTTTTCTTGAAATAGATCCCATTTTTCACCAAGAACTCTAAAAGCTTCTAGTTTTGTGCATGTTCTATTATATTCCATCATTCGTCGATTAATTATCAAAAAATTATCACAGTGCCTTTCATTATGCTTCGTTTTGCATATGCTGTGGATCCAATTACTGCTTTGAAAATGCTACTTATTGATCTCCTTCCTGGAGTGGATCCAGCTTTTATTTTTGTCCAGATAGTTCCATCAGGAGCAATTTCAGTTTGTTGACGGTCATTCTCATCCGAAGATGACGACAATCTCAAAAGTCTTCTTGATCTACGTACATTCAGGATGTTCTCTTCTTCACTATTGTTGGCTGAGAAAACACACACTTCTTCTTTTGATTGATCTTCTGAAATATCTGCTGGTCTAATCTCAGGATCAGAATCACCTTGGTCGATATCTTCTCTTAAAAGTCTTCTCTTATATTTGTTATGTTCTCTAAAATTTTAGGTATTTTCGGACGTCTCGGCATTTTTAGGGTAAAGTTTCTGGATAAAAATATTCTAAATATATTTTCCCTTATTATAATAAAAATATTTACAACTTACTTACATTTCAAGCTACGATAACTATAAATTTAAAGAAATATATTCAGCACAATTGTCCACAATATTGAAAGTATTTCAACCGTATACAACAACTGTTAATAAAAAAATGACTGAATACTGTACTAAGTGTAGGTATTTCAACTCTATACAACAGTTACCAATAAGAAAATAAAAACGTATCACAAAACATAAAAAAGTATCACACAGAAACATTAAAAATTATATATAAGTATATCACATATGTATATCAGAAAAATTGAAGTGAACGATCAAAATAATTTATAATACATGAATTTGGTAAAAGTCATCACATTATTATAAAATATTAAATAAAATTTCAAGATAAAATCTTGTGAACAATTAATATAATTGGTCATTTTGACCGGTCGGTAGTTCTAGTGTTAATTGTTACAGTATGTACGATGCTTTTCATATTCTCTGGATACATCAGAAAAATATTAACGATACATTTGAAAAAAAAAGAAGTAAAAAATATAAATGAACAATTATTAATACCTAATTAGCAACTTGGAGATAGTTTCTTTGGTAAGAAACATTCTGATTGTAAAATTGTTCAGATAACAGTTCATTTTATTTGTAATATTTATAAATATAAAAAAAATCTTGGATTGATAAACATGTTGCTATAATTTTTTTGTGGTCATTATATGTGTACATGCACATTTGTCGTTTTTCGAGAACTTAAAATTGACATTGTTTTTACCTGTTAAAAAATTAATGCAGATTCATTATATTTACTGTAAAACTTTATGAATTTTTAAATATTTATACAGATGTCGGAGTATATTTTATTAGTGCGTTTCATACATATGTATATGTAATAGTACTATATTACCAATTCCCATAAATGGAAGTGGTAGTAAAAGAAAAGTAACAAGAAGATTTACTTTGTCCATTGTGCACAGGATGTTTTACAAAGGCAATTACTTTATCTCCACATGTGTTTTAGCCATATATGTAGTGCTACATTGCCAACCCCCATAAATGAAAGAATTGTCAGTGAAGCGAAACAAGAATTTACTTAGTCAATTGGGCGCAAAATGTTATATGCTGGAAATTTAATATGAAGTTGAATTATACAAATGTTGTGGACACAGCTAAGAGCAGAATGGAACATAGTATATAAATAAAATTATAAGCTGTACTTATGTAGAAATGGTTTTCTATAATTGAATAAGTTATTAAATATTATAAAATATATTAAACTAGTTTTGGAAATAATTTATTAATAATAAGTGAGTAATAGTAAAGCAATTTAATAAAAATTGGTAAATAATATTCACGAAATATAAAATTAAAAATAAAAATTGGACTATAAAATTACATTCTTTTATAAAAATATTATGCAGACATTAATTACTCAAATGGAAATTACAACATTCATCCGGTCCAACCTGCTTGAAATTAAATATTCGACCACATAGAAAAATGTGTAGTACTTGCCTACCTGTAATCTGTACTTAAAAAATAGCAAGAAGATCATTCCTATACACACACTCCACGACTGTCTCTCATATTATCAGAGTGCAAAAACAAATAGGAAGTATGCCTCGAGGCACTTGCGATACCCTAACTCAAGCACTTATGATTTTTAATTAATAAGGAGTACGTACCAATTGCTATAATCGATTGTCAAGGCTAATGATTATTACGTAAATGACTAAAGCAAAAAGTACCAGTACATACTACAATAGTATATATGCACCCTAGTAATATACGAGTATTTTCATGCAATATGTTGTAAATCTACTATACAAAACGATATAAATAATAATATATTAGTATAGGAGTAGCACAAATAATTAATTAAACCAATGAAACAAGAAGATCCTATCCTGAACTAACAAAAATAAGAATGCACAATTGATATAGACAATTAAAAATATGCCACTTGCGAATAAATACAAAAGAGGAATTGCTTATGGTCATGCTCGTCAATAACTTATTTAAAAAATTACAACCAGTAACTTGTGCTGATTCGGACCTTTTATCCTCGGCATGATTGAGCACTTAAGGTATTTTAAATTTGTTCACTCACTGTTTAAGTAGTTCTGCAATGGTTTCAAAATATTCGTCCACGATGTAAGCAAAAATTAAAGGAGTATGGATTCATAGAAAGTTGAAAACAATGTAGTTCGATATATAAGTAAATTAAAAATGAAGTAGCTCAACTTCGTTCTAGACTGATAAGACACGATCATAATAATGATCAAACAAATTTTTATTAAATCTATATTAATAGAAAAGTTGTGAAATTATTAGATATGGAATTTAAAAATTTACTTACCAATATTCTTTTATAAAAGAAAATGTATTTATCATTCGATTATCTTCATTGATGCACTGACACTACTATGCGAATAGTGTGACAGTATAAAAAGAAAAATAATTTTAAACTTTACAGGAACAAATCATAACTCTGACTGACTGCTTTGCTCGCAGTCGATTTAACTGCATATGATACCAAATCTTAAATCGCGAAACATGAACGAAATTAAATTAACGAACGAAGGATCCTTCTAATTCATGATTATTATATTATTTAAACAGAACATCACTCGATTCACTATCACCCGCATGATTGCATTGATTATCTGAAAAAAGAAAGAAAAATAAAGTTATTAATATAATAACTTTATATTAATAACTTTATTTTTTATATGTTCTTAACAGTGCAGGATTTTTGAATGAAAAATATTTATAATGAAGGATTTTTTGAAAGATTTTTATAATTAAAGATTTTTTGAATTATGAAAGAAATGTTTAAAAAAGAAATTTACTTACTGTAGTCTTTGCTGATCCTTTGTACGATGAGCATTCTGCCTCAGAACAATAACGAATGATTCTTCTTTTATTGAACCTGAAAAAAGGAAACAAAATTATTAGTATCATTGTTATATAATAAAAAATTATTAAAATTATTAAAGAAAAGTCTAAAAAGAAATTTACTTACCAGTCTTTGTAGATCTTTTGCACGATGACCTTTCAGTCCCAGGATCATGAAGAATATGTACCAACACTGACTCTACATCGCGAATTTATATTGCATCTAATTTTATTTAATCAGATTATTTTAAAAATAAATCAAACGGGTTACGAAAAAACATATATATATATATACTTACATAATATATATAAGTATATACGAATATTGAATTTAATACAACATCGATCGATCACAATTATAAACACAAAATTATTAATCAGATAGTGTAAAAGCGAGAAAAGTTTCAATATTATGAAAATAAAGCTAGAAAATAGAAGACAAAAAAGTGCGCAAAAAATCGCGCATTCCGTTATCGACCGATATATCGGATGAGGATGTATGTTAGAAAAAAATCTACTAATTATCCGTAATTATGCAAAACGACAAAACAACGCGTAAACTCGTTATAACGTCCAAGATAGCGAAAGAACCACTAAAAGGGAATCGAAATAACTCCTATAATTCGATTACATCACATTACTGTGGATACAACGCGAGTCAATGCAAATATTATTATTATATTTATTTAGTTAAAAACAATAAAAACATGTAATAAGAATATGTGAAAGTATCAAATGTAATTAATTCGAATTTTAAATATAAACAAAAATTTTCTTTCACAATTAAATTTTAATATAAATATAGAAATATAAAATAGACTCACACATGAGTAAACGCGTATGCAGAACATCCGTATGGTTTCTATATTACGCGCGAAATAATGAATAATTAATAAATCCAGTAATTGGAATGATTTACCTATTTACGTATTTCTCTATTTAGGCACATCTATAATACGTTTCTACATGTATTTGGGGAAGAATAATACTTTGTCGAATTTTTATTTATAAATATTGAATAATAGGTCATTTACAATTATAGTTATGTGTATCATAATTTGGTAATAATTAGATGGGAATTGTTTGACTTTCGAAAAGGAGAAAATATATATACACAAACATATGCAAATATCTAAATGTGAAAGGGTCAAAATTAATACATTCGTCTTCGAGAATAGAAAATATTTATATGGAAAATAATTATACGCGGACGAATGAACATTTTCCATACATATTTTGTCTTCAAATATAGGAACTTTATTTCCACATATTATCAAATTGAATTGATTAATTGTCTCATTTAGTTTGGACTGACAAGGTATCCGTTTAGACAGTTTTTAAATAATCATATTTTTAACGTTTCAATATTTTAATATAATAGAAAAATTATAAGCTTTGTGAGGTCCATTGCACAGATGACATAATACGCATGAGCAACAATCCAATTAGTTTCTTTGCTAACGATGAATTAATCAGTTTGTATAACTTTGCGATACAGGCTGCAACCAAGTCTCGTCGTCTTGTAGGTAATTAGAATATTTTTTCAATTATACACTTATTTTATATATTAATCAATTATTAAATGGACGACTTTCGCGCGTTAACGTTGACATGACATGGCATCCTTTCGTTTAACAAATATCTACGAAAATAAAATCGGCGTCTCTGCGTTTCCTGGTGTTTCTATATTGAATTATCGTATCTCATATTTGCAGTGTCAGTACTTGTTTCATTTTTAACGTTTCTATTATTTTCATAAAAAATTAGTGGAAAATCGTCGTACACCAAATCGTGGCTTTTCGAAAGTAATGCCATTTTTTCATCGGGCTAATGCTTCATTTTTATCTCGTTTTTAAAGGTAAGTAACTAGTATTAGGGAATAAGGATAACGATATCTATATGATAGGTTTTGTGAAATTTCGGCGAAAGCTTTTGCTATTTACTGTTATTTTATTTCTGTCAATTCTTTTCCTGTCAGATATGTAGTGTCATGCGCAAGATACAATCTGTTTTCATTGGAGAGGTTTTTCTAGTAATTTCTTAGCACATCTTTTTTATTAACGCGAAGTATGTTGCGTGACAATTAAGTCGAATTATTGTATTTATAAGTGAACTTGGCAAAGTTTAAATGTGAAGTAAAAAATGTCTAAGATAATTGATAGAACGAAGAGAACACGTACAATTTTTCGATTTTTCTTTCTGATCTTATATTTAATTCAAATATATGTGTTCTTATACGATCCTCGTGATTGGCTAATTTTTAGCGCTGATGAAGAACTTTGAGTAGTTAGTAATTGGTGTCCTAGGAATACATTGGTTGAACAATTGCGTACTTACACATTGAGCTCGTTGATTGGACGGTAGGTGCGGGTTAATAGGATGATGTTGTTTGATCGATCTTATGAAATAATAATTATGTCTGGTGTATTTTGTCGGAACAAATTTATTTCATTCATATAGGAAGATTTAGCTGTATTTGAAAATAAATATTTGAGAAATAGGGTTTTCGATATTGCGAGGTAAGATGTGATTTAAGCTTTCATGTGGCTGAGTGAGAATATTTTTCTGTTTTTTTCCGTTCCTAGTTCCTTTTTTAGGGATGTTTGCAGTTTCTTTCTAGTATTTTACCGGCCTTTTTAATGATTCGAAATGAAAAAATGGAGAGATTTAAATTGTTTCGTCAATTACATAAATGGTAATGATCTTAAATAGGTTGGACATATATTCATTTTCATTTATAAGAGAAAAATCTTGTTGAATTGAACGAGCGAAATTATAATATTCATTATCTTTCTTTCATACTAGCTTCTTTTTTAAGCAATCGATATTATATAACATCAGCACCGTTAATCGGTATATAATAACGATCACCTTGGAATCACCCACGTGCTTGAATTTTATTTCTGTCTGTGTGTGTTTTGTTTAACTGTTTTATTTTTATTTACTTATCTTCTTTTTTATATTGGAAATCTCAAATAACAATTAACGAACAATTTGGAAGTTTCAGTTTGAATATTTTATAGTCTTCTTTCCTAGTCCATTTTTAAAAAAGACGATGCCAAAATGAGATTGGTCTATTTCGTTCATCTCTCCTTTATCTCTTTCTCTCTCTCTCTCCTTTCTTTTCTGTCTTATCATACTGTCAAAGAATTTACATACCTTGTGGTAACTTTGTAGTGGAACTGATCGTGTAAGCCAAAATCGTAATTCAAAACTTAATTATGAAAGTAACGTAGCAACGGTGAAGTTGCTTTCGTAAACCGGTTATACATGAACAAAATAGTAGTGGCACAAAGTGAGAGAAAGGGAGAGAAAGAGATCTCTCCTCGGCGCTTTCAACGACGAAAGAAATAAAAGACGCTTCAAATAACCGACCAAACTCCCTAACAATGACATAAAGTTCCTACTACTATCATAGAGCGAAAGCATTTTTATTCATTTATCCAATATCATAAGATGGGAAGGATACGTGATGGTTTGGAGGGGAGTGGGGTCTGTTTGAAGGAGGTCCGAGAGAAATCCGAATGTGAAAAAGCACGAGGACGTCCAAAAGTAGAAGGATAACGAGGTGAGAAAAAATGGAATGGTGACGTTCCGGAAAGTCGTAGAATGGCTTGGCTACTATACCGCTCGTTTCGTCTGTTACTTCATTCATGACTCGCCCAGTACTCCTGATCACGCTCCTTCCCTTTTTCATTATATCTCTCCGACTCACCATCTTTTCTATCTCTCCTTACTCTATCTCTCTTTTCTTAGTTTCAGCCCGTCTACTCCCACTCTCAACTTGTTACCTACCTAATCTCCTCTCTTCTCTTCTGCGCTCCTTATCCTTTCTATCCTCATCACTATACTTCACTCCTCTCCTCGCCGTTCTTTATTATGCTCTTCCACTTTCCATCATAGAGCCGTTTCTCTATTTATGTCTCTATCTCTGTTTCTCTTCCTCATACTCTCTATCTATTCAACTTCTTCTACATTCGTCGAAACAGAGATTCACAATGGCTTCATGATCATCTGATGGCGTTAGTAGTTTTCTCTTCTACTCATAATCTTCCTGACATTCTCCATGTCCTCCTTCATCATCTTACACTTCTCGCCGTCATCTCTCGCTATTTTCTCGCTGAGATCCGCATGAAACAAAACGTTTTATATATTCTTGCTCTCCGCAAATTGCTCTCGATCGTTATGCTTTCCCGGCCATAATGAATTCTCTCCTATCTTGAAAATTTCATACTCTTTTAGCGGAATGAAGAAACAATATACAATCAGAGGATTGCATTTTACAAGTTCGATAGAACAAACATTGATCCGCTGTGTTAAATCAAAGTTTTACTAATGATACAAGAGTGGAAGAGAGAGATAGAGAGAAGGAGAGAGAAAGACAGAGAGAGAGAGGGTGGGAGAAAGAGAAATAGATAATATAAATACATTACATTATTGTACTTATGTATTTATGTGTGAAATTAATACAAGATAAAACATTAATTTGGAAAATAAATGACAATTATATTTTTTATCAAATAGATAAAACCAAGTATTGATATATACATATCAATACTATAATATATATATATATATATACGTATATATATCAAAAACTTTTTATTATGTTATAATTAAATATATTAAATGACGACACATAATGGTTTCTGTTCACTTGATACCCATCAAAAAATAAGACTAAAGGAATAGATTGAAACAGAGATTATGTTATGGTGTAGAAAAGTTTTGAATATAGTGAGAGAGCATATTTAAGAAAAAAATGAATAAAATAGGAGATGAAATATTTCGATTTGTTGTTGCGATTGGGAGGAGACAGGAACGATTTAAATATTTATTTTTACTATTTATTTATATTCTCGCTCTCTCTCACTCTCTCTTTTATTTTTTTTTTATATAAGTTTGTTTCTAAACAAAGTTTTATAATTAATTGATTTTCTAATGAATTTTATATTGATTGATGTAAAAATCGAGATATTGATATTTAGTACAATGATAATTGAGAAAAACGGAAAGAGAGAGAAAGTGAGAGAGAGAGAGAGAGAAAGAAAATATGTTGAGATTTAAACAATTTCAATTCGTTCTTGCAATTCATTCATATGAATTTCTTTTCGAAAATATTTATTTTATAATGAGTGAATTAACGATATAAGATAAAGATAAAGGTTTTTAGTATAATGATATTCAATAAAAGAATGTTATAAATGAAATATGCTAGACAATTTGGATAGAATGAAGACAATAAGAAAATGGTATTAAAGATCTCATTACTTTGATATGCCGTAATAAAATAAATTCATTTTGTGAGGAAAAAGATCGAGGATCTTGATCTCTATCGTTCCAGTTGATACCTATCTACATATAAATCAATATTATAATTACGAAAAAAATAACTTTGTATCTTCATTCATTCACATTATTTGGATAAACAAGTAATTAATTACTATGATATTCATGTATTTTCATTTATTTACATTAAACAAATAATTAATTGCTGTGATTTTTATAATTATTATCATTTTTTATTTTTTATATAATGTATTATGCTTTTCTTCACAGAATATCAATTATTCAAATTATATGTAATCAAATGAATTGGAGAGTGGGCGATAAGGTTGGATAAAGCTTGGATATATTAGAGGATGATAGGATAGAAGAATGGAACAAATAAAGTACCCTAAATTTCAATACCCTTTTTGCCGCCTCTATTAATTGTCCCACGAAGAGGGAGAACTTCTATTAAACCCCTCCCAAACATGCCTGCCTACTCTCTCTTACTTTTTCTCTTATATGACCAGTTGGTATCCTCCTCCTTGTACACACGGCATGTAGGTGCAAGGGTGCCAATGAACATTGAAATAATTCACCATGTTTGAAATTAAAATAATACCTAAATTAACAATTTTAAGAGGTAACATTATTAACGTATTTCATATAGGGTCAAAAATTGCATCGATCAATGCATTCAAAATTAGAGTTTTATCAAACAAAACTTGTAATAGCAACTTTGCAACTACATCGATGCACGAAAATGTATGGAAGTATAATAGAATTATGTAGCAATTAATACAATTTAATTTTATTCACTATTTTTCGCTCGAAGCGTACGTAACTTCAGCGACAGATATGGACAATATATGAATTACAAATAAAGCGAGGAACGCTGTCTCAATCATGCATCTATCTTATCGGCGTATAAGCTTGTTTAGTTATTCCCCTCTCACACATACATAACAATTGGTTTCGTGTGGGTTAAAGTAGATAGTTTAGTAGACTGTGAACACACATTTTTCGATTTCTCTTATGTATATCTTCCTTTGATAGTGCGTGCGTCTTGCAATGGTCCGTGCTAGATACGCATTTGTTGCACGATAAATGTATAGAAAATAATAAATATAATTGACACATATAGGAATTGTTATATAAATTTGCGACAAAAAATAAGAATTTTTCTAATATTTTCTTAAAAATAATTAGTGAATATTTATATTTTATATTATTTTAATACAAATATAAGTTAATTAAATAAAATATAAATTCATTTCCATATTACTTATGAGGTAGAACTTTTAGTGTTTTTTTTTCATGATTTCTCCTGTAGGAGCAATCCATTCTATACTACTTCTACTATTACTTCTACTATTATTCCTGATAATAATAATGTAATAATAATAATAGAAATATAATATAATAATATATTGTTTCTAAAATTGTTTATATACATCCAGATATTATTTAATACATTTTATATTATAATAGTAAAAACAATTATCTTCGATTGATCAGTAAGAAACAGTATGGAAACAAATGCATAACGATCATAAAGTAGTAACACAAGAAGAAATGTTAGCGGACAAAACAGAAGAAACGTTTTGTATTTTTTTTTATATAACATTTGTATTAGATGGGTGGTCATGTGTTGAAATTATCAAGGACACGATTTGTTAAGAATTCGCGCGTCAAAATAACATCTAAAATGATACATTTTTCCTTCTGTTGTTATCATAAATTACCGTCATCATATGTGTCACGATCTATACAATATAAATACATTCTTTTGTTTCTTCTTATTATTACTATTTTCATTACTATATTATTACATTACATATTATTATAGTAATAATAATAGTAATAATAATAATAATATGGAGTTAATTCTCATAGAGAAAATCATAACAAAATAGCGCTGGAAGAAAAGTTTCATAGATAATGTGAAAACGAATTCATCTTTTGATCTTTATTAAAAATAAAATATAATGTATATGTTCCCTAATTATTAATTTTGAAAAATTAATCAACAAATGTATATATTTCATATGCATTTATCATCAAACAAAATTATACTACTGCTCTATAATTTTCCTATCTAGCACAGATTACCGCAAATTCACTTCAGCCATCAGTGGAAGAATATGAGAGATTGGAGAGAAACATCTTAGTGAATTATCAAATAAGGAGAAAAGAGTAAATTAGTTCGCTATTTTCGTTAACATCCATACAATAAAAAAAAACCACCAGATTATTATAGGCTCGAACCTAGAATTCTTGAATTACGAATCTAGACGCATGCCAAAGTACTTTACGTTGATAATAAAATCTCTATCTTTTTAGTTTATAAAATCTAAAAAAAACTATACATTTTTCCAAAATTTAATAACAATTTAGAAACTCAGATCTCTTGGCATAAACGATTGAACATGTATTTTTTTTATTGTTGTCACAGAATCGTCTGGTCAAAGCTCATTAAAATGATCGAGTGATTCACCGTAATTTCTTCGGAAACCGTATTTCTTTGCGTTTGGAAATATTTCAAAAATCTGAGCATCAGCTATTTTCTTACACAACCAAGCAGGCAATAGCTTTTTCACGGACATAAACATACACCATTCAAGCGTTTATATGAAAATCAGTAGTGGGGATATCAGCTTTATCTCTTTTGTTACAAATTTCGAGGGGCTCCGCAGTATTAAACTTATCCTTCGCAAAAAATGTCGAAAAGAACATCAACGAGAATAGAAGTAATTCTTGAGTAATTTTGATGAACAAGATTTCATTTTAAAGACAAAAATTTAATTTATAGTGTATTGGTTTCAAATTTTTACTACATAATTACTACATAATTAGTTGGTAAAAATAATTCGACTAAAAGCCCGGAAAACTATTTAATTACTTATTTTCGTATTATTGTTTCTCTTTATTCTTCTTCTTCTTGTTTGATTTTCTATTGGAAGATCGTTGTGCTTTTTTTTTTTTTTGCTTTCTTTCTTAATTTTCTTATTTTTTTTTTTAAAGACGGAAAAAGACTTGAGAAAATTTCAATCGAGATTTTCACGGCTTATTAGAGAATATAAAAAAGAAAAACAAGTTTGATCGAAAGAAAGTATCTGATGAAACTCGGACGAAGATAGACGAGAAGCTTTCGAAAAAGGAATGAAAGAAACAAAAATGAGAAGGAGTAATTAGATTCAAGGTTATGAAGTAGAAACAGCAAGTACGCGATGAATGATCTCTTGCTTTGGATCGGAAAAAAGACCGTCATGTAGGATGTGAAAGGAGAATAACATGAATGAGGAAGTAATAATAAAAGAAAAGAAGGAGTGGAAAGAGCACGTGCGTTCATTTTGTCTCGTCGATCGAGATCGTTTTCGTCATACCTTAGCAAGGGCTCATCGATATGAAATCGACGATTGTTTGCTAATAATGAACCCTAAACATTGTCTCGTAAAAGATATGATAGAAAGAGTAGAAGGAATGGAAAAGGTCTTAATGGATACATATTGATATCATTTTAAGTCCTCCAAACCCAACCACCTAATCCTATTTCTCCCCAACCCCTGATCCTCCATCTCCCAATTCTCGTCTTTTATTTGTTTCGTTTCATTGCCGTGCGAATAATCATTCTCTCGAACGTAAAGATGGAACGGAGCTTTTCAATTCTATCGTATATTATTACATCTCCATATATATATATATATGTGTGTGTGTGTGTGTGTGTGTGTACATATATATATACATAGATATCTTGTATAGAATACGTATATATATATATATATATTTATATTTATATTTATCATATACATATCTATTTTTTAAAAAAATGGTTGGATGGGAGTAGGGGTTGATATCTAATTTAAGAAAAAGCACGTATAATTTATTATGATGGTGTCATAAAATGGAATGGAAAAGTTCCTCTAGAATTAATTTTAACGGATAGTAATCCAAGGTATATCGATGATACTTTAGGCTATGGGATGACTCTGTTCTCTGTTTATATGGTGGAAAGAATACTTATGATAATGCCAGTTTATGATGGAGTAGTAGCTCGGCTGGGTATTACGGTTAGATATTATCATACGTGCGTATGTAACTACGATGTACATCATATCAGAGAGAGTCAAATTGAATCAACCAATACGAGATCGCATTATGAGCAGGTGCTTTCGTCTCTTTCTCCTCTCCTCTTCTCTCGTCTTCATTCTTCTGTCCTTCTTTCTTCTCCTCTCTTCTCTTTACTTTTCTTTACTTCTTTTTATTTCTATCTTTCTAATCGTGACTACATTTACACAAGTAGTCCTGTCCCTCGTCGAGCTTCCAGCATCCCACTTGCCATCTGTACTTCTCTCTCTTTCTGTTTCACTCATTCTCTGTCTTTTTTTAATTAGCTTAACTCTAATTACAAAATATCTATACAAGTGTTATTTTATGTCGTTACATTTTATAAAGTTACTTATCAGAGAGATTTCCTTCTCGATTGATAAACAACGAATCACAGACATAGTCGAATCTACAAAAAGAAAAAAAAGAATAAATATCGCTTATTTTTCATAACATATGAACAGAGTGTTTGGGATCGCTTAATTAAAGGATAGCTGATTAGATCAACTTTATATCATGTCAAATGTCGATAATAAAATGTGCAGTAATAACACACACACACATATCTATATTTTCTATTGATAAACTAAAAAGGCCGATTTTATTGAACACTTATCATGATTTAATTAATTTTCGTTTGCTCGTTTATATCGTTACTATCGTCGTTGAAATATAAGAAAAAGAATCCTATTAATGAACATAGGAATAATAAAACAGTATATTTCATATGTTTATCTATAAAAAAACATACATATACATATAATATCACGGATTGATTGAGTGAGGTTATAAACGAAAATATGTTTCTCTGTGAACAAAGTGATAAATCTTTATTTGTTAATTAATGCTTCATTGCTAATTAGTCTTACCTGTGAACAAAGAAACGACAATTTACGTTTATTATTCAGACTGTTAAATTTTATTTAATATATATTATAAATTTGTTTTATTTAATATATATTATAAATTGTTGGAAGGAACGAAGGAATGTAAGAAGGAGAAAGAAAGAGGGAACCAGCAAAATTATATAAATATTATGGAATTAATAAAGAAGAAAAAAAATAATTATCGTGAACACTCAAAATAGAACTGGTCAAATAAATTGAAGTTGAAGAAATTAAAAAAATAAATGGGAATAAACCTACAAATGTTTAATATGATATCTATGCTCAAGATTTAGTTCTCTTAAAAATAAATGGATAAAGTCAAATGATTTCCTTCCGTAAACTTTCCTCTTGATCCACTTCCCCTCTTGGTTCAACGTATTTACGTGATGGTCTACGAACATGGGTATAAATATGGCGAAATTTAAATAAGTTTAGAAGATGCAATCGGCCGATAAGCAAAACTCGCGTAATTGAGAAGCGCGAAGATTCGTTTTGGAAGAAACATTTGCAAGACATCTTCTCTCTCTCTTTCTCTCTCTCTCTCTCTCTCTCTCTCGCTCGCTCTCTTCCTTACACATACACTTTAATTTAACTTATATACTTATATATTTATGTATTAGAAATTATTTCAAGCAAAAATTATTTTTAATTGCTTAAAGCCATTTTATGAAAAATCCGCGGCTTTTTTCTATATTTTCTTTTCTCATTTTTTAATTTTCTTATCATTATAATCATCATCATTATTATTATTACTAATATTATTTGTCCCCTCAAAACTTCATTTTATCGAAATTTATACTTTTCAAAGTTTTTTTCTTTTTCCCGATGATAAGCAAGTTCGTCTAAAAAATTGTTTGTTGAAATTTCTATAAGTTTCAAATCGAATTTAACGTTAATAACAATAATAATAATAATAGTAAAAGCATGAACATGTAGGAAAATGACCAATACTACGTGAGGGTCATTTTAACAACTCGTGTAAAATGCAAAACAGCCAATAAGGACGAATTAGTCACAAATAAAGTCTTTTCTAAAAGGACCGGTGAGAGCAGAAGGGGGTCGTGCGGAACAGAGATTAAACCAAGCAATAACTGCACTTTTTGACATCTCAATCCTCTTCCTTTTCTGTCTCTTTCTCCCTCCTTCTCTCTATCTTTCTCTTTCTCCCTCTCCATCTCTATGTTATCTTCACACTTTTAAAGTACATGTAGATGTTAATATTATAGATTTAATTTACAATACTCGTAAATGTATCCAAGTAAAAATGAGAATAAAAAGAGTAATGTCTGTAAATCGGAAGTTCAAACTCGCGAGTATGTAGAGAGAGAAAGAGAAAAAGAGAGAGCGGAAGAAAGAGAGATAGATAAAGATAAATATAATATATTATTGTATTTATGTATTTATATGTGAAATTAATAAAAAGTAAAATATTAATTTGAAAAGTAAATGACAATTATTTTTCATTAAATAAATAAAACCATATATTGACATGCCATATATATATGCATATATTTCTATTATGGTATAATTATACACATTAAATAACGAAACGTAATGCTTTCTGTTCACTCGATACCCATCAAAAAACAAAGCCAGAAGAGTCAATTGTGTATTTTACGGTATAGAGAAGTTGTGAAAATAGTAAGAGGTCCTACTTAAGAAAAAAAAATAAAAAAGAAAGAAAAGGATATACGAGCATCGTTTAATATCATAACTGAAAATGTGAAGATGAACTTAAAAAATATTAAAAGTATGGCGTAATCTCTTATAACTTTTATCGGCATCTTCTTATCTTCTCTCTCTCTCTCTCCCTTTTCTTTCTTTTCCTCTTTCTATCTTTCGTATAAGATAGAACGCTTTTTTCATTATCACGTCTCTCATTACAATAGAATATATTCTTATCAAAGTAGAAAAGAATGTAATTTCAACTGATTTACAAACGATCGGCGAAATAGAAGGATGCTCTTCACCGTTATTGTATTTTCCGCTCAAAAATAGAAACCATTGCCTTGGATCCACTCTTATCCCGTATTTGAAAAAGGAAAAAATTAGAAAAAAATATAGAAAAAGTAAGAAAATAGATTAAGAAAGGAAATGAATACAAAGTTTCAAAATGTATGTGAGTGCATGCGTGCATAGATGTATGTGCGAATAAAAGAAATAAAAGTTCGTATTTTGTTATTATCAATCAACATTTCAACCCCTCCATCCATCCTCAAACCCTTAACCTAACTCAACTCATCCTACCGCACCCATCTGCAAAAGCGTGTTAAATAAACGCTTACATCCTTACGACGACAACGACCTTGGTGACCGTCGGGTCGAAGGACAAAGGTGCTTTTATTAACGTCCCTATTTTCTATGATTCTTAGCATGATGATATTTAAAAGGAGAAAGAAAGGAAGAGAGAAAATTGATGAAAATTTAAGGATAGATACACAGGCTATCTTTTAACGAGAAACGAAAGAGAAATCTTATAAAATACAGGAAAAATATAGGAAATGAAATATTTCGATATGTTGTAACGATTGGAAGGAGACGATTTAAATATTTATTTTACTATTTATTTATTCTTTCTCTTTCTTTATTTTATTCTTCTCTTATACAAATTTCTTTCCAAGCAAAATAATATAATTGGTTGATTTTCTAATGAATTTTATAATGATTGATGTAATATCGAGATATTGATATTTAGTACAACGATATTCGAGAAAAAAAAAAGAGAGAGAGAGAGAGAGAGAAAATATGCTAAGATTTAAAAAATTTCAATTTGTTTTGACAATTCTTTTATATGAATTTCTTTTCGAAAATATTTATTTTATAATGAGTGAATTTACGATATAAGATAAAGATAAAGATTTTTAAAATGATGATATTCGATAAAAGAATAAATGAAATTTGCTAGACAATTTGGATAGAATGAAGATAACAGAAAAGTTATATTAAACATTCCATTACTTTGATTTGCCACGATAAAAAAAAATTCATTTCGCGAAAAAAAAGATCGAGAATCTTGATCTCTATTGTTCCAGTTGATACCTATCTGCGTACAAATCAATATTATAATTACAAAAAAAGAATAATAATTTGTTTATTCATGTTCTATTATGATTAATTGATTTAACTTGACAATAATATATAAATAAAAGTTTTTAATTAATATTATTGTAATAATTATTAAATTCATTATCATTGAAAAATAATAAATTCGAAGATGGTTATTAAATATTAATGTTATTTTATATATATATATATATACATATATCGAGTAGCATATAAAAGAAACGTTTACGAATGTAACATTACACCTGGGTTACGTCAATGATTAAATTATTCATATTTTCAATAATCTCGTTGATTGGATCGTATAATGAAAAGCACACTTTGAATTATGAAAGTTAACGATGCTATATTCAGATCATGTTGTATTCGACTGTCGACTATTTTGTCTCACAACACATACACACGCGCACACATACACAGCTGACTAACGCTAAGCTTTCCTTCTTTTTGCTCAACTATTAATGAACTGATTTTATGTACACAACTAATTAATTTTACAACTTTCCATCCCTTGTCTAACTGTCGATCGGATTATTTCATACAAACACATACATACGACTAAGTAGTTAGAACCTTCTATCTCACACGTATCCATGTATATATCTACCTTTGATTTATCAGTTGAATACGTTTGTGTAAATATTTCTATTGAAAAGCATTGATATTTCTTTCACATTACAATGTATATAATATGTTCGTTCCACAGGTATGAATAATCCTATAATTTATTTGTAATCTGGCCAGAGATATATTTTCATATATAGATTGTGAAAAACCGATCCATTTTACTGACTTACAAATTACTTTTTTCTTTTTTGAATATGGCAAATAATTAAATTGTTTGGTAAAACAAAAGAAGACTAGCATGATCGAATTCAGCATAAACAATAATATACATCGATTAAACATTACAAAGTTTGTAACAGGCGATAAACATAAAATAAAATCTATTTAAACTTCTAATATTTCAAAATTTGAAACTCGCGATCGTTGGCTACTTGTTATGTTAACGAAAACGGACTCTTGATTGCCTTAAACGCTTGCCGGGTCAGCTTCTTTTGGAATTTCGACAATTAAGCATCGAAAGTCTCTTTTTTATTATATTATTAAATAAAAATTAATCAGATATTTAATCAATTTTGTTGGTAAAAGAAAAGTCTTGATGAAGTCATTGATTTTGAATGAAAAAAGTCTAGAAAAGTTGATACTTTCGGAAGAAAAAAGTCAAATAGAGTCATTGATAAAAGATGAAGAGATTTGTAAAATCACAAAATCGTAGGCCTTGAAATAAATTAATCAATTTTTAGTACTTAATGATTGATTTTCAGCAATTAGTATTATAAATTGATACTCGTTCTTGTTGTCCCTATACAATCTCGATTTTTTGTCAGGGTTAAGTCTGAGTTGCATTAGATTTATCACTTTTCTTTCACGTTTTAAAGTAAGTTAAACAGTTTTAGTTCTTTAATTCGATAATTATCGTATACTTTATAGTAATAGTTTTACTCTTCTTTTTGTCATCACTGCATCGTGGGACCGTTCTATTACCGAAAGAGGATCTCATCATCGAGGGATTTAGATTTTTATACGGGTGTGTAAAGTTTTTATATCTGAAATGTAGAAGGACTTCTTTTATAGTACTTTTATAGAAAGAGAGAGAGAGAGAGAGAGAGAGAGAGAGAGAGAGAGAGAGAGAGAGAGAGAGAGAGAGAGAGAGAGAGAGAGAGAGAGAGAGAGAGAGAGAGAGAGAGAGAGAGAGAGAGAGAGAGAGAGAGAGAGAGAGAGAGAGAGAGAGAGAGAGAGAGAGAGAGAGAGAGAGAGAGAGAGAGAGAGAGAAATAAATCAAGAAGAAGGGTCTAAGTCAGGAACAACGAAGGATGCTACCTGGCCTTCTATCCGTTTTTCCTGCATCCCGTAGTTGAAGCTAAAGTACGGTGCATACAAAGTATAACACTATTGCCTCCGCTATGGGGGAAGAAACATAGAGATAAAATATTGGTGGCATCGGCGCATCGCGCCGTGCAGTTTCCAATCCGATTGACCACTCGTTAATGAACGGAGTGCAGTTGGGTGCCAGACATCAAACAGTATGGTTGCGTAGAGGACGCCTTCTCTATTAACAGATAACGTATGTCGATTATTCATTACGACACACCGTTCGTTTCCTTCTTCATTACATTTTGTCGATCATTACTAAAAAAAATTATTATAGCCCTCAAAAAGATCATTACCTCCCGTGAGAAAAGTAATAATTTCCTTTCGACGTTTTTCTATCATTTTCTATATTAATCTCGTGTTCAATGAATTTTCTCTATCTCGTCTTCGTGCAAAGAGAGAATCCAAATTTTACTATGGCATGTACGTTGGTTTTGTTAGTACAATTGGTGAATACAAATGCTCACGTTTTTTTTCATCTCTGTATCATTTATCTGTGTACATGTTTTATTGCATTTTGAAGATTTTTTTATTTATTAGTCGATCGTTTCTATTTGTCGCAATTCCGAGCTCGACTTTTGATATAAAACGTTACTTCCTACTTCTTCATTGATGTGTATATCTTAGAATACTCTGTTGCAGTCTGTAAACTGACGTATCATTTGTTGCTGCTAAATTTGACTTTCACAAGAGGCTCGCGTTTGTGTAACATCCTTGTTGCTTATTCCGTATTGTTGAAGGCTCTTTTCTTCGATGGTCTAAATCCAGATTATTCTGGATCTGAATCCTTTATTCCATTTCCATATTTTGTTTTCCTCAGGTGGTTCCTTTTCAACGTCTTGTCAAAATGACTGTGAAATTCACAGTATTCTTCTACCTCATTTTCAAAGTATTATGCATCAGATGATTACATTATGCTCATGTAATTTTTGCGCATTAATTTTTACTTGTGCAATTCATGTTCGATAATATGATCTTCTAAATATTGAAAATTTTCTATTTTTTTAGCAACACAAAATGAGGAGCTACCTCTGATGAAAAATCTCTTGTGAATGATCCTTTAACTCATTGTTCTTTCTCCATGATTTTGCTGTTAAGATTATTCCTCTAAAATGTTATATTTCCAGATAGTTTACTTAATCTATTTTATTTTTTGACATCTATCTCTTACTTGTTACGAGTTTATACAATTACCGATCCTTTATCGTTTTGGATTTTCTCTTTTAATTCGTTTTCTATATAATTCACGTCCTTGACTGTGGATAATACTTTCTTCAGTTCTTTCAAGAGTCTTCCTAATGTATTATTGTCTTTCCTCCTCCCATCATTGGCAATGGTAGCATATTTAAGTACTATAAGATAAAATTCACATACAATTATAAACAATTTATATAAAATTTTGTAAGTAAGAATAATAAAATACTAAAGAGAGAATCTTTGAACTATTTAAGATGGTATCAAAAGATTGCCGGATGTCAATTGCCCGATGGACATGAAATGACCAACAAAGTACAATGTACAAAGCAAAATATCATTTCAAAATAAATTTGTACGTGATAGAAAAAACCAATACCAAATGCTAAATTTTCATAAGTCAGATGCATATTCAACTACTTTAAAAAGTACTTCTGTTTCTCGAAGAGTGTACCACAATGCGCAATGATAGATTTGAATATATTTTGATTTCATTGCCACTCTTTTTATAATATAAGAAAGTGCGTGAATATAAGAAAAAGTAAAAAATGTCTGCAACATTTAAATTTGGTTATGATTCAAGAGCATAAAGAAGAAATTATCCTCTATCTCTATTAGAAATATATAATATGTACATACTTGTGCAATATATATGAGTTCCAACACAAATGATGGTCACAGAAGCATTCCCAAAATATTCCTTGTAGAAACATTTCCTTTACTTTATACTATTTTTGTCAATACATTTATGTATTATCGTGCCTTTTTGGGATCCAAATATTTAACATTGCTATAATCAGAGTACTCTACAAATAAATAATATAATGAATGTAGTGACATGACAATATGTAGTGATGGATCTATGCACAGGTGATAGAAACGATGGCATGGATTCTGTAAAACAGTCTCCTCACACAATTAACTAAGTTTATGTTACATAATAAACTTAGGTAAATATCTGTCGGTCGATAAATAAATTTTATATCTATATTTGTTCCTATGATCCAGTAAGAGTATTTTTTGCCACATCATTTGTATACACAGTTAAAGAAAGAAAATTTTATTAAAGTAAAATTGATTTACTTTAATACGAGCAAATTTTACGTCTCAAGTAGCTTGAAGGGTAAATCAACCTACAGCTATAAATACTTCTTATCAATGTTTTCATACATACTGACAAAGAAATCAATAACTGTGGATATAAATATTTCAAAATGTCTTTTCACTGCGATTACGGCCTATCACTATTTTTTGTTGTCTTATTACTTCGTTTATTTGCTTCGCATTTAATATGCTTCTTTCATATTTACCTTCAATATATTAACTGGACCTATTCATAATATCCTTCAATCAACTTTGTAAATATTTGATAGAATCTTTTGCTTCTTGTATTCCTGTTTAATAGATAACCTAAACGTGGCGTTGAAATCTCTTTTAAATTGAACGACGATATTACTCTTTCCTTTGGATGGAATAGTTAGAAACGATTCCCTGAAAAAAAAAACGACCTACGATTTTTAAACTTATTATCTTTAATGATGATCAATATTAGCAATAATATACAAAGAAAATGACTGGTAGAAAAGAAAATATATTGTAACGTCAAATACAATTTTTTTACTAAAGTTATTTATAATAATTTAAAAAAGAACAATTACCTTGCAGTTAATAGAAAAATAGTGTGTTGTTGATATCGAATAATTCCCAACAAACACATTATGAGTAAAATGTATATCATAAAATTACATAGTAGATAGTATGATTATGCAAATGCTTTTCTGTAAATTGGTATTAACTCAACATTTTTGTTATACACAATGAAAGCATAACACTTGAAAAAATTATAGAATTAAACGCATCTATCAATCTATTTTTTAAATAAGCATTAAATATACTGTAAAGCTAACTTAACCTTAGACGTTTATTGACAACAGCGCCACTATTTCATCATGTTTGCATTTGTAAAAGACATTGTTATATGGCTTGTAGAGTGTAAAGTAAGGGTTAGAAAAAATTTTCTAATTACCTATAATTAACGAGACGACGAAACTCGGTTGCAACAAAGTACCACATAGTTATACAAACTGATTAATTCACCGTTAGGAAGGAGACTAGTTGGATCGTCTCTCAGTTTATCATCTGTGCAATGGACCTCACAAAGCTTCTAATTTTTTGATCTATTATATTAAAATATCGAAACATTAAAAATATGATACAGGAATTTAAAAACTGTCTAAACGGATACCTTGTTAGTCCAAATTAAATGAGAAAATTAATCAATTCAATTTGATACCTGTAGAAATAAAGCTCCTAAACATGAAGACAAAATTTGTAAGGAAAATGTTAATGCATATAATTATTTTCCATACGAATATCGTCTATTCTCGAAGTTGTTACAACGAAAGTATTAATTTTGAACCTTTTACGTTTAGATATTTGTATGTGTGTGGGTGTTTGTGTATATATATTTTTTCCTTTTCGAAAGTCGAACATTTCCCATTCAATTATTACCAAATTATGATATACATTACTATAATTGTAAATGACCTATTATTCAATATTTATAAATAAAAATTCGATAAAGTATTATTCTTCTTGTAGAAACGATGTGCATAAGTAGAGAAATAGATAAATCATTCCAATTATTCGATTTATTAATTATTCATTATTTCGCGCGTAATATAGAAAGCATACGGATGTTCTGCATACGCATTTACTCATGTGTGAGTCTATTTTATATTTTTATATTTATATTAAAATTTAATTAGAAAAGAAAATTTTTGTTTACATTTAAAATTCGAATTAATTACATTTGATACTTTCACATATTTTTATTATATATTTTTATTGTTTTTAACTAAATAAATATAATAATATTTGCATTGACTCGCGTTGTATCCACAGTAATGTGATGTAATCGAACTATAGGAGTAATTTCAGTTCCCTATTAGTGGTCTCTTCGCCATCTTGGACGTTATAACGAGTTTACATGGTGTTTCGTCGTTTCGCATAATTACAGATAATTAGTAGACTTTTTCTAACGTATACTCACTTCCAATATATCTATCGATAACAGCGTGATTTTTACGGGACCACTTTCGCAAGTCGGCACGTACTTATACGTATTCTATTTTCTAGCTTTATTTTCATAACATTGATATTTTTCTCTGACATTGATACTTTTACACTACCTCCTAATCAATAATTTTGTGTTAATAATTTTGATCGATCGATATCTTGTATTACATTAAATATTCATATATACTTATATTTATACTTGTGTATATAATATATGAAACAGTGTTTATTCGTAATACGTTTGATTTATTTTTATATCTCGAAATAATCTGATTAAATAAAATTAGATTCAATATAAATAAGCGATGTAGAGTTTATGCTAATAATACATATTCTTCATGATCCGGGGGAGGATGCTCATCGTGCAAAAGATCAACAAAGTCTACTATAAGTAAGTTTCTTTTTCAAACATTACCTTCATAATTCAAAAAACACTTTCATTATAAAGATCATACATGATAACTTTGTTTTTCTTTCTTTTTTCAGATAAACAATGCGGGTGATAATAAATCGAGTGTTGTACCGTTTAAATAATATAACAATCATGAATTAGAAGAATCCTTCGTTCGTTACTTTAATTTCGTCCACGTTTAGCGATTTAAGTTTTAGTATCGTATGCACTTAAATCGACTGCGAGCAAAGCAGTCAGTCATAGAGTTAGGATTTGTTCCTATAAAGTTTAAAATTATTTTTCTTTTTATATTGTCACATTATTCGCGTAGTAGAGTGAGTGCGTCAATGAAGATGATCGAAAAATAAATACGTTTTCTTCTATAAAAGCATATCGGTAAGTAAATTTTTTAATTTCATACTTAATGATTTCACAATTTTTTTATTAATATAAATTTAATAAAAATTTGTTTGTCTTTTTACTGATCCCCATTACGATTGTGTCTTATCAATGACGATGAGCTACTTTATTTTCAAATTAATTATATATCGAACTACATTGTTTTTGACTTCCTATGGATCATAGCTGTTCAATTTTGACTTATTTCGCGGACAAATGTTTTGGAGCTAACGTAGAACTTGATGTAGCAGAAAACGAACGAATATAAAATCCCTCAAATACTCAATCATGCCGAGGATGAAAGGCCCGAATCAGCACAAATTACTGTTTGTAATATTTTCAATTAGTTATTGACGAGTATGACTATGAGTAATTCCACTTTAGGTAATTTCTATTTTGCTTGGTATATTTTAGGAAAGTTGTTTCGTTTTCGCATGATAGACAATTAGGGAAGGTGACTTCTCTCTCACTATCCAGTAATATGATCAAGGTACAATACAAATACACTACAAATAGAGGTACATAAATAATATTATTTTCTTGATGATCATTCATCGAAAATTTTATTTTATTTTATTTTAGGATAATTATCATTATTAAATAAACCGCAATTATCAATTCCTTTTTATTTCGTGCTCTTTTATTTTATTTCATTTAGTTTTTATTAATAAAAGTTCAAGTAACCTCTTTTCATTTACTTAGTATACGTATACTTTCAAGGAGTTTTCTTTATTATAATAATGATACTAGTAATATTGCTTTCACTTTATATCAGATCTTATTGTACAGTTGTCCGTACAGCCATGGATGAGTCGATTTTTGTTTCATTAAAGTAAAAGAAGAATCGTGAAGCTGACTGTATTTTTACGTTTATTTAAATTTGTTTACGGTTTACAATTTCAATTAATTTTGTGCAACACGTGTATTTAATAGATGCAAAACAATCTTAGAGTCGATGTTTGTTCGTATAAAGTTTTATTTAACTTCTTTTTTATAGTCACATAAACTTTACAGGTAATCCCATTATAACGATATAACACGGTATTGAAATTGTTAGATTTTTATCTTTTCACTTATTTCATTTTATTTTGTTGAAAATATTTATGCGTTATGTGCATGAAATTAAAATTTCTCTTGTATGTTCACTTATATGGATTACATAGATAAGACAGAAATTATACCTATTAGTCATGTCAGTGGCTTTTTATATCATATAAAAAGATTTATAAATAATGTAAAAAAAATTTTGTTAATTAACTTCGTCTGTTCTATTAGATTTGAGCCTTGCGTAACGAAATTTATATAACGTGTCATTTTTATGGAATGGAATATTTGTGTTATACTGTTATTACGGTTATCTGTATTTACATATAAAACAAACAATAGTTATTAGCGAATTCAATTTATTGTTCGCCTCTTATTTAATGAATAATTATTGCGTAAAAGAGTTAGTGCATCACCTAAGATGATCAAGACACTAATACACTTCTTTTGTAGAATAACTCTCTTTCTCTTTCTATCATCACCTCACTCTTCGTATACTGTTTGTACCTTTATTACCATTTTATCTCATCTTCTCATTCTCTCTCTCTCAAAGGAAAACTTATCTGGCTATCTCTCTTATTCTATGTGTGTATATATATATATATATATATATATATATATATATATATATATGTGTAAAGAAAGTATACTTTCTTCAGGTAGATTTGCCGCACGTCTCATAGCCCGCTCTTCCATTGTCCTTTGTTATTTACAAATTCTTTTATGACCTACAAATCGAGCCGTTACGGTTTGGAAGAGAAACGGGTATGAAATATATCGTAGAAGAGAAAAGTAACACGAGAGCTATAAAAAAATTTTTAATATATATTAAATAAAATTTAACAGTGTGAATAATAAACGTAAATTGTCGTTTCTTTGTTCACAGGTAAGACTAATTAGCAATGAAGCATTAATTAACAAATAAAGATTTATCACTTTGTTTACAGAGAAACTTATTTTGGTTTATCATCTCCACCTTATCTATTCGAGATATTATATATATATATATATATATATATAATAACTTAACTTTTGTAAAAATAGAAGGAAACAATAATAATAAAAGAAAGAAAAAAATTCACAGAAAAAGATAATACAAACAGATAGCACATTGCGATTTTGAGAATCTATTAATATTTGTCACGTAATAGTGTCGACTCGATTTTTTACTTTTTCGTTTTTGTCATCGACGAAATCAGGTAAAATTGTTATGAACAAGAAGAGAGAGAGAACTTTTTTTCATGCATTACACACAGTTACATAATTCCATTCCATAAAATCGATCATTACAGGAAAATGAGCAGTAAATCACGCGAGTGGTATTGCTCATAAAGTTCATTTTCGTATAACCGGTTGATTACTGCTTCACAAAACGAACGGACTCATACATGACTCGACTTGAATGAACAATAAAGTAATAATGATCTATTAAATCGCATTACGTTAAAGCATGATTAAAATAAATTTTACAAACTTCGATAATTATTACGATAATGTAAAATCGATTGTTATAAAGCTTTTAGAAAATTTTCCAATTCTCCGTAAGAAAAAAGAAAATTAATAAAAATAGAAAAAGAAATGGAAAGGATCATGATCAATGCTAGTGAAAGCTGTTCATTCTTCTAAAAATTTTTAAGTTCGATGAATTAATCATAATATAATTTTATTTTCTTATAAGATCAATACGCCAATATCATGATCTATTTATAAGACGGATTGCACCGAAATTAATTTTCTTGAGTCGACTCTCTTTACATCATAGTGCATATTGATACGATCATTAGCTTAAAACGATTCGATCTATCAACGAAAGGCGACAATTACTTCTCGTAAACAAGAATACTTCTTGAATAAAAATATTTCTTCTACACAATCTTATGCGCCACGTGTCACAAGCACATTCCACATTGACGCGAAACATTCAACGTTGAAGAACAAGAAAAGAATATAATAAATTAAACGTGATCTATTTCCGACAGGAAGCGAATATACATTAGCGGATAAAGTTCAATCACTTTTCTTGAGAGAAAAAGAAAAACACAAAAAAAAAATATTCCAAATGCAATAAAACATATATAAAGTGGTGTAGCGTGAGGATGAGCGTGTGCACTCACCAATTGTAGAAACCAAAGTGTCTGCCACAGCAAAATTTAGATTCTTTCTTTGTACGAAGACGATATAGGGAAAATTCGTTGAGCACGAGATTGATATAGAAGATAACAGAAAAAAAATATCGAAGGGAAATTATAACTTTTCCACGTAAAATAATATCCTTTTGCTCTTGAAATGAAGGCTTGATGTAATATGTACGGTACGGATTGAAAAAAAAATTCGTGCATATTAAAACACTATTTATTTACGCGTTTTTAAAAAAGGTTATTAATAATAATAATATTGACGATAATGATAATAACAATATTAATAGATCACTATACGTGTACGCTATAATACGTTGAATGATTTGTAAAAATTCGAAAATGAATAAAAGAAAAAATGAAAAAGTGAGAATTTCAGCTGTTTGTCCGTTCGCTCGTAAAGATCGAGGCCTATAATAATTTTTATAGTAATGATTGAGAAACTCTCTCTCTCTCTCTCTCTCTCTCTCTCTCTTGTCCAATCTCCATTTTCCACATTCATTCTTTCGCTCTCTTTCTCCGTCTCTTGTACTATAAAAGAAGTCCTTTTATATTTCAGATAGAAAACTTTAAACACCTTTATAAAAATCTAAACCCCTCGATGATGTTCTCCTTCGGTAGTGGTCGCACGATGCTCCAAAGGGAAGAAGAAAAAACCACTGTTGTAGAGTATTCGATAATTACCAGACTAAAGGATTAAAACCGTTTAACTTATTCTAAAATTTGAAGGAAAACGAATAAATCTATCGCAACCCAGACGCAACGCTGAAAAAAAATCGAGACTGCATAAGGAAGGAGACAAATATCATTATATTAATTGCTGAAAATCATGTGCTAAAAATTGATTAATTTATTTTAGGGCCTACGATTCTGTGATTATACAAGTTTCTTCGTTTTTTATCAACAACTTTACTTGACTTGTCTCCATCAAAAGTAATGACTTTTCTCGATTTTTTTCATTCAAAAGCAATGACTTTATCGAGACTTTTTTTTTGACCAACAAAATTGATTAAATATTCGATTAATTTTTATTTAAAAATGTTATAAGAAAAAAGTTTCGATGTTTAATTGTCGAAATTCAAAAGGAAGCTGACCCAGCAAGCCTCAAGGGCAATCAATTTTGCTTACATTCCAACTCGTCAATTATTGCGAAAATAAAAATTTTCAAGTATTGACAATTTAAATTAAGATTATTTTAAGTTTTTCGTATTGAGTTAAGAGCTATAAATTGTTTAAAAAAATGCGTCATCGATTAAATATTAATATACTGTACTCCATCCATATTATATATTCTTTAAATAACTACAAAATTCGCGAAAGTATTAATGTTTTAATTTTAGACGTTCAGAAAGATAGATCTTCGATGTTTACGTGTCAGACCTAAAAGAAAGTTATTTTGATAACAGTGAAGTCATTGTAAGCAATCAACCACTCCATGTTCAAAATTTAACCGTATTGAAATATTAAATTAAATTATTTTACGATTAACGAGCGTTACTAATCGTTATTAATATTCTTTAATATTCTTACGTTAATATTCTCGTAGAG
Organism: Vespa velutina; assembly: GCF_912470025.1. Lineage (NCBI taxonomy): Eukaryota > Metazoa > Arthropoda > Insecta > Hymenoptera > Vespidae > Vespa > Vespa velutina. The sequence continues at coordinate 521,113 of NW_025920071.1, forward strand.
AATCCACGTTTCATCTTCAATAATTAGTCTCTTTAAAAATTGTTCTTTGAATTCGTATGTTTTGCTACAGGAGCAAATCGCACATCGAAGCACGTTAAGGCTATTCATTAGCTCTGGTTTTATAATGATTTACGTCATCAATGAGAACAGACGTAATTCTCGACCGATTTTGACGATCAAAGCCTCATTTTAAATACGAAGATTTCGACTAGGACACATCTTCATCAAAGTTTTGGAAACGCTTTATATTCTTTGAAAAAAATCGTGTTAAATAATGGTATTTTTTATGTAGGATAGTTTATATAAAAATAAAAAGCTTTTTCAAAAATTCGAAAAAGTATGTCCTAGATTGAACCTTCTTCTTTAAAATGAGATCTCGCTAATTAGAATTGGTTAAGAATTCCTATTATTCTCATCGATAACGTAAATGCTGTTTCCGACATTTTTTGCGAAGAAATACTTTTGTAATGTGAAGCTCTTTGAAATTTGGGACGAAAGAGAACCTCCAGTATTGATTTTAATATTACACAGAGTTGTATGGCATATGTTCTATGTTTGTGAAATAGCGATTGCCTACTTCTTTGTGTGCGTAAATAGCTGATGCTCAGATTTTCTGAATATTTCCAAACGCAAAGAAATGCGTTTCTCGACGCTTGCACGGAGAAGTAACTTACTCGGTCATTTTAATGAGCTTTGGGCAAATGATTCTATGGCAAAAATAAGAAAATACGACTTTATACATTAAAACACTGGAGCTTCTGCAAACAGTTTATAGCACATTTGCAAGTATCTGGATTCGTAATTCACGAATCGTAGGTATTCAAGGCTAGTTGATTCCAATGATTTTGTTTTATTTTATCAATGTAAAGGAAAATAATGAATTAATTTATTCTTTTTTCTTTATATGATAATTTAGTAAGCTTTTACTATCCCATCTCTTATATTTATTTTCTCCACTTTTGGCTGTGCTAGATAAGATATAGCAGTAGCACAATTTTGTTCGATGACAAATGCATAAAAAGTAGATACATTTGTCGATTATTTTTTCAAAGTGAATAATTAGAGGGTATATATATTATATATTATTTTTAATAAAGATCATAATACTAATTCGTTTCCACATTATCTATGTGATTGTTCTCCCAGCGCTATTTTGTTATGATTCCCTCTTTAGGAGTCCACTTAACACTAAACCTACCGGCATTTCATGTATACCTAATCCTACTATGAGCGGTCAAGTGACCGCTTCAAAAAAAAATATTTATCTTAATATAGAAAGAGATTTTAGTCAATTGGATAGTAAACAAAATATTTTCTTTTCTATTTAAAAAAATTTTATTTACATTCATGCATTTTCAGCACATTTTTTACAAGTTACAGTATTTTCTATCGCACATTTTCTGCATACGTATTTTTTACATTTTATACAAATTTTGTTAGTCTTATTGACTTTACAATATCTTATTTGACAAGCTTTTCATCCAGTTGAATTTATAGCTGTATTTGTTATTGTTTCTAATGAACATTATGGGCTTAGCTATCTCTCCTTCTGATATTCGGTCCCAAGCTCTTCTGCCAATTGAAATAAAAATTCTTGCCTCGATATTCCTTCACCCGTCGTTTCTTTGTATAAAATCCAGGCATTTATCTCGGCTAAATCTAAGATATTGAAAATACCTGTACAGGCCATCTTTGACATTTAGATTTTACACAATATTTTCTGGCCATTTGATCGGTTACATCTACACCTAATTTTGTGCTATTGTAAAATCTAATTGTCTCTGGTATACGAATGTCATTTATCTCAATTTCAACGAATAAATGCATTGTACTAAGTATCAATAATTTTTTATTGTATTTAGCTTTGTAAATTGTAAGAATAAAATCATACAATCTGTATAATATTGTTGAGAAGCGTGTCACGATATCCTTTGCCTGTCTCGCTAATTTTGGTAGCTCCCTTTTATTTCTGCGCATAGTTCCAACAAGCGTAGTTTTTTTTTGCTTTAAGTTTACTTGCTAATGACAAGCTTGTAAAAAAATTGTCAGTTGTTATAATTCTCCCATGTCCCGTATATGTTTCTACAAATTTCAAAGTTACAAACTACCCAAATTGGACCGATGATTCTCTCCTTTCCTCTTTTCTATATATATATGTAAAAAATATATGTAAAGAAAGTATACTTTCTTCAGATAGATTAGCCATCTCATAGCCCGCCCTTTCATTGTCCTTTGTTATTTACAAATCGAATTCTTTGTGACCTACAAATCGACCCGTTAAGATTTGGAAGAGAAACGAGCAGTATGAAAGATAACATAGAAGAGAAAGGTAACACAAGAGTTAATAAGAAAATTTATAAAAGATATTAAATAAAATTTAGACAGTGTGAACAATAAACGTAAATTTTCGTTTCTTTGTTTACAGGTAAGATTAATTAACAATTAAACATTAATTGACAAATAAAGATTTATATCTTTGTTCACAGAGAAACTTATTTTCGTTTATCACCACACCCCTTATCTATTCTAGATATTATATATATATATATTTAATGTCCATATTCGAATTCATTATTTTTCAATGATAATAAATTTAGTAATTATTACAATAATATTAAATAAAAACTTTTATTTATATATTATTGTCAAATCAAATCAATTAATCATAACAGAACGCGAATAAATAGATTATTATTATTATTTTTTTTGTAATTATAATATTGATTTATACGCAAATAGGTATCAACTGAAACGATGGAGATCAAGATCCTCGATTCATTTTCCGCAAAATGAATTTATTTTATCGCGGTAAATCAAAGTAATGGAATCTTTAATACCATTCTTTTGTTGTCGAAAAGTAATTCATATAAAAAAATCATAAGAACAAATTGAAATTTTTTAAATCTCAACATATTCTCTCTCTCTCCCTCTCCCTCTCCCTCTCTCTCTCTCTCTTTCTCTCTGTTTTATCTCGATTATCATTGTACTAAATATCAATATCTTAATATTACATCAATCAATATAAAACTCATTAGGAAATCAATTAGTTATAAAAATTTATTTGGAAACAAATTTATATATAAAAAAATAAGAGAGAAATAGAGAGGAAAAAAGAGAAAAAGAATAAATAAATAGTAAAATAAATATTTAAATCGTCTCCTTCCAATCGTAACAAAATATTGATATATTTCATCTCCCATATTTTTTGCTACGAATGCTTTTTCGTTTCTTATTAAAAGATAGTTCGTGCATCTATCCATAGGAAGAGCGGAAGAGTGTGAGAGAGAGAGAGAGAGAGAGAGAGAGAGAGAGAGAGAGAGAGAGAGAGAGAGAAGATAGATATGTCGATAAAAGTTATAAGAGGCAGCATACTTTTCATTTTTTTCAAGCACAACTTCACATTTTTAGCTATGATATTAAACGATGCTTGTATACCTTTTTCTTTCTTTTTTCTTTCTTTCTTATATTCTTTTATTCATTTTTTTCTTAAATAAGCCCTCTTACTATGTTCACAACTTTTCTATACCATAACATAAACTCTTCTGTGTCAATCTATTCTTCTAGCATTGTTTTTTAATGGGTATTGAATGAACAGAAAGCATTATGATTCGTTATTTAATATGTATATATTTAACATAATAGAAACTTTTTGATATATAAATATATATATATATATTTATTTCAATAAATATATATTGAATATATTGAATATATTGCTTATAATATATGGACAGAGTGTTTGTGATCGCCTAATTAAAGGGTGATTGAAAGGGATCAACTTTATATCATGTCTATTTATATCACGAATATATATAAATATATATATATATATATATATATATATACGAAATAGTATATACAAAAAGTTGCTTTCGAAGTGGGTGCCGCGTTTTCTCACACCGGACCAAAAACAACGCGTCGAGGATTCTGAGCGTTGTTTGGAATTATTCAAGCGAGATAAAAAGGATTTCTTGCGTCGGTATGTGGTAATGGATGAAACATGTATCCACTACTACACAACTGGCTCAAACGAAGAAGTGATTGCCAAAACTGAGACCTATTTTGAGAGTAAAGACAAATCGTTCTACAAAAAAAGCATCGAAAAGTTAGAGGAGTTTTGAAATGAATGTATCACTCTTGAAGGAGAATATGTTAATGAATAAAGTAGAATTTCTAAAAAAAGATTTATTTTTCCTAGCTAGACCGGAGACTTATTGAGTGATGTTATACAGATTGTTATGTATGTAGGTAGTCTCAATCGTGACTGGGCAACAGAAACCATGTTAAATTTTCAAAGCTGAATAATTGCAAGAGAGTAACTAATTATATATTCAATCATTGTTTTCTTTATATTATTAATGTTTCTAGATTAGTTACTGTATCTTCGGTCGGTAATTCATTACACATTTCGCTCAATAGTTTCATTTTAAATTCGTCTATTTTTCATGATAAGATCAGAATGACGAGTCGATTTTGAAGGTATAAAAAATAGTTGACAGACGCATGATCTGTTTTTTGTTCGTTTATGGAAAGAAAAGAAGAGGCTGAAATCTAGAGTAAGTGATATGGAAGTGCAGGGATAACGTAATAACAAATAGGACAAAGACCGAAAAGGATTCAATTAATCTTTACCGAGGAGAGAAAGAAGAAAAATGAGAGACATATATAATATATATATATTTATATATTATATACATAAACACAGACATGGTAACAAACAAGAGAAAAGAAAAACAATCGACAATCCCAAGTATGGTTTCGTGAGGAATAATAGGAAATGAGTAAAAAGAATGTATGAGAGAAGAAGAAAAAGATAAAGAGAGAGAGTGATAGAAAGAAAGAGAGAGGGAGAGAGAGAGACAAGGGGTTTGTATACAGACACGTAAACTGATAGTCGATAATCATTCTCCCTCTTTCTTCATATCACGGATAGAAAATATTGACGCGATATAACGACTATCAGGCAAGCGACATTAGGCCGTCTTTACTACCTGGATAATATATCCGTTCTATTCTGGTATAGAAGTGAAATAACATTTGGATTAACAAACCGTTATTACTAAAACCGACCTTTCTCTCTCTCTCTCTTTCTCTCTCTCTCTCTCCCTCCCTCTCTCTCTTGTTTTTTTTTCTTTTATATGAAAACAAAAAAGAAGAAAAAGAAGGAACATTGGCGTAATTTTCATTAGAATAGAAACTTTTTCAAAGAAATTAACTAATACCGATAATTATACTTTTCAATGTTCACTTTCACATCGATTGGAATTTATACAAATTTATAGATTTATTTTCTCGAGTTTACAAATAGATAAAAACAGAAAGAGAGTGAGAGAGAAAGAGAGAACGATTATCAATCCAAGCACCTAACTCACTCCATCCGGATATAATTACGTGGAAAATAATTATTCGCATGCGTAACTATTAATACTTAGTTATTATAATGAAAATTACGTAGATGTTTACAAACATATACTGAATTTTTCATTTGTTAACGATTCGATGATTCTCAATTTTTCGCTTTCGTGAGTGAAATATCGATGGACGTTGGTGTTCGATTACATAGAAAAATATCGTTGCAAAATGAATAGAATCGGTTAAAAGAAAAATAGGTGTTATCTCGATTAAAAGGAAAAGAAAGATGCACTTAGAGTAACCAGCTAAAATTTCAAAAGGAAATAGTCGAATTGATAATCGATAACTTCTTTGAATCCAATGGAACAGATAAAAAGTATCAACGATATCCAGTACTTCAAATTTTAATCGAAAGACATAGAATGTTCCGATTTAACTAAGTAGAATGATTTTAAATATTTTAATTATATTACACATACTCATTTTCTTTTTCCATAATTTTTAATCCGAAATTTCGAATCCTCCATCTTTTCTTCTCTTCTGTATATTCCAATAGAAAAAAAAAAAACAGAAAAAATGATCTCGATAGAATATTTCTTGAATATTAAAACGCATTACTTTCAAAACCATGTATATATATATATATATATATATAAGAATCTGATTGTAAATTAGTTTTAAGTATAATATAGAATATATGATACTTTAACAATGCGTTTCATGTAACGCATGATAGAAAACAGATGAAATAATAAACGGTAAGCGCACTTATAGGTTGTTGTGAATACGAAAATAACTTAATCATTTGATGAATTTTTAGAGAATCTTTTATATATGTATATATACTTATGCGATAAATCTCGAAGGATAGGGAAGATTGAGAGATAGAGCGAGCGAACGTGAGAGAGAAGGAAGATGCTCAGATGGATTAATACACTGGAGTCCGTTATGTTACAAACCGTCCGAAAAAGCTGTTAACTGGGATGACGCTTGGTTTTACGACGTCGAGCAGAAATATGATCCTTCGTGAGCATGCAACAATCTGTACGTAATAAATGATCTCAAAGGGTCATTATACAGTTAACTTCAGCAAGGTCCATTCACGTTATCAACACTATTATTATGTATACGTGTACGAGTTTCACGTACGAGTGAGGCGATGGATTTATCAAGAAATTTAATAAAGCGGACGAGTAATAAAATCTGATCCTATTCTATAAAGTCCACTATTGTGTATTGCGTGTTTGGTTCACTGGTATATTCGGGTCTGATCGTGACAGAAATGAATTCTTTCATTATAATGATCCTTTCGAATAAACGAATTTATTATAACTTAGGTATAATAATATAATTTATGTAATAAATAATTTATAAAGTAGGTATAATAATATAATATATTATAATTTACTATAACTTAGGTATGTATGTACATACGTAGATATGTAATATATAATGGATCATTTCCGTATCTTCTTCGACAAAGGTTTCGATGAATGCGCACTGGACTGCAACCTAATATACATATATATACTTATACGTATATAGGGCACATTATTGATATATCATTTTATTATGAAAAAAATTCAATACACAAAATGTGTATATTTTCTATCCTTTATGTAGTACACTACTTTTGTAGAATTATCAAGTTCTATTCAAGCGAAATAATCGTTGCAAAGTGTCTCGTAATAAAACGAGTTAACGAGGAAAAGGAGAGATAGAGAGTGAAGGAGAGAGAGAGAGAGAGGTAGAAAGTAGATTTCATTTGTCAGACCCATGGTGAGATATTTCGAACGTTACAACGATTTTCATATTGTTAAAGTTGGTGTAATCGTAAAAATAGGTAATCGTATCAAAAAACAATATTTGACGAGTATTCGTTGAGCATTCTCGCGAAGTAACATCAATTATGATCGTATACTACACGACAGCTGAGCAAATGAATTTTCTTCTCGTCGTTACACATCCATTAGCGCTAATCAATTCACATATCGTTAGATATTTGAACCGAGACTAGGGACTATGTGTTCCCACGTCATTACTTATTTGTTCTCTATTTCCTTTGTGCAGCCGAAACTCGAGGACGTCTCTATAAGCAAATTAACTTGATACATCTCAGTAATTAATATTAATTATGCATACTATTAATTATGCATTACCGTACGTAACTAGCTTCGCGAGAGACGAAACATCATGAGCTGACATAATTATGCGTAATACACGATTTATAATAAAATAAAGATATCACTTACTACCTACGAGAGAAACGGCAAGAGAAATTAACACTAGATTTACCAGACCAGTCATTTTGACTGGTCATGCAATTTAAATTCAAAATTCCTACTGCACGTAACATTTGTTTTCTGAAATGAAGTTGTGACTTTTGTAGCTATAAGTAGAGAATACATTTTATGAACTTAATATTACATTATATATAATAGTAACAAATATATTTTTTGTTATTGACACTTATACCAGTACCAGTCAAAATGACTGATGCACGTTTCTATGAAGAAATCTTGTAAAAAAAAACATTGGGGAAGCTATAACAATTGATGGATACTGCAACGTTTTATCGACACAGAAATATGATTTATGGAGAATCATGAGATCGATACATTATATATGGCGCCCCATGCGTCATTCGTTCCGTTATCGGCATTGATCCGATTATGCGCAGTATTTAATTAGGAACCGGGCCCAGAATTTTTTTGCGGCTCATCCAAGAATATAATGCATTGTTTCGGGCACACACGAAATAAATTCTTAGTCCAATCGATCTCAAAGCGTAATCACTCACCTTTATCCCCACAGTGACGCGGGTAAGAAACATTTATGTGTATATTGAAATATTCAAAAATTGATTCTCTTGTTAGAATACTAAATACTGAGAGAGTTACTTGATTTCAACTTTTTTTTAGCGATCGTCAGGCCCTAAAAATGGCAAAGCGAATAAATGTTTCTAGATATTTGAAAAATGCAACCAGCATACCTCAGGAATGTTCAGATGTAGAAAGTGATGAATTATATAATAGCGATGGTGAATTATTGGAGAGACAAACTGATCCATAAGGCAATGACGAAAACAGTGCTATTATCAAGAGCAAGCAATGATGAGGAAATTCCTGATAAAGAAAATATAAATCAGTCAAACGACATTAATTGTGGAAATATTCCAAACAAACGTACGAGACGATGCATTTTCTTCCAGTACTGAAGACGAAGGTGAAAGTAACGTACCAAGTAAGCAAATTGAAATTGCTTTAAATGGAACTATTTGGAAAAGAATTAAAGAAAGTGGTGTTGCTGGTAGATTACCAATTCAAAGTGTTTTCAAAGATATACACGGACCAACAGCACATGCTAAAAGAAACATGAAGGGGAATCTAAGTAATGCGTTCCTATTACTGGTTGATAACCATATTTTGGAACATGTACGAATTTGTACAGAGTTAGAAGCCTCTCGAGTTTTGGGGAAAAAATGGACAGTTACGCAAGCAAAATTGAAGGCGTTTTTTGCAATAATGTTCGCTCGTAGAGCGTCCGAAGGGAATAATTTGAGGCTTCAATATTTGTGGAAAAACAAATAGGGACCATCATTTTTCTCCAGCACTATGAGTAGAAGCGATTTTACTGAGATTCTGCGATATATTTGTTTCGACAAAAGAAATCAGAAGAGTCTACGTTTGCAAATAGACAAATTCGCTTTAGTCTTAGCTGTTTGGGACAAATTTATTGAAAGCAGTCAAAATTGTTTCAAACTGGGAGCTTATATTACCGTAGATGAGCAACACTTTCTGACGAAGGGCAGATGCAGATTTGCCTAATATATGCCAAACAAACCCCATAAATATGATATAAAATTCTAGCTGGCGTCTGATAAACAGATGAAATATGTGGGTTTCCGTATTCAGGAAAAGACGAGGCTCCAGATGCATCAATCCCTCTACGCGAATTTGTTCTAATGAAACTTCTTGAACCATATACCATGACGGGTCTAACTGTGACAACCGATAATTTTTCTACAAGTTTTTCTTTGGCGTTAAAATGAAGACCTGAAATTACCTCGTTGCTTAAAACAATACGCGCAAATAAAAGGGAATTGCCGAAAACCTGCAATCTGAAAAAATACGGCATAGTTCGTTTCTCAACGTCGTTATATTAATCCAATGGATGCACACTTACCGTTTACAAGAACAAACCAAATAAAAAAATACTTATACTAAGTACAAAGCATAAACACGTCACAATTGATAAAACTGTTAAGAAATTACCTGAAACTGTATCGTTTTATAATAGAACTAAATTTAGCGTCAATGTCATTGATCAAGTGGCACGAAAATATACCGTGAAATCAAGTTCCAAAAGGTGGCAACTTCAAGTCTTTTTCAATATTTTAGATTTAGCCGGAATAAATTGCTGGATATTGTACAAAAATACAACAGGAGAAAATATCACATGTAAAGAGTTATTGTTTCGATTAGCAGAAGAGCTTGCTTTAGAATATCAGACTTCAAGGCAAAAACCACACGAAGCCGATATGCCAACTACAGGTGGCACGGTTCCTGTACGCTAATGGTGTCAAATAGAACATTGCAACAAGAATAAGACTACAAATATTTGCAATACATGAAAAAAACGTGTATGCGGAAAGTGTACACACAGCAAAATCTACATATGTAAAAATTGTGATGGACAAACTGTAAACAATTGAGCGTTTTGTTTCTTGATAATGACTATGAATCCATTTACCTGTTAAAATCGATATTAATCAACTTTTTTGTTGCGTTTTAAGTGTGAATAAAGACTGGAAGCCTCAATAAGGATTTTTTTACACTAGTCTTTCTGACTGGTTTTGGTAGATTTAGTATATTAAAATAGCTTGTATATCTAATGCTAGTGAATTTTGATAGACGTTTAGAAACATGATAAGGAACTATCATTATTCATGGAGGAATTATCGTTGACGGAAGGATTCGATGTTTCGATAAATTATAATTAATTTCTCATATATATTCTGATATATGAGAGTCATCAGTGTTCTTATACATACACATAGACAGAGGACATAGATTCATCCCATCGGCTAAAGTTTCACTGTTATCACTATTTCTCGAATTACTATTCAATAAAATTAACTTTAGAGTGACTTTGCCATTTCATTTTATGACATCCTCATAACACATTACACGTGCTTTTTCTTAAATTAAATATCAATCCCTACCCCCATCCCATCCTTTTCTTACTCTCCCACCCTCACTCTAATACTTTTCGACGAGTCATCACAAATTGGAAGTAAATTAGGTACCTACTTATTTATTTCCAGCAAGTTTTCTTGGAAATGATAACGATCATTCGAAACGATGGATTTATCGATCGATCGACGCTGATTTACGAACCAAATAACGCGAGTCTAATACGAAGTAAAAGTAGATGAGACATGTCAGATTTGACCAGTGATATATATATATATATATATATATATATATATATACGTTCCATATTTACGTTCGAGGGAATGACTATTTGCACAGCAATGGAATAAGACGAATAAAAGACGGGAATTGGGAGGATGGGGGACCGGGTTGGACTGGGGGATGGGGGAAATGGAATTGGGTGGTTTCATTTCTCCCAATCAAACTTATTTTTCTTTTCCATATATGTACCAATGTATATATATGTATATTATAAGCATGTGCGTTCTATAAATGTATTCTTCTTTATGAATTTCCGCGGAAATTTCGAACGATAGTTTTCTCGAGTCTTTTTTCATTCTTCAAAAAAATGAAACAATAAAGAAAGAAAGCAAAAGAAAAAGAAATAGAACAACAATCTTCGAATAAAATATCGAACAAGAAGAAGAAGAATAAAGAGAAAGAGTAGTACGAGAGGAAGTAATTAAGTAATTTCCCGGACTTTTAGTCGAATTGTTTTTACCAATTGATTAGATGATCCAACTGAACACGCGAGTATCCACGCGTTTCATACGATAACAGAATTCATTCGAATATTCAACGAACTTTCGACATTCTATCTTCTGAACTAAATAAATTTGTTCCATCAAGATAAACATTTAATTATCAATCCTGGGAATAATACTCCTATGATCAAAATAGATGTCAAAGTTACAATCCAATCGCTAGATCAAAATTCGCTTTGATTAACTTCTAAAAGCCTACTAAAGTACTAAGGACCGACCAAACAACATAATCCTATTAATGTGCAAAATATTGTCCAATTAGTGAACTGCAATGATTAAGTACGTAACTGTCCAACCGATATATTCCCAAGATATCGATTATTAATCGATTATTTTGATTATTTTTCAATTTGATTATTAATGTTCTTCAATAGTGTTAAAGATTAGCCAATCACGAAGATCGTATAAGAACACATATATTTGAATTAATTGTAAGAGCAGATACAAAAAACTGAATAATTATAAGTGTTCTCTTTGTTGTATCAATTATCTTAGATATTCCTTTACTTGACATTTAAACTTTGACAAGTTTACTTATTTTGTGTATACAATAATTCGTCTTTATTAATAAACGCTAATGCACACTTCGCGTTAATAAAAAAGATAATTATTAAGAAAAACATCTCCAATGAAAACAAATCGTATGCGATATAGCAACATACGAGATCGGCATGATGCTACGCGGTTGACGGAAAAAGAATGAAAGTAAATACTAAAAGATCTTGCCAAAATATCACAAAACTTATCATATGAATACCGTCATCCTTATTCTCTAAGACTAGTTACTTATGTTTAAAAATGAGATAACAATGAAGCACTAGCCCGATGGAAAAATGGCGTTACTAAAAAGCTACGATTCGGTGTACGACGACTATCGATGAAATTTTTACAAGAATAATAAAAACGTTAAAAAGTGAAACAAATACTAACATTACAAAAATAAAACAGGATAATCCGATATAGAAAACGTCACTAGGAATTTATTTTCACGAATATTTTTTAAACGAAACGATGCCACATCTTCCCAACATCTATGCGCGAAATTCGCGTTTTTAAAAATTGATTAATATATAAAATAAGGATGTACGTTAGAAAAAATATTCTTATTACTTACAATTAACGAGACGACGAAGCTTGGTTGCAACCCGTACCATAGAGTTATAAAAACTACCGGTGGAGTGAAAGGAAGGAGACTAATTGGATCGTCACTCATGCGTATTATGTCACCTGTGCAATGGACATTCACAAAGCTTGTAATTTGTCGATCTATTATATTGAAATATCGAAATATTAAAAATATGATACACGAATTTAAAAACTGTCCAAAGGAATATCTTGTTAGTCCAACCTAAATAAGAAAATTAATCAATTCAGTTTGATGCTTGTAGAAATAAAGCTCATAAACGTGAAGACAACATTTATAAGGAAAATTATGTTCCATGTGCATATCTTCTATTTTCGAAGTTATTACAACGAAAGTATTAATTGTGAAGTTTTCATTCTGTGTGTGTATGTGTGTGAATAAATATATTTTATTCTTTTCGATAGTACAGCATTTCTCATCCAATTATTATCAAATTATGATAAACATTACTACGATTGTAAATGACGTATTATTCAATATTTATAAATAAATCATCGACAAAGTATTATTTTTTTAGAGATATGCATAAATAGAGAAATACATAAATAAATAAATCTTTCGAATTATTCAATTTATTAATTAATTATTTCGCTCGTAGTATCGAAATGCGAATGATCTTTATACGTATGATACATGAGTTTATTTTATAATTCTGTATTTTTAGAAAATGTAATTATTTCATTAGAAAGTTTTTCTTTACATTTAAAATCCGTATTAATTACATTTGTCACACTTTTGATGCTCCCACATGTTTTTATTATATGTTTTATCGTTTTTAATTGAAGAAATTAATATTTGCATTGACTCGCGGTGTTCACGCAGTAATATAATGTAATTGAATTACGGTGGATCATTTCGATTCCCTGCTGATGATCTCGTCGCCATCTTAGACGTCTGGATTTTTCTAACAGCCTCTTCTAAAATATCAATCGATATCAGAATGCGCAATAGCAGAGGCCACGTTCGCAAATTGGTATGAAATTTTGCGACATAATATATCTTCTATTTTCTTGCTTTTTGAGTTTGCTCGCTAACTTGATACAGGATAGACATATTTTCTATCACTCGCGATTTGTTTTTGTTTACAGTTCTTATAGCGTACATTGACCTTTTGTATTATCTCGGCGCGGTGAAACAGTAAGCGTACATTGTACTGCTGTTGGCTCAAATATGTCACAAATAAAGCTAAAAATCTCAAAATTAGGAGACACATGTTCCATAGGGAATACATCAAATAACGAAGTAGGGGATATCGACATGTACACTAAAGCTTCAATCTACCGAGCTGAGTCCCTATCTACTGGCAAACAAGAGGGAATCTAATACAAACACAGATATGACAAATTCACGCACGTTCCATCAATCCGAGATGTGGCTACAAGATATACCTATACAAAACTCATATAGTATTCTCTCTGAAACCGATGCTATACCAACAGGTAACATCAAAACAAATGAAGAAAATAAACCTCCTCCTATTTACATTCTGCCTCATGTCATTGATCCCCTGATAAAATTACTTGTGCAACAAGTAGGTAACAACAATTTTACTTCAAAGCAACTCAAAGATAATCAGACAAAAATCCAATTATCATCTTCGGATCACTATGAGAAAGTAATAAACGGAAATTTTCACATCTATCAACTTAAAGCTGAAAGAAGTTACAAGGTAATTCTACGCAGAATTCATCCAAAAGCAAATTTACAGAAAATCATTGAAGAACTCAAGCAACACAAACACGTTGTTAGGTCGATTAATAATATAGTCAAATATGATACTAAACTATGAGCATAGAAAAACTACTCAACATATTAATTAAATTCGAACCGCCAAGACCGAAACGTGATATACCTCAACGCCATCGCTGCCAAACCTACGGTCATACGAAGATTACTGCAATAGGTTACCTGCTTGTGTTAAATGTGCACGCAATCACTTAACTACATTTTGCCCAAAACAAGATAAACTAGTAAACGTAAATTGCTTTTTACTGCCAAGTTAATCATTCAGCAATCTATAAAGGCTGTTTGGTACGTAAATAACTACAACACAAGACATTTCCTTCACTAAGGCGAAGAACACTATTTGAACCTAACAATGAACATATTCCTTATACCACAGAATACAATCCAAAAATAGACATTTCTCAAAACTATACTAAACACTATTACAAGAATAATAGAACCTATGCCCAAGTAACATACAAACAGACCTGGCAAAAACAAAACCTAGCACCGCTTAGTTGGTCAAAAAATTCTCTTGGAAACAAATATACAGAACTTAAACAACTTTTAATCCAATATGCTAAAAATACAGAACTCATAACAGACATGCTCTCAACACAAACATCACCGTTACAATAAAAAAAAAAAAATAACCATCAGGTTGGCCCTCTTAACAAAATGCTTGAATATCTACAAATAATGGATGGGCGAATCAGAATAGCTGTTTAGAGCAGTAACGGGTTACAACAAAGACTTCAAGAACTCAAAATTTTCATCTACTCACATAACATCGATATTATGCCAATTTCGGAAACTCACTTTACAGCTAAAAATTATATAAAAATACAGCATATATGATACCGAACACCCATCAGAAAATACACATGGGAGTTTTGCGATTATCATTAAAAATAATATTGAACACCATTTATATGCCAATACTTCACTTGACTATCTACAAGCAACAACAATTACACTAGAAACCATAATTGGAAAAACACAAATATCGACTATACATTCACCGCCTAAACATAAAATTACTCAAGAGCGATATTCAAACTTCCTTAAAAGTCTAGGAAACAAATCTATAGCAGTAGGACTAGAATGCTAAGCACAAGTATTGGAGATCAAAAAGAATTTCAATTAGGGGTAAAACACTGCTCGAAATCACGCAGAAATAACCATTAACACCACTATCAACCGGGGAACCCACCTATTGGCTAGCAGTATCAAACAAATCACCAGATTTTCTAGATTTCGCGTAACTAAAGGGCTGAACAAGGCGCACTTCAAATTAATCTCAAGCACAGAACTAAGTGACTTACACACTTATACTAATAGAATTTCTACAAAAACCAATCCACATAGGAACTACACCCAAATTATACAATAGAAATACGGATTGGGATAAATTTCGGTCAACTATTGACGAAAACCTAAATTGCAAAATCTCTCTAAAAACTTAAGAACACATCGAGAATGCCGTGGACTACATAACAAAAATAATTCAAGAGTCAGCATGGTTATCTGACTCTCCTAATATACAGGAAAATAAAAAGAGTTGTTCATACCCAGCCTATGTTTTGCAGAAAATTAAACAAAAACGAAATGTTATATACAAATGCCAAAGGCATAAAACAGAAGGAAATAAAAGACAATTAAATGCACTCACAAGGGAGGTTAAAATAATGATAAAAGAATACTGTAATTCCAAGTTTAGCAAATATCTCTTAAACCTTACGCCAAATGAAGATACAAACTATTCACTTTGGAGGGCAACAAAAAAATTAAAAAAACCAATAATGCAGACTTCAGCATTGCGAAAACCAAACGGACCTTGGGCAAAGACGTCCATGGAACAAACCAAGACATTTGCTAAACCACCTATATCAAACTTTTCAGCGAAATAATATGGCCACGACAGTAAATGCTACAACCGTATGTGCGATAGTACGGAAAGCGAAGATCAAAACAACTTGATATATAAGATTACAAAAAAAGGAAATAAAGCAATTGATAAATACAATAAAAAAGTCTCTAGTCTTTGATCTCATTAGTGGGAAAGTAATTAAAGAACTCTTAGAAAAAGCCATCAGAATGATTACCATAATATTTAACGCCGTACTTAGACTCCACTACTTCCCTGACTCATGGAAACTGGCAGAAATAATAATGCTGCCTAAGCCGAATAAAGATATTCATGAACCATCCTCTTACAGACCTATTTCCTCATTACCTATTCTATCCAAACTTTTAGAAAAAGTAATATTAGTTAAAATTAGAAAATATAATTAATAAAAAACGATTAATAAGAGATCACCAGTTTGGCTTTAGGGAGAAACATGCTACAACTGAACAGGTCCACAGATTAATTAACCAAATAACAACTGCTATGGAAAACAAGAAATACTGTCTATTACACGTCTATCCTTAGACGTAGGAAAAGTCTTTGACAAGGTATGACATGAATGCTTATTGAAAACTATAAAACAACACTTACAAGTACCAATTTATCTCTTACTTAAATCATCCCTAAACGATAGAACCTTTTACGTTAAAGTTAAAGACTCGCATTCAGCTGTACACGTAATATTTTCCGGTGTACCACAAGAAAGTGTACTGGGCTCGGTCTTCTATACGCTCTACACTGCTATACGCTGACACTATATTAATTGCGGATATCCTGATAACGCAAGACACTATATTAAGTACATTCGATACTGCGATTTTAGCAATACACGAAGATCCACAAGAAGCAGCTATAATCTTGCAAAATCACATAAAATCGCAAAGACAAAATACCAGTAATTACTATACACAATAATGAAATACCACAAACAAAATCAATCAAATATATGGGTTTGTACCTTAACTCTAAACTAAACAACACATTCATAAAAAAATATTACAAATTAAACATAAAAGAAAAGACATTTACTGGTTAACAGGCCGAAAATCTAAACTAAGTATAGAAAATAAGTTACTAATATATAAAACAATAATAAAGCCTACTTGGATGTACGGCATCCAGTTATGGGACACGGCAGCTAAAAGTCATATCTCTGAAATGGAACCTATGCAGTCAATAATAATTCGCACAATAGTGGACACGCCGTGGTATGTCAAAAACAAGGATTTACATAAAGATTTACAAATCCCAGGAGTATCAAAGGAGATACAGCGGATGTCTGAGAAATATAAATCAAGGACCCTAAATCACCCTAACCCATTACCCAATACTCTCTACAACAACAATACAGCAAGAAGATTTAAGGAAAAAAGGCCTCAAGGTCTGGTTACGCAAGTCTGAAACAATAGGATATTGTAATAGTGCTATTCCTATGTTCAATAAAAATTCAATATATTATGTGCTACCCTCAATTCAATAAAACAATTCTTGTCTTAAATGACAAATTGCAGGGTAATTCCTGGGAGTTATACAAACAAAAATTTTTTACTTTATTTTCATAACATCGATATTTGTCTCACTTTTACACTACCTACTGAACAATAATTTTGTGTTTATAATTGTGATCGATCGATATTTTGTATTAAATTCAATATTCTTATATGCATATATATATATATAAAGTAAAAGCACTGTGTGTAATACATTTGATTTATTTTTATAACATAAAATAATCTGATTAAATAAAATTAGATTTAATATAAATTCGCGATGTAGAGTCTGTGTTGACATATTCTTCATGTTTCAGAAAGCTCATCGTGCAACAAATTCTGGAGTAAGTAAATTTCATTTTTAAACATTTCCTTCATAATTCAAAAAAGCTTTCATTACAAAGATCATACTAATAACTTTGTTTTTCTTTCTTTTTTCAGATAATCAAGGCAATCATGCGGGTGATAATGAATCGACTGTTGTATCGTTTAAATAATATAACAATCATGAATTAGAAGGATTCTTCGTTCGTTACTTTAATTTCGTCCATGTTTAGCGATTTAAGTTTTAGTATCGTATGCACTTAAATCGACTGCGAGCAAAGCAGTTAGTCATAGAGTTATGATTTGTTCCTATAAAGTTTAAAATTATTTTTCTTTTTATACTGTCACACTATTCGCGTAGTAGAGTCAGTATAAATGATCAAAAAATGAATACATTTTCTTCTATAAAAGCATATTGATAAGTAAATTTTTTAATTTCATTCCTAATAATTTCACAATTTTTCTATTAATATAAATTTAATAAAAATTTGTTTGTCTTTTTATTGATCATCATTATGATCGTGTCTTATCAGTCTACAACGAAGTTGAGCTTTTCAACTTATTTGTGTATCGAACTATATTGTTTTCAATTTTCTATGGATCCATTCTCCTTTAATTTTTACTTACATCGTGGACGAGTGTTTTGCAACCATCGTAGAACTTCTTAAGTAGTGAGTGAACAAATTTAAAATATCTTCAGTACTTAATCATGCCGAGGATGAAAGGTCCGAATCAGCACAAGTTACTCATTGTAATATCTTAAATAAGTTATTGACGAGCAGGAGTAATTCCTCTTTTGGATTTACTCGCGAGTGGTATATTTTTAATTGTCTATATCTATTGTGCATTCTTATTTTTATTAGCTCAGGATATGACCTTCTTGTTTCGTTGGTATAATTAATTAATGGAACAATTAATAAACACTTTCTTTTGTTCTTATTTGCTCGCGATATTAGTGGTGAAATCGGGCATTATTTACTCGATTCCGTCTAAATAGCATGTGATGTGAATGCATTGCTTCGTACTCAGCCCATTTAAACGCGATTTAATTCGATATATCGATATCATTGTACAAAAAATATGAGCAGGAAGACAACTGCGACGGATAGATTTTGAAAAAAATTGGTGAATCATGATCTTATTCTTTAATTAGAATGGCCACTTGTTAAAAGGAGTCATTTGAGGTATTTTGTTTATTGTAATATGAAAAATTAATTAAATATTCAATCTTTTTTGTTCATGAAAGAAAAGTTTTTGAAAGGAAAACGTCGAGTAGAATCATTGCTAATGGAAAAGGCAAAGAAACTTGTAGAATCGTAGTCCATAGGCTCTAGAATGTGTTAATTTATTTTTAGATCAGATTTTCAGCTTCTAATAAACTAATTTTCGTTTCTTCTAATATAATATTCGCAATTTGTTTTTTTTTGTTTAAGTATTATATGTATTACATGTTAGATAGAGTCATGCGTTTAAATTTTTTTACAACGTGATATAGGGATGCATAAAAATAGATAGAAAATTAAATTGTAAAGTGCACCTACATATTGATACGTCAAATCCTATTATATTTCATTTCTTTGAACATTGATCGTATAATTAATATATTTTCTTTTCGTTACAGGAGAACATTTTTGGATTTGTTAACGTTAGTACTTTTCGATTTTCGCGTATTAGAGCACCTAAACTAGCTGCTATATAAAAAATATGTATGTGGATGTGTATGCATTTCTGAAGGAAAGCACGAAATATAAATTTAATTATTTATTATAAATTTAATAATTTTAATATTTTACTTTATAAAAAAGTTTCAATAATAAAAGTTTCAATAATTTGTTATCCATATTAAAATTTCTACAAAACATAACGTTTAAGCGTATAATGTTTCATTAATATCAGATTGATGTGATTATTACTTAGGCTAGTTGAAGAACTATGTTATCTGATCTATATACATTAACTATTGCCATAACATGGCATCGTGCACTTATTTAAAATTATTGACTTGAAGGGCATTTTTAAATGCATAACTTTAAACACGACTTTTAAATTGCTAAAAGCAATTGGAATAGAACATAATTACAAATATGATAATGATAATAATTAAAAAATGCAGAATTGTTCAAAAGTTTTCATTCAAGATAGAAACTTCTTTTCCAATTTTAACATGCAATTGTACTTAAAAATATACTAAATGCTGTGCACATATTCAAAAATTTCATTTAATTCCACTTACATCGATTATGTTTTCAACTAGAAAATGTAAGAAATAATTCGTTGAATTATATCTTTGTGAACAATCTATAACATCGCTCACTATAATTTTGAATAATTCGAAAAATTATTTATTTTGCATTTGGAAAAGTCATTAATAGTGTTTATAAATGATATAATGAAAAGAGAAAAATAAAACGAGTAATAAAATAAGAAGGAAAAGATTATAAAGTTGACATCAATGGAAACGACGAGAAAGATGAAATGTTTACAAGTCGATAATTGCTACGATAATGTAAAATCGATTGTTGTAAAGCTTTTAGAAAATTTTCCAATTCTCCAAAAAAAAAAAAAAAGAAATTAAATAAAAATAGAAAAAGAAATGAAAAGGATCATGATCGATTCTAGCAAAAGCTGTTCGTCCTTCTAAGAACTTTTAAGAGCAATCACTTAATCATAATATAATTTAATTTTCTCGTAAGATCGGTAAGTAAATGGCACGATCCATTTATAAGACAAAGTTGAATCTCTTTACGTCACATCGACACGATCATAAGCCTTAAACGATTCGATCTATCAACCAAAAACGATAATTACTTTTCCATTAAAACGATCTTGTGAACAACGTTTACGAGCCACAATTTTCTACGTCACAAGCACGAGAAATGTCCAACGCTGAAGAACAAGAAAAAATATAAAAAAAAGATAAACATGATCTATTTCCGACAATAAGCGAATAATATATAAGCAGATAAAGTTCAATCACTTTTTTTCACGAGAGAAAAAACATAAGAAAGAAAATCTTCAAAATGCAATAAAGCATATATTAACCGTTTGCGTACCAGAGGATTTTGACAAAACATGATCGAAAAACGCCAAGGAGCGCGATAGCGCTTGTCATGTTCAATGCGGTAAACAACTGTACATATATATGCAATACATAAAATAAAAAGTTATGAATGAAAAAAAAAATATATATATATATATATATTTCATTAATTTAGATTATGTAACAACAAAATACAAATTGGATTACTGATAGCGATGCGACGTACATGCGTCCGAAAGGGTGAGCGCGTTTCAACAAATTTTGGGTGGGCCGTCAGTTTCAGTTGTCTGTTTCGGTCAAATGCCCTGGCTTTTTTCGACACAAAATCCTGAAGAGCGCGAAAGTGGTTCGTGATACGCAAACGGTTAAGCAGATTAACGAAACAGAGATGAAAAAACGTGAATGTATGTACTCACCAATTGTAGTAATTAATCCTGCCACAGCAAAATTTGGATTCTTTCTTTGTACGATGACAATATAGGGATAATTCGTTTGAGCACGAGATTGATATAGAAGATGACAGAGACAGAACATCGAAAGGAAATTGTTACTTTGTCTACAGAGGATAATCATCCTTTTGCTCTTCTGATAAAGGCTTGAGTATAACGTACGGTACAGATTGAAAAGAAATCGTGCGCATTAAAACACGATGTATTTTTATAAAGGGATGCGATGCTAATAATAATAATAATAATGACGTTTCATTTCAGACTAACAATTTTATCTTACTTTGGAATTTTATTCCTACTAGTGTAACACACAATTTCAATTGGAGAATGGAAAAGTCGCTAAAAGAAAGCACTAACCCAGGTGGCAGCTCAGAAGAGAAATCCACCATTGCGTTATGCAATGCATCGGGACCTAGGGTTCTGGGGAGACCAAATATCTGCAATAAGGATGAGTCGGAGCATCCTTGGAATCCTTCCAGACTTAAGTTTAATTAAGAAGTTTATTGCGGGGACTTTAAATGTAAATTCTTTGCTGAAGGTTGCTAAACAAAAGGAATTAGAACTACTTCTGGATAGAAACGAAATTCAAATTTTAGCAGTACAGGAAACGAAATTTTTGGATAAAAATGTAACAGAAATAAAATATTATAGAATCTTTAAATGCAAACCTGCGATTAAAATTATGAAAGGAATGCCACTCTTCGGAACAGCCTTTTATATCCATAAAAGATTATTAGACAGTGTAACTGAATTCAAATCCCGCTCAGAAAGGATGTCTCTTTTGACAATAAAATGCAAAAATCAATTATATTCTTTTATTTATTGTCATGCATCAATACATGAAGACAACAAGAAGAACCCAAATAAAGTAGAGGAATTCTGGGACCTCTTGGACGATAAAATGTCAAAAATTCCAAAATCAAATGTAGTGATATTACTTGGAGATTTCAATGCTCAAATAGGAAGAGAGAGAATTCACAGACCAATAGTGGGAGAATATGCTGCACACCAAAGAACAAACAGAAATGGGATGAGATAGATAACTATTTGTAAAAACTTTCAAATGAAGTTAATGTCAACTTTCTTCAGGAAAGTGCCAAAATGAGCTAAAACATGGATTTCTCCAAATCCAATGCTAGGTGAATTTCAACTAGATCATGCAGCTATATCCAAAAGAAACATGAAGGAAATTATGAATGTCAAGGTAGTAAGAAGCAGAGAATTTGACTCCGATCACTATTTGTCTAAAATCAAACTCAAATTCTTAACCAACAGAAATCACAGAAGAGGGGAAAAGATAAATAAGTACAACACAAATAGACTCCAAATTACACAAGAAACTTTGGAAATATTTCAGGAAGAAATAAAAGTAACTCATCATGGGAAGTGGCAAGATGTATCTAAAGAAAGAACAGAAAACATTTGGACTAGCCAAGCATAGAAAAAAACCTTGGTGGAACCAAATATGTGAAGATGCATTAGAATAGAGAACAAAACAATGGAAAAAGTGGAAATGCTCGAGGAAGACTGAACACCATGACCAATTCAAACAAAAAAGGAAAGACACTACTAGAATAATAAGGTGAGTTAAAAGATCTTTCGAAAAATCACAACTTATTGACATGCAAGACAACTTTGTTAAAAATAATTCTCGAAACTTCTATCAGACTTTTAACACTCAATTAAAGGGGTATCAAGCGCCTAGCATATAAATATAATTATATTATAAAAATATATTTACCTAATTTAAATAATTATTATCCTAATTAATAGATGATTTTAGATATGTCACATATTATATTACATAATCGAATAATATGTGAAAATTTAAGTATACTAAATATTCATTATTATAATAACTAATTATGTGATCAGGTAGTTACCTTATTAATTTAATTTATTAATAATTAATTATTTTATTTTTATTATAAGTGTATTATTAATATTTATTTTAAAATTGAAATTTATTTCCATTAGATGTATTTTAAGTTAGCAATGATTGATTTTAATAGAATAATTTATTTTATCTGGGGGATAACGATAAATAAATTATAATTTATAGGTAACATAAGTATGAGGTATAAATAGTTATAAATTATATAGAAATTTAATTAATATAAAATATTTATTATATGTTTCAAAGATGAAAAGGGTAAATTTGGCCTAAGCAATGCTATGAAATATTTGCGAAGCACTTTGATCAATTTTTAAACTGCCTTGAACCAAAACATAAGTTGGAATTCTCTGAAACAACTGAAAATCTGGAAGAAGATATACCTCCCAATGCTGAAGAAATTAAAGAAGCAATTAACAATCTAAAAAATAATAAAGCTAATGGAGAAGACTCTATAACGGCTGAACTTTTGAAATGGTCTCAATTAAAAATCATTGAAGAGCTGCAGTTAATCTTTGAAGATATTTGAAGAACAGAGAGGTTTCCAGAAGAATGGAAAGTAGCTCTAATTCACCCATTACATAAAAAAAGGGACAAACAGAACGTTGATAACTATAGAGGCATCTCTTTTCTGCAAACAGCATACAAAGTAATTTCAAAAATATTGCTGAATAGAATAGAAACAACACTTAACAAGCAACTGAACGAGTATCAAGTTGGATTTCGAAAAGGTAGATCTTGTTCAGAACAAATGTTTAACTTAAAATCCATAATTCGCCATAGGATACTGAATTCAAAGGACATAGTTGTAACTTTTATAGATTTTAAAAAGGCATTTGATTCAGTTCATAGAGAAACCATAGATAAAACAATACGTGAATTTGGAGTTAAAAATAAATTGGCAAACTTAATACGTGAAACACTTACTGACACGATTTCACAAGTAAAATTTATGGGTGAGATATCCAAACCTATCGAGATAAATACAGGTGTAAGGCAAGGTGATGGTTTATCACCTCTTCTATTCAACTGTGTTCTAGAAAAAATTGTCAGAATTTGGAATGTAAAGCTAAAAGAACATGACATTCCACCAATAACTTTGGGGAGAAAAAGCAAAGTCATTGAAATAAGTTGCCTAGCATTTGCAGACGATTTTGCTATAGAGTCAGACAACCTAAAAAATGCAACAACACAAATCAATCTCTTGGAAGAAATAACCAACAAAGCAGGTTTGAAAATCTCCGTAGAAAAAACTAAATTTATTACAGACATCAAGAACGCTCCAAAATTTTTGACTACAGATATTGGTGCAGTGGAAAAAGTAAAGAAATTCAAATACCTGGAAGAAATAATTCAAGAAAATGATTTAGAAAAATCTGCAGTAGAAGAAAGGGTACACAAGATGGAAAGGGCGTATGGTATCACTAAGAATTTTTATAACAAAAAGTGTTTACCTAAAAATCTTAAAATAAGACACTACACTACAGTAGTGAAAACGGAATGCTTATATGCGAGTGAATGCTTGGTACTAAATTATAGATTAGATAAACTAGAAGTACTAGAAAGGAAAATCATGAGGAAAATTTTAAATCCAGTGAAAACAACAGTAGTATGGAAATTAAGATCTAATGATGAAATATACAGAAACATAGAAGGCATAACAGAAACGACAAAGAAAAGAAGACTGCAATTTTTTGGCCATATTTACAGAATAGATAATTCCAGATTAATAAAAAAGATACTCATATACCTTCGGGAGAAAACTGCAACAACTAGGTGGATTCAAGAAAGAGGTAAAGAAAGATCTAGAAAGAAATAATATAAGTGAAGAAGAAACTATAGACAAAGAGATTTTTATATAGAGGGTATTAAGCATGGAAGGATTCCAAGGAAGATTGAAGAAGAAACCTGGTGTGAAGTGGTCTGAGGACAGAAAGAAACAACATAGTGAAAAGATAAAGGAATATTGGAGGGAATGGAAGAAAAAACAGTTAAGTGTGAAGAATTGAAATTGGCACGTGGTCCCTAGCAGGCCTAATCGAAATAAGATGAAGAAGAAGAAGAATAATGACGGTAATGATAATAAAAATACTATATGCATACACGATAATACGTTGAATGATTTCTAAGAATTCGGGGAGGAATAAAAGAAAAAAGAAAAATTTCAGCTGTTTGTTCGTTCGCTCGTAAAGATCGTGAACTATGATACTTTCTATAGTAACGATCGACAAAATGTAATAAAGGAAAAAACGAACGGTGTGTCGTAACGAAACATCGATCCTTTGGTCGAGAAGCCACGTTCTGTTAGCCTGCACGACAATCTGGATGAAGGTCTTACTACAGTCAACTGTACTCCGGTCGTTCGCGTAGATCTTTCGAGCTGCCAGTCGTATTTGAGACTATGCGGCGCGGTGCACCTACGCCACCAATATTCTATCTCCATCTTTCTCTTTCGTAGCGGCGACAATCGAATTGTACCTCGTTTGCACTGTACTTCAGCTTCAACCACGCGATGCTGAAAAATAAGTGAGATGGCGAGGAGTAGCACTTTTCGTTCCTTCTTCCTTAGATCCTTTCTTTTTATTTCTTTTTCTTTTTTCCTTCTATTTTCGTTTGTCTTCTCTCTCTCTCTCTCTCTCTCTCTCTCTCTCTCTCTCTCTCTCTCTCTCTCTCTCTCTCTCTCTCTCTCTCTCTCTCTACATACTCGAGAGTTTGAACTTCCAATTTACAGACGTCACCCTATTTTCTTCCTATTACTGCTCGCCCACGTTTTGTGTATTGTAAATTCAATCTATAATAATATTAACATCTTTAAATGTGTGGAGATAACAAAGAGAGAGAGAGAGAGAGAGAGAGAGAGAGAGAGAGAGAGAGAAAAGAATAAAGAGAAAGAGGTTGAGATGTCGACAGATACAGTTATTCTGACTTGGTTCAATCTCCGTTTCCACTCTCGACGGTGATATAAGTGGCATTAATATGAATTTGAGAGTGCGGAATTGAAGAGAAAGCGGAAGAGAGATAGAGAGCAAGAGAGAGAGAGAGAGAGAGAGAGAGAGAGAGAGAGAGAGAATGAGAGAAGTATAGATGGCAAATGTTAAATGGGATGCTAGAACGAAGGGAGAAAGTGAAAATGAAATAACAACATAGTATCACAAGAAACACATTACATGATCATAACAACGAATCTATCGACAAGTGCAACAATCACAGAAAATATATTAATTAACATTAACATGGGAATAAGATAATAACATTCTGCTAAAGGTAGGATACTACAGTCTACTTCATGTCAGCTGATTGCTCCATGAATGTAACGGTTATTGAAACAGTAATCGAAGAAAATAAATTTACTCAAAATTCACTTTTAGATTGACAAGTAGAAGATATACTTTCTAGTAGAAGATTCACTTTTAGATCCACAAGGAGGAAATATACTCTGACACAAATTTTAAATAAAAAAACATATAATTTCAAAGGATCAGAAAATCCTTAATACCTTTATAGTCTAACATCAAAAAATTTTTAACTCTTTAGAATCGAATATATCGATTGTGCTAAGTGAAGAACTTATATTTATTTATATAAAAGATATTCAGAATTTTATAAAACGCTCTTTCGATCTTCCAAAAAAGAAGCTGATATGAAAGAAAAATAAAGTACCGATTAATATAACGAATTCGTCTACAGAACTCGACCAGAATTTTCTCTTATAAACGAAAATGAATATGTATATATATATATATATATATATATATATATCACGGATTGATTGGATGAGGTTATAAATGAAAATATGTTTCTCTGTAAACAGAGAAACTATAATGTTTGATATCGCAAATATAACGTTCATATTTGATACACTCCCTGAAATTTTATTCGATTAAAGTAAAAATATTATGTCCGAAGTATTCGAACAATACGCAAAAACTTTACAAATTCCACATTATGGAATATCGGCACCGTTAATTGAATGGAACTTTCGAATGTAATTATCATGGATCTCTAGATTATTTCAACTATTGTACAAGCAAACGTCGCGACTAGAACTAATATCTTGTATTTGTTAATCTTTTTTATAACGCGTGTCTATCAATAAAACGGTCGAACAGTTATATCATCATATACAATGAAACTTTAGATCTTTCATTTGGTAAAGCAGATAAAATAAACTTATACTGATTGAATAATTAAGTTATCCGTGCCATTGACATTTCTCGCATGAATAGAATTAACTATAGAAAAAGAAGTGACAGCCACTCCCAGTAATGTCATCCTTACAATTTCAGAATTTATCCATTAGCTTATTATCTTAATAGCTGTCTATTAATCTATTGAGCCAAACAATTTACAATATCATAGCAAAAGAAGTATAAATTACCGATAAGAAATTAATCTGCAATAATGACATGAAAGCAATCTCTAATACCAACTTAAGCATATCAATGGAGCAATTAGAAATATCGATTGAGTAAAATATGGAGATGCTTTCATGCGTATATTCAAAAAAAAAAAAAAAAAAAAAAAAAAAAAAAAAAACAAGAAAAGAATTATGACGTTTTCACAGGAACAGTAGAAACTGAGGAGAATAAGAGTTCATCAAACATAATATTTTCTTCACTTCTGCCGGCTTTATCCAAGCTTTTCACATAATGATGACAAGACAAGCTTTCAATAAGTAATTAAAAAGTGAAACAGAGCCAAGTTAATGACATATAAAGGAGATTAATTTTTCGAACATTAAATTCACATAATGATTTTTCTCGTTGTATGATTGAAGGCTTTGACCTCAAAGATAATATAATACAAATGAAAAGAAGAAATTTATTTAAACGAAACATTATGGGTTCCACATTATGGATTCACCTCAATAATATATACACGCATACATTCGTATTTGTACAATAAGAATAAAATAATAGAGCAGATATATTGAATATTAAACATGTAAAAGTTAATACAATCAAACAGGCAAGTCTACGGCAAACAATTCAAAAATTATAAAAAGAAAGAAAAAGGACATTAGGAATTGCTAAGTGTATAATTACGTAAGATTAGCAAACATTGTAATTATAATTGCAACACGGTGTATGATGAATATGTGTGTGTGAAGGAATGAGTGAAATAGATGATAAACGTGCAAAGTGAAGTGTGAAACAAAATGTCGGCAAAGAACACCGAAGTGATGACAGGAAACTTTAAGGAGAAAGAAAGACGATAAGAGATTAAATGAGAGTGAATAGAATATTCGAGGACGAATGTAAATATATGCAAAATGGCGAAGCGCGGAACCGTTGTTGTCACAATTTCATATTACGACGATATTCTTTCGAATCTAAATCGACTTTCTGGAATAAACGATATTAAATCGAACGCGTTCACTGCCGCGTTCAAAATATTTCGAGAGTTATTATTGCGATTCTCGATCTCATCTATGATTGTTTTCGATATCTTTAGATTTTCATACGTATATGTATGTAGCAGCTGAAGGTTTTAAAATGATGTAACGTAGAAATAATGAAGTACCTAGTCTTCAATAATGTGCCGAGCAAAGCACTTATCCTTCAAATATCAATGCAACACTCATGGGTCCACACGGTCACCAGGACAACGGACCAAACATGAGATTGCTTAAACATTTCGAACGAACTATCCAGACATACCCACGAT
The DNA here is from genome assembly GCF_912470025.1 of Vespa velutina. Lineage (NCBI taxonomy): Eukaryota > Metazoa > Arthropoda > Insecta > Hymenoptera > Vespidae > Vespa > Vespa velutina. The sequence goes on from NW_025920071.1 coordinate 550,087, forward strand.
CAATAAGAATATTGCTTTCCCTTTCCATGTACCTTTTACTTAAATTCCTCTTTTTTCATGTTCCTTTCCTAATTTGTTAATGCCTTCTTGGATAGTTCGAGAGAAATCTAAAGACAGTGGTATCCAAGCATTTGCATTCATCAGTAGAACAACCGATTCTTACAAATATCACTGGCTACGCCTTTAACGGAGGTAACTGGCACGATGGAAATCGTTACTACATCCATAATTGTATCATACTTCAACAAATATACTGTGATAACTTCAATTCATGATACAATTCATTAACGTGCATTTACCTCACGAGTTCCACGGGATCTTTCAAAAAAATTCGCGTTCTCCCATTAATTCGCGAGAACCGAGATTTTGATTTATTTTATAAAAGCAAAAGTATGAATCTTATACGTAATTTAATTTTTTAATGGTTGAATAAGTAAATAATTTCTTGAACGATCTATACAGATCTACAAATTAGAATCAAAGATAGTAATCATAATAGTCATAAAATATTAAATAATAGAAAAAAATAATCGACGCTATATAATTCTGGTATGTATATTAAATTTGCCTAATTAATAATATTGTATTAATGATATTGATCTTTAGTTTAGGGTATATAAGCGGCTGCACAACGGATCTCAGGGGTTGTATTTTTTTTTCCGACGGTAATTTTCGGTTATTTTTTTCGAAAGTTATTCTCGAAGGTTATTCTCGATAGTTATCGTAAAATATTAATAAATTAATATTATTAAGTTAATGTCAGCGTGTCTTAAATAACCCCGTCTGCTTAACTTCCAACAAAACCTTACGACGTTCTAAACTATTTTCAAATTACATTAATTATTCTCGCGATTCTCAAGAACATTCTGCCGCACAGTCAACAAGTTCAAAGCTAAGAAAAGCTATCTGTCCATAGGACGTGAATTCTTAACCCTAAGTTATTCTTTTACTATAGACGGTGCGTACGAATCGCATGTACTTAACGATTCGGTTCGTTACCACAAAGATTTGGGAATTGTTCCAACGGGAACTACTGACCAACACGAGGCCGTACCATACCGCCTCATACCCATCAGGGTCGAGAAGAAGACTTACTATCCGAGTCGACTATCGCCGTCCGATCCTCGAGAGAAGCTCACCCAAGCAATTCCATATCGCCTAACGCCGATCAACATTACGAAGGAGATCGTTTGAACGGAAGACAGCTCGTATTGGTGTCCGTCCCGTGTCAAGAACTGCACATAGCAGGTAACGGTCAAAAAGGATCTTACAAGAGTAGGAGGACCTTAGGTAAGTTCAGTAACTTATATATTTTTGTTGAGGCCCGTACCGCGTGGGACGTAATATGAATTTGGTGACAGCGGTGGGATGAGTTAATACGATATGTCAACCGATAAGATGACTCGCTCTGACAAACTTGACGCAACAGCCGGCAGAATGGAGACGCGTAGTAGAACCAGACGACCAACGGAACAAGAAATCGGAGGAGTTCATAGGCAACTATTGCACAAAGAATCTCAGTTAAAATCACGCGAACAGGCTATATGCGAACGTGAAGAGATGCTTAGGCATCGCACCGAGTATGCATCCGCCGTGAAACCAGACATCGATCCTATCACATTCATAATGAAAGAAATCCTCGCTATAAGGAGTGAGAGTCGTTCTACATCTAATAATCATTTGGTTCACGAGGCATTGGGTATGATACCAAAATTTGACGATAAAAATATCCCACTAACTTCATTTATAAAGGCATGTAAGAGAGCGCGACAAACGATAGATAAAGATCTCTTTACGATTAGCTGCAATACGTAAGTTGCACGATTCCGCGTACCGCGCGATCGAGAAGCACGATCTTAAGATAATGAGTTCAGCAGAACTTTGAAACATACTAATGAGAGAGCATGAATCAATGATAGAATACATCGGTAAACTAAGATCTCCATGAGGCACTCATGGATGAAGAAGAATATTGGGTACAAGCTTCCGATGTAAAAAGGTGCGAGATTGACGATAGTTTCTCCATAGTTTCTGCACCGAGCTACTAATGGAGTACTTTTCATATTTATCGGCTAATAAATGTAAGGACCTTACAGACGCATGCGACAAAGCAATAGAATTACATTCCGCAATGGAATACATCAGCACTTGCTTTCTTCGGGACGATCCAGAGAGGTGAGTTATAAGGCGATGTTGAAGATTGAATAATTTCGTTTTCTAAGAGCTCGCTTATCTGTTTGTTTATTTCCTCCTTGTGTATAGGAGGGAAACGATACTGGCGTACGGAAACGGGTGTTGAATCTTCGGTTTCGATCTTATGAGTTATGGTATTTGTGAACGTGAGTTTATCTTCTGATAAATGAAATAGTTCCAGGGAATCTCTTATCATGCCATTTTTATTTCTTCTACTTTTAATGATTCTAGGGTTATGCTCTGGAGAGCTCTCGTGTAATGTTCACCAGATATTACAGGTTTATACCAAACTTCTTCGCTATCAGCAAACCACTCACTAATCTCTTGAAGAAAGACATACCATTGAAATGGGAAGAGAGCCAAGAGACGTCATTAAAAACATTAGTAAATTTATTATGTCAAGAATCACTATTTCAATACCCGGACTTTTCAAAACCATTCGTCGTTGTAACAAACACATCCATTTACGTTATCGGAGGAATATTAAGCCGAAGTGAAATAGGGTAGGATCTGCCTATCGCATATACTAAAGCTCGAGATTACTAAACCAAGCGGAACAGAACTACTCGACCATAGAGAAAGAATTATTAGCCATTATATACTCAATGAATTATTTCAGATCATATCTTTATGGTATTAATTTCTCTTTAGTAACAGGCCACAGGCCCTTAGTATGGCTGAATTCCATGAGAGCCCCTACATCGAGATTGATACGATGGCGATTAAAACTAGTCAAATATAACATTGTATATAAGGCCGGAAAGAGAAACGTAAACGCAGACGATTTATCTCGAAACCCCGTGGACCTCCATAAACAACAAATACTTCCGATAGTAGGAACAAACTCGAGTGACGAAGAAATGTATACAGCTAGAAATAAAGGCGCAAGCACTCAAGAGTCTAAAGAATCTTAAAATAAGGAAGCGGATAATATAATAAAAGAAACTGTTCAAGTCTCATCCGACGTATACGATAAGACAGACGAAACTAGTGACGAAACTCCAACCGAAGAAACTTACGCTCACATCGACAGCAATCTAATAGAGATAAAAGACAGGATGATAATGTATAACGGGAATATTACCTTCTTTAGTACGACTAACGGAACTTTAGTAGATCTAGACGCGAAAGTGCTAGCAGACAACCATACATTACCCACCATCACCGACGCAACCCTTGGAAGAATAAAGAAAAATGAAAGGTACTTAACCGCATTATCCGTCAAGGAAAGAATCTCACTCTCTATTCAACTAGAGACCCTGGACGAAGTCCTTCATTCTTTTCTTGACGCGGCCTTTGAACTACAATTAAAAACGATAGCAATCTTTAGAGGACCAGTGGGAGATATACCCTGGGCCGAAGTAAGGCGCAAAATTCATTCGATCTTTTTAGATGGAGAAACAAAGATCATTATATTAAGGCATGAGATAGTGATACCTAAGAAAATCGAACATCATGAAATAATACATGACAACCATTCGACGCCTGTAGGCGGACATAAAGATTTATCGGAAACTTACTCTGGGATCCGACAAAAATACTATTGGGTAAATTTAAAAAGAGATATTCAAAATTATATACAGAAATGAAAAATTTATCAACCGGAAAAGCTTGTTAGGTTATAAACTCATCAACCGATGACTATCACTGATACGCCCGGGAAGGCGTATATCTAATAAGATATCTATGGACACCGTAAATCCGATATCTACCACGAAATCCGGACATAGCTACATCATAACAATGCAATCTTTTCAGTAAATATTCTATCGCGATTCCTCTTCAACAAGCTTCTTCGGAGGAAATCGCTAACAAATTTATTAAAAATGTAATATGCCGATTTGGCTTTCCAAAAGGTATCTTGACCGACCAAGATACTAACTTTTTGTCAGAATTAATGAAAGCCGTAGTTAGAAAGTCCCAAATTCATCAATACCAGACAAGTGCGTACCACTCGCAATCAAACGGTTCGATTGAACGAACACATCACATCCTCGTAGAATTTTTGAAACCGAAAACAGCCCAAAATGGGACGCGATTGGATTGATGTAGCAATGTTTTTATATAATATAAGCGTACATTGTAGGAACGATGTATACACATCACGAACTAATGTGTGGCCAATTAGCCAGAACACTGAACGAGTCAGAACAGATTAATAAATCTCAGGAAGCCGCGAAACGAAATTTTATTAACGCTAAAAATAAATCAAAAATATATTATGACAGAAAGCAACGAGTTGTCAATTTTAAAATAGAAAACCGAGTGTACCTTCTGAAAGGGTCACATAAAGGTAAATTCGATGATAAATATGTCGGACCATTCGATGTAATAGAAGTATTAAATAAACACAATATAAAAATACGTACCAATAGTTGCGATCGCGTGGTACATGACAGACTTAAGATCGACAAGTGCAAGGAAGAGTCGACATCATGAAAAGCTGTATTACCGACACACGGTTTCTCTAAGTGCAATATGGCGGAACGATTCCATGCTCTCTATTCCATGATGACGGTTGATAAGATGGTCCCCCACCATAGGCTATAAGCTAAAATATAAGAGATGGTAAATGAACTAACGGCATCACTTGCCTTTTCGATGTTCTACAAAACAAATTAGCTCAAAAGTCGACGCATAATGTTCGCGATGGAAACTTTTATTTTTATACTTATCTTAGTAAAAGTAGCAATAGCACTGGTAGGATACGATTGCGCTATGCAATCTCTGAACATCACATCGTACTCCCTCTTGGATATAGACGACTGCAAAATCCCAAATCTCCAACCAATTAATAACACAGTTTACGTAGAGTTACTACAGACTGCTGACTATTACTCCTTAAGAGTTTTACAATGTCGCGTGGAGATAGACCGCATGATATTTCATTGTAGCATACGCTCACAAGCATCCATCGTTTATAATGGACGTCGAAAATACTTATTTATATTGACCCATTAATCGTGCCAACAGTTGTACTCTATGGGCACTCTCTCCCTAGACCCGAACGCATTTATATGCGTTCATATTAAAGAAAAACAGCATCGAGACAAGAAGCCTTACCCTGAGTGGTACCGTCACGACAGATGGCACTTGCAAAGCTTCTCAATATAGCAACTTCTATGGAACATGGGATGATGTAATAGTACAAGTCTCCGTTAGGATCACACTACTTCACTACTGTCATGACAAAAACCAATCAAACCCAAAATCCCTAAAATCTGGAACCGTATGTGCATTGGACGAGGAAGCCTGCCTCGACTCGGATGAAAGCGAAAGTTACTGATCAAACATCTCAACCGACAGCTGTGGCTTCAATGAATATGACGTCCTTTATGAAGGTCCAGCAATGAAACTAACACCTGCCGAATCATCTCAAGGACCCATACTTTACACAATGCAGCGAAAGACGTCACGTTTGCTCTAACAAGAACCAGCAAGTTTGTATCATGCAAATATTTTTTGCTCTATCCGTAAAATAGAACACCTTAAGTTATTCATTATAGAAACATCACTTGGAAGAACATTTAAAGGAAAGACTAAAACTCAGATATCCTCGCCTATGTGAATTCAAAATTTATATATGTAAAAAGACATCTTAAGACACAACTAACCTCATTATATGTCGACATTACGCAACAAAAATGTGCCTTTTAGCAATAGGTTCTCAAGAATGCTCTTTCTTTAGCAACAATAGCACCCGAAAAAATGGCTTATGCCTTGATGAAGCAGCCAGGATACATAGCGGTCATCACAGCAAAAGTATAATATATATTATAAAATATATTCCTGTGGAAGTAAAAATCAGGCAGAATGAGGAATGCTATAAGGAATTATCGATCACATATCAGAACGACTCATATTTCCTAGCGCCTAAAACTCGTATCATTCTGAAAGAAGCTTTACCAAAAGATTGTAATGAATTATTGCCCAACATGTATAATCTACATAGAACCTAATATAGAGTGACTCCGAAACTGATCGAATCAATACCTCCCCCAGTAATTCAACCTCTAACGAAGCCACAGTGGAGGTACATCGTGACCCTGAACACCTAGGAACAAACGGGGTTCTAAATAAACTCAGGTCACATATCATTGAACCAGCTGAAAAACCTGCCATTATCGACACTCTTGCTAGAGAAGCTAGTGGGAGACATATACCTTCAGGCAAAATTTCTTTATATAACCTAATGAATGAAGAATCAATAAGTAAGATTCCATTAAATATGGCACAATGACTCTGGGGAACCTTCGCAACCTTCGAATCAGCAAGCGCCGGAGTCTTGACCATTTTTATCCCTCTTCGATTAGTCAAGTTCATCGTCGACACAATCACCTATGGGTACGGATTACACGACATTTATGAATGGTGCCTACATCTCCTAGGAGTCCTATGGAGTTCAGTAACACACCTCCTCCTCCATCTTGCCAAAAGAGTGGAACAAGAAGAACCACCCACAAAAATGGCACCCGAGACTACTGCCCTCCACGAGGAAAAGAGAGAACCCGCAGCTGACTCACCCGATCGACCAAGCACATTATTTGAATTAAACGCGTACTTAAATAAAGATAAATATTAAAATGTACGTATATCTACGCACATTTTCAAATAAGAGGGAAATTGTTACATCCCACACCCCTCTCATACTTAGATTTAAAAACCTGTTATCCACCTATAAAAATCTTAGTCTTCTAGAAGTAAGTCCCTAATAATATTATTGTAAATCACTCATTAGGTATAAGAAGTGATCGGGGACATCTTACATATTTATCAATCTCTTTATTATGTGAAATATTTTTATATAATCTGTAGTGCACTGGATGGACCCCATGATACGTGACACACGTAACGCACTGGATGAAAGCCATAATATGCGCCACATGTAACGTACTAAACGTTCGTAAGGTCGAGGCAACGCCTCATCTCAAACAACGCATCTCAGGGGTTGTATTTTTTTTCCGACGGTTACTTTCGGTTATTTCTTTCGAAACTTATTCTCGAAGGTTATTCTCGACAGTTATTGTAAAGTATTAATAAATTAATATTATTAAGTTAAAGTCAGTGTGTCTTAAATAACCCCGGCTGCTTAACTTTCAACAAAACCTCACGACGTTATAAACTATTTTCAAGTTACATTAATTATTCTCGTGAGTCTCAAGAACTTTCTGCCGCGCAGTCGACAAGTTCAAAGCTAAGAAAAGCTATCTGTCCATAGGACGTGAATTCTTAACCCTAAGTTATTCTTTTACTATAGACGGTGCGTACGAATCGCATGTACTTAACGATTCGGTTCGTTACCACAAAGATTTGGGAATTGTTCCAACGGGAACTACTGACCAACACGAGGCCGTACCATACCGCCTCATACCCATCAGGGTCGAGAAGAAGACTTACTATCCGAGTCGACTATCGCCGTCCGATCCTCGAGAGAAGCTCACCCAAGCAATTCCATATCGCCTAACGCCGATCAACATTACGAAGGAGATCGTTTGAACGGAAGACAGCTCGTATTGGTGTCCGTCCCGTGTCAAGAACTGCACATAGCAGGTAACGGGCAAAAAGGACACAAATCCCACAAGAGTAGGAGCACCTCAGGTAAGTTCAATAAATTATATATTTTTTTTGAGGCCCGTACCGCGTGGGACGTAACAATAGATTGTATATTAAAATAGTAAAGATAATTATTAACTTCGACTAAAGTAATGAGTAAAAAAAGGATAAAAATAAGTGCAAAAATTATCATAAGTAAGACAAGGAGAAACGATAGGGATAAGGGTGGCGGAAACAAAAAAATCGTTTTGTACTTTTCTTCATATGTCGCGCCATGTAAAATGATACACTTTTCCTTCTTTTGTTATTATAAATTACCGTCATTATATGTGTCATGATGGATATAATATATATATAAGTATATTCTTCTATTTCTTCTTAATATTACTGTTCTTATTACTATTAGGTGGACCGGAAAGTAATGTTGTTTCTGCGCATGTCGATATTTGATTGTTAAAAATTGTGAAAAATGTATTCGTTTGAATTTAATCTAAGAAAGCGACATTACTTTCCAATCTCCCTAATATATTGTCATATTATATATTACAGCAGTAGTAATAGTAATAATTTACAGTGTACGCCTAAAGAAGAAATCATAACAAAACAGCCCCGGGACAAAAATCAGAAAGGTAATGTGGAAATGAATTTGTGTTTTGATCTTTATTAAAAATTATTCATTTTGAAAAAATAATCGACAAATGTATAGATTTTATTATTCATTTGTCATCAAAAAAAATTATACTGCTGCCGTGTCCTATCTAGCACAGATCATAATCAGAAATTCATGTCAGTCAACATGGAGGAAATAAATATAAAAAATTAGATAGTAATACTTTACTAAATTGTCATATAAGGAAAATGTAATAAATTAATTCATTATTTTCGTTTACATCAATGCAATGAAACAAAACCATTGGTTTTAACTAGTCTCGAGTACCTACAATTCATCAATTACGTATCCAGAGGCTTGCCAATGTGCTATAAATTATTTGCAGAACCTCCTGTGTTTTTAACGTATAAAGTCATATTTTCTTATTTTTGCCATAGAATCATTTGCCCAAAGCTCATTAAAATGACCGAGTGAGTTATTTCTCCGTGCGAGCGTCGAGAAAAACGCATTTCTTTGCGTTTGGAAATATTCTAAAAATCTGAGCATCATTTATATACGCGCAGAAAGAAGCAGGCAATCGCTATTTCACAAACATAAAACATATGCCATACAACTCTGTTTTTTAATATTAAAATCAATACTGGAGGTTCTCTTTCGTCCCAAATTTCAAAGAGCTTCACATTACAAAAGTATTTCTTCGCAAAAAATGTCGGAAACAGCATTTACGTTATCGATGAGAATAATAGGAATTCTTAACCAATTCTAATTAGCGAGATCTCATTTTAAAGAAGAAGGTTCAATCTAGGACATACTTTTTCGAATTTTTGAAGAAGCTTTTTATTTTTATATAAACTATTCTACATAAAAAATACCATTATTTAACACGATTTTTTTCAAAGAAAATAAAGCATTTCCAAAAATTTGATAAAGATGTGTCCTAGACGAAATCTTCGTAATTAAAATGAGGCTTTGATCATCAAAATCGGTCGAGAATTTTCTCATTGATGGCGTAAACCATTATAAAAGCAGAGGTAATGAGCAGACTTACCGTACTTCGATGTTCGATATGCTACTGCAGCAAAACATACGAATCCAAAGAACAATTTTTAAAGAGATTGGTTACTGAAGATCAAACGTGAATTCCCTACGAGTATATTGCATGTAAACGACTCGTAACGCTCGTTAATCGTCAAATAATTTAATTTAATATTTCAATACGGTTAAATTTTGAACACTGAATCGTTGATTACCTATAATGTCAAGAAAAATGTACGGTGTATTGACTTGGATGTTATCAAAATAACTTTCTTTTGCATTTCGACACATAAATATCGAAGATCTCCCTTTCCAAACTTCAAAAATTAAAACATTAATACTTTCGGGAATTTTGTTGTTATTTAAATAATATATACTGTACATGGAATACACTAACATTTAATCGATAGTAAATTTATTTAAACAATTCATAGTTCGAAACTTAAAATAATCTTAATTTTAATTGTCAATATTTAAAAATTTTGATTTTCACTGTCGTTTACGACTTGGAATGTAAACAAAAACTTTAAAATTTTATTCATTTTCCAGGTAATTTCAGGAAAATACCCTGCATGAAGACTGTTTCATCATCGAGGGATTTAAATTTTTATATGGCTATTTAAAGTCTTTCTACCTGAAATGTAGAAGAACTTCTTTTGTACTAAAAGAGACTGAGAAAAAGAGAGAAAGAAAGAATATGGAAGATAAATGGAGATTGGACAATCGAGAGAGAGAGAGAGAGAGAGAGTCAGGACGAAATAAAGAATAAATAGAAATTAAAGGAGAAAAAGAGAAAGAAATCAAGAAGAAGAGTCAAAGGCAGAAACAACGAATGATGTCACACCTGGCCTTCTATCCGTTTTTCCTGCGTCGCGTAGTTGAAGCTAAAGTACGGTGCACACGAAGTATAACTCTATTGTCTCCGCTACGGGGGAAGAAACATACAGATAGAATATTGGTGGCATCGGTGCATCGCAGCCGCTTCAAATCCGATGGACCACTCGTAAAGGAGTGCAGTCCAGTTGAGTGCGAGACATCGAACAGTAGGGTTGTGCAGCTCGGTAGAGGACGCCTTCTCCATCAATAGACAATGGGATCAATTATTCTTTACGACACACCGTTCGTTTTCTCCTTCATTACATTTTGTTAATCATTACTATAAAAATTATTGTAGCCCTCGATCTCTACGAGCGAACGGACAAACAGCTGAAATTCTCACTTTTTCATTTTTTCTTTTATTCCTCCCTGAATTTTTAGAAATCATTCAACGTATTATCGCGCACACATATAGTGATGCATTAATATTGTTATTATCATTATCGTCATTATTATTATTATTAGTATCTTTTTTTAAAAACCCGTAAATACATAGTGTTTTAATACGCACGGTTTTTTTCAATCCGTACAGTACATATTACAACAAGCTTTCAGTACAAAAGCAAAGGAATTATTATCTTACGTGGAAAAAATTATAATTTCCCTTCGATATTTTCTTCTCTGTTATCTTCTATATCAACCTCGTGCTCGACGAATTTTACCTATATTGTCTCTGTACAAAGAGAGGATCTAAATTTTACTGTGACAAGCACCTTGGTTTCATAGAATTTCACAATTGGTAAGTATACTCGCTTACCATCACGCTACACCTCTCTGTATATGTTTTATAGCATTTTTGTTGTGTTTTTTTTTCTCAAGAAAAGTGATTGAACTTTATTCGCTAATGTATATTCGCTTCCCGTCGGAAATATATCATGTTTATTTTATTATATTCTTTTCTTGTTCTTCAATGTTGAGCGTTTCGCGTCGAATGTGCTTGTGACGCATGGCGTATAAGATTGTGTAGAAGTATTTTTATTCAAGAAGTATTCTTGTTTACGAGAAGTAATTGTCGCCTTTCGTTGATAGATCGAATCGTTTTAAGCTAATGATCGTATCAATATGCACTATGATGTAAAGAGAGTCGACTCAAGAAAATTAAATTCGGTGCAATTCGTCTTATAAATAGATCATGCTATTGGCGTATTTATCTTATAACAAAATTAAATTATATTATGATTAATTCATCGTACTTAAAAATGTTTAGAAAAATGAACAGCTTTCACTAGCATTGATCATGATCCTTTCCATTTTTTTTTCTATTTTCATTAATTTTCTTTTTTCTTACGGAGAATTGGAAAATTTTCTAAAAGCTTTATAACAATCGATTTTACATTAACGTTAACAATTATCGAAGTTCAAATTTATTTTAATCATGCTTTAACGTAATGCGATTTAAACGATCATCATTACGTTATTGTTCATTTAAGTCGAATCATGTATGAGTCCGTTCGTTTTGCGAAGCAGTAATCGACCTTATGCGAAATGAACTTTATGAGCAATACCACTCGCATGATTTACTGCTCACTTTCGTGAAATGATCGATTTTATGGATGGAGTTATGTAACTGCGTGTAACCGCAAGAAAATACAAACTCTCTCTCTCTTTCTTGTCTTGCTATCTCTTCTCTCTCTCTCTCTCTCTTTCTCTTCCTTTTCATTATGGTTTTACCTGATTTCGTAGACGACAAAAACGAAGAGCAAAACATCGAGTCGACTTCGTCGATAGAACGTAAAAATAGATGGAGTGAGAAAGTACACGATTGCGTGACAAATATCAATATCCCAATTCTTAAGATCATTCGGATGCTATCTGTTCGTATTATCGTTTCCTGTTCATTTTTTTTCTTATTTTCTTTTTATTCTTTTCCTTCTATCTGTATAAATCTTACGTGACGTGCACGATATATATATATACGAGAGAAAAAGAAAGAGAGTGAAAAAGAGGGAGAGAGACAAGTAGGCAGACAAACAGATAGATAGAAAGGGAGAAAACGCGATAGAATAGAGAAAGAGAATGAGAAAATTTCTATCCGATAATGTTAATGATATAGGAAATTAGTTAGAAATAAGAGGGAATGAAAAGAAAAGCTCGTTATGACATAAGATATTTTTTTTTCTTTTTGTTTTGTTTCTATTTTTTTGTCAGAACGAATCAATGGAAGGGAAATAGTAAATAAATAAATCTCGGTCTAAAAGTATTTCGTTTCGGAGCTCGCTGTAAAGGAGAAGAAAAAAAAAGAAGAAAAAAGTGAAGAGAAAGAACAGAAGCATTAGGTAGATCATCTTAAATTAATTAATTAATTAATTAAAGATGAAAAGGTCCGTTGAAAATTGAAAAGAAAAAATTGGCAGAAGAACGAAAGTAAGAAAGAACGAAAAAAGAAGAGAAAAGAAAGCGCTCAATCATCAAAACGAAGAATATAATCAAAGGACCCAAGTTTAATTATTGTATTTATAGATGGGTAGTTACAACTAATCCAAGATAGAAAGTTTCTAAAGGTTGATCGTTGACCCATCGCGTCACCTTAACCGCGTCCTTTCTTTTTCCTTTTTCTATTTCTTATTTTTTTCCTTTTTTTCCTGATACACTTTCTTTCGTAAAGAAAAATAGGAGTGATAGGGTCTTATTGGAAGAAGGGTAGAGGGAGCAAAAAAAAGAAAGAAAAAGAGAGAAAGAGTGTGTGTGTGTATCGATTTTGATAATCACGAGGATGGCTTGTCACCGTGATAAATCTACTCCGTCTAATTCTCTCACGGCAAGCCGGAGTTGCCCAGCGCAGTTACTCTGATGCAATAAAGGAAAAGAAAGAAAACATAATTATAATAAAGTCGAAAATACAACAAGAAAATGAGAAGGTAAAAAAAGAGGTAAAAGAGAAGATAGATATTCAAAATATGTCAATAGGTGAATCTAAGGTGAGAAAAAGAAGAAAACGGATGCTTATCCTGTGCTGTAAAAGTGAGCATGGAACTGAAACAACTGAAATCTACTGCTGTGAGTTATTATATTGTTCTTTAATAATATTTGAGAGAAAAGTACAAAATTATATAGCTGAGAGGTGCTCAACCTAAATTGTGAAAATACTCAATTTGGGAGAAAAAGAAATGCTATATAATGAGTACCAGGTAATAGAGACGACAGTAAGACAAAACTATATGGACAATATAAGAAAAAAATTCCATATCAAAATTCTGAAAAAGATAATTAAAAAAAGAAGTTAGAAATGAAGATAGGATATGATACATTGATAGCTAATATAGACGATGCAATGCATTCCATTTTGAAAAATGGAAAAATATATATTGGACGGAGGAAATGCTTTGTCGCTGATTATCTTAATGTGAAAAGGTGTTTTAATTGTTGTGTTGCAATAGAATTAAAAGAAAAGATACATAAGGTTCAATAATAGTATTATATCGAGTGCATCATATGGTGATTTCGTGTATTTTTAAGTGGAATTAACTATAAAAAACAAATGTATGGTAGTAAGAGACTTCAATGTCGAATTTATGGTAGCTTCGTTCTATGCAAAGAAATTGCAGAAAACAATGTTAAGTTTAGGTATCAAACAATATGTCAACAAGCCGACAAGAATTACAAAAGATTGTCATACAATCATAGATCTATTGTTTACTAATCAAAATTTACAAATTCAAATAGTTCATGAGTTCATACCCCTAAAAGAGTATAGAATCTTTAAGATAGGAAAGAAGAGAGGATCTATTATGGTCGAGAGAGCACGACGATCGAGAGAGTTTTGCGAAGAGCAAGAATATATAAGACGTCTTTTTCCGTGTGGATCTCAGTGGGAAGATAGCGAGAAATGACGGCGAGAAGGATAAGATGGCGTTGAAGGAGAGCGTCAGGAGAATGTAAGGAAGATTATGAGTAGAAGAGAAGACCACTAACGCCATCAGATGATCATGGAGTCATTGTGAATCTCTACTTCGACATAGAGAGAAACATTTCGGATAGAAAGAAGGGATAAGGAAGAGAAACAGAGATAAATATATAGATAGGGAAATGACTGCGAAGGAGGTGGAGAAAGAAGAGGAAGAGAAGAAGGAGGAATGGTGAGGAGAGGAGAAGAGACTAGATAGACATTTTGACACTTATTACATTGATAATCCGCGAAATCTAAATATTCGGCTAAATGTTTTTTTAAATGTAGTTCTTTTGCAAATTTGATAGTACATATCGGACACGAAATATAACATTTTACCAAATTAGCAAAAGAGGAAGCAAGCCCATGTACAATTTTTATTGGTCCTTTATCAACAACGAACTTATCGTTATCAATGATTTCATTAATATTTAAGTATGTACTAAGATTTATAAGAGGAGGAAACGACTTGCTGATTTTCCACGTCATCAATATGGAGGTGATTTTTATGAAACAAGAACGAAATATCAGACAATAAAATTTCGCCACAAATACCACACTTATGTCCAAATATCAATTCGTTATCGCTATGAGTTAAATTAATATGTTTGCTTAATATTGACAACGTACAACATTTTCTAGGACATTTTGAGCACAGATAATTGCCACGATTAGAATAGTATTCAATGTGTATTAAAAGTTCGACTACGCTATAGAATTCAATATTACATTTGGAACATAGGTAGGACTTACTCATTTTATTATAATGCATAGGAATCAATGAGAGATTCGAAATCGATGATTCTACATGTTCTTTATTCGAATGCACGTGCAATTTATGTGCAAGAAAATATGATTCAATAGCAAAATCTTCGCAACAAATCGAACATTTATATTTATAAGATGTTGAACTATTTCTAGGATAATGGAACAGTTTGTTATGATGATGTATCATGTTCAATCCGTGGAATATATTAACACAAAACGTACATTGGAATATATGATCTTCATAAAAATACATTGAATGCAACTCATAACGTTTATAGGTATTAAAACATAGGCCACAAATATCGCAAACCGTTGGTAAGGATGGACTAGTGCCACCGTTGAGAACTTTCAAAATCTCCGTCAATGTTATGTTGTTTACACTTATTGCACTTGTATGATAATGCAATTCGTGTATTCGAAGATTATTTTCAGTACGAAAGCGTTGATTACAAAATTGACAATGCAATGTGTACCAACTACAGATGGCAAAATTGTGAGCAGTATTATTGTGAGTCCTCAATATCTTTTTACTTGAAAAGAATAATCCACATATTTCGCAGAAATTATTGAAGGAGTAATCATAGGTACGTACGTGTTGAAACAAATTTTCTGGTTTTTGGAACTGCGTCTCACAAATCGAAAATGGATATTTCTTCTTATTTACTGTAGCATCTATTTCCGGTATAGACTCATTATTATAACTATCACCCACTTGTATCACATTTCCATGCAAAATGAAATCAATTTGCTCATCCTCGTTAGTATTAGAAATGGTAAATTCGCCGGCAGTATACGTCGGAGTAACCGGTATTGGTTCTTCTATCAAATCATTATTTTTAGAAGGAGAATCTTCCGTATTATTACATTCCAATGGGTTCGTTAATTCAACGGAGACTGTCTGATCTTCTTGCTGATCATTTATTTTTCCAAGATCACCGACAATATTTTCTTTGCTTTCGTTAATTTGATTTGTCAGATTCTCGATGTTACTAACATGTAAATTTTCCTTTGGATTTTCTCGATTACTATCATCAATCTCTTGATGTTCCGTTTCTCTTCCCTTTCGATCGTTTTGATGTTCCGTCGATTGTGATCGTAGCAAGATTTTTAACGCAGATCTCTTGCACTTGTTTCCCTTTATATTGGAATGACATTTTATATCTTTACTCGAAGGAGGACGATCGTTTCTCGGTAACATTATCCTAATACAACGTAGAAGCAAATGTTGTTTCAATGGTAATCGGCTATTGAAGAATCGATAACAAACGCAACATTTGCATACCCTCATGTCATGTTCTCGTAAGTAATGTTTTAATAAAAGATGCTTCGAAGCATATCGTGCTCGACATATGCTTGATATGTATGCTGTATGACATTTCTTCATGTATTTCTTCAAATGTTTTTTTTGTGTAATATATTATCTGAATATATTATCGTAATAAGATTGGTTTTTTTATCCTTACGGGACAAATAAAGCGACAAAAATCATCGATTAACTATCCTTACTACTCGTATGCTCGAATGTCCTGTACTTGTAAAGTTTCTAGGTTATAAATTATAATATCCATAATATGAAAGTTGTTCATTCGTAAACTTCGTAGGATAACAACGTGATCCATCAAACTCCAAAGATTTCTAATATAACGGAAGTAACATTATATTAAAGAAACGATAGGAAAGAGTGCTGTAAAATTAACTTAAATACTCTTATATGTCCAAAAATTTTTTTATTATTTAAGTTTTATCCAGATATCACACACATATGCAGACACATTATTTATATTTATATTATAATTTAATAACTATACAAATATATATTTATGGACAAAATCTCCAAATATTAATGGACGAAATAGGTCTGCGATTTTCAAATAATCTGTAAATGAATATTTTTCGTTTTCTCCGCTCATATTAATTTTGAAAATATCAATACTAGGTTTAGTCGAACATATTCGTTAATCTTCATACGATAGAGTATAATTTACCGTGAAAAAATGAATAAGAATAAAAAAAAACGATTATTACTTTCGATTATTAACGAAGAAATACTTTTGACGTTGTTTGAACTTTTCAATAAAATGAAAGTATAAATGGTTAACACCGAAGCAAAGTTGATAATAGTTTAAAACAGAGCTAAAGCTTCTGCAACGCATTACAGCGATAACCGTGTTCTGCATCCTGCAATACCGCATCCACCCTCATTGAGTGACGTACTTCCGCTGGGCGCTGTCTAATTTATTTCAATAATTAAAATCACTTAACATGATTTTATCTAACTTTCTGATATAGCGACAAGGAATCGCTTTTGAATTGTTCCCAAAAGGAACTCCTGTGGTTGCGAGAACATTATAGTGCTTGGCAAAATTCATTTGCAAAATCAAAATTTTAATTCCTGAATACGTATATTTAAGATATTTCTCTTATTAATATTATTAACTATTACAAGAATATGTTCTTGATAATTGTACGATGTTCATTACAAAATTCTAGATACTATTATTAAGATTAACTTGGAATTTCATAATATTATAATAATTTAATTAAATTGTATTAATTTAATTACATTAAAAAATATTTGAATTCGTTACTGTTTATATTGCTTTTCGATTATTTTTAAATGGGATATATAAATTCCTAGGATACAATCGTATGTTTAGTTTGAATGAATGCTCTACTCATTACCTGAAATCATTACCGCATTACACGTCGAGATGGCTATTGTCCATACGATTAATAATCTTATCAGCGATATCCTTTTGATGATTCCCAAAAATTTGCAAATATCCAAGTAATTCAATCAAAATAGTACTAACAGCGACCTAGTCAATGCTCGACAATGTAGCTTCCTTTTATAACATCTTAAGGTATTTTTAACTTTATAAAAATTACTTAACCAAATAGATATATAATATAAAACGATACATGCGAATTTACGAAATTATTAATGTGCTTAACAATTGTTAATATTAGTACTAACTTTTTTAATTATTATGTTGCAATAGAATTAAAAGAAAAGCTACATAAGGTTCAATAATAGTATTATATCGAGTGCATCATATGGTGATTTCGTGTATTTTTAAGTGGAATTAACTATAAAAAACAAATGTATGGTAGTAAGAGACTTCAATGTCGAATTTATGGTAGCTTCGTTCTATGCAAAGAAATTGCAGAAAACAATGTTAAGTTTAGGTATCAAACAATATGTCAACAAGCCGACAAGAATTACAAAAGATTGTCATACAATCATAGATCTATTGTTTACTAATCAAAATTTACAAATTCAAATAGTTCATGAGTTCATACCCCTAAAAGAGTATAGAATCTTTAAGATAGGAAAGAAGAGAGGATCTATTATGGTCGAGAGAGCACGACGATCGAGAGAGTTTTGCGAAGAGCAAGAATATATAAGACGTCTTTTTCCGTGTAGATCTCAGTGGGAAGATAGCAATTGATTCGGTGAAGGAATTCATCATAGCTATGAAAATAAATCCTGTTTGTTAGAATTAAGGAGATATTGATAAAGTGTGGATTAAAAGGAATAAAAGGAAATTAAAGAAGACAATGATATTCCTTTGAAAGTATAGTGTTCAGGAGTAACTAAATAAAATACGTGTTTTGTTGTATATGTATATTTTGTAAATGCTTAAACATAGTTTGAAATGCCAATGAAGAAATCAACAAATGATCTACATTCAAAATATTTGATACTTGTATCAAGTATATTTCAAGTTAAATTTTTGTTTTCTTTATAATGACAGTTATTGAAATTGTCATCAGAATATTACACTTATTCTACATATTGCAACGTTATTAATATTCGTAACAATATTTGTATTTTCTGTACGTCATCTATTTCAAATACTTTCTGATTTATCACTTTTATTTTTATCACTTTTATCTTTGATTTTTATTAGATCTCTTCAGAGATATATCCTCTGCTTTCCCTTATTCTATTCCTTTTACTTGTAACTCAAAGTCACTATATCTTTTTTATTTAACTTCTTCTTCCTTGATTCCCTTAAACTTGGTAAATTTTATTCACTAATTTCATCATTTTCCGTTACATATTTTAGTTTCTTGAGCTTAATGAATTTTAATCCAGAAATTATAAAATTTCACTGAAGCTGTACCCTGAATTCTCATTCTATTTTTCACAATTTTCGATTTCTGTCATATTCTTCAAATCGCATATATCCTTAGCTCTTTCACTTTCTATATGTTTTGAATTTTCTTCTATTTTTTTTTTTTTTCTATTGATTACTTTACTTTCTTACAAAAATTTGCGACATTTTTGCGAGTTTTTGAAAACTACTTTCAACTGTAAAATATATATTTATAAATTGGACAACATATTATATATAGAAAATAATAGGATAACATGCTATACTTGCTTATATTATACAAGGAACATAAAAATCGGGGAAACATTAAATGGCTATCATTTGTTGCTATTTCTAATATTAATCGGTAGAGACTATCAATTATACTATCTTTAGATATTTTTAATATACAATTTAAAGATATTAGTTTCATTGGTACAGCTTTATACATTTTATTAAAATCATAATACCTGAAATCAATATTAAAATATATATTTTTTGAAATATTTAAAAATGTAGATACTTCTTTATACGTATTAATTAATTGATAAAATAGATATGAAAGTATTTGTTTCTTTAGAAATGTTAGATTTGACGTTTGCAAACAGGGGAAACAGAAATTGTTGACTCGGTATTACTTTAATTCTTCCGATAATAATCTGCTAATACGCAATTAATAATTACCATCTATTTAACTAAATAATTTATAGGCAATTAATATTAACATCAATTGTTTTTTTGAGAGTGTTATTGACTTGGATCAGAAGAATAATAAATTTATATGCCTCCAATTATATGCTGCCTGAAAATTTTCTTCTATAATAAAATAATCTTATAAGCTTAAATAGTTGGTAATAATTGATATTACCTTTTTCTTCAAAGTTACTGCATTCCTTAAATGAATAGCAAGCTGTCTGATATATAAATAGGCATGACTGTATGCAAAGTCAAAATAAATCTCTGTTAAAGAATGCCTCATAAAATTTATTTCTGGCGAAGTACTCGGCGATACATATTTGGAATTTTCTACGTACTTGAGGTAGAAGATCGACTAAAAGACATAATTAAAATTTAGTCATTTATATGATTGTGATGATTTATATATTCTGACATAAACAGAAAAATATAACTTTACCTTTAATAATATTTCAAGATACCCTATGAATAGTTGCAATACGTAATGTATATAAAAATGCAACAACTCGAACAGTTTCTTCATCAGTTGACCAAAATTTTAATAAGACTCTCAATAATGGTTTCTTTAATGAGAAAACATTTCATGTAAATGTTTTAAAAGTATTGTTTGAATGTTAGCTGATGAAACATTTTATAAAATCTATAAAAAATATTGTTATTTCATTACAAACATTGCTGTACATTATTATTTATGTTATCAATATTAGAATGATAACAAACGTAATTAAATCAGTTAAATATGATTTTAATGAAACTTTCACTTTGATAAATCTTTTTCATTTGTGCCGCAAAATATGTATTAGTACCCAATTTTTTAAAATGCCTGAATGCAATATATAAGATAAATGCAATATACACAATTGAATGAAGTATTAAAATTCAATGAAATATTAAAATTGTTATGATTAAGGTACATTTATTAATCACAAGTACATTAATTAGATATGTTACTTGATAAAGCCTACTAACATTTCCTTTTATTTAAAATTTTGTAGCACTTTCATCTTACATTTCCGATACGGTTTGCGACACAGCATAAGGAATTTCGAGTGCAATTTTGAATGTTCTAAACAAATAAGATTATAAATAAACTATAATATATTGATAATACATAATTATTTTTATAATTAAAAATATATGAAAACATTATTTGTCAATTTAAATATTATTCTGCCGAACTATTAGTAATTATAATGTAACTTTTATTCCAGACCATCAGATATCACTAGTATCTTCAGAGTCAAAATCACTTTTATCGCTAGCAATCTATGATTTTATAACGAATAAATTATAAAAGTATATTATTAGAACATATTCTTTTTTTGTATTAGTATTTTAACATATTGTACGCCGGTGGCATCTGAGACATTTAAAGACTGAGCGCCGGCATGATTCGCTTGTTTACAATCAATGAGTACGTGAAGAAAATATTTAAAATTTTGTACATTTTCGTAAAACACTATATTTTGTTTCCATATTCGTCATATATTTATCATTTATCGATAATGAAAAATAGAAGCAAAATCCAAAATTTTTATTTATAATTATGAAAAAATACACCTGTCTTATTTTATGATTTATTATTACATATATATAATATAAACGGAAAGAAAAATATTAATATTTAAGGGATGTATGGTATTTTTCAAAACATTTTCCAAGATGTAATGGTATAGAGCACACATAAAACTACTCTCGCTTCTTTTTTTGCTAGCAGAGCAAGCTTTGCATGGACGTCGTACATATCGATTTTTTTGGAGCCACATCACTATCACTGTCCTCGACTTCTATGTCAGAATTTTTTGATTGTACTGAATAATCTGACAGAGGATCAGCAATATACTTAGTAAATTCACTTATATTATAGGGATAAATATGTACAAAATAAGAAGGCTTATTATGCTCTTCAACTAAGACTACGAAAGATGTACTGGCTATGGAATACGCAGCTTAAGAGTGACTCTTGTTTTAGTTGTTGCTGAACCATCGTATACGTTACGTTTCGATGGTATAAAAAAATGAAAATCGGCGTAATCATGGCAACAGAAGGCAGATTACCAAGCAAAAGAATCCCGCATTATCGCATGGCCGACGTTAAAGCGACAGACTTCGAATCCCGCGTTTTCGCGGGGCCGGCGTACAATATGTTAAATATATATAATATTTTTATACCTCTAACTTGTCATTAGATTTATGATGTAATTCACCATCAGATTCATTATTACTATCGGATAAATCAGATAAATAGATATCTAATAGAATTTGATCATTTTCTTTTAAAGTAAACTGCTTGTACTTGCAGTTTATTAATAGCAAAAAATAGATCTATAATTGTTTGACTATACTTTGTGATTCTTGACGGTTTATTAGTATACTGCTTCATACCTAAACTTAATATCATCGTTTACAATTTCTTTATATAGAACGAGTCTACCATAAAGTCTATATTAAAATTCTTTTACATTGTTCTATACATTCCCTACATTATACTATTTCTTCAATGCTATACATTGCGAATTCCTTTATTATATCAAAAAGCTCACAAAATCACCGTATGGTGGACTCGGTAAATGATATAAATGGCCACCATTATTGTTTCTTTATACAATTTTTCTTTTATTCCTATCGCAACACACCAACAACATTTTATCGTTACTACTATTTCATATTTAATATCGTTTCTTACACATGATATTGCTACTTTCATTACTATTTTCAGAATTGCATCGAATCACATTATAATTCCTCGCTTATTCACCTCACTATCTTCAGTTTCAGATAGTACTACAAATGCAGGAATCAGTTTCTTCATAATCTGATGTTGTATCTCGAATTTATGCGCTAACAAACTTTGTACATTTGTATATAATATTAACTCTCTTTTCTGTAATAGCTATTTCATATCTTCCTAGCCGGCTTTCCTCTTCTCTTACTCTATCGCTTTCATGAACTCTACGAGACAAATTAGCTCAAAAGTCGACGCATAATGTTCGCGATGGAAACTTTTATTTTTATACTTATCTTAGTAAAAGTAGCAATAGCACTGGTAGGATACGATTGCGCTATGCAATCTCTGAATATCACATCGTACTCCCTCCTGGATATAGACGACTGCGAAATCCCAAATCTCCAACCAATTAATAACACAGTCTACGTAGAGTTACTACAGACTGCTGACTATTACTCCTTAAGAGTTTTACAATGTCGCGTGGAGAAAGACCGCACAATATTCCACTGTGGCATGCACTCACATGCGTCCATCGTTCACAATGGACGTCGAAAATACCTGTTCACATTGACTCATCAATTGTTCCAACAGCTGCATTCTACAGGCACCCTCTCCAGGACCAAATGTATTCATATCAGTCTTAAAGAAGAGCAGCACTGCCACGAGGAACCTTGCTTTAAGTGATTCCGCTACGACAGATGGCATTTGCAAAGGTTCCCAACATAGTGATTTTTACAGAACATAAGATGACATAGTAGCACAAGATCACGCGACGAGACTAATTCGCCACCGTAGAAACGAAAGCCAATCAACCTAAAATCAGGAACTGTATGTGCATTGGACGAGGAAGGCTGCCTTACAAAAACCAGCGAGTTCATTCCATGCGGATATTCCATAATAAAAACAGAACATCCTAAGTTATTCATCATAGAAACATCACCTGGGAGAACATTCAAAGGAAAAACGAAGACGTCCGTAGAAAACATTGACATCTTCGCTTACGTAAATTCAAAATTCATCTACGTGGAAAGGCATCTTAAGACGCAAATAACCTCACTATACGTCGATATTACACGAAAGAAATGTGTGTGGAGCAGCAAGTTCTTAAAAACGCTCTCTCTTTGGCAACAATATCATCCGAAGAAATGGCTTATGCCTTAATGAAGTAACTACATGGCAGTCATCGCAGCAGAGGTAATATACACCAAAATGTGTTCCAATGAAAGTAAAAGTCAGACGAAACGAAGAATGTTACAAAGAACTACCAATCACTTATCGAAATGACTCATATTTTCTGGTACCTAAGACACGCATCATTATGAAGCAAGCTTCTCTAAAGGATTGCAATAAGCTATTACTCAATACGTACAATTTACATGGAACAATATAGAATATGGTACAGGGTAACTCCCACATTAGTCGAATCAATACCTCCTCCAGTAATTCAACCATTAACAAAGCCACGATGGAGGTACATCGACCCCGAACACCTAGGAATAAATAGTATTTATTCGAATGAAGATCTGAATAAACTAATATCGCTATTGTGGAATCAGCTGAGAAACCTGTTATCATCGACGCACTTGCTAGAGGAATTAGTGGAATGCATATAACTTCGGGCAAAATCTCTTTGTACAACCTGATGGATGAAGAGTCATTAAACAAGATCGCACCAAGTACGGCACAACGATTTTTGGACGCCTTTATAACATTTGGATTGGCATGCGCCGGAGTTTTAGCCATCTCCATGATCATTCGATTATTCAAATTCATCGGTGATACGCCCTCATCCATGGGTAGGCATTACATGACATATAAGGATGAAGCTGACACCTCTTGAGAGCACTACGGAGTTCGGTTACACATTTCCTCCTCCACCTCGGTAAAAGAGTAAAGCGGGAGGAAACACCCACAGGCACGGCACCTGAGGCTACTGCCCTCGACGAAGAGAAACGAAAGTAATCAGCTGGCGCACCCGACCGTGCGATAATATGATAAGAGATTAAAGAGTGGTGGTCTCCAGATTAGTTGTCATAGTGATTTGAGGAAAATGTGGCGTGAAAAGCTGGCTGATTTTTTTGATGGTAGAGCACTGGCCGATTCTGGAAAAGTTTTGAACCAACATGATTGGGTTACTGATGGAACGAACTTTTGGAGCGGAAAAGACTATGTCAATTCTTGTAGACTGCGTATTAATATATTACCTACTAAGTCTCGAACTTCGCGAGGCAGAGTTAAAGATCGTTCGTGCCGAGCTGGATGTGGTTGTATTGAAACACAGAATCATATCTTGCAATCATCGTACTCATGATGCCAGAATTCGTAGACATGCCTGTGTCTCCCAATATGTTGTCGGTAAACTTAGAGACAACAACTTTGTGGTTGATGTGAAGCCGAAGATTAGGACATCCCAAGGCCTTAAGAAACCAGACATTGTGACAACTAAAACTGGTAAATGTTGTGTGCTTGATGCTCAAATTATAAGCGATAAATATGACCCTGATCACGCTGATGTGGAGAAAATCTCGAAATATGATGACCGCGAAATGATACAACTGGTTAAAGATCGATATCGGGTTAAAGATGTTAGTGTCTTTGGTATCACTCTTAACAATCGTGGTATGTGGAGTTCACACTCAGCTAAAAATCTACTAGACAATAATCTTATTAAGAAAGGTGACTTGAAAATAATATCTTCTAGAGTCATTATTGGTGGTCTTCATGCTTTTAATATTTTTAACACGAGAACAACTGTGTCTCGTCCGATAGTCACGAGAACATCTCTGACACAAAGAAATGGAGTAGGCTGAAATTTTTAATTCTTTTTGGGGTACCCGTCCCCCATAATATCTAAATCCGCAACGTGCAATAAAGTAGTGACAAGGAGGTTTTATTGGGTAACAAATTGTTGTAGTCCCACATAACTTAAAGATCTGATCTGATGGTATGCGTAATGCATTTCCTCCTTGTAAAAAAAAAGAAAAAAAAATAGCCAAATGCCTCGTCATCTAATTAATGACGCGCATGAATGAATTAACCCTTTGTGGTCGGTGTCCTTGTAGCGGGGATATTTCTAAATCGTTGTAGAAGTCAGTGTCCTCGTAGCGGGGACATTTTT
This sequence comes from Vespa velutina, assembly GCF_912470025.1. Classification (NCBI taxonomy): domain Eukaryota; kingdom Metazoa; phylum Arthropoda; class Insecta; order Hymenoptera; family Vespidae; genus Vespa; species Vespa velutina. The sequence goes on from NW_025920071.1 coordinate 575,650, forward strand.
AAATAGTCGTAGAAGTCAATGACCCTGCAGTGGGAATCTTCGAAAATCGCAAAAATGACAAAACACTATCGTCTCCTATGCCTCGTGATTCAAATGTTACAGTCGATTTACGAGATAACAATGCATAATTGTTTAGAGAAATTTACAGGCAGTCAGTTTCGAATGAGCTCTCGAGAAACATTGAAATCGCTAAAAAACTAGTCATTGTGTACGTCACACACCTTATTTTACAAAAGTATCAATTTTATCAAAAAGTACCGCGAACATAATAAAATTTGTGTTCAAAGTTTTTAAAATTCAATGTAATTCGCAAAAATGAACGGCTTTAGAAATGATTCGCAAGATAATGAGAGTAGTGATGATGGATTGGAATTTGAAGCATATAATAAAAATATGAGAAATTTATCGTACCTGATAATGACAGTGATGATAGTGACGAGTACATATTTCTTCCTAAGAGACGGAATGAACAACTTTTTGCAGTATATCAACACGAAGTTTGCGAAATATTTTATATCTGGTAAGGATATTTGTATCGACGAATCAGTTTTCAAGTTCAAGGTAAAAATTGCATTTATAACATATAACCCAAAGAAACTGACCAAATGGGGTATAAGAATTTACGTATTATCGGATGGGGAAACCGGCTATGTATACTTGATTTTTCCCTATTATGGAAGCTTGACAACGGCAAATTTGGAAATACTAGAACTTCCGGTTAGAATTCCATTTTACATTAGTTAAAAATCTTTTGAACAACATTCCGAGTGTTGAGGGTTATCACTTGTACACTGATTGATACTTTACAAATATCCCACTTGCTAATGAACTCCTCAAACTAAAGGTCAATTTAACGGGTACTGTAATGCCAACTCGAAAATACTTGCCAGCTGCAATAAAAAAATCGATATTTTCATTAAAATTGACTGTGACTTATAAGAAGGGCAATACATTGGTCCTCGCATGTAAAAGCAAGCGGATCGTGATCTTTCTGAGCACCAGCGATACAGCATACCTCCAACCGGTTACAGCGAGAACAAGCAGAGGTGATGGCATAATAAATGTACCGAAACCAGTCGTGGTTATAAATTATACCAAGAAAATGAGAGCAGTTGATCGCACGCACTAATAATCGGTGACGTATTATTTCCTTCGCAGATCTCTCAAATGGTGGAGAAAATTATTTTTTTGGGGCATGGAGATGTGCGTCATCAACTCATACACAATGTACAAAATAATAAAACAACAAAAAAATGCAAAGGCACTAACACACTTAAATTTTGTTAAATATTTAGTTGATCAGTTAGTAGGAAATTTCCAGCGCCAAACATCATCTACACCCTCACCTTTAACGGCATTCGTAGACAATAGATTAAATAATCAGTTATATATAATTCGTTCAGGAGGCAAGAAAGACTGTGCAGTATGTTCCGACAGGAAAACTCCAGGAAAAAGGCGACAAACACACACGTACTATGATACTTGTACTCGAAAGCCAAAACTTCATATCGATGATTGTTTCGCAAAATACCATTCTTTAGAACATTACAGAGATTAAAAATTTTATATTCTTACGTATTATAAGTAGTATTAAATACAACAAGTTTCAACAAATTCTATGTGTTTTAATATCTATATATTGACTTTAAATCCTGTACGGAAAAGTAATTGCGAAACGATAGATTTGCTCCGACCTACCGGTACTCCCAAAAGCGAAATCTACCGATCGCAAAAGGTTAACGAGATTTCCTCTGTCCCCACCTACTGAGTTTCATCATGGCTGCAATATGGGACGGACGTGTTGCCGTGTTGTCCGCGTTTTGTGAAAATTTTTCTGTTCTACTGTACTTTACAAGTGAAAAATTTATATCTCACTCGTTAATTAAAGTGGGATGAACAAAGTGAGTTAATAATCAATACTGGGAATTGATTAATTACCGTGTAATTACTGAAAAATATGCTCATTAATTTCGTGGAGGTTATGTTCGCTTTTCCAGAAGAGGCAATTCATACTCTATGGACAAACGGTGGACTCAACTAGTAATTTCAGTTGCAAGATGGAATTGGGTTTGCAACCAATTCACGCCGCACTGTAATTAACTGTTGGATTGGACAAGAACAATTAATAGTGGCAGAAGTGCATATTATTTATTTGTCGACAGTTGCATACATGCGTCACTCCTATCCTCAAATCTTAAAAGCACGGGAAACGTACTGAATTTCAGTCTCTACAATCAACACATCTGCAGTCTCTTCAGGCTCTACAGACCTTGTTACCCGGGGTAAAAGTAATAAAACTTTCCGAAATTCTCGAAATTTAAAAATTTTCAAAGTTTTGTCATAGGAATGTGGCCGCCAAAATAGAACCATGGTGGAACTCCTCCAAATTAATAGTGGAGTGGTTTGCATGATCAAAGCACTTTTATTAAGGCACTTTAACTAAAGCACTTTGATTATATTTTTTGGTTATGTTCTTTCTTTTCTTTTCATTTCTTTTTACTTAAAGTACTTTTACTAAAGTACTTTGATTATATGTTCTTTCTTTTCTTTTCTAAGTCCTTTTACTAAAAGTACTTTTACTAGAATATTTCTTTTTTATTATTTTCTTTCTTTTCTAAATTCTTGAAGAAACGTTGTTGTTTGATCATTGCATCGTCACTCCACTATTAACCCTTTCGCTTTGAGCGCCTCTTATAAGCGGCGGGCACAATATGACCTGTGGATACGAGCGCCAGTTATATTCCAGGATTATGTAATTTGTTGCATAATAATAGTACAAATGCGTGCGGGACTATTAGTAAAAGACAGCAAGGAATGCCGCAGTTTGGGAAACATCTGAAAAAAGGAGAGGCATGCTTTCGTTCATCAAACAGTTTGTTAGCGATGAAGTGGTTAGATAAAAAAGAAGTATATATGATTACAACTATGCATACGGCAGATTTTGCAGCCGTATCTAGATGTGGAGGACTACAGAGTGTTGCTAAGCCTGTATGTGTTATTGATTACAATAAATCAATGGGCATAATAGACAAAGTCGATATGGTTATAACTACTGTAAATACAACGCGAAAATCGTTGAAGTGGTACCGCCAATTTTTTTTCCACATGCTAGACATTTGTGTGTGAAATTCATATTGTCTTTATAAGTACAACTGAAGAGAAGTTATTTCTATTGCAAAATTTCACTTGCAGTTGATAAAACAAATAGTTGCATGGTATCGGTATAATGTAGTTCGGCATCAAAGCAGACCGGTTGACAATCCCATGAGATTAACAGAGCGGCCTTTTCCATATTTTTATAAACCAAGAAATAAAAATCTAAAATGCAGATGTGTTGTCTGCAGTAAAAATGATAAAAGATCCGACTCACGATACGAGTGTAAAGAGTGTGATGTTGGCTTATGCATAGATCCGTGCTTCAAAATTTATCATACGTATTTATACTATTAATAACTTCACATTAATATATTAACTTGTTTGCGGATCATAATTAATTCATAATTAAAATATTACTTGTAGCTTTGTAAGTTCTAAATGTAAATTATATATGTTTATAAGTTATAAAAGTTATGATTGTAAGTTATAAATGTTTTCATATCAAAGATGTAAATTATACTCATTATATTGTAGTAAAGATTGTTTTATTCGGCGCAATAGTTATTTAAGACTCAGGAAAACGTATATACAGCAACAAATCCTTTTAATGACAGTACTTCAGCGGACTGGCCAGTTGAAGCGAATGGGTTAATGAAAGTATACTTTTACAAGTACTACTTCTCTTTATCGGTTTTTTTTACCTGCATTTTCTTTCAGTCGTTCTCTTTCAGCTTGAAGTTTTCTTCTGGCAGCTTCTTTCCTTATTTTTAATTAAGAAGTTGCCACTTAAATTCCATGATGGTTGCTCGTGGGGAAAAATATTCCGGAGGTAAACTATCCTCCCGTTCGGATCTTCGGGTGGAGGTTTACTCAGAGGCGGTTAGCGTGATGAGGAGAAGCTCGCGCAAGGCATCGTTAAATGCAGCTAGCGCGACCCCGAAGGTAACGAGTAGATTCCGGCGTAGGACAACGTAGGAACGCAGCAACACGCCAAGCGAGTACGCGATCGTCGTCCAAGGCCACTCACCGAGTGACTCCCCGCTGCGTTCCTAGCCCCGCACAACCCGGACTGCATCAGGTGGTAGCCAGTCTTCAAGAGGCTATAATCGTACTAGAAAGATGTGATAGGTATTTGCCCAGATCATCTTCTAAGGCCGTGCAAATAAATGGCGCGGATATCAAGCTAGTCGCGAACCCCGGATTAAACGCGAAAAGCCCTTCCAGTTCGGGCAACGTAGAGGAAGTACAGGATCCCAAGTGCGCATCGATTGCCACGCGACCGCGAACCCGCGCATACGCCCGCATGCATTCCTCGCAAAACCCCCTGGAAACGAAATGTACCCCCCCAGTTCTTTGAAATAGCCACAATCACCGCGATAACAGCGCACGAAAAGACCCCCTTACCACCGATCATCGAGCAAGACACCGAGCAAGACAGCGCAGAAACATCTTGGGAATCACCGGAAACAGCTCTCGAAATAGGCTACGCTCCATTGGCAATTCTCGAAGAGGACAATACACGCGTAACCCCCGAAACCAACAGCGCTATAGGCGTGGATCTTCAATTCGAGACACCGCGGGTCACTTTAGTTGAACCCTGCGCATCTACCTGCGGTAACGAAACGATTTCGGCTAAGCTCCCCCCCCCCTACCGTAAATCCTGCGTTTTCAAAAATTCATTTATTGCAGTTAACCCTTTGCACTCGAAGTTTTTTTTCATTCATATTACCAGCAACTCGAAGCAATTTTAGTGAAAAGATCAATTAATGATATACGTATTAAAAGAAAAGTCATCGTTGTATGTTATTATTTTTTTAATTGTTTATGAATACAAATGTTATGATACATAAAAAAAACAAAAAATTATAAAATTATTACATTTTGTAATCGTCCAAAGTGTGATACCTCTCGAAGAAATTGCCAATATGTCATCTTGGCTTTTCTAGACAAGTATCACAAAAATAATGGGTCTGCCGTCTTTCGCCTGGAATTTTTCTATCGAAACACACTACAATCTTTCTTGGTTCCAGAACGTATAATGTGTAGGTTGTTGAACCTGCCCTCCGTATTTGGTATGTAAATGTATTCTCGAGATGTGCTCTTTGTCGAAAATTCCCAATCAATTGGTCCACCAACAATTTTACAAACTTCAAATGTGACATTAGTTTTTCATTATTTAAATTTTTAAAAGAAGTGTACAATATGTATGAATTTACTGTACACATTTCCATCCCCCAGAAAAATAGTTTTCTCCACCATTTCAGAGATTTTCTTAAAAAACAATATGTTGCAGCATATTGGTCGGCCCGATCTACTCCACGCATATTTTTGTATTCTAACTAATTCACTACCACGTACTCTTCTATCAACCGATATCAAACCCGCTTCATTACAAGTACTTAACAAACTTAAAATCCTTTTGTCCTTCCATGCGAGGACTAGGGTTTTGCCCGTTCTGCAAGCCACTGTTTTCTTGCCTCTTACAAATTTCGTTTTTTTTTTTATTACCATTGGTAAATATTTCCTATTTGTTTTTATTGTGCCGGTGAGGAAATAATTCATTTTTTGCAGTTCTTCAGCAAGGGGTATGTTTGTATAATACCTATCGGTATACATGTGATAACCTTTAGCATTAGGAACATTGTCCAATAGTTTTCTGTACATGTCTACGGGAATTCTGGAACTAACAGGCAGATCAGGTCTTATGAGATTTTCAGAAGTAATACTGCCGTAATAAGGCAAAACCAAGTAAACATAACCAGTATTTGAGTCGGCCAGAACGTAAATTCTAATTTCCCATTTAATGGGTTTAGCTGGATTATATGTCATAAAACATATTTTCCCTTTAAATTTTATAATGGATCAACGTAAATCGACTGATAAGGTATAAAATGTTCGGAAAATTTTGAGTTGATGTACTGTAAAAAATTATTAGCCTTTTGAATGCGAGTCCTTAAACATGTATTTCTGCCTACTGGTGCATTTTTCTGTAAATGAAACATCCAAAATATTTGTTGAAATCTATCTCTGGTAAATACGTCTAAAAAGAATGGAATTTTACTAGTGAATTTGGTAGACCAATATTCCTGGAGATTTGCAACCGGCATGGTTCCCATATTCAAGATCACTCCAATGAAGGCCAGAAATTCTTTCCGATTAACATCACTCCATATATTCCATACTGATCTCTTTAACAATTGCTTTCCTCGCAGTTTTGAATTTGCGTAATCATTTGTCTCTTTTATTATGGAATCAATCAATGTATCCGTAAAGTATAATCGAAAAAAATCTAATGGTTCTTTTATATCGTTGGAAATTTGTGGTCCGGCAATTTGAGGTGAAATATCGAAATCCATAGATGGAATATTATCCACTTCCGAAACATCTATCCATTCGTCATTTTCAGTTGAATCTGCTGTATCTTCTACATTTTCTCCTGTAACGGAGCCCTCGAGTTTGAAGACAAATTTTAAATGACTTCGCTCCGGAACCCTCGAGAGCAAAGGGTTTAATATGGGACGTTCTAGAACGGTAATGTGTGAAGTTCGCGAATTGATTAGCCAGAAGCGCTTGGACGTGCTGCTTCTGCAAAAGCCATACGTTCAAAAGCAAGGGACAGGATACGAGATTATAGGAACGGCAACGAGAATCGCTGCCATCCGCGATGAAACACCCAGGTCGGCGGTCTCGGCGACCAACCCGAACATACTGCTGCACTGCGTCTGTGCAGAAGTGCAAGCATCCGGCTCCTCCTCCTACGAGGTCTCACACTACTTTTATTACAGTGACGAAATTTAGGAGCATCTTAGGCACTTGAAATCGGTACATCGTGCCCTAAGGGGGGAGAGAGTAATAGTATCTCTGGATGTCAACGCGCAATCTCCTTTCTGGGGCTCTCAGGGCACAGACGAAAGATGCTCGAAGCTAGAAGCCCTCATCCGGGCATCCGGATTAAAAGTTATAAATAACGTGAAGCAGCCACCCACCTTTTGAACGACGAAAGGCTCCTTATACATCGACGTAACCCTCTCGTCGCAATCCATGAGCCGACTTATAAGGTTAGAACGGGCTGGACGTCCAGTGACCTCAGTTCCATAGATATCGCTTCACATCCCCCGAAGGCTGAGTTGGGTCGGGTGGATTGTGCTCAGGGCGCGGGAAACAGGAGGTTCAATACCAGGAGAGCCAACCTGTTCGCTGAGCGCATGCTCCCTCACCGCGGAAAGACTAGAGGGAACCAGTTTAAGATCGGCTTCAGAAGTAGAGACACGAGCCAACGTGCTCACAAGTGTTCTACAAACCACATGCTCTGAATCTATTCCTCGTAAAAAGGATTACCGAAAATCCAATCCATAGTGGACATCAGCGTTAACGAACCAAAAAAAACGGTAGCTCGGTTAAGACGCGCGTTCCAGCGAGAAAAAGACTATTAGGCACGCCTCGGGTTAACAGATTGAATGCCACGCTAATTTTACCGGGATTGTCCGTGGCGCCACGATGAATTTTCTATTTAGCGATACATATAATGTTGAAATATTATCTGCAATAGATAAGTTACAGCGTATAAACATGTTTGGCATGTTAATTGGCGAAGGTCACTAGTGTTACGTCCCACTCGGTACGGGCTTCAAAATTTTTTTAAGTTCGGAACTGGTGCTAATAGGATGGTGTTAAGTCCCTCGGGATGTAGATTGTTTCTTCAATAGTGATAAGCACGAGACGGTATGGAATTATTTCGCGTTTGCCCGTGTTCATCGATGACGCGATTCTCAAGTCTCCGTGATAATGAGACAGATCGTAATATGCCGCAAGCATCCGCCGTAGTTGATACTTCCTACCACCACGTCGTGTTCTCGGCATAAAGATAGATGAGATGTAGAAATGAGGAATAATAACCTAAGTTATTATTTAGAGGATGGTTACGGCAACTCGTGCGATTCGTACGCACCTCTAGTGAAGGATAACTAAGGTAAAAAGGTTTTCACTTGAATAATGGAAGCTTTAGCTTCGAATTTGTCGATTGCGTAGTAGGAAGATCTTGAGACTCGCGAGAGAATTTAGTGACTTTAACTTTAGATTTACGCGAGGTTGCCTGGGAAGCACAGCCGGAGTTAATTGAACGAACACTGAATTTAAAACTTAACAAACTAATTTATTAAAATTTTAAAATACAGTGTATAGATGAAATTTCTAAGTATAAAACAAGATTAACAGTGCGTTAGTATGATCGAAGTTAAGACCAATGTTTAGTCGCGAAGAGAAGTTCAATCGTCGAGAGATGAAGCAATATAACCGGAGAGAAGTGTTCTCGTCAAGAAATGCAACAATATAACCGCGGAGACGAACGATGCAGCCGCTTATATCCTCCGTTGATCTATGGTAGGTGGCTCGAAGTAGCGCCACCGTGGGGATGAATCCGCCGTGCGTAGTGGGGATGAATCTGCCGCTGCCGTGGTCCTGTGATGGGGATGGAAATTTTGGAGATTCCTATGCGGAAAACACGTACGACAGGTGGTGGTTTCGTTTCCTTACTTCTTTAGATTTCTGCGTCCCTTCTCCTTTCCGGAGTTTGGCGTTGCTTTGTGGGGACGAAATTTTAGATATTTCCATCCGGAAAACACGTACGTCGAGCGATAGTTTCGCCTTCTTCGAATTCCATGAGTTCCTGCGTCCCTTTTACTTTTTCGGAGTTCGGCATCGCTTTCTATAACCTTTTTAGTTTTTTCTTTTCGTCTCCTTATTTTATCGCTTACATGTTTATTACCTATTTGCTATTGTGTGCTCTATAATAGTGTTAGTTTGTGATAATAGAGACTCCCTTTACATCGGGCTCGAATGTGTCATATAATTGTGTTAGTTATATATATGTAAGGATCTTAGTTTGTACGTTTCTTTGATTAATAAAAGTTTGAAAAAAATTTATATAGTACGTAAGCGTAAGGTGTCCTCGTTTACTCCTATACTTAATAATATAAGAAAGTTTTATTTACAGATTTTAGTGCTTAAGTGTGAGAAGGGAGCGGAATGTAACACCCCCGTGGCGCTGGAGTACGTTTTCGCATTATCTCATGTTACTTTTTTGCGTTGTTGAGTAATAGTGTCATGATTTTATTATTTTCTAGAGTATTAACACGTCAAACATGTTCGCGACGAAGTGTACCAACCACCCGTGGTACATTCTTGTCTGTCCCATGGGACGGGATGAGCCACCGGTGGTACACGCCTGTGTCAATCTAATAAAAAGGTGATTATTGTAACTAAAAAATTTATTTACATATTTACACACATAGGAGAACTATTTCTTTTTGTGAATTTCTTCGAAACATTGTATACACAAAGCCGGCTGATTGTCGCAAAGAGGGCAAAAAATGTCGTAACGCGCTTGGCTTTTTTGTGGCTATGACGGGTTCTGACAATTTTCTGTAACATTCCCTGCAGTGCTTGCGAACATTTCTTGCAATGCCTGGATATATCTCTTTACAAAATGAAAGTTGCTATCCTTTATTTGCCTTATTGACATTTTTTCAGTTGTTAATAATCTATCAATAATTTTTTCCCTAAATTTCAAAATGCTCATTTGACCACTACCCCATGTTTTATGTATGTAATACGCATTTACTATTGCTGTCCCGCAAAGTAGCTGAATTGCGATCTTCCTTTACCATTTCACAATTAAGCAATTGTAATAAGATGCCATTTGATCCGATAAATCGACACCCTTTTTAGCATTGTTATAATCAAAAACAAGATGTGGTTTCATTTTTCCTGGTTTTCCTTCAATTAGTATGCATTTATGATTTTTGCATGTCGTTAACATGAAGACAGTTCTTTTATCGGTCCATTTTACACATTTGATGCCGGAGCTGTTTTCCATGGCGAGAATTTCGCCACGTTTTTCCTTTTTTTTTGCTTCTGCCGGCAAAAATTTTCGGTTCTGCTGCACTGTGCCGCAAAAGTACGTTTGTCTTTCGAGAAGTGATTTTGTTAAGGGAACACTCGAATAATAGCTATCGGTAAACAAAATTCACTCTTCAAATTTTAAGTCATTCATTAGTTTTTCTACAACATCATATGAATGGCCATTCGTCGAAGATATTGAGCTTTTTCCGCTATATACTTCTAAATCATATGTATAACCGTTTGGTAAACACAACTTGTACAATTTGATCCTATATTTATGGCGTTTTCCTTTTACGTATCGGCGGAAACGCAAGCGTCCGCGCCATAAAATCATGCTCTCATCTATGACGACAGTTTTCCCCAGTTTTACAGTATTTTTGAATGTTGAAAGCATGTATTTCATAAAGTTTCTAATTTTGTACAACGGATCCTCAAGTGTGCATGTTTCATTATCGGCAAAATGTAAATCCTTTAGAATGGACAAGAAACGATCGCGCTTCATGCTCCGCTCGTTGCCGTACATACTATTCTCAGCCCAATAGAATCTAATGTCCGGCATTTGGACGACACCCATAATTAATAGTATACCGAGAAAAGCCTTCATTTCGCCTATTGAAACAGGTATCCAGGAGGTCTGATGTTTTTTATCAGTGCCAATTTCCATGGCATATTTGTTTGTTTGTTGGACCATAAGTAGAATAATGCTGTCGGTTACGAATAGTTCATATAGTTCCAACGGATCATTGCAATTAATATTTTCTATTAGAAGTTCCGCGTCGTGCTCACGCTCTGGTTCTGCCACTTCTTTTTCCGCTTGTGTCGCTTGAATTGTTTGCCACTCTGTTTCTCGGAGCGTTGTATACGCAGACAAAGATAAATTAGAAAGCCTAATGTCGATACTAAATCCTTGCTCTGATATACTGTCATCTGAAGTATAGCAAATAGGTCGTGATCTTTTTCTTTGATAACATTGTATATCAGATTCATCTGATGTATCATCAAATTTCCTTCATGACATCCTATGAGTAATATTTTTGACTGAGATTTGATTTGGGATTAGGTTGTAATGCATATACAGATGTTGGATTACTTCAAAAGTATTTCAACTAAATATTAAGGTATATATAGAACATTATCTCAGAGCAAAAATATTATATAAGTTATTATAGCAAAATATTAATTTTGTTATATTTTTTTATCTCCTAACAATAGTTGGACGTAGCTTCGACAGAAACAAAAATATGTTTCTATTTCGACCGTTTTATGTTTTCAAAAAATGCACAATGTTGAAACACATTGTAGCATATGATTTATTTCAAAACAACGCCGTCAGATGGGAGAAAATGCGAAAAACAACGCAACCCCACGGCAGAGCCACTAAATACAGGCCCGTTGCAAACGTGTCAATTACTATAATGCGGCAAGGTTCATGTACCACCACCAGGGGCTCAGCCCGCCCGATGGGATCAAGTACAAAAAACAGTCCCGCCTTACGGTGCAGCTGGTGAATTCAGGCCCCGTCGCGAACGTGGTATACAATCAGGTAAGAAACGTAAACAATCACGTTCAGGTAAGAACCGTAAACAATCACGTTCAGGTAAAAACCTCTATTATACTTTTATATACTACAAAAATTTTTGCATTTCGTATCTCCTATTTAATCTTTTAGTTAGCCCATAAAGTTATGATTTCAAATGAAGATTCTGCGTCAAGCAATTCAACTGATGACATATTTTTACTAAATCCTTCCAAACGATGCCGAGTGTTGTCAGATAGTGAGGAAAGTTCCTCGAGCAGTTTGTCTGATATGATAATACCATATTCAATACGTCGCCGTCGAATTGAATCATATAGTGATAACGAATTTGAAGATGACGGTAATAATGACGAAAATAATACACAAGAAGAAATACGGCTAGGGTTCTTCTTAATACGCATGTCCCGGACGACTGCGTATCCGAAGACACACCGGAACAGCGAATAATTCGAAATTTCTCGAGAAATTTTCCCGAAACGGCGAATGCCCCTCTCTTTTCACGGAGGAAGAGGTCACGCGGGTCATAGGGTCCGTCAAAAACGGAAAAGCTCTGGGGCCGAATCTTATCGAGATGTCTGTGCTCAAGAGAGTATTTGCCGTTATCCTATCCCATTTCGTTAATCTCTTTAACGAATGCCTTCAATGGGGCATCTTTCCATCTATTTAGAAAAAGGGTTCCTTAAGAGCACTCCTGAAGGGCGACAACAAAGACGCAGAAGACTGCAAGTCTTACCGACCGATATGTCTTCTCTCCGTCATAGGGAAAGTTCTGGAAAGGACGTTGAAGTTGGGCCTCACCGAAACATTTTTTGCGCCGGGAAAAATTTCGGACAAACAATTTGATTTTGTCCAGGGATGTTCCACAGAAGATGCAATCGTGGAAATGCGTCGAATCATTTCTGCCTTCTCATAGAGATACGTCGTCACGTTGTTATTCGACATCTCGGGAGCCTTCGACAACGTATGGTGGCCTCTAGTCCTCAAGGCACTCCAAAATCGGGACTGTCCGAGAAACGTCTTTAACGTGATGACTAGCTACTTCGCGGACCGTAAGGTCAAAATCGCTCTGGGAGAGCATGAGGTTTCAAAGCAGGTCTCGAGAGGATGCCTTCAAAGGTCTTTGGCCCCTACTGCTGGAATCTCATGTTCTACCAGCTCCCTAGGATACTCGAGGAATTCTCAAAAGTCAATGCGACCGCGTACGCGGACGATTTACCTGTTATCGTAGATGGAGACTCGAGAAAGGAACTTGAGGAGAAAGGGAATCACGTGGTAATATTCATTGACGAAACTATCTCCGAGCGTAAGAAGAAAGCAATCGTTCTTAAGAGCGATTGGGTGAAAAGGAAAACCATCGGTAAAAGAGGAGGACAACGTCTGGATCGGAAACGGAAGGCAGCGATAAAAATCGACTTAGCTAATAGGCCCCCCACTACAGAAGAAGAAATAATACTTAATTTAGGAAATCTGTTAGATATCTCGGGGTACACTTCGACAAAGGGCTGAGGGTCATGACACACTGCCGTTACCTTAATGATAAGATTGATCCATTGTTCGCAAAGCTAGGTAGATTAGCAGCTAACGAATGGGGATTCCGTCACTGCGCCCTCCGGGAGATTTATCGCGGCGTGTTTACCCCTACTACGGATGGTGACGTAGTGTCTTTTAACTACCCGAGTAATGCCATCCCTTTGGATGACGTAAGAAATGTCTCGGGGACGTTAGGGCCTCTAACAGCTTAAAACTACAATCTATATGAATGTTGCTCCGCGTGTCACTCGCAGGAGAATTGAAGCTCATATGACGATTAACCGTCGCTGGACACCACTGGATCTAGAATTAACCACTTGACATACAATTAAAATGCACATTGACACGTCCGTAAGATACCATTTAATTTGGCTCAATAATTATATACTGCCCGGTGTTAGCCAAAGACAGTTCTTGACGTCTCGGAGACGTCAAAGTCTACAATGCCACATGAAATGAATGACGTCTCAGAGACGTCATTGTATGTAATGCCTGCTGATTCACTAGCAATGATCAATTTTTTAACTCTTTACCGACCGGTAGTCGATTCATCGACTTTTTGTTCTCAGCGCTTATCGACCGCTAGCCGATTAATCGATTTTTTTATTAATCTATTAGATTCGGTTAGGTTCGGCTGACAAGTAGCAGACATCTCTTATTCTGTAGTCAGATACTCGTTGCTTGGCTCTGAAAGCACTCACAATTTTATACATTATTTAAAAATTTAGCCTTCACGATAAATGAAAAGGATAATGTTGATGAATTTTATCTCGATGATCTGTCAGATTGTCTTGATAGCTCTTCAGCAAGTGAAACTGATAGCAAAAGTGATAGCAGTGATGTAATTATTCGAAAGTGACGTTCTATATACAGTGACTCAAAAGACAGTGATATAGATAATAATGTTGAAGACACCAATGGTACATGATCGACGAACGATATGACAATAATTTTGGAACCTTTCGAAGGCAGCCCTAGCATAAAAATTATGCCAAAACGTTCTATAATAAACATAGTAAATTTATTCATTGGATATGACCTGCTTGAGCACTTGGTGAGGTAAACCAATAGATATCATTATCAAGTCATAGAAAAATATAGAATTATACCAAAAACGAAAAAATGGACAGACATCACAGTATCTGAAGTGAAGAAATTCTTGGGCCTAATAGTTCTAATGGGACAAGTAAAAAAGGACGTTCTCTACGACTATTGGTTCACGGATGCAACTGTAGAAACAACATTCTTCTCGAAAGTAATGAGCAGAAACAGATTTTTACAAATAATGCAGAGTTGGCATTTTTGTAACAATTACAGCATTTCTCCAAATTCGCATAGACTTGCGAAAGTCCAGCCTGTCATCGATTATTTAAAGCAAAAATTTAACGATATGTATAAACCATACCAACAATTGTCTCTGGATTAGTGTATTATTCAGTGGGGGGATAGAATTTCAATCAAAACATAATCACGCAAAAATCACAAAATACGGAATACTGGTTAGAACGCTGTCTGAAGCTCGTACAGAATATGTATGTAACTTTTGCGTGTAAGCTACTAAAGGAAAAAAAATTAGAAAACACTGTAGTATCGGTCATTGAACCGTATAAGAACATGTGACACCATATATATATATATCAAAACAATTATTACAATAGTGTCGAAATATCTTAAATTCGTGTAAAAAATAAAGTGCGAGTGTGCGGGACAATTCAAAGGAATAGAGATCTTCCTCAATCACTTCAAACGACCGAACTTTCAAGAGGCCGACATGAATTCAATAGAGATAATCATATTCTATTAAAAATATGGAATATTGGAAAAAGGAACGTAAATATAATTTCAATAATACATTCTGCACAAATAGCCGAATCTGGAAGCAGTAGTAGGAAATCAGATTGCCCCATATAGAAGCCTATTTCAATAATAGATTACAATAAGTATATGAAGGGAGTGGATCGCGCAGATCAATATCTGTCCTATTACTCAATTTTTAGGAAGACAAAGAAATGTACTAAACGGATCGTGATATTTGTTAACTACTATACACTGTTTAATTCCTTTAAAGTATATACAGCTCTCAGCGGAAAGAAGATTATATATAAACCTTTTCTGCACAAAGTGGCAGTTTCGTGGATAGAAGATTACGAAACTAAAGAACAAGATAAAGATCTACCTAATTCTGAACCTACAAGAAGCACATCCCGAATTGATCATCCCGGAAGAATGACAAATTTCGGAAAGCATAAACTGGTAAATATAATAACCAGCGATTGATGTGACAAAACCCATAAGACAATGCAGAGTTTGTTTAATTAAAAAAAAAAAAAAAGCAGAACAGGGTTCATCTGTAAATTTTGCAACGTTCCACTACACAAAGGTGACTATTTCGAGCTATATTAACACGTTGACTGCCAGACGCATTTTCGATGGTGTCCATGGCGCGTGAACTTTTCATTATGCGATGCATATTATGCTGAAATATTATTTGCAGCAGATAAAATAAGTTATAAAATCATGCATGAAGCAGTTTTCGTGGTGGGGGTCACCGATTTGTCCTTTCTTCGAACAAACGTCCTTCGATTGTTAAGTGATTACTCTCATTCTTTAGTCTTATTCAGTGTGTTCTACAAGCAAGTAAGTGCGTTTGTTATATTTTTTTCACTCTACATGTCTTTGCATTTTATATCTTTCATTCAATTTTTTTATTAGCCCTTAAAAATATTGCTTCGAATGAAGATTATTCATCAAGTACAACATCTGACGGTGCTGTTTTACAAAGACCTTCAAAAATACTGCGACTGCTATCAGACAGCGAGAAAAGTTCAGTGAGTAGTTCGTCAGATATGATAAGAGCTTCCACGGTACGTCGGCGCCGAATTGAGTCTGACAGCGAAACTGAATCTGAAGATAGCGATAACAATGAAAATGATGTACCAGAAGAGTTTGATGTGAATTGGAGTATTCCGTTAGGTAATAAAACCAATATCACATTTTCTGATTCGTCAGGTATCAATACATGTCAATCAAAAATTTTTGCTTGTACGGAACCACATAATTTTTATTTCCTTTTTATTACTGATAAAATATTCGAAATTATTGCAAAGCCAACGAACATCTATGCTACGCAAAGAAAATCAAAACTGCATTCGCATCGTTTAGGTCAATGGTATGAAACAAATGCTAATGAAATAAAACGTTTCTTTGGCTTAATTATATGGATGGGATTAGTGCGATTACCGAAAATTGATTTGTATTGGAGTAAATATGAAGCATATAACCTGACACTTCCACGCACAATTATGCCAAGAAATCTTATAAGAAGGACAATACATTGGTCCTCGCATGGAAAAGCAAGCGGATCGTGATCTTTCTGAGCACCAGCGATACAGCATCCCTCCAGCCAGTTACAGCGAGAACAAGCGGAGGTGATGGCATAATAAATGTACCGAAACCAGTCGTGGTTATAAATTATACCAAGAAAATGAGAGCAGTTGATCGCACGCACTAATCGGTGACGTATTATTTTCTTCGCAGATCTCTCAAATGGTGGAGAAAATTATTTTTTTGGGGCATGGAGATGTGCGTCATCAACTCATACACAATGTACAAAATAATAAAACAACAAAAAAATGCAAAGGCACCAACATACTTAAATTTTGTTAAATATTTAGTCGATCAGTTAGTAGGAAATTTCCAGCGCCAAACACCATCTACACCCTCACCTTTAACGGCATTCGTAGACAATAGATTAAATAATCAGTTATATATAATTCGTTCAGGAGGCAAGAAAGACTGTGCAGTATGTTCCGACAGGAAAACTCCAGGAAAAAGGCGACAAACACAGACGTACTGTGATACCTGTACTCGAAAGCCAAAACTTCATATCGATGATTGTTTCGCAAAATACCATTCTTTAGAACATTACAGAAATTAAAAATTTTATATTCTTACGTATTATAAGTAGTATTAAATACAACAAGTTTCAACAAATTCTATGTGTTTTAATATCTATATATTGACTTTAAATCCTGTACGGAAAAGTAATTGCGAAACGATAGATTTGCTCCGACCTACCGGTACTCCCAAAAGCGAAATCTACCGATCGCAAAGGGTTAAGACGTACACCCACAATGAACTACTAAATATGGAATACTTGTACGAGTATTATCGGAAAGACATACTGGATATATATGTAATATAGAACTTTGTTGTGGACAAAGAGGAAAACCGCAGGATTCCTTTAACGATTCTTACACCGTTATTAACAATAATGATAGACACCATATTTCGGATATTGGCACCATCCTTATATGGATAACTATTATAATACTTTAAATATTGCTGAATTCTTATTACAAAATAAAATACGAATATATGGCACAATAAGCACCAATAGATTGCCAAGATGTTTTAAAATAAAATCGTTAAATCTAAAAAAAAGGGGAAAGTATTTTCAAATGTAAACGTGATATTTTGTTTGGAAAGATAAAAGAGAGGTACGAATGATTTCGACAATTCATAAATTTGAAATGGTTGAATGTACTGAAAAATATAAAACCATGCAGAAATGCATTGCAGAATATAATTCAAATATGAACGGCATCGACCTTACTGATTGGTATCTATCATATTACTCAATATTGAGAAAAACAATTAAATGGCCAAAAAAGGTAGTATTATATCTCATCAACTGCGACCTGTTCAATGTATTCAAGATCTATAATTCGTGTAATAATGAAAAAATGAAACATAAAGATTTTCTACTTCCTGTGATGAAATTATGGACGACGGAAAAAAAATCAACGGATACAGTTGTGAATATAGATCTAAGTATTTCAAATACAACAAATCATCTACGCATCGACCCACCATATAGACTCTGGTAATATGAAACAGCATATACTTGAATCAATAACGACTAAGACAGAAGAAATGTCCAATCAAACAATGTAAAATTTGTTCGTCCAATGGAAAAAAAAGTGAAACAAGATACTGTTGTACATTGTGTTGAACACCATTGCACAATGGAGTATGCTTAACTTAATATCACACTCTAAAACATTATTCAAGCATGTGAAATAAATAATAGTTAAAATAGTTTAAAAAATCTTATATAATAAATAGAAGTATAAAATATTTAGTTATAATTAAGAATAATTTATGTAAATATAATACCATATGCAAATCAAAAATGTGCATATACCCATACTATTGTTTGCCAAGCATGCATCTGGAGTGTTCAAAAATGTGCGGGCCTTGGGAGCGCGTTGAGTGCGCAGAGCACCGTACACAATATGTTAATGCCATTAAATAGAAGAGGCGTAATTCTTGACAGATTTTGACGAACTAAGTCTCATTTTAAAGACAAAGGTTTAATTTACTGTAGATGGATTTTTAAAATAGATTTATTTTCTTTGAAAAAAAATTGTGTCAAAAAATGGTATTTTTTCGAGAACAGTTTATGTATAATACCAAGCCTTTTTTAAAATCCGTCGAAATCATACCGTAGATTAAGCTATTGTCCTTGATGGCATAAATGCTCTTTTCGATATTTTTCGCGAAGAAAAAGTTTAGTATATTGAGGCGCTCCTCGAAATTTGCTGCAAAAGAAATGAAGCTCGTACCTCCACTATTGGTTTTCATATACACGCCTGAATGTTATATGTTTTATGTCTGTAAAGTAACGATTGTTTGCCAAGTTGTGTAGGTAAATACATGGCAGTCATTTATTAGTTTACAGCGGCTGACGCCGTCTAGATACGGCAGTCAATTTATTTATTATTTACAGAAGTTGTCGCCAACAACATATACGGCACAGACTTTATTGTCAGAGAAATAAAGCATTTTTCTCAATAAAAGTATTCTATGCGAATAAAGGCAACACAAAATTATTTTGCTAAAAATTCGAAAAATTCTGAAGATACGAAAAAAGTGCATTTATTTTCTGTAAGTTTATGATGTATCAGATTCAAATAACTTATAATAAGCTACAAGAAATCGAATGGGCCGAATCGCTAATTACATCGGTAAAACCTCCAATTTCACTATTTTGTTCTTAATGTTAATAAATATTTTAAGCTTTACCCTTTTTAACCCTTTGAGTGCAATGGGCGCACATAAGCGTCCAACGAAAGCTATTGATATGGACTATGGACGCAAATACACGCTCGGCAGATGCTATCAGTATGGATTATGGACGCAAATACACGCCTGACAAAAATGATTAGTGTACTATGGTCAAATATATATGTTCGGCAATTGTTTTTATTGTCCAACATTCTGTCTGCGACACTCGCAGAAACCACATACCTCATCACTTAGCAACAATAAAAAACAAAATTTAGTTTTAGATGCCATTTAAGTTAGTTTCTGATAATTTCATTTGTTACGCCATACAGTTGTAACTGTTACATTGGCGTATTAAACTTATAGTGCACGTAATTTTCATATTGTTATTTACCCCTGTTTCATACTTTAAAAATGTGTACCAGTTTTAAAGAAATTATTACAAGAAATGACAGCGATGACGACTTGGATGAAACAGCAGATTTAAGTGACATTTATCATGACAAAATATAGGTATCACACAAATATGTCCTACTATTATCAGATTCGGAAAATACAGAAAATAGTATAAATAATGGGATAATTATATGTAGAAGGAAAAATAAACGGCAAAGAATACTTAGCACATCTTCCGATGAGGATGATTTAAATTCGAATTTAGAAAGATCCGACTTGAATGAAGTTCTTCCAACGTTGTCATGATCGAAAAACAATTTCAAGCCCACACTACGTGCATTTAACGATAAAAATTCTGAAGTAAAAGGAAATTTAACTCCAGAAGCTACGCCTTTAGATGCTTTTCAACTCTTCTTTTCAGAAAGGTTAGTTTCACATATTACTGAGGAGACGAACAATTATTATAAATTTGTTATTGAAAATACTACATTTAAAACGTATTCTCGTATCATTACTTGGAAAGACACATCAATATGTGAGATGTATGGACGATATTAATGCCGCGGGTGAAGAAATTGACTCTAAAAGAGTATTGGTCGACCAATCACATGTTAAAAACTAATATTTTTCGAAGAACTATGACCCGAGACAGGTACATGATATTATTGCAAATGTTGCATTTTAATGATAATAATGTACAAAGTGATGATCCATTGATAAAAATACGACCTATAATTGATACTCTCACAGTCATTTTATCCGTACAAGATTTGTGCATTTACGAAAGCCTTATGTTATTCAAAGGTCGGTGTTACTTTAAACAATTTATTCCGCCCAAAAGAAGTAGATTTGGTATCAAATCATTTATGCGACTGCACAACAAACTATGTATTAGATTATATAGTATATACCAGAAAAAAAAACAGATATTGTACGTAATTCTACAACCACTGAGCAATCGGCAGATGTTGTTATGACACTTTTACATCCATACCTTAAAAAGGGCTATACATTGAAAACAGATAATTGGTACACAAGTCCGCATTTGTATAATGTATTTCATAAACATAAAACTAATGCGTTTGGGACAATACGGAAAAACAGAAGAGATATGCCCCATATCGAGGGCAAATTGACAAAAGGACAATTTGACTACAGATGTATAGATAATTTATTGGCATAGAAGTGACGAGATAGAAAAGATGTATGTATATTATCAAGTGCTCACGAACTGAAAATGATAGAATCTGGTCAAAGAAATTATCTTACAGGATCGCCCAAGTTAAAACCAGAATGTGTTGCAGATTACAACATCAAAATGGACTCTGTAAAACACGTTGACATGGTTCTAAGTACAATTAATTCATGCAGAAAATGTCTAAAGTGGTATAAGAAGTATTTTTTCCATTTAGTAGACATCTCATTATATAACTCCGTATATCCTGTATCAATGTGTGACTGGTAAAAAATTACAATATAACGATTTTCATCTGTCACTAATGAAACAAATTCTGCAAAAATACCTACAAAATAGAAAACAAGCGGGCGGTGGCAAAAGAAGCGTAGAAAACCTACCATTTCGTTTGACTGAGAGACATTTCCCTTCAAAAATTTTAAATGAAGAGAGAAAATCGACAAGAAGGAAATGTGTTGTCTGTAGAAGACAGCAAAGAAGGATGGATACACCATATGAATGTAAAAAATGCGACGTCGCATTATGTATTGATACATGTTTTGAGATTTGTCATACGCAAATGAATTATTAATTTTCTTATTGTTTTTTCTTAAAATATCAATGTATTAAATTATTAATTTCTTAAAATATATATTTGAAGCCTTTCCATGATTATATAATCCTTCTTATGATTTGTTTAATATTCTGATTTTGAATATCCAAATACATTATAATTATCAAATTACTGGGATTTCAATTCTAGCAGATGAGTAAACAGTATATATTGAAAATAAAAATGTTTTCATTCAATGTGGAATAGACAACGGAATAGTAATTGGATTGTATACTATATTATAATGTATCATACACCGTCGACGAGATCCATACTGCGCGAAAAAGTATTCAGTCCCCGGCGATCGTCAGCGTCAGCCGTGCGCCGTCCGTACGGACTGTATAGACCACGAGTATTCACCACTCAAAGGGTTAACTTGAAATATAACAGTAGGAAACAACGGAAGCAGGTGAGCGAGACTGATTCGGATAGTTATGATGAAAACGAATCTTATATAAATACACCATTTCGTAAAATAAGGTGATTAAATTTACTTAGTACATCGAAATCTGATGAAACTGAAGATGTTAATTTACAAAGCATCAATCCGAATGATATCAGATGAACCTCTCAAAATTGTGGGCTCACCATTGACATGATTTTACAAGGCAACAATCGGGAATTCAAACAGGCACATATCTGATTTTTGGAAAATTTTGCGATTTTTCAAATTATTCGTATCTGAGGAATTGATAGATTTCATTGTTGAAAAAAACAACTAATCATTGGAGACGAAGAGATAATAGTAATCCTGAACCTGGGACAAAGACAGACGAACTGTACTGTTTTATCGCTGTTCGCTTACTAATGTCTAGAGAGAAGAAATTATCAATTGATGAATATTGGAGGAAAAATAGATTATTGCAAAGTGACATCTTTTGCATAATAATGAGTAGAAATCATTATAAAGTGTTACTGAAAATGTTACTGCGCTTTCGCGGAAAACAACAAAGTATGGTACAGATGCGCCGTCGCGAAAGGGTTAAGCAGTAACCAAGCATTGGTAGTGTTTGACCTTCAGTAGAAAGATAATATCCAAGTGATTATGGTTAAAGCAGTTATCAAGTACGTCTATGTGGATTGGCTTGATCTTATTGTGACGATGAATTTTTGCTCTTTGGCAAGCAAGATATTCTCTAGACCATTGGAGTGCCTCCTTAAGGATCGGGCCAAATGTATTTTTCGCATAAATTTAGAGGTGTGGTCCAGCCACTATGATGTGAAAGAATATAAATGACTTTAAAAACTGTTTTGCGTAATGGTTCTGGTAAGAATGGTCTGATGAATCCTGACAAAATGTCACAATAGATGTTCATTCTTGGCTCTAGTATGAGTTTTCGTAGTTTCAATGAAGTTGTGTCTCTGATCAGATCAGCTAGATCATTGTCGTTCAGTTGTGCTTGTTGGATTGGAGAAGAGATGTGAGAATGGATGACATGTTTATAGTATTAACCTTTTAGGTACGACGCGCCACTATAGTGGCTTTTGCGGATGTGATTTTTAAACGACGCGCCAGTGTAGTGGCTCGCACTGAGTCAAAACTGAATCACAAATATTTAGGAAAGTCAGGCGAGGTTGCAGTCACATTATTAGAATCCTATTTAGGAAAGGGGCATACGTTGTTCGTTGACAATTGGTATACCAGTCCGACTTTATTCAGTTATTTATATCAAAATAAAACTAACGCCTGTAGCACGGTAAAAACCGCGAAGACATATGCCTGCCATAAACGAAAAACTTAAACATGGCGAAATATCCTTTCGATCATCATCCAACATGCTCGCTCCTCAAGTGGCAAGACAAACGGGGGGTATATATGTTATCAACTTGCCACTCCACGGATTTCATAAATACCAAAAAAATTGACTATCGGACTGGAGAAATTAAACAAAAGCCATCGTGTATTGTTGATTATACTGTTAATATGGATGCAATCGACAATCGGGGACAAGGTTATATCGACTGTCCAGTCAATTCGGAAAAGTATAAAGTGTTATAAGAAATTTTTTTCCCATCTACTGGACGTGTCAATATGGAATGCTTATAGCCCATATAGGTTTCAAAAAGAAAACGTAACAATGCGAGAGTTTCATCTTACATTACTCAAAGAAATTTCAAGAAAATACGGGGATATGAACAATAACACTAGCTGCAGTAAATATACCGTGGATCAATCGTTTAAACTCACCGAGAAACATTTTCCATCCTACTGCAAATCTAAAAATTCTAAAAAAGCACTCCGAAATTGTAGTGTGTTCGAAAAACGATACAAGGCGAAGATCTCGCTATGAATGTGAAAATTCTGACGTAGAATTATGTGTTATACCATGTTTCAAAATATATCATTTACATTATACATCGTTCACGTTAGACCCTACCGTTCAAGGAAATAGCCACACGCAGAATTCAGCCGTACCTAAAAGATTAATACAGGATAGTGTATCTGCGACTGTATTATCATCACCCTTCACATAGACTAAGTCAGTGAAAAATTGTGAGATGTATTTGAGCTATAGTAATTGACGTTCCGATGTTTGGTCCAGTTTTTGTTTGAAGACAAAAGTAAATGGTTTGTTGTCCGTTTTAATGACAAACTGACGGAAATCAAGCTTGTAATGCAAAAATTTGACTGATGCTAAAATAACAAGAAGTTCACGATCATATATGCTGCATTTCTGTTCTGTCCGGCTCAGTTATCCGGAGAAAAACCCTATGAATTTTTAGGTATCATCTTCCAGCTGTTCTAGTTTAGCTCCGATAGCAGTTGTGAATGCTTTGGTTGTGAGAATCATTGGTTCGTTAGAAAACGGAAAAGTGAGCAATGTGATTGTTGCGAATATTTTTGCATATTTCAAATGCCTCATTGACTTCAGAAGTCCATGCGATCTTGGTGATATCACTTTTTTTCAGATATTATGAACACGACGAACCCAAAGTCAATCAAGAATTTCTGTAGTCGGAGCTCTTTTGGTCTGGAATTGCTGTCTTTCACTGCTCTTACTGAAGACAGCGACGTTAGTTTCCCTGATTTGTTGTTGTCAGTTTGTCATTGAAGCGAATTTACAAGGTAAAAGACAGCGTTTTGCTTCGCTGCCAAACCTTTGGTGATAGAAGATTCTACTGCGAATAGGTCTCCATAATCTCCATAATCTTGTTGCGATTATGATGCATCGGAGATTGTCGAGCCTGTAATTGTTGGTTTTGTTGTTGCAGTAAAATTAGTTGTGATTCATTGCTCTCCATCACAAAAGATTTTTGAATTTCTATGAGCTTTGAGTCGATGTCTTAAAGAGTCGGTAATGCAAGATTGCGTGTAAAGGTTGCCATACATAACCTGGTTATTCTGTTGATCGTAAGGCATCAGTTCATAAAAACGGTCCGCAAACTCGGCTATAGCATCAAGTGGAAGTTTACTTGTAGTAATTAGATAGAGTTTGATATATGCTGGAATTCGTTCAAGCCAAAGTTGTTGCGATATGGTATCATCAGCGAAATCATCAGCCAATTCGTGCATTTGTCACAGGAACTGAGAAGGTGTTCTATTTGGAAGCTTTGACTTTTGTCTGAAATTAGAGAGTCGTGAGATTACCGCGTTTCTGAGAGTTTTATCTTTACCTGTAGCGGGCTCCTGTTGTATCTCGTCTAAAATCAGGGCCTTAAGGACCGTCAGGTATTTTACTTTATCATCAACGATTCCAATAGTAGTGAATTCGGCCTCAGCCATGATGAACCAGAGATCCGGTCGATTTTTGGTGAATGCTGCCAATTTAAGTTTATTCATCGAATAATATTTGTCACGCAATATATTATTATAGCCTGGTGATTGATTATAATTGTACAAGTTCTACATACCAGAAGTATTTCCTGCTATTGTTCCTGTTATTGTCGCTGTTGCGATGGGTGAAGCTGTCGCAGTATTCCGTGACGTCATTTGTCCGTTGTTATTTTGATTCCTTTGTTCAGGATGAGTTCCTTTATCGTCTGTATCTTCTATGTTTAACTTGCCGTTGTTGTTGATTCATGGAGATTGGATTCAGGTTCGCGCTGAATTCTGTTGTATCACATCTGAAATCAGCTCGGTCGTGTATTAATCAAGAGCCTTAAGGACTATCAGTTATTTTAGTCTGTATGTATACTGTTGGCACTTAACGTAGTGTTCGACATGTGTGATCCTTTTTCAGGTGTTCTGAATATGATGCTCGTATTTTATGATGAGGCAGGATGGCTGACACTGATACGTTTTTCCTTTTGTAGGAACTCTTGATGCATGAAGATCACGTCGGGGTCATTAATTGGGGTCAAATTATCGTTGACAACCCACTATGTGGAAAGAACTTCGCACATTAAGTAACAATAGTGACAACAATAGTGATCAAGTAACAAAAATAAGTACATAAATTTAATTCAAATGATTCTGGAATGTAAACACGAATTAATCGATTTACTACTCCATTTGACTACTTTGAGCTATTCTTTTCCGAAGAATTGATATTATTAATTGTTGACGAAACAAATCAGTTGAAAAGAAAAATCGAAAAAAAAATAAAAAATCTGTGTTCATTTAGAAAATCTTATGAACAAGCAGCAACTCTGAGTGAGATTTATTGTTTTTTAGCAATTAGGTTATTAATGTCGCGAGTTAAAAAATTGCATTACTCCGAATGTTGGACAAAAGATAAATTTTTCGTATTGACATTTTCGGACATGTAATAAATAGAAATGGATAAATATTGGGTTGGCAACTAAGTGATTGCGGAAAGTGTAAAGTCCATCTATCGACAAAATCCGCAATCACTTAGTTGCCAACCCAATATTTCTCCTGCGAATGCTTTATTTCAGTGAGATTAGTGATAGGCTAGTAAAAATAAGAGAATTCTATAATAATCCTTGCCTTTCATTTCAAAATAATTTTAATCCATTTTGTAACATATGCATCGATAAAAGTTCATTATTATACAAAGGCAGGTTATCGTTCAAACAGTATATTCTATCCAAACGGAATAGATTTGACATCAAATCTTTTATATTCTGCAACTGTAAAAATGGATACGTTTCAAATTTTATCATATATGCAGGGATTCGGAGATAACAAAAATAACTGAAAATTCTCACGGAAAATCAGGTGAAATTGTATTTTCATTATTAGAATCATATATAGGAAAAAAGCACACCTGTTTATTAATAATTGGTATATTAGTCTGACTGTGTTCGCTTGTCTCCACAATAATACAACAAACGTACTGTAAAACAACATCGAAAAAAGGATATGCCTATTATGAATGAAAAATTAAAGGCACGTGAAATATATTTTCGGTCTTTGCCTAATATGTTATCGCTCAAATGACAAGATAAACGCGAAGTATATATGCTGACCACTTTTCACTTCGCAGATTTTATAAACACGAAAGGATTAAATTACCGAATGAAGCAAGTTATCCGAAAAACAGTCTTGCATAGTGGACTATACTGCAAATATGGGTACGGTAGATAATAGAATAGAGATAAAGTAATAACTAACGTTGAATCCTTCAAGAAAAGTACTAAATGATACAAAAAATTTCTTCCTTTTATTTGATGTGGCTGTTTGGAATGCATTTTGTTTGTACAAGATGAAAAAGTGACAATGCGTGCATTTCATCTTCAATTACTAAAAGATAGTCAAAAAACATAAGACGTTAAACAATAATTATAGCAATCATAATAAATTTACTGCCTATCAGTCATAATGATTAACAGATGAATATTACCTGTCATTCTGTAACAATTATGAATAGCAAAAAAACGTTGCGAAATTGTGTAGGGTGGTCAAAAAATAATATAAGGAGAAGATCACGGTACGAATGTAAAGATTGTGATATGTGATTCTGCATCATTCCTTGTTTTAGCATATATAATTATACTATTAGGTTGGTGCGAATGAAATGTCGGATTCTTAAGTGAATATATTAAAGAAAATCCGACATTTCATACGCACCAACCTAATATTAATTAATAAAGTATACGTCTTCTTATTAATTTTTTGCATATTTTTCAAACTTTTTACATAAAAATGTATAAATAAATTATAATTTATTCCTTTATAACTCTACTTCAATTTAATGTCATAGTAAGAAGCGTCATGCACAATTTACGGAGATACAATCTCGCGGAAAGTCCAGTCGTAACTAAAAATTTAAGAAATTACAGAAGAAAAAAGAGAGAAGTATTTATACCAGAAAGAAATATTGATACCATCAAACTTACAAACTGAAAATTTGCACAATCCATGTTTGGAATCTATACAAGTAAACGCAAATAATTCTAATTTCTCTCCACCTCCTTAGCGAATAGAACGCATATCAAGTATATTATGTTGTTCAGAAAGTTATCTCGTTTTTTTCCCAACAGAGGCATCAGTTATATTTTTAAGCAGCTAACTTCATTGTTAAACTATATTGTTATTATATATTTTAACATCTAACATTTAAAGGTATATTTGTAAACAATTCTGTTTAATTCTGTACAATTGTTTTTTCTTGGTGTCTTATCAAAAATGAAAAATCAAAGGCAGCATTTTTGGCATATTTTGCTTTTTTATTACCAAGAAGGTAAAAATGCTATTCAAGCGAGAGAAAAGTTATGTGACATATATAGAGAAGATGTCTTAACGTATCAGTTCTTGTTGAGCATTCGAAGAAGACGAACGTGCGGATCGGTGCTCTTGAGTGAAAAGAATAGACAATACAAGTCCCCACGGCGAGGGTGCAATATTAAAAAATAACGTTAATTACCGCAAGACGGGTCCTTCACCAATAGTGATACTGTGTTTGTTTCTTGCAAAGCAGACAACAAAATTATAATGAGTACGTGAAGTAAGCTCATCCGACGCCCCTTTACGGACCCAAAAAAAAAGCCATGGCGTCAAGGCAAAAAAGAAAGTTGGAGAAAAGTGCTTCGTTTGACGAAGTGAACAAGATGCTGAAAAGAAATGTCAAGAGTTTCGACAAAGATTTCAACACCAGGAACTTCGATAACAACTCTCGAATAACACCAAACATAAACGCAGCTAGAAACAAAGAACAAGGACTAGAAGCGAACAAAGAGATTGAGAGGACCGAAGGGTTCCTCATACCAAAAAAAAAACGGTATCACCGAAACGCCCAGTCAGCAACCAAGGCCCAAGCTACGAATCAGATAACAGATTCAAGGTGCTATCAAATGACATGAGCCTTACGGAAAAGGGGGACAACGAAAAGGTCAATAGCGCCACAGCAAGAATCAGAGAACCCCTAAAATTAGAATGCCCCCAATATATATACTAAAAGCTAATCTTAGGGACATAATTATCTTGCTTAATAATAGAAATATCAAGATGGATGCGTTCTTATTAAAACAATTAAATATTGACATGATCAGACTGACAACCATGGATAGCGGAACTCACGAAAAGTGCGTAACTCATCCTAAAATCCAACAACCATAAATTTCATACATTTACTCCTAAACACACTAAATGTAAGGCCTTCGTGGTAAAAGGAATAAGAGGAGGATTCGATATTACTGACGTCACAACAGCGCTTAACGCGCTCAACATGAAAACCGTCAAGATAATGAAAACCAGAAAACTATTGTTCGACAGGCAAAACACAAATAAATACCATTTCATAATTCAAGTTGATAGCAACAACGACCCGCGGAACTTTTTAAAAATAAAATACTGCTCAACCAAAGAGTAAGATGGGAAAAGCTTAAACGACCTAAAGTCTTCCAATGCAAAAACTGCCAAAGAGTGAGGCATGCCAGCTCTAATTGCAATATGGGGTACAGATGCATAAAATGTGGCCAACCCCATGAACCGGGAAAATGTAATCTTAGCAATTCTTCAGAAAAAGAAAAGCTGAAGTGAGCAAATTGCGGACATCCAGCATCGTACCTAGGATGCCCATATATGGGAATGGTAGTGGACCTGAAAAAAAAAAACAAAGAAAAAGAAAAAAAGAGAAGTTGGTAATTGATAAAATCAATAAAATTAACAAATTCACTGACCCAAAGATCTCATACGCTAACATAGTGATAAACAAAGAAAAAAAAATGTGAGATAACAGAACACTATAAACAGAGGCCAGTCAATAACACATCTCAGGCAAACTCCCAGAGTAGTCACCATAATACAATACAGCATCAGGAAATTAATGTTAATAACGATAATAACTACAATAACATAAATCAAATATTAGCTATGTTTAAGGATAGTCTGATGGAAATTAAAGAGCAACTATTAGAACTAAATAGCAAGATCATCCAAAACGCTATGAGAATCGACTACATGTCTCAATGGCAGGTGGAATAAGGACAAATATAAATAACATAATGAAATTGTCTGCTATTAATATAAACTCTCTGTGCTCGTTAAAAAAGAGACCAGACTTACAAAAGTACTTAGAAGAGCACAGTTACGACATTGTATTGATATCAGAAACTAAATTAAATAATAAGCACAAACCAAAATTTAACAATTATGAAATAATCAGATCTGATAGAGCAATAAATACCAAAAGAGGGGTACAGCGATAATAATAAAAGATAATATAAAATACATTAAAATCACACAGCCTAGGAAATACAAGATACTAGAATACACAGCTGTGAAAATATTGGTAAACGCAAACAAATCATTAATCATATTTAGCATATACGCAATACAGTCAGCAAATAACACATTTATTTTGGAACTTGATCAACTATTTAGAGATTTCAGACTAGGGGACAATGAAGTGTATTATATCATAGCGGGTGACTTAAACACAAGAAACTCAATTTGAGGAAATAAGGCTACAAATGATAGAGGCAGACGCCTACACCAATGGGAACAAAACAATGGCATTAAATTCAAATCGACAATATACTTGGCAGCCAACCCCACATACATTAGAAGCAGCTCCTATCCTGACTACTGTATTGCGGACAATAGAATAGAGATCTTGGACTTAATAAGGAACAAAATACAAACTAATCCATACGATAGCGACCACAACGCATTAACCTTTAAAATTGACACAGATACGCTTTTCCAAGGCGTATCAATGGCACCACCCAGAGCAGCCACCTTCAATTTCAAAAAAGCGAATTGGCGTAAGTTGGCTAATCATATGGATGCGAAAATACAGAATAATACACAGCTGCCCACAAATAGAAGAAATTGATGTAAGCATTATGAATCTAGAACAAATAATCACCAAATCCATCAGGGAAATTATACCCAAAACGCAAGCAAATAGAAATGACTATTACCAAAAATACGTCAGCGATAATATCAGGAAATTACACTCAACAAAGTCCTTTTTAATAACGAGACTACACTTCATAAGACACCGAAGCCCATATAACCACACCAAACAGGAAACATATAGCATCAAAAGAACAATTAAAGTCATTAATAAACGATTACAAATAGAAATTTCAAAATCTGTCACTTCATATTGATCATCAATAACTCTTATACCGATGTCGGAGCAATTATCAGAAAGTTAAGAAACAAAATTTCTTATGATCTTGACAACATACCAGCAATAGTCATAAAAAATTTACCACTATCAGCAATCATCGAATACACAATCATTTTCAACAACGCCATAAATCATGCATACTTTCCTAATAGATGGAAACAAGCTGAAGTCTTACCGATTCTGAAAAAAGGGAAAAATCCGGAAGAATCACAAAGTTACAGATCTATTAGTCTTACTATGAGTATAAGCAAAATATTTGAAAAAATCATTAAGCTAAACATAATGGAACACATTAATACGCACAACATAATACCGAATAATCAATTCGAATTTAAAACTAAATTATCCACTACGCACGCGATACATAAACTAACATCAGACTTGAACAATTATCTGCAAAAGGAATACGCTTTTTGACTTAGAAAAAGCGTTCGACTCCATTTGGAAGAACGGACTGATACAGAAACTAGAAGATTATCAATTTCCCGTGGGGTTAACGCTTCTGATCGCTAACATGATAGAGGGGAAAACATTCCGCACGTGGGACGGCACCAATACCTCGCCGAAGTCCTACAAAATATTAGAAGGTTTACAGCAAGGTACAGTCACTTCACCGATCCTTTTTAACATTTTCAACAAGTATGAACTAATCAACAAGTTTGGAATGAATAATTCCGAAAAATTTCATTCAATTGCTTACGCTGACGATCTAATACAAAGCAGATGCGGACATAGACAGAATCAGAGATGCTCTGCAGACAGTTATCAACGACATAAACAGCTACTACAAAAACTGGAATCTAAAGATAAATCCAAACAAAAGCGAAGTAATATTTTTCAGAAGACCGGTCAAACAGATTAAATACTTGGCAATTAAAAAGATAGACAACACTAAATTAACAGCAATAGATATCCACACCAACGAATTAATAGAGATACCAAAGAAACGAATAGTGAAATACCTAGGAGTTCACCTAGATCATTTACTAAGACTCAACAAACACTACGCATTTCAATTAGAAAAGGCAAGGATAGCATTCAAGATGAACTCGAGAATATTCTAGAATAAAAGTATCTCTACTAAAGCAAAAATTATATGCTATGGATTATTGGTGAGACCTACCCTAACTTACGCAGCACCAATATTATGGAACATAGGTCCAACAATAATCGAAAAAATCAGAAGATTCGAGAGATCTTGCTTGAGATCGTGCCTAAGGACGCATCGAACCGCTGAATCTGAGTATAAGAAGAGAATTAAAAATGAGATCATATACAACAACGCCAACATAAATAGAATCGACTGCTTTGCACTCAAATTAACCAAAAGATATTTCAGCAACATAGAGAGTACAAACAACAGTCTAATCACAAAACTTATCACACACGATGAGGATGCAATTCTGAGTAAACTGAAGACAGGTTACATCCCACCGGAACTGTTTATATATTGTGACAAAAATGGTCTAATTCAAGACCACAATAACCTTCCACTGATCTATCACCGTCGCAGACACTCAACTAATAAGCAAATTTACAGTAACCATACTGAAGATATGCAGGAGAACCTCATATTCTCGAAATCATTACCTAATAGAGATGTTAGGGACATCGAAAGACTATGTAAAAAATACTACTGGCTACAAAAGGACGCAAAATACATGGATGATCTGCGCCGAAGAACGAGGTTTAAATAGCAATAACTTCTCAAGACTGATCACCAGTATTCATAAGATAGGATAGGATAAATAGACAATTTTAAAAATAAAAAGAAACACACTAGTTGGACAAGAGACTGATGTTAAAGTGTACATAATGTTTATATGCTCCCATTGTAAATACCCCCCCCCCCCTCGTAGTTTAGTTATCATAATTGCTAGAGGAGGTAAAAAGTTTTTATAGTCACTAATTTTTATTTTACCAACATACATATTGTACTGTTTATTGAACATTTAACCACAGTTATAAGATAAATTAATATTCTATGTTACTGATTGCTATGGAGATTTATCTAATAGATAACTTTTAGTTATTGTTATAATATAATAATGTTAAAAGTCTTCTAAGTCAGATTATTCTTATGTACATGTAAAGAGCTGTGACAAATAAACTTACTTAAAAAAAAATAAAATGTCTTAACGTAACGCCAGTGCTCAATCTGATTTGAAAAATTTCGTTCCTGCAAATTTGATATTGAAGATGCATTACGTTTTGGAAAGCCAATTGAACCTGACAAAGACTAAAAATAAAGGTACTGCAAACTGCCCAATAATAACACAAGACATCGCTACGAGATTAAATCTCTTGAAATCGACCATTTATAATCATGTGAAACGACTTTATTTATTTTGTTTCAAAAATCGATATATGGGTTCCATATATTCTTATAGAAAGAGATTGCTCCGTCGCATTATGATCTGCTTCTCAAGCGTCAAAAAAATGATCCATTTTTAAAGCTAAATCATAACTGGAGACGAGAAATCATGGAGCAGAAGAGATGAGCTTGCTCAAAGTACTTCAAAAACCAATATTCATCAATAAAAGAGATGCTTTCTATTTGGAGGAAATATAAGGGAATTGTTTTTTTTTAACTTCTACCAAATAATTGATTCGAAAGTGATTCGTCACCAATAATTCGTTTTCAATTTCGAGAATTTATGCCCTGCCAAGATTTAAAATCACATAAGATCAATGAAAAGATTTCTTACAATCAATAAGTATCAAATTCATTGCAGCAGGCAATTATAATCCAAAGCATTCAAGCTGAGGATCAAAAATAACATCACGAGGTAATAAACTAAATCCATATTTAAATAACACTAATTTGAACATTCGCACTATCGATAAGCCAATCTATTGGCTATTAACTTATAATAAAACTCCTTAACTACTAGATTTTAACATATTAAAAGATTTAAACCCATTATATTTTAAAATTGAATCATGCTTAAAACTCAGCTCTGACCACCAAATTATATTAATTACATACTGGAACAGATCAATTGTTCATAAAAAGTCATGAATCCTGTGTAAAGAAAAGACAAATTAAATGCTATTCAAAAAAATCATATAATTAGATCACACAGAAACAACACTTCACAAGGCACAAATTTATCCTGATAATCAATAATATTTATAGAAATACATCTTGCAAAGGCGCGAAAAAATATACCCTGAAGACTAGGTAAAAAATTAAACATGAATTATATTAGATCGATGATCTTATAAATAGAGACGTTATCTCAATGGACACATTGTCCACATGTTACTTTCCATATATAAACAATTTACCTAATACCTATTATTGATAAATTGTAAAGGATGTGGAATATAAAAAAAAATTTCTATACGTTGCTTCGAATTACAAAGGGACTGACTTGCAAATCGCCAAAGAAGTGTAAACAAATGTAAGAAATATGCGTCATATTCTGCAAAGAAGCAAGCATATTAAATACAAACAATTAAAGTAATAATCTCCCTTATTTGGAAAGCATAAAGCCACCATTGAAGTTTGTAAATGACCACGTTCACTGGATGAAAAAGTGGAGAAATGTAATTTTTTAAATCGACAAAATAAGATCTTAAGCTTAGCTAATAAAAATAGGCATGCATAATATAAGAAAACAAAGAAAAATCATAACTGAGAATCCTAAAACAGAATTACTAATGGTCATGCACGCCAATAACTTATTGGAAAAATTATGATCAGTAACTTATGTCGATCCAAAACTTTCATTGCCAGCATAATGTGGGATTAGAAAAATGTTCATTTATATGTAAGTATCGAAAGAATGGTAGAAATAATACTGTAACAACTATATTATATATATTATGTAATATATTATTATATATATATTGTAGCTTGTAACATTTCAATATTTTCTATCGTATATTGTAAATTTAAATATTATAAAATGCGTAAGGTAAATTAAAGTAGAGCAGAGTAATACAGTTTTACCAAGCATCGAATGTCAAGCAAATGAACGAGAGTAAGTTTGTATATCACGAGAGATACCAGACAAAAAGCATTTGTAGTTTTCCAAATACTTTGGCCTAAACCCAACTACAATAAGGAATACTAAAGCGACTTGAATTTGTTCACTTACTACTTAAGAAGTTCTATGGTGGTTCCAAAATACTCATTTACGATGTAAATCGAAATTGACTTGAGAAGCAATGATTATCTGAAAAAATATTACAAACAAGATTTATATTTGTTATATAAAGTAGGTATTTCTTCTTTAAATGGAGATGATCTAAATAGACAGGTTACGAGCAGATATCGTATACTTTCAGATATACACTTACAATAAATTAATCTAATACTAACTAGCAGTTTGAGCAAAAACACAATTACTCGTTTTAATATCTTAAAGCCGATATATCGACTTTCCAAGATTTTAATAATTTAAACATGATGTAATGACATTAAGCAATATGTAATGACATTCTATTTTGATTACAGAATTAATTTTCACGTAAAACTACAAACATTTTACAATAATATAAAATTTACGTGAAAATTTCTTCATTTTTGAAAGAAATATGTTAATTTTAACAGATACGATTAAAATCCTATAAATTTCTAAATATACTTGGACGGTATACGGAAAATATATAAGGAATTAATATAAGGCGGTATCTCCGATTGGGTTATTAATCCATATCTTTACGATTTTCGATTTTTGATATATCAATATATTCGTTAAAAGAATAGATTTATAATCAGTGTTATTTTTCAATCCAGTGAAGTTAATTATCTCCACCAGTATTAAATTTATTATAATAAAAAAAATTCCAAAATTAAATTGGCTATAAAATTTCAATATTTACTTACTAATATTACTCTACAAAAGAAGTATATTAGTATCTTGATCATCTTCCGTGATGCACTAACTCTTTTACGCAATAATTATTCATTAAATAAGAGGCGAACAATAAATTGAATTCGCTCATAACTATTGTTTGTTTTATATGTAAATACAGATAACCGAAATAACAGTATAACACAAATATTCCATTCCATAAAAATAACACGTTATATAAATTCCGTTACACGAGACTCAGATCTAATAGAACAGACGAAGTTAATTTCCGAAATTTTTTTTACATTATTTAAAAATTTTTTTATATGATATAAAAACCCACTGACATGATTAATAGGTATAATTTCTGTCTCATCTATGTAATCCATATAAGTTAACATACAAAAAAAATTTTAATTTCATACACATAACGCATAAATATTTTCAACAAAATAAAATAAAATAAGTGAAAATATAAAAATCTAACAATTTCAATACCCTGTTATATCATTATAAGGGGGTTAACTGTAAAGTTTATGTGACTATAAAAAAGAAGTTAAATAAAACTTTATACGAACAAACATTGACTCTAAGATTGTTTTGCATCTATTAAATACACATGTTGCACAAAATTAATTGAAATTGTAAACCGTAAACAAATTTAAATAAACGTAAAAACACAGTCAGCTTCACAATTCTCCTTTTACTTTATTGAAACAAGAATCGACTCATCCATGGCTGCACGAACAACTACACAATAAGGATTGATATAAAACGAAAGCAATATTACTAGTATCATTATTATAATAAAGAAAACTCCTTGAAAGTATATGTATACTAACTAAATAAAGGAGGTAACTTGAATTTTTATTAATAAAAACTAAATGAAATAAACAAAAACAGCACGAAATAAAAAGGAATTAATAATTGCGGTTTATTTAATAATGATAATTATCCTAAAATAAAATAAAATAAAATTTTTGATGAATAATCATCACGAAAATAATATTATTTTGTATGTACCTGTTTTGTATTATATTTGTATTGTACCTTGATCACATTACTGAATAGTGAAAGAGAAGTCACCTTCCCTAATTGTCTATCATGCGAAAACAAAACAACTTTCCAAAAAAATACCAAGCAAAATAGAACAATAGAAAGTTCGTCCTTAATGATCTTCTTTTATTAGAATTTACTTGAAAATTTTAAAACCACACATTTCACTCAACTTCGACTACATACGAAGAGCAGTAAAAAATAAATCTACGTTTCCACTGTACCGCGTATAGAGCATCGTCGATTCGTAGAATATCATGTATTATAAAATGAAAATGTTTTACTAATAGAAATCAAATACATATATATGTAAAGAAAGTATACTTTCTTCAGGTAGATTTGCCGCGCGTCTCATAGCCCGCCCTTCTATTGTCCTTTGTTATTTACAAATTCTTTTGTGATCTACAAATCGAACCGTTAAGATTTGGAAGAAAAACGGGCAGTATGAAATATAATGTAGAAAAGAAAAGTAACACGAGAGCTATAAGAATATTTATAATATATATTAAATAAAATTTAAATAGCGTGAATAATAAACGTAAATTGTCGTTTCTTTGTTCACAGGTAAGACTAATTAGCAATTAAGCATAAATTAACAAATAAAGATTTATCACTTTGTTCACAGAGAAACTTATTTTCGTTTTTCACCTCACCTTATTAGTTCGAGATATTATATATATATATATATATATATATATATATATATATATATATATATATAAATATACATATATATATATATTATATATATTATATATATTATATTAATTATATATTATTATATAATATATATATATATTATATATATTATATATATATATGTTATATATATATTTTATATATATATGTAACATATATATATAAAATATATATATATATATAATTATGGAATAATATATATATGAAATATTATATATATATATATATATATATATATATATATATACATACACACAAATGTGTAAAATCAGGGAATGATTGAAATAACTGATTTCACAAATTGGAACAGTATATATATATATATATATATATATATATATATATATATATTTGTATATGTATAATAATGCTACTAACGGTTTGTTCGACAACACAAAATCTTACAGAATGTCCTCTATTTGTCTTTCAAGTCTTTTCTCAATCGTAACTTAGACATCCAGGTGACTGAATGCCTGAATGTCTATACCACGCGCTTGGCAATTACAATCTTGATATATGTATACCCGTATATATACGATTTAGAGGAAAGTCGAATATAACACATAATACATAATACAATCAATTATAATTAAATGACCTAAAAATGATTACATTAATCACAATTAAAACCTTAACAAAGAATACACAATACGAAAATAAGATCTAAAAATCCTAAAACAAGTACAACGTAATAAGCTCCACGATGGACATATTTAGATTGCAATTTAATTTTCACGAATATATCTATAATACACCACTTTTTCGACTTGCAATTACTACACCATAGAAATCATATGTTTAGATATCGATTAGTATATTAGAAGAATCTGTAATTTAAAAGAAATGAAGTTGATTACTTGTAATCAGGAGAACGACGAACTTCTTGGCAATTTATGTCAGCAATCTTAAATGGTCTTGATAATAATAGCAGTAGACGATGTCTGTGGATTTATCGTTGATAATCCACTATGTAGAAAGAAACTTTGCACATCAAGTAACAATTGTGATATTTATTTAGCTTTGTTCGGTGTGTAGCAGATATAATTAGACTATGACTTCCAGCACGTATGACTGTGCTCTCTAGAAATGCCGAAGAAAGAACAATGATTTTCTTTATGTTTCCGGCGGCTTTTTCGTCACCTTTGTTTATTGGTTTCCCGTGTGTGCGTTTGGTGGCGCCGAGACGTGTTAGTTATGTCTTGCCGGAAGAGGCGTAACAAGCCCTACATATAGAACACCATCTTGTAAAAATTTCGTACATTTACGTTTTCATATTATATATAAAAAAACTAAACAATAGAAAAAAGAAAACTGGTTGTGTATCTACCACATAATGAAAGTGAAACTTCTTTAGTTAATTTATTTTATTTAATATAGTTTTTCAATGTTAATCTTCCCTGTTATTCACGTGTTCAGTTTCGCTATCAGCAAGTTTTAAAAGTAAAAAGATAAAACAATAGAGAGAAAGAGAAAGAAATTTTAAATAGTTATAAATTATATTAAAAATATTGAAAATAACTTATTTATATAAAAGTATCATTTTATTCTACTTCTATATGAGGTGATTAACAGACAGGCATCGGGACTGAAGGAATGATAATAAGAATTTGAAAAACAAAAGATAAATCAGGAAGATACTAGTGAGAAATGAGAAACAGAGAATGAGAAAGGTAAAGGAGCGAATGCTTCATCCGCTCTCTTACGCTTAAGATAAATAACAGCTCGCAACTTATGCTCTGTTTCACTTTCTATCTCTTTCTCTCTATTCCTACTTCTGTATACCTATTTCTTTTTATACTTTATCTCACTCTTTCACCCTCTCTCTTCCTATTTCTGTATATTTCTCTCTTCTTTTATTCTATTTCATTCTCCATAATAACTATATTTAATTCGTATACATCAACTAAGCTTTCAAAGACAAAAACAATCTTAACATTATCGCTACATGCTTTAACATCATCCTTTTTATTTCACACGTTGCAAAATAAAGAACTAATAACCTTACAGAAAATTTTTATTTATTTAATCAAACCTATATCTTCTGTGAACCTATAATGTATATGAGAATATTTCCTTTTTCATTAAAAAAAGTATTTTCAATAAAATAAACACTTTCTTTATTTTAGAAAACTTTTGAATATTTTTCTTACAAATCAGGTGCTGTTTTTTAATTGAATGTAATATGTAGTCTTTTTAACTTATCTTTTAGCGAATATGACGGAAAATAATTTTATATAAATTAGTTGATTCCTAGGCATATTTAATAAAATTAACAATAAGACTTTTTCATCTTTTGATTTTCAAGTATTCTAATTATCTTGTAAGAAAATTTGTTCCATTTATATACAATCACAATTTGTTGCAAATGAGGATGCTTTTTATCTGCAACTTCCAAATTTATAGTTTGTATTGCTCAAAACTTTTTAACTTGATATATTGAAGCATAGTAGCCATGTTCTTTTTACTCTTTTTATTCCACAATGTAAAATATATTCTTATGCGTTTCCTTTCTTTATTTTAATTCGACTGCACATTTGGGCCCATAATCTATGAGGTTATGACGAAGAAAATGATTGTATGTGATGGAATAACACTTAAAAACTTGTAAGTAATGCGAAAAAAGTACATAAATTAATGCGATACGTAATTTTGTTGCCTAAATCATCAACTAACAAAATCGTGATAATAATATTAGGATGCATATGACATATGAATACTATAGAGAGTATTTTTTTGATCAACTCATCTCAAATTGATTTGCAACAAAAAAGAAACTACAGAAGGTCGCCACGTGTTCGTATTAGTCACGTCATTAGAGTCTTGTTTGTCACTCCAGGCACGAATTATTTTTAGATTCTTGACAATAGGTAAATATAACAAATTTTTAAATTAAGCGAATTAAATATGTTAATATGTATATATGATATATGTATATATAACAAATCAATTATCTCCTTGTAATAAACTCTAAGCCAAAGGTACAAATAAATGAATAAATAAAATAAGATAAAATAGATATTATTCTTTTAATGTAAATATTTGAAATAAAAAAATTTAATATTTGAGGTTATCTAGAATTATTACATGACGAGGCTGATGGTGTAGAATGATATAAAATATTCATTACCTAATGATATAATTTCCAACACTGTCAATTCATTTCCATTTGCTTTTATAACTGCAGTTGCATTTGGTATTATTTTTTTTTATTTTCTTAAATGTGAAAAACTAATATTTAACCTTAACATAGGTTTATTATCATTGTTTTTTATAGATTCTAAAAACATCTAAGAATTCGAAGAAACATTCACAGTTATTTGAAGGATACTGTAATTTTCCTCATTATGTAGGAGAATCAGATGGAAAACACATAGCAACAAAAGCTTCTCCAAGTACTATCAGCTACTACTATAATTACAAAGAATTCAATAGATAGAATGAATAAACATTACGGCATAGAAATAATATCGATTATTCGAATTATATATCATCTATTGTATTATCGCTATATTTTACTTATATTTTTCTCAATACCTGGTAGATGTGTCTATGTAAATAGTGTAATTACATTTTCCCTGATATTATATTCACTCAAAAGATTATTTAAGCCATTCCGTTTTTGTATTTTACTCCGATAATTTTTGTTTTTTATATCCCAAAATTCGGAAAAATTTATCCATTACGAAATCAATCTAAGTATCCCTTCCTTCGTTCAACACTTTTTTTCTATTATCTTTAGCGCACGAGTTCTCATAAAATATTTGGGACATCATTGGAAGTTAGAAATAACTACGCGAAAGAAGAAAAAAGTGTTTACACTACAGGTTGTTTCGCTATCTGAAAGCAATTACGGCAATCAATTCAATTTACCAGTTATTATTTAAGATATGTTTACGCATGTTTTGTTACACATGTCACAAAAGTTTCTCTTGCAAGAGATGTTGCAAGTTACTTGCTAGTGCATCCGCGACATATCCGTTGCCGTATCAAAGATAGAAAAAAGGGAAAAAATCTAAAAGTAGTGGTTTAGTAATATAGGAAAGTGTAATAGTAGTAGTAGTAGTAATTGTGTTAGGTTTAGGTTAGGTTAGAAATACGACGACGTATCATAATGCATAATTAATGTAACATTAAGCAAGTGACGTTGTAGAGTAGCAATTTTATGTGTTGTATCTTTCAACATGTTTTCTGATGTTTCTAATTTCACCATATAAATTTTGTTAAATTTTGTTATGGAGATAAGATTTTATTTTTGCAAAATTTAAGTTCCTCATAAAGTCAAAAATTAATTTTTGAAACACAAATATAAAAGATATGCATTTATTGCAGAAATGTTTATCATTATGGCAAAAATTGCCAGTGCCCACCTATGACTTCTCTTACATGAGTAATTGGCGATATATATATATATACATATATATATATATGTATGTATATATATATATATATCCATTCAGTAACAAAATGCAACTAAGTCAAAGTTGATTTAACATCTGTATTGGTAAGAAGGTACAGGAGAACAGTTTATGAAGTGTTTAGAAATCAAAAAGAATAGCTTTTCCTGGATGTTCACTTTTATTTAAATAATTTTAATTGAAATGTTATGTATATATATTATCTAATATTACTTAATATGCATTGATATAGACAAAAACTTGTATTTCATGAATGTTTAAATAATTAAAATTTCTTTCATATTTCTTTTTGTAGACTGTTATTGAACTATATACAAAATTTTTAAATATAGTTTTAGGATAGTATAGTCAAGAAAAGGGAGTTAACGTGACTCTTTTTTTATATGTTGCTTATATATATATACATTATAGTATGGAATAAATATCGATCCTTTTCAATAGAAATATTCACAAAAACGTATTCAAGTGATAAATCAAAGATAAATATATATATATATATATGTGTGTGTATATATATATATATATATATATATATATATATATGTATATATATATATATATATATATGTAAAGAAAGTATACATTTTCCAGATAGATTTGTCGCGCGTCTCATAGCCCGCCCTTTCATTGTCCTTTGTTATTTACAAATCGAATTCTTTTGTGACCTACAAATCGAGCCATTAAGATTTGGAAGAGAAACGGGCAATATGAAAGATAACATAGAAGAGAAAGATAACACAAGAGCTAATAAGAAAATTTATAAAAGATATTAAATAAAATTTAAACAGTGTGAACAATAAACGTAAAATGTCGTTTCTTTATTCACAGGTAAGATTAATTAACAATTAAACATTAATTGACAAATAAAGATTTATATTTTTGTTCACAGAGAAACTTATTTTCGTTTATCACCACACCTTATCTATTCGAGATATTATAAAACGACAATTTTTGGTTTATAATGTAAAGAAAACTACAATTCGCATTTAAATTCTGTCGAGCGACAGAAAAACATACGAGATTGCTATAATCTCCATCACAACTGAGGACAAAGAAAGATATACGATGTTAGAAAATGAAAAATTTGTAAGTAATCACAGCGAACTAATGAAAACAGAAAACTATAAGAGAATAAAAAAAAGCTTCAATCAAAGAGCAAAATGCAAACCTGGTGAAATAGTGGCGCTGTTGTTAATAAACGTCTAAGGTTAAGTTGGCTTAACATTATATTTAATGCTTATTTAAAAAATAGATTGATAGATGCGTTTGATTCTATAATTTTTTCAAGTGATGTGCTTTCGTTGTATATAACAAAAATGTTGAGTTAATACTAATTTGCGTAACCTCTACTATCTACATGTATATCATAAAATGACATTTTACTCATAATATGTTTGTTGGGAA
This sequence comes from Vespa velutina, assembly GCF_912470025.1. Lineage (NCBI taxonomy): Eukaryota > Metazoa > Arthropoda > Insecta > Hymenoptera > Vespidae > Vespa > Vespa velutina. The sequence continues at coordinate 618,829 of NW_025920071.1, forward strand.
TTTATTCGATATCAACAACACACTATTTTTCTATTAACTCCAAGGTAATTGTTCTTTTTTATATTATTATAAATAACTTTAGTAAAAAAAATTGTATTTGACGTTACTATATATTTTTTTTTCTACCAGTCATTTTCTTTGTATATTATTGTTAATATTGATCATCATTAAAGATAATAAATATAAAAATCGTAGGTTGTTTTTTTTTCAGGGAATCATTTTTAATTAATCCAACCAAAGGAAAGAGTAATGTCGTCGTTGAATTTGAAAGAGATTTCAACCCCACGTTTAGGTTATCTATTAAATAAGAATTACAAGAAGCAAAAGATTCTATCAAGCATTTACAAAATGAAAAGTTGGTTGAAGGACATTATGAACAGGTCCAGTTAATATATTGAAGGTAAAAATGAAAGAAGCAATTAAATGCGAAGCAATTAAACCAAGTAATAAGGCAACAAAAAATAGTGATAGGCCGTAATCGCAATGGAAATACTTTTTGGAATATTTATATTCACAGTTATTGATTTCTTTGTTAGTAAGTATGAAAACATTGATAAGAAGTATTTATAGCTATAGGTTAATTTAGCCTTCAAGCTACTTAAGACGTAAAATTTGCTCGTATTAAGGTAAATCAATTTTACACAATAAAATTTTCTTCCTTCAAATGTTTATAGAAATGATGTGGCAAAAAATACTCTTACTGTATCATAGGAACAAATATAGATATAAAATTTATTTATCGACCGACAGATATTTACCTAAATTTATTATGTAACATAAACTTAGTTAATTGCGTGAGGGCACTGTTTTACAGGACCCATGCCATCGTTTCTATCACCTCTGCATAGATCCATCACTACATATTGTGTCACTACATTCATTATATTATTTATTTGTAGAGTACTCTGATCATAGCAATGTTAAATATTTGGATCCCAAGAAGGCACGATAATACATAAATGTATTGACAAAAATAGTATAAAGTAATGGAAATGTTTCTACAAAGAATATTTTGGGAATGCTTCTGTGACCATTATTTGTGTTGGCACACATATATATTGCACAAGTATGTACATACAATATATTTCTAATAGAGATAGAGGATAGTTTCTTCTTTATGCTCTTGAATCATAATCAAATTTAAATGTTGCAGACATTTTTTACTTTTGCTTATATTCACGCACTTTCTTATATTATAAAAAGAGTGCCAATGAAATCAAAATGTATTCAAATCTATCATTGCGCATTGTGGTACACTCTTCGAGAAACAGAAGTACTTTTTAAAGTAGTTGAATATGCATCTGATTTATGAAAATTTAGCACTTGGTATAGGTTTTTTCTATCACGTACAAATTTATTTTGAAATGATATTTTGCTTTGTACATTGTACTTTGTTGGTCATTTCATATCCATCGGGCAATTGACATCCGGCAATCTTTTGATACCATCTTAAATAGTTCAAAGATACTCTCTTTAGTATTTTATTATTCTTACTTACAAAATTTTATATAAATTGTTTATAATTGTATGTGAATTTTATCTTATAGTACTTAAATATGCTACCATTGCCAATGGGATGGGAGGAGGAAAGACAATAATACATTAGGAAGACTCTTGAAAGAACTGAAGAAAGCATTATCCACAGTCAAGGACGTGAATTATATAGAAAACGAATTAAAAGAGAAAATCCAAAACGATAAAGGATCGGTAATTGTATAAGCTCCTCACAAATAAGAGATAGATATCAAAAAATAAAATAGATTAAGTAAACTACCTGGAAATATAACATTTTAGAGGAATAATCTTAACAACAAAATCATGGAGAAAGAACAATGAGTTAAAGGATCATTCACAAGAGATTTTTCATCAGAGGTAGCTCCTCATTTTGTGTTGCTAAAAAAATAGAAAATTTTCAATATTTAGAAGATCATATTATCGAACATGAATTGCACAAGTAAAAATTAATACGCAAAAATTACATGAGCATAATGTAATCATTTGATGCATAATACTTTGAAAATGAGGTAGAAGAATACTGTGAATTTCACAGTCATTTTGAAAAGACGTTGAAAAGGAACCACCTGAGGAAAACAAAATATGGAAATGGAATAAAGGATTCAGATCCAGAATAATCTGGATTTAGACCATCGAAGAAAAGAGCCTTCAACAATACGGAATAAGCAACAAGGATGTTACACAAACGCGAGCCTCTTGTGAAAGTCAAATTTAGCAGCAACAAATGATACGTCAGCTTACAGACTGCAACAGAGTATTCTAAGATATACACATCAATGAAGAAGTAAGAAGTAACGTTTTATATCAAAAGACGAGTTCGGAATTGCGACAAATAGAAACACTGAATAAAATAAGCACCAAATCACACATTTCAGATAATCGAAAGGATGAAACTATTACATATATGTAATCTAATATTTGATCACCGCTTTGATGAAATAATGATTGAACGCCGAACGGTACCATAAAAAAGGATATTAATCAGCAACAGCATAGTAATAACACAAACACATTCTGGTCAAAATTACTTGTCAGGTGATTGATTTTTAAACGTAACGTGAATGAATGAAGATACAAAGTTTTTTTTTTCGTAATTATAATATTGTTTTATATGTAGATAAGTATCAACTGGAACGATAGAGATCAAGATCCTCGATCTTTTTCCTCACAAAATGAATTTATTTTATTGCGGCATATCAAAGTAATGAGATCTTTAATACCATTTTCTTGTTGTCTTCATTCTATCCAAATTGTTTAGCATATTTCGTTTATAACATTCTTTTATTGAATATCATCATACTGAAAACCTTTATCATTATCTTATATCGTTAATTCACTCATTATAAAATAAATATTTTCGAAAAGAAATTCATATGAATGAATTGTAAGAACGAATTGAAATTTTTTAAATCTCAACATATTTTCTTTCTCTCTTTCTCTCTCACTTTCTCTCTCTTTCCGTTTTTCTCAATTATCATTGTACTAAATATCAATATCTCGATTTTTACATCAATCAATATAAAATTCATTAGAAAATCAATTAATTATAAAACTTTGTTTGGAAACAAACTTATATAAAAAAAAATAAAAGAGAGAGAGAGAGAGAGCGAGAATATAAATAAATAGTAAAAATAAATATTTAAATCGTTCCTGTCTCCTCCCTTCCAAACTTCTTTCTTATCCATCCATTTGACAACTAATAAATATTTAGTTGAACGGGAAGATGCCACTCCTTTTTTTAGTGTATCAGTAATCTTTGGCATTCCTCGTTGCCTTTTTGTTACGGTCCCACACGCATTTGTATAATTATTATATAATAAATAAAACAAGGATGGACTTGAATACCAATTATCTAGAAAAATTGTGTGTCCTTTTCCTAGATAGGGCGCCATTAGTGCTTTTACTATTGCTCCCGATTTGCCGATTTTCTTATTTTGACTGTTGATCATAGTCGATGACCCGGCATAGACAATAAAGTCCTGTACAAAACTAGTACAATCACAAAAAATGAATGATTTTATACCAAATCTATTTCTCTTTAAAGGAATGTATTGTTTGAATGAAAGCCGCCCTTTATAGAGAAGTAAACTTTCATCGATGCATAAGTTTTGGTAAGGATAAAATGATTGGCTAAAATTATTTCGGAGCATATCAACCACGTTCCTTATTTTATATAATTTATCATTGATAGATCTGATATCTTGGCTGAAATGTAGCATCGATAACACTTTAAAATAGCGGTCTAGAGTTTGTCTACACTCCAGTATTCCCCTAAGGACAACTTCTTATTGCGTGTCATCAGAAATGACACAGCAAAAAAGCAGTATATTTCGGATAGTGTTGTTCCTTCACCATCATTCATATTATTGTTTTTTTTTTTTTTTTAACCAATAGTCATTTGTTTCGTTTACAATGTATTGCACGAACTCGTCTGAAGTAAAAAGTTCAAAGTAATCAATTATTTTTGCTGATCTGCTAATGTTTGCTATAATTCCTGTATTTTCTGGGGTAAATGGATGTATCTTAGGGATGAATGTGTTTGACGTCCACGAATCGCAATAGTCATTATTGTCTTTCTCATTGTTTTCTACTTCTGAGTCTGAGGTATTACATATATACCTTCTTTTTTTGTTCAGAGTGAAATTATCTGCGTTTTCACTCTCGGAATCATTTTCGGAGTCAGTTAATCCATTCAAAAATAGAATTCTTTTTAAATTCCGTCCTGACATTCTAACAAGGATGCAAATAAAAATTAAAAAGCAAATTTTACGCAAACCTACAATAAAAATTTTCAGATAAACATTATTTACCTCAAAATTGATCTTAACTGTAAAAGCAGACAATAATCTTTTCAATCTATATCTTGTCCGACTTATATCGGTTCAAGAGAGACTTTATATTATAATCCTTGTTTTCTATTATAGTTTTGTGCCTTACAAATACTTCACCATCCAATAGAAAAAAATTAAAGACACTTATTTCGTATGCAGAATATGCAGGATTTAGTTCAGTACGAGTCATTAGATTCAAAAGATACTCTACCGCGACCGCCGACTATAGTCGGTGTCCGTAGTGAAAGGGTTAAAGCAGGCTAATCTCGTCTGAATACTGTACAAGTAACAATAAAACAAGACCTCGGTTCTATTATGTTGGTTTTCGGAACTCAAGGGTAATAATCAATAGGGACAGATGTGATTCGTATTGTGACGCTAGAGGTGAAATTCTTGAGTCGTTGCAAGACGGAAAGAAGTGAAAGCATTTGCCCAACATGTTTTCATTAATCAAAAACAAAAGTTTTTGGATCGAAGGTAATCAGATACCGCTCTAGTTCTAACCATAACAATGCCTGCTAGCGATCCGCCGAAGTTCCTCCGATGACTCGACGGGCTACTTCCGGGAAACCGAAGCTTTTGGCTTCCGGGGGAAGTATCGTTGCAAGCTGAAACTTAAAGGAATTGACGGAAGAGCACCACCAGGAGTGGAGCCTGTGACTTAATTTGACTCAACACGGGAAACCTGGGGTCGGATACCGGAAGAATTGATAGATTGATAGCTCTTTTCTGATTCGGTGGGTAGTGGTGCATGGCCGTTCTTACTTAATGGAGCGATTTGTACGATTAATTCCGATAATGAACGAGACTCTAACCTGCTAAATAGGCGTACATTCTCTTGTCTCGAATGCCCCCAACTTCGGTCGAGCGGTTTTTACTACCAACGTACAACAAATCTTCTTAAAAAGACAGGCGGCTTTTAGCCTCACGAGATTGACCAATAACAGGTTTGTGATGCTCTTAGATGTTCTGGGCCGCACGCGCGCTCCACTGAAGGAATCAAAGTGTTTTGCTTTGCCGAAAGAACTGGATAACCTGCTGAACCTTTTTCGTGCTAGGGATTGGGGATTGCAATTATTCCCCATGAACGAGGAATTTAATTTCGTGCCAGTAAGCGCGAGTCATAAGCTCGTGTTAATTACGTCTCTACTCCTACTACACACCACCCGTCGCTACTACCGATTAAACGAATTAATGAGGTCTTCTGCCTGGTGCTCGGTAGTTTCTCGACACTGTCGGTGTTGCCGTGAACATGACTAAATTTGATCATTTATAGAAAATAAAAGCCGTAACAAGGTTTCCATAGGTAAACCTGCGGATGGATCATTAACGTATAAGAAAGTTGCTCGAAGAAGCAACGATAGTGTTCATATATGTGATAAAAAGCAAAAAGGCAATGTACGATAACGGTGACTACTTCACCGAGCCGGAACATGGTCGAGTGAAGCACATCCTTAGGATTGAGGTGTTCGCTAAACCTATTTTGTCACGGATATATGGCCGCGGACCGTGATCGTCCGACTTGTGCCTCCAACAGCGTGACGCGATGATAGTGCTCGTTGGCACCCGATCTGTGACGCGAGTCGAGTTATGCATTAAGGCTTTAGCGTTTCTAAAGATCAGGGAACCAATACGCAGCCAGCCTCGTAGGAGTGAATGATGGCAGGTTTTCTTGAATGCCTTTTTCTTTCCCTAATGCCGTGTCTTTTCCTTAATACCTTCACCCTTTTATCTTCGCATTTAGTTGAAATTGGTATTACTGCTTTTTTTACGCTTTTCTTTTCACGATACGCAAAAAGGAGCACATTATTATCTTTGAAATATTTCGCTTTATTTACATTAACTGTTTTTAAATGATCGGGAATACATTTTTTATTTCGTCTGATAATTCCGGTTAAATAAATATTGTTGAAATATAAATATCTTGCTAATTCAATACTACTAAAAAAAAGTTGTCAACAAAAATGTGATTCTTTATTTAAACAATTACTTTCATTTAATAAATTTACCACGACATTATATCCTAACCCAAACGTATTTTTGTCACTATTACTTTTTGATTTTGCACCTTTGTAACAATAAAAGATTAAACAATATTTCGAAACTGCATCGCATAGCATCCAAAATTTTATGCCCCAGCGATGATGTTTTTTGTTTGGCATGTATTGAGTTATATTCGAATGACATAACATCCCAACTAAGGATTCGTCGATTGATAATTCCTTATGAGGTGTATAATATAATTTAAAAACTCTGTTAGCGTGTTAAACAAGGGGTTCATATCTTACACAGGGATCGTAATAAGAATGACTAATAAGAATGAATCCGACGCGAAAAACCGCGAAGTCGATGAACTTGCTCTCCACAGCTTCTGCACCGGACTCCCAATGGAGTAGGTCCTATACTTATCAGCTAGCCAATGTAGAGACCTTACCGATGCTTGCGATAAGGCAATAGAATTACATTCCACGATGCAATACGAATGGAACCGGAGAATGGTCGGAAATGACAACTCTAATGACAACTAAGAAACAACCGCAAGCGAATTTTTATTATCATGAATCGCGAAAATCGAGAGGAACTAGCACACGAATAATACAGACTGGCGCCTCACCCAAAACCTGTACATATTGCAAAAAGGTAGGATATACTCGTAATAAATGCTATAAAAATGTACGTGATCAGCAAAAGCGTAACAAAACTCATACCCACAGAACATACCATACTCCGCCTCCTTCCCGGCTACCTAACGCTCCTCCTGCTGTAGGACCTTCCCGTTCTCCTACCTCATCGAATTCAAATTATCCAAAAGAATGCCGGTAATGTAAAAACTACGGATACACAATCGATGAATGAATGGAAGAAGAATTGGCAAAAACGTCAGTCGAGAAACGCAAACCACCCTTCGTCGAAAGACGCGATTTCAGGGTTAAACGCACAGACGCGTTCAATAATGAAAGCGAGAACGAACGAACCGTCTACGACCGCACGGATCCGACTAAATCGCGATCCGAGTACTTCTGTCGTCATAATCTCAAAATACCTAAAAGGAAAAATAGAATTCTTAGTTAATACAAGACCAGTACATAACATATTAAAAATCGGTATGTCTGAAAAACGATTATTTAATGTGCAACGAATCGAACAAAATCAAATTAAGCGGTATTGCGAAAGAAGCAGTCACTTCACACGGTTCTTGCACTATCGACGTTTACGAATATCCTGTAGAATTTTAAATTGTACCTGACTTCTTTCCCATTCCACATGCCGGCATAATGGGATCCAATTTCTTCAAAAACGCTCCAAAGTTCAATTTTATTAAAGAACACGTAGAATGGCACGGTATGACTATGCCATTCGTCAAGCCGAAGGAGATAAGCATTCCGGTGTAAACAAGTAACGTAATAAAAGTAGGCACTACGGTCAAGAAAGATGAAATAGATTATGTGCTCTCATTAGAACCTCGAGAAGGAATTTTTGCCGGCGAGGCCTTAGTAACTAGTAATAATGGAGAAGCCTTTATGAGAATTTTTAATACTAAAGAGGAAGACGTCAACCTCATTATATCAACAATCGAACTCCAGAAATTCGAAACGGTCGACAAGTGTGTCTTATCGACTCCAGGGCCTAGAAAGCCGGACAAGTTATATCAAAATTTAGCTAACAGTACCAGTGAAGATAACGAAAATCTAAATAATTCTTATCTCCCCTTTGAAAATATTTCTTCGAACAAGACTAGTGAACCCGATGCGCAAACATCATCTCCGCTAGGGCAAGATAACAACGCTCGGAAATTAGAACACCTTGCATACGAGACCGAGATAACGGAGTTTGCGCAACCGACAAAGGTCGCCACGAGTCCTTCCCACATCCGCTCCTCTCTCACTCTCCCCTGTAGACTAGTCGCAGATAAGACTAACGAACTCTACACGAAAGCTCTCCAGAACATAAATCTGGAATCGTTAAACACAGAGAAAGTAAGAACGGCAGAAGTTATAATAAAGGAATCTCTAAATTTATTTACAGGAGATAAACTTACGTTCATAATATACAAATTCAGAATATACAAAATACTATAACGCACAAGATCGAGACAGTAGATTCGATGCCAATTTCTGTATGACATTATCGTTTCCCTCCTATACACAAGGAGGAAATAAATAAACAGATAAGCGTGCTCTTAAGAAACAAGTTCATTCAACCTTCAACATCGCCTTGTAATTCCTTTCTCGGGATCGTTCCGAAGAAAGCAGTCGCCAACGGAAACAAAAGATGAATATTAATAATAGACTATAGAATGCTAAACAAAAAAACTGTAAAGGACAGTAAACTTCTACCTAATATCACAGAGATATTAGACCAGATAGGGAGAGCTAAATACTTTAGTACGTTTGATTTGGCATCCGGATTTCACTAGATCGCAATGAGCAAAGAAGACGCTCGTAAAACAGCGCTCTCGACACCATACGGTCATTTACACGTATACTCCTCGGGTTAAATCAGTATTTTCCTTTATAATTTATCTTCTTAAGAAGATAAATCACCTTTATGTGGATTAATCGACGTGGATCATAGAAGAATCATTTCAAATGAGATGCACTAAAGATGACGTATATTGACTTATAAGGAGATTACGTGTATTTTGATCTCTCATTTTTATCATATTATTTGATAAAATAGATTGCGTTTGATCTGTGCTTTAAAATAAAATAAAAAGAAAAAAATAAAAAAGAAAAAAAGGAAAACTTTGTGAACAAGGAAAGTGAGAGAGAGAGAGAGAGAGAGAGAGAGAGAGAGAGAGAGAGAGAGCACATTTATTAATATATTTTGGAAGAATTTCTAATATCTTGCGATATTGAATATCAATAGTATATCTTGCGAATATGTACTGATTATTAATAGCAGTACAAAGAGAAAATATTAATTAGTTAAGAAGTTTATTATTCATTATATATATATGGCATAAGTGGCTGAGTGACTTATCACCGTCTGCTCTCCAGGCAAAAGGCAATCGAGAAATTCTTTATTATCTATCACCTGTCAGTGCTACTGAATAGGTCGTTTCAATGAAAGACAGTTCATATTAGTGTCCGTCCCGTGCCACGAACTGCGCATAGCGGTTCCTATTCCGGGACATTCATGCCTTCGTAGGAGTGTTCGTCGGGATAACCCAAAATGACCGGGAGACGCCGTCGGGAGATTCGGGAAGAGTTTTCTTTTCTGTATAAGCGTTCGAGTTCCCTGGAAACCTCTAGCAGAGAGAGAGAGAGGGTTAGGAACGCGAAGAGCATCGCAGTAGTGGCGGTGTCCGGATCTTCCTCTCGGACTTTGAAAATCTAGGAGAGGGCCATGTGGACGTGTCGCGCCGGTTCATACCTATATCCGCAGCAGGTCTCCAAGGAAAAGAGCCTCTAGTTGATAGACTAACGTAGGTAAACGAAGTCGACAAATTGAATTCGTAACTTCGGAATAAGGATTGGCTCAATTCCAAGCTGAACTAACTGCGTCATTACTGAAGCGTCTTAAGGTGACTAACCCTACCAATGTATCTGCCATCAAACAGCTACAGTTATCTATCGTGCCAGCAAGGATTCCAATCTCATTCCGAGGTTTACCTCGATACGTCTACGATTTGTGGTCGCGAATGAAATCGATTATGACAAGACCCTTCGCGACTTTGGCAACCGACGAGAACTTCAAGATTTTCTGGAAATGTTCAATGTACATTTGCGAGACAGGAAAATCGAACTCCTTTAATGCTCACTCCGGAAAATGGATAAAGCGCCGTTAAAGCCGCAACAGAAGTTCTTCGCGCTGAGAATAATGGTGTTACCAGGTTCATACCACCTTTTAACACTGCGCAACACCTCTCTCAGCCGCTTAAAGAAGATTGATAACGTGGTAAGGGCATCTGTGAAGAAGTGGCTCGATCTATTTCACGACACGGTCTCCTCATCTTTCCATGCCAACGTAAAAAATGGAGGACTATCAGTTCCTTCTATGAGGTGGCTAATGCCACTGCATAGATGGCTTCGTTTGAAAGCAGGAAGGACTGGGAGTCATGATAACGCTTATGTAGGCGATAGGTCGTTCGGAAAGAAGGCTACGTGACGGACACCTTATAATTGACACTCGTGAAAAGCTGGAGGAGAGATGGGCGAGACCTCTGCATAGCTCAAAGGATGGCGGCGGTTTGAGAGAATTGAGAGACGTCCCCCAGAAACATCGATGGATAAAGGACAGCTCTCGGTTACTATTAGATCAGGACAACGTCAACGCCAACAAGTTAAGGATAAATGAACTGCCAACAAAAGCAGGAACAACAAGAGGCAGGATCTATGACCCCACATGTCGGACAGTATGCAGGACGATAGAAACGATGGATCACATGTCATGCAAAAATGCTATTGAACCCATAAAGCACGTATGGATCGACACAACGCGGTCGCATCCTATGTAAAAAGAACACTCGAGAAGAAGTATGGGATTGTGAAAGAGGAACCTCACTTTAGGACAGAGGACGGCCTCAGGAAGCCGGACCTAGTAGCGGTCAAGGATAAAAGTGCCTTGATCGATGTGCAAATCGTGGATGCGAACATCGGCCTCCATATTGCGCATAACACCAAGATTGAGAAATATAAAGCGTTGACGGAGCTTGTCCGGAGACGGTATAGCGTGAGGGATGTTAAGTTTACTACTGTAATGCTATCGTACAAAGGTATCTGGTGCAAGAGATCTACCCAATACCTTGTTAACCACAACATAATTACCACTAGCGAACTCAAGTTTATCTCAACCAGGGTCCTGGTTGTGGGTCTATTAGGGTTCTGGACGTTCTGGAGGGCTAGTCGAGCAACAACAACGGCCAATCAAAGAAGAGGACAGGAGCGCACCGGAGTTGGACAAGGACCATGTAACATCGTGCTGCCTACGAATTAAGCACAATGAAGTGAGGGTTTTTTAGTGTGTATTTCACATGGTGAAGAATCCCACACGAGCAATAACAACATAGCTGTAGTGCGTAAAAGCATTTTTCCCCTCCTAATTAAAAAAAATAAAAAATAAAAAAAAAATAGCCTAATGCCTTGTCATCTAATTAGTGACGCGCATGAATGGATTAAGGAGATTCCCTCTGTCCCTATATATAGGAGTTCCATCATGGCTGCATTACGAGACGGACGCGTTGGCGTTATGTAAAAATTTTTCCGGTCTACCTTACTTTCTCAGTGAAAAATTTATATCTCATTCGTTAATTAAAGTGCGATGAATAAAGTAAGATAATCAATACAGGGGATTGATTAATTATCGTGTAATTAGTAGCAATATGCTCATTAATTTCGTGGAGGTTATGTTCCACACTGCGTCTGTGCAGAAGTGCAAGCAGCCGGCTCCTCATTCTACGTCATCTCGCATTACTTTCAGTACAGCAACAAAATAGAGGAGCACCTTAGGCACTTCGAATTGGTACTTTGTGCCATAAGGAGGGAGAGAGATAGTATCATTGGACGCTAACGCGCGATCTCCTCTCTGGGGCCCTCAGGGCACAGACGAAAGAGGTTCGAAGCTAGAAGCCCTCATCTGGACATCCGGGTTGAAAGTTTTAAATAACGTAAAGCAGCCACCAATCTTTTGGACGACGAGAGACTCCTCATACGTAACCTTCTCGTCGCAATCCATGAGCCGACTTATTGGCCAATGGAAGGTTAGAACAGGCTGGACGTCCAGTGACCAGAATGTCATATATCGCGATATATCCCACGAAGGCTGAGTCGGGTCGGGGGGGAGGGGGGGGGGGTGTTCGGGCTACGAGGTATAGAAAATTCAATATCAGAAGAGTCGACTTGGACCTATTCACTAAGTTCTTGGTCTCCCTCACTGCGACAAGACTAAAGGGAAGCAGTTTAGGATCTGCTTCAAATGTAGAAACACGAGCCATCGTGCTCACAAGTGTCCTACAAACCGCATTCTACGAATTTATGCCCCGTAAAAAGGCTCACCGGAAGTCCAACTCACGATGGACATCAGCGCGAACAAACCAAAAGAAAGAGGTAGCTCGGTTAAAACGTGCGCACCAGCGAGAAAAAGGCATTCAGGCATTCAGGTCTTGGATTAAAGCGCGAGTATCGTTCTTCCTTGCGGGCCTATAATAAAGAGGTACGAAGAATCAAATTAGACAGCTGGAGGAAATTCGCCACGAAACAGAGCAACGCGGAACCATGGGGGTAAACTTCGTATCGAAAGAATAATTAACATTCTTAAACGAGACGGCGTGAAAATCACGAACGTCCGAGATACGGCAAGTCCTCAATACGGACGTCCCGGATGACTGCGCATCCGAAGATACACCGGAACAGCGGGCGGGACATTTTGAATGACGCTTCCGAAGCAGCGGATGTCCCTCTCTTCACGGAGGAAGAGCTCGCACGAGTCGTAAAGTCCCTTAAAAACGGTAAAGCCCTGGGACAAGATCTAATCCAAATGTGTGTGTTCAAAAAAGCATTCGCAGCTATCTCGACTCATTTTCAGGATCTCTTCAACGAATGGCTCTGATGAAATAAACATCTTCCCTTTTATTTGAAAAGAGGGCACCTTAGGAACACTTTTCAAGGCTTAAGATAAATACGCGATATATCCCAAATTTAACACTCGGATATGTCTTCTCTCCGCTATAAGAAAGGTTTTGGAAAGGTTGCTGAGGTTACGCTTTACCGAAACCTCCCTCGCGCCGGGAAAAATATCGGACAGTTTGGCTTCGTCCAGGGACGCTCAACGGAAGATGCAATCGTGGAAATGCACCGAATTGTTTCTGCCTCCTCACGGAGATATTTTGTTGCGCTGTTTCTCGATATCTCGAGAGCTTTCGACAACGTACGGTGGCCTCTAGTTCTCAAGGCACTTAAAAATCAGGAATATCAAAGAAACGCCTTTAAAGTGATGACAAGCTATTTCGAAAATCGTAAGGTCAAAATCGCTCTGGGAGGACATAAGCTCTCAAAGCAGGCCTCGAGAGGATGCCTTCAAGAATCAGTTCTTGGTCCTTCTTACTGGAATCTCATATTCGACCAACTTCTCAGGATACTAGAGAAATCCTAAGAAATCAACGCGATAGCGTATGCAGATGATCTACTCGCTAACGTTGATGATGACTCAAGAAAGGAACTCGAAGAGAAAGGGAATCGTGCGGTAGATAGCATCACCAGATAGTGTTCGTCTGAGAAACTGTCAACCTCAGAGCGCAAGACGGAAGCGTTTGTCTTTAAAAGCGACTGGGTGAAAAGAAAACCCATCGGTAAAAGTGGAGCACAACGTCCGGATAGAAAACCGAGAACATAGAAAAAAACGGATTTAACTAGCAGGCCTCCTGCCATAAGGATAGAGGATAATAAAATAAAAGTTAAGAATTCAGTAAGATATCTTGGGGTACATTTCGACAAAAGTTTGGGGATCTCGATCCCCAATGCCATTACCTAAAAGACAAGATCGGTCCACTGTCAGCAAAGTCTAGGCAGATTAACTGCTAGGGAATGGGGACTTCGTCACTACGCCCTCCGGGCGATTTATCTCGTTGTGTTTGCCCCTACCGTTACGTACACGGCAGCAGGATGGTCCGATCTCTGCACGAAGGGGAATCTCAAGAAGTTGAGAACGACTCAACGAAAGATCCTTATCTCAGTCACATCCACGTAGTCACAATCGCAACAGATTCTTTCTGCGTCGTAGCAGGGGAGCCCCTGATCGATCTCTAATTATACAAACCGAGGAAATTATACGATCTTAGAAAAATCAGGAACACCGAAAAAACGACTCACAAAATGGAAGACATGAAGCATAAGCGCGCGTTAATAGAAAACAGCTCGTTGCGGAAATCCTTGCGAATTGGCAGTCGATATGGGGAATTCCTCCAAAAAAAGAGCATTTGCTTTTTTCCCGGAGATCAAGAAAAAGATGGGTGCCCGTTTCGTCTTTCCAAACAATTTCTCAACACAATTTCTTTCAGGAAATGCAGCTTTCAAAGCACAACTAACATCGCTGAACCTCATCACAGATGGAACATGCGAGTGTGCCGAAGAGAACACGATTTCGCATCACATCATCGAATGTGATGTGTCCGGTTTTCGAACCTCACAGAGAATGATGATTTGCGGGCTTTTCTTCAGCTGTGGAAGAAATTCTCCACGAAAGGAGTTGGCCAGAAGCAGCGATACATCTTGTTTCTACGGCCAAAGCCTTTTCCCTCTTCGCGGAATTTTGTAAGAAAACCCTACTTATTAAGAGTTTTTAGTTCATAAATCCTGTTCAGCTGGAATTGTCGGAATTCTGGTATTAGGGGTGGGTGCCTGTAATCTTCTTAGGTCAACTCACTCCCGAACAGGATAGGATTGGAGATGCTCGCATTCATCTCCCATTTTTTTTGTCTAACTACAAACCACACTATCCTAAAAACCCGATATCCCACAATTCCCACCCTATCCAACGGAACGAGTGTCAAAGATCGTGGCACTGAGAGTGAGTCTCTCCGTGGTCACGGCCGGCATCAACGTGGTAATTGGTTGCTGTGAGGATGTTGGTCGTGGCTAAACCGCTCACCCTATCTCGCCGGCAGGAATTATGGGTTTTTTCGAGTCCGGTCATTCGACTGTGGTGACTGCTCTCTGTAGGTGGCTTCGTAGCGCATACCGTAATAGGCGAAGTTACCATATGTGCAGGCACCCTACGGGTGTCTACTTTCACTATCAACTATGATAGTTTGCCGAACGTCGTACGGACAACATCGAAGTTCTTTTTGCTCCCAGCTACTTTCGCTATCAGTGCGATGCAGTGAGTGCGAGTGTTTGCGAAAGTTTCATTTAGAAAAAAAAAAAACGACAAAAAATGTCGACGGTGGCAGAAAGAAGCAGTTTCTCCTTGTCAACGGAGGAAGTAAGAAAAGAGAAGGAAAGCGGAGAAGGTGACCGACTCGGACTCCGAGCCGATAAAAGAAATAGATATAATGACCATCCCAGATATAAAGAGATATAGATATAATGGCTCTTAAAAAGAAGAGAAAGGCGCCAAGAACCACGCAAGTCGAGGAATCGGCTGTGGAAGACGAAGGCAGGAGTGTGATGAGTTTCAAGGAGAAATCACGGTCATCATTCATTAGAATACTAAATTTAGTTACAAAAGCAGATCTCGAGAACTCCTTAACAAGGAAAATTCTCCCCACGGCGACAGAACTGAAAGAGCTCGTTAACGTGGCCCTGATAGCCAACAGCAAACTGAAGGAGAAAATAGAATGCTTTCAGACGGACATGGTGGAAACCAAGAGAATAGCAAAATAGCATCCAGAAAACAAATTCACCGAAATAGCCGTTAACCGACGCGGAAAGAGTGGGCATCAAGGCCAAGAATGTTGCGACGGGCAGCATAATAGAACCGAGGAACTTTATAAGGATCTTCCCCGGCAAAACAAGAACCTGAATAGCAGAAATTACGTGAAAGAAGCTCCAAAGAAACTTGTTATTCATCGCGAGGAAGGCATAGGAATTCATAAAGTGCGGAAGATTATTAATAACGGCGTACTGATAGAGATGAAGAAGAATCGGGGTACCGAAACCATCCTAAAGAACAAAAAAATGAAAGCAACAGAGATGGAAGTCAGCCTACCAGCGAAGAAAAGCCCGCAAATCATCATCCCCATACCGAGACCCACTAATGACGATGAAATAAAAATGGAAATATTGAAGCACAAATTCAGAGGCGAGGAATTAAACAAGCTAACGAAAGGCAGCAAGGTGGTCTTCAAAACGAGAGATAAGAAAAAGGACATCAACAATGCAACATTATCCTAGAAATCACAACAGAGGCCCACAATATCTCCAGGAAAAGGGAGCGGCTATACATTGGCTGAGCATGCTGCAAATTTCAAGATTACATCTCGACAACCAGATGTTATAAGTACCAATCATATGGGCACATAATGAGACACTGCAAGACTGAGAAAAAAACGTGTTTACATTGGGAAGCCGATATACTCTCAGAAAGAATGTAAGGCAAAGGAAAAACCCGCAACTTGCGTCAACTGCAAGCGAGCGGGATAACCCACGGGACATTCTGTGAAAGAAAAAGAGTTCTTCGTATACAAGGCAGCAATGCAGGTAGTAATCGACAAGACTGATTACGGTCAATAAAACCGTCCCTAACTCGGCTAAGGCCATAAATGGCATTAATGAGGTCGTAAAACCGTCGCCGAATCAACTGAGGATTTTACAACTTAATATGAGGAGGACCAGAGTCGTAACAGAAGAAGTCCTGCAATTTATGGGTAAGGAAAACATAGATTTTTCGTTACTACAAGAACCATATGTTTGTAGGAATAATGTGCCGAGCTTCGGACTCCATGTAATAGCCACTGACTGAGTTAATAGCGGCGAGAACTCCTCGGCAACCATCTTCATGTTGATGATCAAATGAAACATCTCAGCGGTGAAACTCGGGCATCTTTCGAACACGCACTGCACGTGTGTGCAGCTAAAATCCGCGGCAAGAAGCGTATACACGCCAAGCATGTATATTCCACCATCGAAACTAATCGACCCACACCTGCATATGGTGAGGAAAATTGTAACGGAACTTCGAGGCGAGAAGTTATTCATCGGTGCGGACGTGAATACCAGAACGACGATCTGGCACAGCAAGAACGAAAACACTTGAAACACCCAAAAATTAGGGATCAAGTTATTGATTGCTGAACGGACCCGAGCCTCATAGTAACCAACAAGGCATGCAACCCGCCACGAGGAACGTCGAACATCGACGTTACACTCGCCATGGAAAACATAGCGCTGATCGTAAGGAACTGAATAATTGGGTAGGGTCACAATTCCAGCGACCACAATGCCACTTTGTTCTCCTTTGAGAAAAGCGGAAACAACAGCTACACGAAAACTCCAATTCTCCGTCGCCAACGCCGACTGGGGAAGTTTTAACGAGGAACTCATGCGAAGAACGCGACTGAAACACATTGCACGGAAATCCATGGACCGCGAAAAGGAGGGGGCGGCGGTAGACGAGGTCACGAAAATCGTGATATCGACCTGTGACGCCTTCATCCGGAGGAAATACAATGGTAGACAATTCTTACGAATATCCTTTTTTCGAACAATCGTGCTTCGATTGCTAAGTGATTACTTTCATTCAGTATTTTCTACAAGCAAGTACATATGTAATATTTTTTTCACTCTACATACGTTTTTGCATTTTATACCTTTCATTCAATTTTTTCATTAGCCCTTAAAAATTTGGCTTCGAATGAAGATTATTCATCAAGTACATCATCTGACGGTGCAGTTTTACAAAGACCTTCAGAAATACTGCGACTGCTATCAAACAGCGAGAAAAGTTCAGTGAGTAGTTCGTCAGATATGATAAGAGTTTCCACGGTAAGTCGGCGCCGAATTGAATATGACAGCGAAACTGAATCTGAAGATAGCGATAACAATGAAAATGATGTACCAGAAGAATTTGATGTGAATTGGAGTATTCCGTTAGGTAATAAAACCAATATCACATTTTCTGATTCGTCAGGTATCGATACATGTCAATCAAAAATTTTTGCTTGTACGGAAGCACATAATTTTTATTTCCTTTTTATTACTGATAAAATATTCGAAATTATTGCAAAGCCAACGAACATCTATGCTACGCAAAGAAAATCAAAACTGCATTCGCATCGTTTAGGTCAATGGTATGAAACAAATGCTAATGAAATAAAACGTTTCTTTGGCCTAATTATATGGATGGGATTAGTGCGATTACCCCGAAAATTGATTTGTATTGGAGTAAATATGAAGCATATAACCTGACACTTCCACGCACAATTATGCCAAGAAATTGATTCGAATTGTTATTGCATTGTTTGTTCATTTCAGCAATAATGAAGAAAATGATCCTAAAAATAGATTATCTAAAGTTACTCCTATTATCAATCATTTGCACAGTAATTTTAAGAAATATTATGAACTAGATGAGATATTATGCGTGGATGAATCCTTAGTGCCATTTCGAGGCCGCATAGTATTTCGCCAATATATAAAACAAAAATGTCACAGATATGTTATTAAAGTTTTTAAATTATGTAGTGGGCCAGGATATACTTATTCATTTCAAATCTACACGGACAAAGGCGAAAATACAGATGAAATATCTGGAAATAAGTCGACTGAGATTGTAATGGCTCTTTGTCAAGATATTTTAGGCAAAAGCCACACTATCTGCACAGATAATTGGTACACAAGCGATGACCTGGCGGAAAGATTAATTGATATGCGTACACATTTATTGGATACCCTACGAAAAAATCGCCGCGACAATCCAAAAAAAATAGTGCCTCAATTTATAGCGTCAATAAACGTCTCTAAGGCTTTCGACTTCGTGTAACAAAACAATTAGAGATATCTTAACATTTTATGGTGTACCAAACCATCTTATATAATATATATCAGACGTATATGAACGGAGCAGTACG
The DNA here is from genome assembly GCF_912470025.1 of Vespa velutina. NCBI lineage: Eukaryota > Metazoa > Arthropoda > Insecta > Hymenoptera > Vespidae > Vespa > Vespa velutina. The sequence continues at coordinate 637,681 of NW_025920071.1, forward strand.
AGGCTTGCATGTGATGGCTGGGCCACTGGTGAAATTAAATCAATGTGAGGGGTCAAGGGGACCCGCTCTCACCTGTTATTCTTAACCCTTTGCACTGGGAACCATTCTGGACGTTGGCTACCAGCTACTCGACGCTACTTTGTGGCAGAAACGTGCATTTACAGACCCTCGTATTATTTAATATAATTTTTGAACTAACTAATATATTATAATGATATTGGACTTATATCAATGTTTTATTTTTTATAATTTTGTATAGAGTGATAAACTTTAAAACATTCCCCTAAATGCATTTCAGGCTGATTAGTGCACGTTTGACAATAATATGTTGTTTGATGCTTGCTACCCTGGTGTTTTCCTATCAGAACAAACAATGCAATCTCGTTTTCTTTGTCCCACATCAGGAATATGTAGTTTTTTCTTTAATCTATTGTCCGCAGAAGATGTAGATGGACGCGTTCTCGATTCACGAAAATCACCTCTAAACATTTTTTTGTGTATATCTTAGTAATTTTACTATATTTTGATTTGATTTCTTTTGCCATTTTAAGAAAAAACTTCAAGGAAGCATGCATGTCTCAAAAAGTTGTGCTGAAATAACTCAATTAATCGCAATCACACATGAGGTGGCTTATGCCACTACATCGGTGACATTGCCTAAAGAGTGGAAAGACTGATGATGTAAACGACTCCTACGTTAAGCAGGAAATTGGATGTGCTGAAAGGAGATTACGTGACGGACAACTCGTTCGTTATCGAATCTCGCGAAAAATTGGAGATAAGATGGGCGAAAGCTCTCTATAAGTCATTGGAAGGTAACGGTTTAAGGATATCAAGAAAAGTCCCTCCACAACACCAGTGGATAATCGACGGCACTAGATTCCTATCTGAGCGTGACTTTGTCAACTAAATTAAAATAAGGATCAATGCACCGTCTACTAGATATAGGACAACAAGAGACAGAATAAGTGACCACACATATCGGGAGGGATGCGGGGCGATGGAGACGATACATAACGTTCTGCAGAAGTGCTACCGGACAAATAAAGCAGGTATAGATCGACACAATACGTTCGTCTCCTACGTGAAACGGGCACTTCACAAAACACACAATATCGTAGAAGAGGAACCTCGATATCGCGCATCAAACCAAAATAGAAATATCAAAAGCTGACGGAGCATATCAAGGAAAGATATGACGTGAAGAATGTAAATAACTCTATTATACAGAGCTATTTGGAGCAAAACTTCTGCCCAATACTTCACAAACAACAGCATTCTCAAACCAACCAAACTCATGGTGATCTCAACAAATCCTGATCGAAGGTCTCTCTGGGTTATGGAAGTTCTATCATGCGACAACATATAACATTGGAAAGCATAAAGCCGCCATTGAAGTTTGTAAATGACCACGTTCACTGGATGAAAAAGTGGAGAAATGTAATTTTTTAAATTGACAAAATAAGATCTTAAGCTTAGCTAATAAAAATAGGCATGCATACTATAAGAAAACAAAGAAAAAACATAATTGAAAATCCTAAAACAGAATTACTAATGGTCATGCACGCCAATGATTTATTGGAAAAATTATGATCAGTAACTTATGTCGATCCAAAACTTTCATTGCCAACATAATGTGGGATTAGAAAAATGTTCATTTATATGTAAGTATCGAAAGAATGGTAGAAATAATACTGTAACAACTATATTATATATATTATGTAATGTATTATTATATATATGTTGTAGCTTGTAACATTTCAATATTTTGTATCGTATATTGTAAATTTAAATATTATAAAATGCGTAAGGTAAATTAATTCAGTTCAGAGCAGAGTAATTCAGTTTTACCGAGCATCGAATGTCAAGCAAATGAACGAGAGTAAGTTTGTATATCACGAGAGATAACAGAAAAAAGCATTTATAGTTTTCAAAATACTTTGGCCTAAACCCAACTACATTAACGGATACTAAAGCGACTTGAATTTGTTCACTTACTACTTAAGAAGTTCTATGGTGGTTCCAAAATATTCATTTGCAATGTAGATCGAAATTGACTTGAGAAGCAATGATTATCTGAAAAAAGATTACAAACAACATTTATATTTGTTATATAAAGTAGGTATTTCTTCTTTAAATGGGGATGAACTAAATAGACAGGTTACGAGCAGATATCGTATGCTTTCATATATACACTTACAAAAAATTAATCTAGTATTAACTAGCAGCTTAAGCAAAAACACAATTACTCGTTTTAATATCTTAAAGCCGATATATCGATTTTCCAAGTTTTTTAATAATTTAAACATATATAATGACATTATATTTTGATTACAGAAATAATTTTCTCTCTTTTTCACGTAAAACCACAAACATTTTACAATAAAATAAAAAATACATGAAAATATCCTTATTTTTGAAAGAAATATGTTAATTTTAACAAATAACAGATGCGATTAAAATCCCATAGTTTTCTATATATTTTTGGATGGTATACGGAAAATTTATAAGGTATTACAGGAATTAAACAATAACGCGATATATCCGATTAGGGTATTAATCCGTATCTTTACGATTTTCGTTTTTTGATATATCAATATATTCGTTAAAAGAATGGATTTACTATTAGTGTTATTTTGCAATCCAGTGAAAAGTTAATTATCACCACCAGTATTAAATTTATTATAATACAAAGAATTGCAAAATTACATTGGCTATAAAATTTCAATATTTACTTACTAATATTATTCTACAAAAGAAGTGTATTAGTGTCTTGATCATCTTTCCTGATGCACTAACTCTTTTACGCAATAATTATTCATTAAATAAGAGGCGGACAATAAATTGATTCGCTAATATCTATTGTTTGTTTTATATGTAAATTCAGAAAATCGAAATAACAGTATAACACAAATATTCCATTCGATAAAAATGACACGTTATATAAATTCCGTTACGCGAGATTCAGATCTAATAGAACAGACGAAGTTAATTTCCGAAATTTTTTTTATATTATTTATAAATCTTTTTATATGATATAAAAAGCCACTGACATGACTAATAGGTATAATTTCTGTCTTATCTATGAAATCCATATAAGTTAACATACAAAAGAAATTTTAATTTCATACACATAACGCATAAATATTTTCAACAAAATAAAATAAAATAAGTGAAAATATAAAAATCTAACAATTTCAATACCCTGTTATATCGTTATAAGGGGGTTACCTGTAAAGTTTATGTGACTATAAAAACGAAGTTAAATAAAACTTTATACGAACAAACATTGACTCTAAGATTCTTTTGCGCGCAACCTATTCAAGTACACATGTTCCTCAAAATTAATTGAAATCGCAAATCGTAAACAAATTTAAATAAACATAAAAACACAGTCAACTTCACAATTCTCCTTTTACTTTATTGAAACAAGAATCGACACATCCATGGCTGCACGAACTGCACGATAAGGACTGATACAAAACGAAAGCAATATTACTAGTATCATTATTATAATAAAGAAAGCTCCTTGAAAGTATATGTATACTAAGTAAATAAAGGAGGTAACTTGAATTTTTATTAATAAAAACTAAATGAAATAAACAAAAACAGCACGAAATAAAAAGGAATTAATAATTGCGATTCATTTAATAATGATAATTATCTTAAAATAAAATAAAATAAAATTTTCGATGAATAACCATCAAGAAAATAATATTACTTATGTACCTCTATTTGTATTGTATTTGTATTGTACCTTGATCATATTACTGAATAGTGAAAGAGAAGTCACCTTCCCTAATTGTCTATCATGCGAAAACAAAACAACTTTCCAAAAAAATACCAAGCAAAATAGAACAATAGAAAGTTCGTCCTTAATGTATCTTCTTTTATTAGAATTTACTTGAAAATTTTAAAACCACACATTTCACTTAACTTCGACTACATACGAAGAGCAGTAAAAAATAAATCTACGTTTCCACTGTACCGTGTATAGAGCATCGTCGCTTCGTAGAATATCATGTATTATAAAATGAAAATGTTTTACCAATATAATTCAAATACATATATATGTAAAGAAAGTATACTTTCTTCAGGTAGATTTGCCGCGCGTCTCATAGCCCGCCATTCCATTGTCCTTTGTTATTTACAAATTCTTTTGTGATCTACAAATCGAACCGTTAAGATTTGGAAGAAAAACGGGCAGTATGAAATATAACGTAGAAAAGTAACACGAGAGCTATAAGAATATTTATAATATATATTAAATAAAATTTAAATAGCGTGAATAATAAACGTAAATTGTCGTTTCTTTGTTCCCAGGTAAGACTAATTATCAATTAAGCATAAATTAACAAATAAAGATTTATCACTTTGTTCACAGAGAAACTTATTTTCGTTTTTCACCTCACCTTATTAGTTCGAGATATTATATATATATATATATATATATATATATATATATATATATATATATATATATAATTATGGAATAATATATATATGAAATATTATATATATATATATATATATACATAGACACAAATGTGTAAAATCAGGGAATGATTGAAACAACTGATTTCACAAAATAATTGGAATAGTATATATATATATATATATATATATATATATATATATATATATTTGTATATGTATAATAATGCTACTAACGGTCTGTTCGACAACACAAAATCTTACAGAATTTCCTCTATTTGTCTTTCAAGTCTTTTCTTAATCGTAACTTAGACATCCAGGTGACTGAATGCCTGAATGTCTATACCACGCGCTTGACAATTACAATCCTGATATATGTATACCCGTATATATACGATTTATAGGAAAGTCGAATATAACACATAATACATAATACAATTAATTATAATTAAATTACCTAAAAATGATTACATTAATCACAATTAAAACCTTAACAAAGAATACACAATACGAAAATAAGATCTAAAAATCCTAAAACAAGTACAACGTAATAAGCTCCACGATGGACATACCTAGATTACAATTTTATTTTCACGAATATATCTCAAATGCACCTCTTTTTCGACCTGCAAATGCTACACCATAGAAATCACATGTTTAGCTATCGATTAGTATATTGAAAGAATCTGTAATTTAAAAGAAATAAAGTTGATTACTTGTAATCAATAGAACGACGAACTTCCTGGCATTTTGCGCCAGCACACGCAAATCTTAAGTGGTCTTGATAATACAGTGGTAGACGATGTCTGTGGATTTATCGTTGATAATCCACTATGTAGAAAGAAACTTTGCACATCAAGTAACAATTATGATGTTTATTTAGCTTTGTTCGGTGTTGTTCGGTGTGTAGCAGATATAATTAGACTATGACTTCCAGCAGGTATGACTGTGGTCTCTAAAAGAGTCGAAGAAAGAACAATGATCTTCTTTTTATTTCCGACGTCTTTTTCGTCACCTTTGTTTATTGGTTTCCCGTGTGTGCGTTTGGTGGCGCTGAGACGTGTTAGTTATGTCTTGCCGGAAGAGGCGTAACAAGTCCCACATATATAGCACCATCTTGTGAACATTTCGTACAATAGACCAGGGCCGCCTTAATAGTTTGCAAATCATATACCTTTCCATCATAGCTATTTGACTCCCTTATCAGTCCGCGAAAGGAACAGTACATCCTGTAAATTTTATAATAGTTTTAAAAAATATCAAAATTATATAGCTTTTTATCCGTATACATTTTCAGCTATGAAAGTGATCATATGTCAATTCATCTAAAAGTTGTGAATACGTTACAATCATCCTCATCGTGTACATTTGTTACAAGAGATGAATACATGAGAGCGAAAAATAAATCGAATAATAAATAAATTTATCTGTGTAATAAATTTCAATCTTTCTTATAAATATTTTGAAGAAATAATATTTTTCTGTATCTATTCATTTTTATTTAAAAACGACTATTAATGTAGAATTTATAATTGAAATGAAATATTACGAATCTATAGAAATCGAAAATCATACGAAATGTTCGGACGATTACTAAGTAGAAAAAAGTGAAGCGACAAATTTCCAGCAAAGTAATGATTTTAAATGAATTAAAAAAATAATCGGACGATGAAGGCTATTACATAAATCCTTCATTATATATATTTGTCTCGAAGTTTGTCTTACTCTTTTGAAAGAAATTAAATCCTCTAAAATCCAATTCTTTTTTCGTGTCTACAAACAAAATTATATATTGTATGCAAGTTATATAATATTATTTCTACTAGTACAATTATACTATATACTAATTGTAAGTATTTCTTACATTTACGTTTTCATATTATATATAAAAAAACTAAACAATAGAAAAAAGAAAACTGGTTGTGTATCTACCACATAATGAAAGTGAAACTTCTTTAATTAATTTAATTTTATTTAATATAGTTTTTCAATGTTAATCTTCCCTGTTATTCACGTGTTCAGTTTCGCTATCAGCAAGTTTTAAAAGTAAAAAGATAAAACAATAGAGAGAAAGAGAGAGAAATTTTAAATAGTTATAAATTATATTAAAAATATTGAAAATAACTTATTTATATAAAAGTATCGTTTTATTCTACTTCTATATGAGGTGATTAACAGACAGGCATCGGGACTGAAGGAATGATAATAAGAATTTGAAAAACAAAAGATAAATCAGGAAGATACTAGTGAGAAATGAGAAACAGAGAATGAGAAAGGTAAAGGAGCGAATACTTCATCCGCTCTCTTACGCTTAAGATAAACAACAGCTTGCAACTTATGCTCTGTTTCACTTTCTATCTCTCTCTCTCTATTCCTACTTCTGTATACCTATTTCTTTTTATACTTTATCTCACTCTCTCTCTCTCTCTCTCTTCCTATTTCTGTATATTTCTCTCTTCTTTTATTCTATTTTATTTTCGATAGTAACTATATTTAATTCGTATACATCAAGTACGCTTTCAAAGACAAAAACAATCTTAACATTATTGCTACATGCTTTAACATCATCCTTTTTATTTCACACGTTGCAAAATAAAGAACTAATAACCTTACAGAAAATTTTTATTTACTTAAACAAACCTATATCTTCTGTGAACTTATAATCCATATAAGAATATTTCCTTTTCCATTAAAAAAAGCATTTTCAATAAAATAAACACTTTCTCTATTTTAAAAAACTTTTGAATCTTTCTCTTACAAATCAGGTGCTGTTTTTTAATTGAATGTAATATGTGGTCGTTTTAACTTATCTTTTAGCGAATATGACGGAAAACAATTTTATATAAATTAGTTGATTCCTAGGCATATTTAATAAAATTAACACTAAGACTTTTTCATCTTTTGATTTCCAAGTATTCTGATTATCTTGTGTCAAAAAAATTTATTCCATTTATATACAACCACAATTTATTGTAAATGAGAACGCTTTTTATCTGCAGCTTCCAGATTTATAATTTGTATCGCTCAAAGCTTTTTAACTTGATGCGTTGAAGCATAATAGCCATGTTCTTTTTACTCTTTTTATTCCACAATGTAAAATATATTCTTATGCGTTTCCTTTCTTTATTTTAATTTGACTGCACACTTGGACCCATAATCTATCAGGTTATGACGAAGAAAATGATTGTATGTGATGGATTAACACTTAAAAACTTGTAAGTAATACGAAAAAAAGTACATAAATTAATGCGATACGTGATTTTGTTGCCTAAATCATCAACTAACAAAATCGTGATAATAATATTAGGATGCATATGACATATAAATACTATAGAGAGTATTTTTTTGATCAACTCATCTTAAATTGATTTCCAATAAAAAAGAAACTACAGAGAGTCGCCACGTGTTCGTATTAGTCACGTCATTAGAGTCTTGTTTGTCACTCCAGGCACGAATTATTTTTAGATTCTTGACAATATGTAAATATAACAAATTTTTAAATTAAGCGAATTAAATATGTTAATATGTATATATGATATATGTATATATAACAAAACAATTATCTCCTTGTAATAAACTCTAAGCCTAAAGTACAAATAAATGAATAAATAAAATAAGATAAAATAAATATTATTCTTTTAATATAAATATTTGAAATAAAAAAATTTAATATTTGAGGTTATCTAGAATTACTACATGGCGAGGCTGATGGTGTAGAATGATATAAAATATTCATTACCTAATGATATAATTTCCAACACTGTCAATTCATTTCCATTTGCTTTTATAACTGCAGTTGCATTTGGTATTATTTTTTTTTATTTTCTTAAATGTGAAAAACTAATATTTAACCTTAACATAGGTTTATTATCATTGTTTTTTTTGATTCTAAAAACATCTAAGAATTCGAAGAAACATTCACAGTTATTTGAAGAATATTGTAATTTTCCTCATTATGTAGGAGAATCAGATGGAAAACAAATAGCAATAAAAGCTTCTCCAAGTACTATCAGCTACTACTATAATTACAAAGAATTCAATAGTATAGAACTAATGGCATTTCTTGACATAAATCATGTGTAAATCTTGACGTAATCTAATGAAAAAGTTTCTAATAGAAATGTATCCAAGAATAGAACTTTATTGGATACTTTATTAAATAATTCACTAAATTTTCCTGCTGCAGAACATTTATCCGAACGTACGAAATCTTTACTCCATGTCATTGTTGTTGATGATGTGTTTACCATGAAAACTTATTTATTATTGTACTCTTTTTGTATAATAACCTGCACCGGATTGTGTATTTAATTATCGTTACTTGAGAGCTAGACAAATTATAGAAAACGTATTTGATCTTATTATTAATCTATTTAGTATATCAAGTAAACCACTAAAACTTTTTACAAAAAAATCACTTTCAGTGTTAGCATTATGCGTATAACACAATTTTCTTCTGATACAAGAAAATAAATTGTATGCAACACCAAGTACTTTCGATAGAGATGAGAAGCATGAGGAATGGAGAATTTTTGAAATGACAAAATCGTACTTATTAGAATTACAACGAGAACAAGCTCATAAATATACAGAAATTTCTGAAGTTGTACAAAACAAATTTAGAAACTATTTTGTTTCCCTACATGTAAAAATACATTAAATATAATGTATACTACATTAATATATGATATAACAAGATGAACATATATAAAAATATTGAATAAACTTTATAAATGTTGTATATATAAATAAAAATTCTTATATTATTATGTATGCTTATATATACAAATATGCTTTATATATACTATATGTTTAATATAACAAATAGAGTTCTTTCATCTGAGTCTTTTTTATGAATAAACATTACGGCATAGAAATAACTTCGATTATTCGAATATATATTATCTATCGTATTATCGCTATATTTTACTTATATTTTTCTCAATTCCTGGTAGAAATGTTTATGTAAATTGTGTAATTGCATTTTCACTGATATTAAATTCACTCGAAAGATTATTTAAGACATTCCGTTTTTGTATTTTACTCCGATAATTTTTCCTTTTTATATCCCAAAATTCGGAAAAATTTATCCATTATGAAATCAATCTAAGTATCCCTTCCTTCGCTCAACACTTTTTTTTCCATTATCTTTAACGCACGAGTTCTCATAAAATATTTGGGACATCGTTGGAAGTTAGAAATAACTACGCGAAAGAAGAAAAAAGTGTTTACACTACACGTTGTTTCGCTATCTGAAAGCAATTACGGCAATTAAATCAACTTACCAGTTATTATTTAAGATATGTTTACGCATGTTTTGTTACACATGTCACAAAAGTTTCTCTTGCAAGAAATGTTGCAAGTTACTTGCTTGTGTCCGCGACATATCCGTTGCCGTATCAAAGATAGAAAAAAGGGAAAAAATCTAAAAGTAGTGATTTAGTAATATAGGAAAGTATAATAGTAGTAGTAATTGTGTTAGGTTTAGGTTAGGTTAGAAATACGACGACGTATCATAATGCATAATTAATGTAACATGAAGCAAGTGACGTAGTAAAGTAGCAGTTTTATGTGTTGTATCTTTCAACATGTTTTCTAAGGTTTCTAATTTCACCATATAAATTTTGTAAAATTTTGTTATGGAGATAAGATTTTATTTTTGTTGTGTAAAATTTAAGTTCCTCATAAAGTCAAATCGGTTTATATTTTTTTAATTTTTGAAACACAAATATAGAAGATACGCATTTATTCCAGAAATGTTTATCATTATGAAAAAAATTGCCAATGCCCAACAATGACTTCTCTTACATGAGTAATAGGCAATATATATATATATATATATATGTAAAGAAAGTATATTTCCTTCAACCTTCTGTCCTTTGTTATTTACAAATCAAATTCTTTTGTGACCTACAAATCGAGCCGTTAAGATTTGGAAGAGAAACGGGCAGTATGAAAGATAACATAGAAGAAAAAGGTAACACAAGATTAATAAGAAAATTTATAAAAGATATTAAATAAAATTTAAGCAGCGTGAACAATAAACGTAAATTGTCGTTTCTTTGTTCACATAGAAACTTATTTTCGTTTATCACTTCACCTTACTTATTCGAGATATATTATAGAACGACAATTTTTGGTTTATAATGGAAAGAAAATTACAATTCGCATTTAAATGTGTGGCATCACCGAGCGACAGGAAAACAAACGATTGTTTTTCTGATTGCTATAACCTCTATCACAACTGCGGACAAAGAAATATACATGTTGCCAGAAAATGAAAAATTAGTAAATAATCACAGCCTACTAATAAAAACAGAAAGCTATAAGAGAATGAAAAAAAGCCTCAATCAAAGAGGCCAAGAGAAAAAAATATGGATTAAATGCACACAGGAAATGGAGAGTACGTATTTCGATGAGAATGGCAATTTAATGTTTAATGATCTATACCTAGACGAAATAGTAGAAACAGACATAGTAGAACCCACACAGGAGAAAGAATATCAAATAGAATTAAAGGGTATATCGGAAAAATTCATGATCGAAAATTTTGGATGTAGACACTCAAATGCAGAACAATGGTTGGAGACATTTGAAAAAGAATGTCAAAGATTCGAAATTAAAGAAGATAACACGAAAATTTAAATTCCTAGATTATTCCTTGACAGGGCATGTTTAGGCTGGCACTCAGCAACTCTAACAGCATTGACAATAGAGGCTGGTTGGAACGAATGGAAACAAAAATTCTTGAAATCATTTGCAGACAAGAGATGGAATACAGGTATATACGCTACATCCTATAGATATAGAGAAGGTTCACTACAAGGAAGGAAAAATTACTACTGAATGTGGACAACAAGATCAGTACAAAGATCCTGATAATGCTTATAGCAGCAGGATTACCAGAATTCATAAGAGATAAAATAGACAGAGAAAATTGTCAAAACTCAACACAATTACTACAAGAAATAAAAAAATGTGAAAATCTAGTAAGTAAGAACAATTTTAGAAAAGAGAAAGAGGAAAGACGAGATAATAATAAGAAATTTGAAGAAAAAAACCATGTAAGAATTGTGAAAAACTAAACAAAAGCATTAGATATCATTCAGAGGACGACTGTTGATTTAAAAAAGAAAATAGACAACCTAATATTAATGTCTGTTACAAATAATAGTACTTTAAATGAGAGCAAAGGAATTAAGTTAAGAAGTACTTTGTTTAAAACTAATGTCGAGGAGAGAGAAAAACAACAATCTTCTATGAAACAAAAATGTTCAACTACAAAGATAAATACACATAATAGACCTGTTGTAACTCTTAGTCACAAAGATCAAGAAAAACCCAAACTTATACAAGTGGTGAAGAATCAATCAGAAACAAAATTTATGCGTAATAACTCTGCAGATTCTTCAACTTCACATAACAAAATTACACAAAAAAATATTAGAGTTGCAAATGCAGATACTACAGTTAAACAGACTCATAAACCTTATTCTTTTTTTTGCAAGGAAGGAAAACTATTTTGTCCAAAGAATAATGCATCAAAAAAAATGTTTCTACAATCGTAAGTAATACTGGATCAGAAATTATAATTAAAAAAGAAAAAATTCTATTTTTTGATATTCCTATACGTACTAAGCAAAAAAAGATTACATATCCAGTACCCTTCAGTTTTGAACATCGTGATAAAATTAAAAAGCAATTAAAACTAGATCAATCAGAATCCAAATGTATTAAATCAAAATCAGTCCCTAATCCAAAATTATTAGATATTAATATACCTCAAAAAGTGCCAAATAAGTTACTTGATACAGGAAAAAAACCTCCCATGAGTTCTTGTAATAGTAAAGAAATTAATGATAAAAATAAAAATTATAAATAATTTGAAAAAAGTAGAACTGCTTACATACATTTATTGCCTCCATATAAACTAGGGAAGACTTGATTCAATGAAAAATAAAATTGAGAAAAAGAAAATTCAAGATAGTCAAAATAAAAAGGATGCAATTCAGGCAAAAAAATCACTTGCATCTGTTTCTTGTAAAAATATTCAAATTAATACAAATTTAAAAATTAAGAAACAGGAGATACTAGAAGTAAATAGAAAATGTATTGTAGAAAGAAATGACTTTGAAGATTTCATTATTGGGTTAGATATGATAAAAGAATTCAAACTAACTCGGGATGAAAACTTACAAATATCTCAAAAGAGAGAAACACAGACAAAGAAAAATATAAATACATTAGATAGAAAGAAAGAAATAAAAGAAGTTAAAATAAATTTTAACGAACATGTGAAGGAAGACGAATTTAGATTGGATCTGTATCAGATCCTAGTAAACAAAATAAAATGTAAGGTAAGAGATGAAGAACTAGCCTTAGAAAGAACAAAAAAATCATACGAATATAACAAAAAGATATTTAACAAGAATAGTAAGAATCACCGGTTTAATACAGGAAATCTGATATATAGATTGAATAGAAAGGAATTAAACGAACTGAAAATTTGACCTTTCAAAAAAAAAATTAATTTCAGAATCAACAGATAAAACGAAAACAAGAAATCGAATTCTTCTACATAACAAAACTACTTCCAATATCAGAAGAATAGAGGTGAGGACTAAAATTGTAGGAATTTTGTTCTGGGGGGGGAGGGGAGATGTAAAGAAAGTATACTTTCTTTAACCTTCTGTCCTCTGTTATTTACAAATCAAATTCTTTTGTGACCTACAAATCGAGCCGTTAAGATTTGGAAGAGAAACGGGCATTAGGAAATAGAACTTAGACGAGAGAAATAGGAAGAGAGATTACTAAGAAACATTATAAAGAAGATAGTAAATAAAATTTAAATAGTGAATAATAAGCGTAAATTGTCTTTGTTCACAGGAAGACTGTAAATAGTAAATAATGGCCAATTAATAAATAAAGATTTATAATCCCTTGTTCACAGAGAAATATATTTTCGTTTATCACCCCACCTAATAAATTCGATATATATGTATATATATATATATGTGTATATATATATCTGTATATATATATATATATATATATATATATATATATATCCATTCAGTAACAAAATGCAATTAAGTCAAAGTTGATTTAACATCTGTATTGGTAAGAAAGTACAGGAAAACAGTTTATGTAGTGTTTAGAAATCAAAAAGAATAGTTTTTCTTGAATGTTCAGTTACTTTTATTTAAATTATTTTAATTGAAATGTTATGTATATATATTATCTAATATTACTTAATGCATTGACTAAAACTTGTATTCCATGAATGTTTAAATCATTAAAATTTCTTTCATATTTCTTTTTGTAAATTGTTATTGAACTATATACAAAATTTTTAAATATAGTTTTAGGATAGTATAGTCAAGAACAGGGAGTTAATGTGACTCTTTTTTTAAATTTTGCTTATATATACATATAAGCAATACACAGAACAGAAATTCGATAGAATGCTTCTTGGAGATGTTGGTTGTCTGTTCTAGTCCTTTTTGCTAACCTTATCACTGATGAAGAAATAAGGTTTAATATATATTAATTACAATCACATAAACTATTATATGTGCAAATAGCTTAAAATGAAGCAAAATATTGCAATCTGATTATACTAATACAATTACTTAATCATAACTGTTCAAATTTTATAGCCAGTTACTACTGCATAATTTAATGATACCAACGAAGTGTGTTATTTATTAATGATCAAAATATAATGTATGAGAGTAAGAAAGATTGCTGAGAAAACTGTTAAAATTCGGAAATGTACATTTTCATCCTTATCACAAAGTCCTTCAAATCAAATTATTAACCTACATAATAATTGTTACAGAATGTACGATGATTTCCATATTCTCTGGATTCATTAGAAAAATATTAACGATACATTTGAAAAAAAGAAGGAAAAAATATAAATGAACAATTATTAATACCTAATTGGCAACTTGGAAATAGTTTTTTTTGGTAAGAAACATTCTGATTGTAAAATTATAACAGATAACAGATCATTTTATTTGTAATATTTTTAAATATAAAAAAAATTTGGGATTGATAAACATGTTGCTATAATTTCTTTGCGGTCATTATATGTGTACATGCACATTTGTCGTATTTCGAGAATTTAAAATTAACATTGTTTATACTTCTTCAAAAATGAATGCAGATTCATTATATTTACTGTAAAACTTTATGAATTTTTAAATATTTATAAAGATGTCGGAGTATATTTTATTAGTGCGTTTCATACATATGTATATGTAATAGTACTGTATTACCAGCTCCCATAAATGGAAGTGATAGGAAAAGAAAAGTAATAGAAAGATTTACTTTGTCCATTGTGCACAGGACGTTTTACACGGGTAATTATTTTATCTCCACATGTGTTTTAGCCAAATATGTAGTACTATATTGCCAAACCCCATAATTGAAAGGATTGCCAGTGAAGCGAGGCAAAAATTTACTTAGTCAATTGGGCGCATAATGTTATATGCAGGAAATTTAATATGAAGTAGAATTATACAAATGTTGTGGACACAGCTAAGAGCAGAATAGAACATAGAATATAAGCTGTACTTATGTAGAAATGGTTTTCTATAATTGAATAAGTTATTAAATATTATAGAATATATTAAACTAGTTTTGGAAATAATTTATTAATAATAAGTGAGTAAGAATAAAGCAATTTAATAAAAATAGGTAAATAATATTCACAGAATATAAAATTAAAAATAAAAATTGAACTATACAATTATGTTCTTTTATAAAAATATTATGCAGACATTAATTATAGATTTAATAAAAAAAAAAAAAAAAAAAAAAAAAAAGATAAAAATAATAAGCTTACCAAATATAATTGACATTTTATTTATTATATCTTATGGCGTAATTATAATAATGTAAAAATAGTCAGTTTTTGGTCAAGTCGTGAAGCCTTTACCAGAGGTTGATCTTAAAAAACCTAAATTCGATCTGATAGATAAATAAATTGCGAAAAGAATGAGGCAGTAGACAGAGTATTAGAATAAATATTACAAGCTTCTATAAGTGGTGTACAAGGGTGGCTTCACGTCTCAATCAGTTAGTTGGACAATGTTCAGTAAGAGAATAGAGAGGTTGTAGACTCATTGATTTTTGAATAAAATCTTATAAATTTATTAGATTCTTTATTAAATTCAATATACAGATTTATTAACTGACTTATGAACAGTCTCACAAAATGGAAAATATGGACTTATTACTTACTAATTACTCATTATTCTTATTGATTAATGATTTTACAGATTGCGAAATGAGGACTTTTATTATCTAATTACCAACTTATTTAATAGCTAAATACAAAATTCGGACCGAAGAATTAATCATGGATTTACTAGATCTCTAATTTTTAGGTATTACAGAATCACAAATACTGGAAAGACTTTCCAGATTTTCTCTAAAAAGTTTCTCTGGTTTTCTCCCCTTCAGATGCTTCTAGCTGATTGCTTATGAAATTTACCGAGGATAAAAAGTTTGCTTCCTATTGAATGACAATATTATCTTTAAGATTCTGGTCTATATTTTCATAAGAATTTTACTACATTAAAAAGCAAGACCTGGCTAATATCAAGATTCACAGAATTTGTCAAAAGACATATTTACAAGGAAATTTATTTATTAAACTTTTTTATCTTTTGGTTTAATCATCAAAGTCTATGTGTTGCTTTTTAAGAAGCTGTCATATTTTGCTCTCATCGCTTCTAATCAAAATTTTTTTAACTACCCATTGCTTCTTGCAGACTGGTTGGTGTATTGTATTGCCTTATACTTCCTCTATTTTGTAAAGCTATTTTGGTCGGTATAATTTTCCATTTCTTTCTACAATAAATACATCAACATATTCCTTTTTATCGAAAATTCTTACTTTAATGGTTACTAAATCTTTTGTTTGTGTCACACCATTGACCGTCTTTAAAAATATTTTATTTTTATCTTTTGTCTCTTTTTCTTTTTCTTTTATTTTGACTAGTCTAGAAATTATTAGAGAGACTTGTAAACCTGGGCCGTACGTTCCGTTCATCTCTAACTTTTATTCTAATACTATCTTTACTTTGATCAATGGTGTGGTTATTCGTTTTTTTTGTTCCTTGCATAAGTCCATTTCTATCATTGAATTGCTTTTATTTATTCTGGTTTCTTTTCTATTTTCCTTTTTAAACCAACAGGCGTCCTTTGAATGATATCTAATACCTTTGTTTGGTTTTTCACAATTCTTACATGGTTTTTTTTCTTCAAATTTCTTGTCTTTCCTCTTTCTTGTTTTTAAAATTATTCTTACTTACTAGATTTTCACATTTTTTTATTTCTTGTAGTAATTGTGTTGAGTTTTGACAATTTTCTCTGTCTATTTTATCTCTTATGAATTCTGGTAATCCTGCTGCTATAAGCATTATCAGGATCTTTGTACTGATCTTGTTGTCCACATTCAGTAGTAGTTTTTCCTTCCTTGTAGTGAACCTTCTCTATATCTATAGGATGTAGCGTATATACCTGTATTCCATCTCTTGTCTGCAAATGATTTCAAGAATTTTTGTTTCTATTCGTTCCAACCAACCTCTATTGTCAACGCTGTTAGAGTTGCTGAGTGCCAGCCTAAACATGCCCTGTCAAGGAATAATCTAGGAATTTAAATTTTCGTGTTATCTTCTTTAATTTCGAATCTTTGACATTCTTTTTCAAATGTCTCCAACCATTGTTCTGCATTTGAATGTCTACATCCAAAATTTTCGATCATGAATTTTTCCGATATACCCTTTAATTCTATTTGATATTCTTTCTCCTGTGTGGGTTCTACTATGTCTGTTTCTACTATTTCGTCTAGGTATAGATCATTAAACATTAAATTGCCATTCTCATCGAAATACGTACTCTCCATTTCCTGTGTGCATTTAATCCATATCTTTTTCTTTTGGCCTCTTTGATTAAGGCTTTTTTTCATTCTCTTATAGCTTTCTGTTTTTATTAGTAGGCTGTGATTATTTACTAATTTTTCATTTTCTGGCAACGTATATCTTTCTTTGTCCTCAGTTGTGATAGAGGTTATAGCAATCACGTTTGTTTTTCTGTCGCTCGGTGATGCCACACATTTAAATGCGAATTGTAGTTTTCTTTCCATTATAAATCAAAAATTGTCGCTTTATAATATCTCGGATTGATTAGGTGAGGTTATAAATGAAAATATGTTTCTCTGTGAACAAAGAAATGACAATTTACGTTTATTATTCGTGCTATTTAAATTATATTTAGTATATATTATCTAATATAAATTTCCTTATAAACTTTCGTACTAACTTTCTCTTCTACATTCTATTTCTTGCTGTCTATTTCTCTTCCTCATCTTAACGGCTCTATTTTTAGGTAATAAAAAGAATTTGTAAATATATACGTATATATGTTAAGAAAGTATACTTTCTTCAGGTAGACTTGCCGCGCGTCTCATGGCCCGCCCTTCCATTGTCCTTTGCTATTTACAAATTCTTTTTGTTACCTATAAATCGAACCGTTAAAATTTGGAAGAGAAACGGGCAATAAGAAATAGAACGTAGAAGAGAAAATTAGCACGAGAATTTATAAGGAAATTTATATTTGATAATATATACTAAATAAAATTTAAATAGCGTGAATAATAAACGTAAATTGTCGTTTCTTTGTTCACAGATAAGACTAATTAGTAATTAAGCATTAATTAACAAATAAAAATTTATCACTTTGTTCACAGAGGAACATATTTTCGTTTATAAACTCACCTAATCAATCCGAGATATTATATATATATATATATATATATATATATAAAAAATATACTTTCTTCAGATAGATTTGCCGCGCGTCTCATAGCCCGCCCTTTCATTGTCCTCTGTTATTTACAAATCGAATTCTTTTGTGACCTACAAATCGACCCGTTAAGATTTGGAAGAGAAACGGGGAGTATAAAAGATAACATAGAAGAGAAAGGTAACACAAGAGCTAATAAGAAAATTTATAAAAGATATTAAATAAAATTTAAACAGTATGAACAGTAAACGTAAATTGTCGTTTCTTTGTTCACAGGTAAGATTAATTAACAATTAAACATTAATTGACAAATAAAGATTTATATTTTTGTTCACAAAGAAACTTATTTTCGTATATCACCACACCTTATCTATTCGAGATATTATATATATATATATATATATATATATATATATATATATATATTCTATTAATTTAGAATAGGTAACAACAAAATACAAATTGGATTATTGATAGCAATGCGACGTACATGCGTCTGAAAGGCTGAGCGCGTTTCAAGAAATTTCGGCCGGGCCGTCAGTTTCAGTTATCTGTTTCGGCCAAAATCTCTGGCTTTTTTCGACACAAAATTTGAAGAGCGAGAAAGTGGTTCATGGTACGCAAACGGCTAAGTAGATTAACGATACAGAGATGAAAAAAACGTGAGTGTATGTACTCACCAGCTGTAGTAATTAATCCTGCCACAGCAAAATTTGGATTCTTTCTTTGTATGAAGACAATATAGGGAAAATTCGTTGAGGATGGTCGCCTTTCGTTGATAGATTGAATCGTTTGAAGCTTATGATCGTATCGATATGCACCATGATGTAAAAAGATTCGGCTCGAAAAAGTAGTCGACTCAAGAAAATTCATTTCGGTGCAATCCGTCTTATAAATAGATCATGCTATTGGCGTATTGATCTTATAAGAAAATTAAATTATATTATGATTAATTCATGGCACTTAAAAATTTTTAGAAAAATGAACATCTTTCACTAGCACTGATCATGATCCTTTCCATTTCTTTTTCTATTTTTATTAATTTTCTTTTTTCTTACGGAGAATTGGAAAATTTTCTAAAAGCTTTATAACAATCGATTTTACATTATCGTAATAATTATCGAAGTTCGTAAAATTTATTTTAATCATACTTTAACGTAATGTGATTTTAACGATCATCATTACGTTATTGTTCATTCAAGTCGAATGTATGAGTCCATTCGATTAGAATTATTACTTCGTGAAAAAGGATTTTTGGAAGATGACGCGTTACTATCACTTTTCCGTTCCAATAATTCACGTTTATGAAATATATGATTAATTGGTTGTAAAACTCTAGGAGAAGACGCAGGAACTATTGAAGAATTCGAAATCGATCTGGCGGACAATTTATCATCGCATCTTATCAACGAAATGCTACATTTTTTACACATACTTAAAAGTTTTCTGACTTTATTATCGCTTTGATCATTTTTACGTCGTACGATCCTGGTTGCCTCACCATTATTTACTTTTATAGAATTATTTAAAGATCGCAATGCGTAATGCTTACTATTAATATTACTACTATATAGGAAAGATTTTTCAAGGTCAAGGTTGTCGTCATTACATAGATAAGAAATTCCTAAAAGAGCCTTCATCGTGTTCAAATCGACGTTCATTTTAACAAATGGCTGTTGTTTTATTATATTTTCATTTGACTTCTGACTTGTTTAGGTATACCGGCAACTATTTTATTCGTCGACGATTTGTTCGCTTCCTCATCCATCCATTCATTCTCTTGTTTAGTTATACGTAAAGCGCTATTAATATTAGAGTTGTTTAAATTTTCAGATGATTCCTTTGCATCTACTTTATTATGATGTACAATGTATTCCACCCTTGTCTTTTGTCGCATTTTCCTCTTCCTTGATGTACCAGAATATGAAACAATTGAATGATTTATTGAAAATGAATCGTTTACAACGTTTACAACGTTTATTTCCTTTCCATGAACGTGAAATAAATGACTTTGTAAAATTATTTTCCTTCGGAACACTCGTTTGCAAAAATGACAACAATATTTAGAAGATTTCAGCACGTTTTTATCAATCTTTAATCTAATATGAGAGCAAGAATTCGAGAAGCAACTAGAACAAGAATAATTATTTTGTCTGGCATAATAATTTTTATGCCGTTTAAGCTGATACAAATTGTCGTAAGACAAAAAACATATTTTGCAATAAGCAACAATCTTTTTTTCCCTCGTTGTTCGTATATCTTTTCGTTGTTCTTTATTGGATCTTTTAATATTATTACGCTTTGTTAATGTTTTTTCGTTTTCATTGTTTTCATCGATTACAATGAAATCTTTTTCTTGACGAATACGCTTTATATATTCGGTTTCCGCATGATCCATCGAAGAATACGTCCTTTCGATTGAATTAGTCGTTACATTACAGAGGTTCTCAATCTGAGGACAAATATTTTCTTTCGCACCGATATTATCCTCAGTTATATTAATCGAGCTAAGGTTGATTTTTTCATGGTTGGTATGCAAGTATCATATGACTTCGCATCATTTCTATCATGTGGATCTTGTTTTATCAAGTTCTCTTCTGCGCTAAACTAAAAAAGTGCAATTAAGTTAATTTAAGATCTAAAATCTACAAGTATTAATGGACGAAATAGGACTGCGATTTTCAAATAATCTGTAGATGAATATTTTTCGTTTTCTCCGCCTATATTACTTTTGAAAATATTAATACTAGGTTTAGTCGAACATACTCGTTAATCTTCAAACGATAGAATATAGTTTACTGCGAAAAAATGAATAGGAATAAAAAAACAGATTATTACTTTGGATTATTAACGAAGAAGAATTTTTGACGTTGTTTGAATTTTTCAATAAAATGAAAGTATAAATGGTTAACACCGAAGAAAAGTTGATAATAGTTTAAAACAGAGCTAAAGCTTCTGCAACGCATTACAGCGATAACAGTGTTCTGCATCCTGCAATACCGCATCATTGAGTGACGTACTTCCGCTGGGCGCTGTCTAAGTTATCTAAATAATTAAAACCACTTCACACGATTTTATCTAACTTTCTGATATAGCGACAAGGAATCGCTTTTAAATTGTTCCTGTAGTTGCGAGAACATTATAGTACTCGGCAAAATGCATTTGCAAAATCAAAATGTTATATCCTGAATACATATGTAAAGAAAGTATACTTTCTTCAGATAGATTTGCCGCGCGTCTCATAGCCCGCCTTTCCATTGTCCTTTGTTATTTACAAATTCTTTTGTGACCTACAAATCGAGTCGTTAAGATTTAGAAGAGAAACGGGCAGTATGAAAGATAACATAGAAGAGAAAGGCAACACAAGATTAATAAGAAAATTTATAAAAGATATTAAATAAAATTTAGACAGTGTGAACAATAAACGTAAATTTTCGTTTCTTTGTTCACAGGTAAGATTAATTAACAATTAAACATTAATTGACAAATAAAGATTTATTACTTTCTTCACAGAGAAACTTATTTTCGTTTATTACCTCACCTTATCAATTCGAGATATTATACATATATTTAAGATATTTCTCTTATTAATACTATTAACTATTACAAGAATATGTTCTTGATAATTGTACGATATTCATTACAATATTCTAGATACTATTATTAAGATTAAATTGAAATTTCATAATATTATAATAATTTAATTAAATTATATTAATTTAATTACATTATAAAATATTTGAATTCGTTACTGTTTATATTGCTTTTCGATTATTTTTAAATGGGAAACATAAATTCCTAGGATGCAATCGTATTTTTAGTTTGAATGAATGCTCTACTCATTACCTAAAATCATTACCGCATTAAACGTCGAGATGGCTATTGTCCGTACGATTAATAATCTTATCAGCGATATCCTTTTGATGATTCCCAAAAATTTGCAAATATCTAAGCAATTCAATCAAAATAGTACTAACAGCGACCTAGTCAATGCTCGACAATGTAGCTTCATTTTTTAATATCTTAAGGTATTTTTAACTTTATAAAAATTACTTAACCAAATAGATGTATAATATAAAACGATACATGCGAATTTACGAAATTATTAATGTGCTTAACAATTGTTAATATTAGTACTAACAACAAATTAACATATACACTGTTTATGACTTTTGTCAGATCATTATTAAAATTTTCGTTTATATTTTTCATTATGCACAAGAAATAGAATAAATATAAATTTATTATATTTAGAATAAATATATATTTATTATAAGAAAGGAAATATAAGAGAATAAAATTGGCTGAGTTAGCAAATTTAATGTCATTACTACATGAAAGTGCTTTTATTCCTTTCGGAGGTTGTTCATTGCGGACATCGGGGTCAGGAATGCCGCTCTCAAATTTTTCTTTCTTTTTCTTTATACTACTATACTCTAATAAGCAACACTAATTATCTAGTAAAATATCGTCAGATATTAAAAAATACACGTGGCTATGTAGATATGCAATTACAACACGCGCCAGGACGGCGGGAATTCTGGTGCAGCGAAACTTTAATAATGATTTTAATGCGAAGGTTGAATGTACAATATAGACATTTACACTTATCGTTTCAGCAATAATTATTTTATGGTACGTAGATCGCAAAACTTAAATAAAAAAATGGCAATGATACATCACGTATTGGAGGGAAGAGCTTAAAGCATAACGCAAAGGAGTGAGAGAAAATAATAATTCTTCTATCTATGATTATTCTAATGTTCGATTTGAGGAAACATC
Source organism: Vespa velutina (assembly GCF_912470025.1). Taxonomy (NCBI): domain Eukaryota; kingdom Metazoa; phylum Arthropoda; class Insecta; order Hymenoptera; family Vespidae; genus Vespa; species Vespa velutina. Next base: position 660,715 of record NW_025920071.1, read on the forward strand.
TAAGAAATGTATTTATTTCACGTTTTAGTGATTTTTTTCTGTTTCTTTTTCCTTTTTTTTTTGTCCTTTATGTGCAATTTGGTATTCTTTTATAATTTACACAGCGAAGAAGATCGGGGTTTAAATTGATGAATTAAGCCTTTTCTAATAATTCTTGCTAAACACATTAACTGAATAACATCGATTTCTCTAAAGACATTAATCTATTTATATCCTATGAATCATATTAAAAAAGAATACTGATAAAGATATTTCAAGGGTCTGGTCGGTAAGCAAAGGTAATACTTTCGGTTTTCATTCCGCTTTTTTTCCATTATGATTGTTTATATGAGAATGGAAACAACATCACACTTTTTTCGTTTAATCGTCATTTAATAACATTGTTAACATGACATTTATACGGATCTTTGCTATTTCGATTTTTTAACATTTTCTTTCATAGGTCAGGATATTATATTTCATACTTTAGGAGTAGACTTTTGTTATTATTGGTTACATCGTACTTTGTTATCAAAATATTACACTTATTCTACATATTGCAACATTTTATTACCAGTCATCGTTATTAATATTCGTAACAATATCTGTATTTTCTGTACGTCCTCTATTTCAGATACTTTCTAATTTATCACTTTTATTTTTATAACTTTTATCTTTGATTTTTATTAGATCTCTTTAGAGATATATCCTCTGCTTTCCCTTATTCTATTCCTTTTACTTGTAACTCAAAGTCACTATACCTTTTTTATTTAATTTCTTCCTCCTTGGTTCCCTTAAACTTGTTAAATTTTATTCACTAATTTCATCATTTTCCGTTACATATTTTAGTTTCTTGAGCTTAATGAATTTTAATCCAGAAATTATAAAATTTCACTGAAGCTGTACCCTGAATTCTCATTCTATTTTTCTCAATTTTCGCGATTTCTATCATATTCTTCAAATCGAATATATCCTTAGCTCTTTCACTTTCTATATGTTTTGAATTTTCTTCTCTTTTTTTCTTTTCTATTAATTTCTTTACTTTCTTACAATAATTTGCGACATGAGAGTTTTTTAAAAATACTTTCAACTGTAAAATATATATTTATAAATTGAACAACATATCATCTATAGAAAATAATAGGATAACATGCTATACTTACTTATATTATACAAGAAACATAAAAATCGGGGAAACATTAAATGGCCATCCTTTGCTGCTATTTCTAATATTAATCGGTAGAGACCATCAGTTATACTATCTTTAGATATTTTTGATATATAAATTAAAGATATTAGTTTCATTGGTACAGCATTATGTTTTTTATTAAAATCATAAGATGATAATATCTGAAATCAATATTAAAATATATGTTTTTTGAAATATTTAAAAATGTAGATACTTTTTTATACGTATTAATTAATTACTATACTCCAAATGGAAATGATAAAATAGATGTGAAAATATTTGTTTCCTTAGAAATGTTAGATAACGTTTGCCAACAGTGGAGAAATAAATTGTATTACTTTAATTCTTCCAATAATAATCTGTTAATACACAATTAATAATTACCATCTACTTAACTAAATAATTTATATGCAATTAATATAATCGCCAACATACCTGTACTAAAGGGTATAATAAAGAGTGTAACATTAATTGTTTTTTTGAGAGTGTTGTTGACTTGAATCAGAAGAATAATAAATTCATATGCCTCCAATTATATACTGCCTGAAAGTTACTGCATTCCTTAAATGAATAGCAAGCTGTCTGATAAGAGGCATGACCGTATGCAAAGTCAAAATAAATTTCTGTTAAAGAATGCAAAATATTTGGAATTTTCTACGTAGAAGAATTTTGACGTAGAAGATCGATTAAAAGACATAATTAGAATTTAGTCATTTATATGATTGTGATGATTTATATATTTTGATATAAACAGAAAAATATAACTTTACCTTTAATAATATTTCAAGATACCCTATGAATAGTTGCAATACGTAATGTATATAAAAATGCAACAACTCGAACAGTTTCTTCATCAGTTGACCAAAATTTTAATAAGACTCTCAATAATGGTTTCTTTAATGAGAAAACATTTCATGTAAGTGCTTTAAAAATATTGTTTGGATGTTAGCTGATGAAACATTTTATAAAACCTATAAAAAATATTGTTATTTTAATACAAACATTGCTGCACATTATTATTTATGTTATCAATATTATAATGATACCAACCGTAATTGAATCAGTTAAATATGATTTTAATGAATCTCTCATTTTGATAAATCTTTTGCATTTATGCTGCAAAATATGTATTAGTACCCAAGTTCTAAAAATGTCTGAATGCAATATATAAGATAAATACAATATACACAACTGAATGACTCAATGAAATGCTGAAATTGTTATGATTAAGGTGCTAATTTTGCTAATCACAAGTACATTAATTAGATATATTACTTGATAAAGCCTACTTACATTTCCTTCTACTTTAAATTTTGTAGCATTTTCATCTTGCGTTTCCGATACTCCACAAGGTCCTCTCGTGGATTTTTAAGGTCTTTGGGAAAGATCCAGACTCCGCCGAAACTGCGGTTCTCTTCGCTTTCCAAACCCTATCTTCCTGGTATAGGCGTTGGTCGATAAAGACAGCAAGACGTTAATCATGGAAGTTGGAATCCGCTAAGGAGTGTGTAACAACTCACATGCCGAAGCGACTAGCTCTGAAAATACATGGCGCTGAAGCGTCGTGCCTATATGCTGCCGTCAGCGGCAAGTGTGGCGGTGTCACATCCCACTTGGTACGGGCCTCAAAAAATTTTGTTAAGTTCAAAACACCTTGAAGAGCTCTGACCTTTGTGAGATTCATATCCTTTTTTACCGTTACCCGCTAAGCGCAGTTCGTGGCACGGGATGGACACCTATACGCGCGGTTGTGCGATTCGTACGCACCTCTAGTAAAGGATAACTAAGGTGAAGGTTTTCACGTGAATAATGGAAGCCTTTTAGCTTCGAACTTGTCGACTGTATAATAGGAAGATCTTGAGACTCGCGAGAGAAATTAATAAGTTTAAATTATAATTACGCGAAGTTGTCTGGGAAGCACAGCCGGGGTTATATGAACGAACACTGAGTTTAAACTTAACAAAACTAATTTATTAATACTTGTCAAATAACAGTGTACAGTCGAATTTTTAAAGTATAGAAGAAGTTCGTACAAGAATAAGACGTAGCGTAGAATAACACGTAGTATAACGACTAACAGTGCGTCAGTATGATCGAAGTTTAGTAGTCGAGCCATTGAAGAATATAAAAAACCGAGCGATGTAGCTGCTTATATCCTCCGTCGGTCTGCGGTAGGCAGCTCGAAGCGGTGCTGCAGTGGGGATGAATCTGCCGCTGCCGTGGCCCCGTGGTGGAGATGGAAATTTTAGAGATTTCTACCCGGAAAACACGCACGTCGAGCGATAATTTCATTTTTTCACAATTCCTTGAATTCCTGCATCCCTTTTACTTTTCCGGAGTTTGGCATCGCTTTCCATAACTTCCTTAGATTCCTTTCGTCTCTTGAATTTATCGCTTATATGTTTGTTACCTATTTGCTAGTGTGTGTTCTTTAATAGTGTTAATTTGTGATAATAGAGACTCCCTTTACATCGGGCTCGAATGTGTCATATAATTATATATATATATATATATATATAAGGATCTTATACGCCTTTTGAATAATAAGAGTTTGAAAAATTTTTGTGGTACGTAAGGTGTCCCTATTTATTCCTATACTTTAAGTGTGAGAAGGGAGCGGGATGTAACACTTCCCCCCTTATTTGAAAATGTGCGTAGATATACGTGCATTTTAACTTATTTCTTTACTCAAATACGTTTTTAATTCATAGTAAGTACTTGGTTTTTCATCAAAAGCGTACCCTCTTCTTTCTTCATCGAAGGGTGCCGTACTTGTTGGTGTTTCTTCCTTCTTTTCTCTTTTTCCTAGGTGGAGGAGAAGATGTGTCACCGAGCTCCATAGCGCTCCCAAGAGATATAAGCTCCATCCGTAGATGTCATGCATAACTGTGAATGAGTGTGTCGATGATAAATTTCACCAGGCATATGGCCATGAAGATGGCTAAAACTCCGGCACTTGCCGATCTGAATGTTATAAACGCGCTCCATAGTCGTGCCGTACTTGATGCGATTTTATTTAGTGACTCCTCGTCCATTAGATTGTATAACGAAATTTTTCCGGAGGGTATGTACCTTCCGCTGATTCCTCTGGCGAGCGTATCGATGATAGCATGTTTTTCGGGTGGTTCCATTATAAGATCTCAGTTTGTTTAGGTCTTCGTTAGAATAAATTCCGCTTATTCCCAGATGTTTCGGATCGATATACCTCTATTTTGGCTTTGTTAGTGGTTGAATTACTGGCGGAGGTATCGATTCTACTAATTTTGGTGTTACTCTGTACCATGTCCCATGTAGGTTATACATGGTATTAGGTAGCAGCTCGTTGCAGTCTTTCGGAGATTCTTCCTTCAAAATGACGCGTGTCTTCGACGAGAGAAAATAAGAATCGTTTTGGTAATAGGTAATTCTTTGTAGCAATCTTCTGTTTGTCTTACACTAACTTCTACTGGAACACATTTTATGATGTATATAACTTCCGATGCGATGACAGCCATATATCCCGGTTGTTTCATTAGAACATAAGCCGATTTCGTCGGACGCTAACGTTGCTAGAGAGAGAGCGTTTTTGAGAACTTGTTGCTCCAGTACACATTTTTGTTGAGTGATATCGATGTTCAGTGAATTTAACTGTGTTTTGAGTAGATGAACTTCGAGTTTATGTAAGCGAAGATGTCTAGGTTCTTTACAGAGGTCTTCGTTTTCCTTTGAAAGTTCTTCCAGGCGATGTTTCGATTATGAATAGCTTGGGGTGTTTTGTCTTTATTATAGAATATCCACATAGAATGAACTCACTCGTTCTCGTTAATGCGAATGTGACATCTTTCGTCGTAACCGTATATAACATGGGTCCTTGCAACGATTCGGCGGGTGTCAGTTTCGTTGCCGGCTCTTCGTAAAGAACATCGTATTCATTAAAGCCACAGCTGTCGGTAGGTATTTTTGATCAGTATGTCTCACTTTCGTCTGAGTCGAGACAGGCTTTCTCGTCCAATGTACAAATGGTTCTTGTCTTATATGCGGCGCGCACAATATGACTTGTGGGTACGAACGCCGCAATATATTCCAGGATTATTTAATTTGTTGCATAATATAGTACAAATGCGTGCGGGACTATTAGTAAAAGACGTCAAGGATTGCCGAAGTTGGGAAAACATCTGGAAAAAGGAGAGGCATGCTTTCGTTCATCAAATAGTTTGTTAGCGATGAAGTGGTTAGATAAAAAAGAAGTATTGGGTCGTTCGCAAAGTCATTTCATTTTTTTTTTTTTTTTTTTTTTTTTTTTTTTTTTTTTTTTGTGAAAATGAAAAACAATTTTCGCATAATGAACAAATTTATTAAATTATATATTGGCCATTCTGCTCCAATACTGTATTTGTATTGAACACATTACTGAATAGTGAAAGGGAAGTCACCTTCCCTAATTGTCTATCATGCAAAAACAAAACAACTTTCCAAAAAAATACCAAGCAAAATAGAACAATAGAAAGTTCGTCCTTAATGTATCTTCTTTTATTAGAATTTACTTGAAAATTTTAAAACCACACATTTCACTTAACTTCGACTACATACGAGGAGCAGAAAAAAATAAACCTACGTTTCCACTGTACCGCGTATAGAGCTTCATCGATTCGTAGAATATCATGTATTATAAATTGAAAGTGTTTTACTAATATAAATCAAATATATATATATATATATATATATATATATATATATATATATATATATATATATATATATATACATGTAAGATATTTTTTGGAACCCTACCTGGAAGACACGAACTGACTAATTCGAATCAGTCAATCTTGGTTAATACGAACTTTATTGACAAAAATATTATAACTAAAATGCAACAACTTGGAAACTATAATTCTTTTCTCATAATCTATCCTACTTAGGACATTACCCGTTAAAAGATAAATCATTTACGCTTATTATTCACTATTTCAATTATACTTACTATCTTCTTTATAAAGTTTCTTAGTAATCTCTCGTCCTATTTCTCTCTTCTAAGTTCTAATTCCTAATGCCTGTTTCTCTTCCAAGTCTTAACGACTCGACTTGTAAATAACAAAAGACAATCGAAGGGCGGGACATGAAAAGTGCGGCAAACTAACTTAAGAAAGTATACTTTCTTTACATATATATATATATGTATATATATAATAATGCTACTAACGGTCCGTTCGACAACACAAAATCTTACAGAATGTCCTCTTTTTGTATTTCAAGTCTTTTTTCAATCGTAACTAAGGCAATCAGGTAACTGAATGGCTGAATGTCTATACCACGCGCTTATAGCAATCCTGATATATGTACAACCGTATATATACGATTTTGAGGAAAGTCGAATATAATACATAATACATAATACAATCAATTATGAATAAATGACCTAAAAATGATTACACTAATCACTATTAAAACCCTAACATAGAATACACATTACGAAAATAAGATCTGAAAATCCTAAAACAAGTACAACGCAATAAGCTCCTCCACGATGGACATATCTAGATTACAATTTTATTTTCACGAATATATCTCAAATGTACCACTTTTTCGACTTGCAAATGCTACACCATAGGAATCATATATTTAGCTATCGATTAGTATATTGGAACAATCTGCAATTTAAAAGAAATAAAGTTGATTACTTGTAATCAGGAAAACGACGAACTTCTTGGCAATTTGCACCAGCACGCGCAATCTTAAATGGTCTTGATAATAACAGCAGTAGACGATGTCTGTGGATTTATCGTTGACAATCAACTATGTAGAGAGAAACTTTGCACATCAAGTAACAATTGTGATGTTTATTTAGCTTTGTTCGGTGTGTAGCAGATATAATTAGACTATGACTTCCAGCAGTTATGATTATGATCTCTAGACGAGTCGAAGAAAGAACAATGATTTTCTTTTTGTTTCCGACGTCTTTTTCCTCACCTTTGTTTATTGGTTTCCCGCTTGTGCGCCGTGGTGGCGCCGAGACATGTTAGTTATGTGTCTTGCCGAAAGAGGCGTAACAAGTCTCACATATATAGCACCATCTTGTGAACATTTCGTACAATAGACCAGGGCCGCCTTAATAGTTTGCAAATTATATGCCTTTCCATCATATCTATTTGACTCCTTTATTCAATCCGCGAAAGGAATAGTATATCCTGTAAATTTTATAATAGTTTTAAAAAATATCAAAATTATATAGCTTTTTATCCGTATACATTTTCAGCTATGAAAGTGATCATATGTCAATTCATCTAAAAGTTGCGAATGCGTTACTATCATCCTCATCGTGTACATTTGTTACAAGAGATAAATACATGAGAGCGAAAAATAAATCGAATAATAAATAAATCTATGTGCGTAATAAATTTCAATTTTTCTTATAAATATTTTGAAGAAATAATATTTATCTGTATCTATTCATTTTTATTTAAAAACGACTATTAATGTAGAATTTATAATTGAAATGAAATATTACGAATCTATAGAAATCGAAAATCATACGAAATGTTCGGACGATTACTAAGTAGAAGAAAGTGAAGTTACAAATTTGCAGCAAAGTAATAATTTTAAATAAATTAAAAAAATAACCGGACAATAAAGGCTATTATATAAATCTTTCAATATATATATTTGTCTCGAAGTTTATCGTCTTACTCTTTTGCAAGAAATTAAATCCTCTAAAATTCAATTCTTTTTTCATGTCTACAAACAAAATTATATATTGTATGAAAATTATATAATATTATTTCTACTAGTACAATTATACTATATACTAATTGTAAGTATTTCTTGCATTTACGTTTTCATATTATATATAAAAAAACTAAACAATAGAAAAAAGAAAACTGGTTGTGTATCTACCACATAATGAAAGTGAAACTTCTTTAGTTAATTTAATTTTATTTAATATAGTTTTTCAATGTTAATCTTCCCTGTTATTCACGTGTTCAGTTTCGCTATCAGCAAGTTTTAAAAGTAAAAAGATAGAACAATAGAGAGAAAGCGAGAGAGAGAGAGAGAGAGAGAGAGAGAGAAATTTTAAATAGTTATAAATTATATTAAAAATATTGAAAATAACTTATTTATATCTCTCTTCCTATTTCTGTATATTTCTCCCTTCTTTTATTCTATTTCATTCTCCATAGTAACTATATTTAATTCGTATACATCAACTACGCTTTCAAAGACAAAAACAATCTTAACATTATCGCTACGTGCTTTAACATCATCCTTTTTATTTCACACGTTGCAAAATAAAGAACTAATAACCTTACAGAAAATTTTTATTTATTTAATCAAACCTATATCTTCTGTGAACCTATAATGTATATGAGAATATTTCCTTTATCATTAAAAAAAGTATTTTCAATAAAATAAACACTTTCTTTATTTTAAAAAACTTTTGAATATTTTTCTTACAAATCAGGTGCTGTTTTTTAATTGAATGTAATATGTGGTCTTTTTAACTTATCTTTTAGCGAATATGACGGAAAACAATTTTATATAAATTAGTTGATTCCTAGGCATATTTAATAAAATTAACACTAAGACTTTTTCATCTTTTGATTTCTAAGTATTCTGATTATCTTGTGTCAAAAAATTTATTCCATTTATATACAACCACAATTTATTGTAAATGAGAAAGCTTTTTATCTGCAGCTTCCAGATTTATAATTTGTATCGCTCAAAGCTTTTTAACTTGATGCGTTGAAGCATAATAGCCATGTTCTTTTTACTCTTTTTATTCCACAATGTAAAATATATTCTTATGCGTTTCCTTTCTTTATTTTAATTCGACTGCACATTTGGGCCCATAATCTATGAGGTTATGACGAAGAAAATGATTGTATGTGATGGAATAACACTTAAAAACTTGTAAGTAATGCGAAAAAAGTACATAAATTAATGCGATACGTGATTTTGTTGCCTAAATCATCAACTAACAAAATCGTGATAATAATATTAGGATGCATATGACATATGAATACTATAGAGAGTATTTTTTTGATCAACTCATCTTAAATTGATTTGCAACAAAAAAGAAACTACAGAAGGTCGCCACGTGTTCGTATTAGTCACGTCATTAGAGTCTTGCTTGTCACTCCAGGCACGAATTATTTTTAGATTCTTGACAATAGGTAAATATAACAAATTTTTAAATTAAGCGAATTAAATATGTTAATATGTATATATGATATATGTATATATAACAAATCAATTATCTCCTTGTAATAAACTCTAAGCCAAAGGTACAAATAAATGAATAAATAAAATAAGATAAAATAGATATTATTCTTTTAATATAAATATTTGAAATAAAAAAATTTAATATTTGAGGTTATCTAGAATTACTACATGGCGAGGCTGATGGTGTAGAATGATATAAAATATTCATTACCTAATGATATAATTTCCAACACTGTCAATTCATTTCCATTTGCTTTTATAACTGCAGTTGCATTTGGTATTATTTTTTTTTATTTTCTTAAATGTGAAAAACTAATATTTAACCTTAACATAGGTTTATTATCATTGTTTTTCATAGATTCTAAAAACATCTAAGAATTCGAAGAAACATTCACAGTTATTTGAAGGATACTGTAATTTTCCTCATTATGTAGGAGAATCAGATGGAAAACACATAGCAATATAAGCTTCTCCAAGTACTATCAGCTACTACTATAATTATAAAGAATTCAATAGTATAGAATGAATAAACATTACGGCATAGAAATAATATCGATTATTCGAATTATATATCATCTATTGTATTATCGCTATATTTTACTTATATTTTTCTCAATACCTGGTAGATGTGTCTATGTAAATAGTGTAATTACATTTTCCCTGATATTATATTCACTCAAAAGATTATTTAAGCCATTCCGTTTTTGTATTTTACTCCGATAATTTTTGTTTTTTATATCCCAAAATTCGGAAAAATTTATCCATTACGAAATTAATCTAAGCATCCCTTCCTTCGTTCAACACTTTTTTTCCATTATCTTTAGCGCACGAGTTCTCATAAAATATTTGGGACATCGTTGGAAGTTAGAAATAACTACGCGAAAGAAGAAAAAAGTGTTTACACTACACGTTGTTTCGCTATCTGAAAGCAATTACGGCAATCAATTCAACTTACCAGTTATTATTTAAGATATGTTTACGCATGTTTTGTTACACATGTCACAAAAGTTTCTCTTGCAAGAAATGTTGCAAGTTACTTGCTAGTGCATCCGCGACATATCGGTTACTGTATCAAAGATAGAAGAAAGGGAAATAATCTAAAAGTACTGATTTAGTAATATAGGAAAGTATAATAGTAGTAGTAGTAGTAATTGTGTTAGGTTTAGGTTAGGTTAGAAATACGACGATGTATCATAATGCATAATTAATGTAACATGAAGCAAGTGGCGTAGTAGAGTAGTAGTTTTATGTGTTGTATCTTTCAACATGTTTTCTAAGGTTTCTAATTTCACCATATAAATTTTGTTAAATTTTGTTATGGAGATAAGATTTTATTTTTGCAAAATTTAAGTTCCTCATAAAGTCAAGAATTAATTTTTGAAACACAAATATAGAAGATTTGCATTTATTGCAGAAATGTTTATCATTATGACAAAAACTGCCAGTGCCCACCCATGACTTCTCTTACATGAGTAATTGGCGATATATATATACATATAAGCATTTCGCTTATACATACATATATATATATATATATATATATATATATATATATATATATATATATATATATATATATATATATTTAAGCAATACACAGAACAAAAATTCGATAGAATGCTTCTTGGAAATGTTGTTTGTCTGTTCTTGCCCTTTTTGCTAATCTTATCACTGATGGAGAAATATGGTTTAATACATATGTAAAGAAAGTATACTTTTTTCAGATAGATTTGCCGCGGGTCTCATAGCCCGCCCTTTCATTGTCCTCTGTTATTTACAAATCGAATTCTTTTGTGACCTACAAATCGAGCCGTTAAGATTTGGAAGAGAAACGGGCAGTATGAAAGATAACATAGAAGAGAAAGGTAACACAAGAGCTAATAAGAAAATTTATAAAAGATATTAAATAAAATTTAAACAGTGTGAACAATAAACGTAAATTGTCGTCTCTTTGTTCACAGGTAAGATTAATTAACAATTAAACATTAATTGACAAATAAAGATTTATATTTTTGTTCACAGAGAAATTTATTTTCGTTTATCACCACACCTTATCTATTCGAGATATTATAAAACGACAATGTTTGATTTATAATGGAAAGAAAACTACAATTCGCATTTAAATGTGTGGCATCACCGAGTGACAGAAAAAATAAACGTGATTGCTATAATCTCTATTACAACTGAGGACAAAGAAAGATATACGTTGCCAGAAAATGAAAAATTTGTAAGTAATCACAGCGAACTAATAAAAACAGAAGGCTATAAGAGTATGAAAAAAAGCCTCAATCAAAGAGGCCGAGAGAAAAAAATATGGATTAAATGCACACAGGAAATGGAGAGTACGTATTTCGATGAGAATGGCAATTTAATGTTTAATGATCTATATCTAGACAAAATAGTAGAACCCACACAAAAAAAAGAATACCAAATAGATTTAATGGATATATCGGAAAAATCGAAATTAAAGAAGATAACACAAAAATCGAAATTCTAAGATTGTTCCTTGACAGGGCATGTTCAGACTGGCAGTCAGAAACATTAACAACGTTAACAATGGAGGCTAGTTGAAACGAATGGAAACAAAAATTCTTGAAATCATTTGCAGACAAGGGATGGAATACAGGTATATACGCTACATCTTATAGATATAGAGAAGGTTCACTACAAGGAAGGAAAAATTACTACTGAATGTGGACAACAAGATCAGTACAAAGATCCTGATAATGCTTATAGCAGCAGGATTACCAGAATTCATAAGAGATAAAATAGACAGAGAAAATTGTCAAAACTCAACACAATTACTACAAGAAATAAAAAAATGTGAAAATCTAGTAAGTAAGAACAATTTTAGAAAAGAGAAAAAGAAAAGACAAGATAATAATAAGAAATTTGAAGAAGGAAAAACCATGTAAGAATTGTGAAAAACTAAACAACGGCATTAGATATCATTCAGAGGACGACTGTTGGTTTAAAAAAGAAAATAGACAACCTAATATTAATATGTCTGTTAAAAATAATAGTACTTTAAATGAGAGCAAAGGAATTAAGTTAAAAAGTACTTTGTTTAAAACTAATGTCGAGGAGAGAGAAAAACAACAATCTTCTATGAAACAAAAATGTTCAACTACAAAGATAAATACACATAATAGACCTGTTGTAACTCTTAGTCACAAAGATCAAGAAAAATCTAAACTTATACAAGTGGAGAAGAATCAATCAGAAACAAAATTTGTGCGTAATAACTCTGCAGATTCTTCAACTTCACATAACAAAATTACACAAAAAAATATTAGGGTTGCAAATGCGGATACTACAGTTAAACAGACTCATAAACCTTATTCTTTTTTTTCCAAAGAAGGAAAACTATTTTGTCCAAAGAATAATGCATCAAAAAGAATGGTTACTACAATTGTAGGTAATACTGGATCAGAAATTATAATTAAAAAAGAAAAAATTCTATTTTTTGATATTCCTATACATACTAAGCAAAAAAAGATTACATGTCCAGTACCCTTCAGTTTTGAATATCGTGATAAAATTAAAAAGCAATTAAAACTAGATCAATCAGAATTCAAATGTATTAAATCAAAATCAGTCCCTAATCTAAAATTATTAGATATTAACATGCCTCAAAAAGTTATTAGATATTAACATGCCAAATAAGTTATTTGATACAGGAAAAAAACCTCTCATGAGTTCTTGTAGTAGCAAAGAAATTAATGGTAAAAATAAAAATAATAAACAATTTGAAAAAAGTAGAACTGCTTACATACATCCATTACCTCCATATAAACTAGGGAAGACTTGATCCAATGAAAAATAAAATTGAGAAAAAGAAAATTCAAGATAGTCAAAATGAAAAGGATGCAATTCAGGCAAAAAAATCACTTGCATCTGTTTCTTGTAAAAATATTCAAATTAATACAAATTAAAAAATAAAGAAACAGGAGATACTAGAAATAAATAGAAAATGTATTGTAGAAAGAAATGACTGTGATGATTTCATTATTGGGTTAGATATGATAAAAGAATTCGAACTAACTCGGGATGAAAACTTACAAATATCTCAAAAGAGAGAAACACAGACAAAGAAAAATATAAATACATTAGATAGAAAGAAAGAAATAAAAGAAGTTAAAATAAATTTTAACGAACATGTGAAGGAAGACGAATTTAGATTGGATCTGAATCAGACCCTAGTAAACAAAATAAAATGTAGGGTAAGAGATGAAGAACTAGCCTTAGAAAGAACAAAAAAATCATACGAATATAACAAAAAGATATTTAACAAGAATAGTAAGAATCACCGGTTTAACACAGGAAATCTGATATATAGATTGAATAGAAAGGAATTAAACGAACTGAAAATTTGACCTTTCAAAAAAAAAATTAATTTCAGAATCAATAGATAAAACGAAAACAAGAAATCGAATTCTTCTACATAACAAAACTACTTCCAATATCAGAAGAATAGAAGTGAGGACTAAAATTGTAAGAATTTTGTTCTGGGGGGGAGGGGAGATGTAAAGAAAGTATACTTTCTTCAACCTTCTGTCCTCTGTTATTTACAAATCAAATTCTTTTGTGACCTACAAATCGAGCCGTTAAGATTTGGAAGAGAAACGGGCATTAGGAAATAGAACTTAGTCGAGAGAAATAGGAGGAGAGATTACTAAGAAACATTATAAAGAAGATAGTAAATAAAATTTAAATAGTGAATAATAAGCGTAAATTGTCTTTTTTCACAGGAAGACTGTAAATAGTAAATAATGGCTAATTAATAAATAAAGATTTATAATCCCTTGTTCACAGAGAAACATATTTTCGTTTATCACCTCACCTAATAAATTCGATATATATGTATATATATATATATGTGTATATATATATATATATATATATATATATATATATATATATATATATCCATTCAGTAACAAAATGCAATTAAGTCAAAGTTGATTTAACATCTGTATTGGTAAGAAGGTACAGGAAAACAGTTTATGTAGTGTTTAGAAATCAAAAAGAATAGTTTTTCTTGAATGTTCAGTTACTTTTATTTAAATAATTTTAATTGAAATGTTATGTACATATATTATCTAATATTACTTAGTATGCATTGATATAGACAAAAACTTGTATTTCATGAATGTTTTAATCATTAAAATTTTTTTCGTATTTCTTTTTGTAGACTATTATTGAACTATATACAAAATTTTTAAATATAGTTTTAGGATAGTATAGTCAAGAACAGGGAGTTAATGTGACTCTTTTTTTAAATTTTGCTTATATATACATATAAGCAATACACAGAACAGAAATTCGATAGAATGCTTCTTGGAGATGTTGGTTGTCTGTTCTAGCCCTTTTTGCTAACCTTATCACTGATGAAGAAATAAGGTTTAATATATATTAATTACAATCACATAAACTATTATATGTGCAAATAGCTTAAAATGAAGCAAAATATTGCAATCTGATTATACTAATACAATTACTTAATCATAACTGTTCAAATTTTATAGCCAGTTACTACTGCATAATTTAATGATACCAACGAAGTGTGTTATTTATTAATGATCAAAATATAATGTATGAGAGTAAGAAAGATTGCTGAGAAAACTGTTAAAATTCGGAAATGTACATTTTCATCCTTATCACAAAGTCCTTCAAATAATAATCTTTTGCTTCTTGTAGTTCCTATTTAATAGATAACCTAAACGTGGCGTTGAAATCTCTTTTAAATTCAACGACGACATTACTCTTTCCTTTGGTTGGATTAATTAGAAATGATTCCCTGAAAAAAAAAAAAAAACAACCTACGATTTTTATATTTATTATCTTTAATGATGATCAATATTAGCAATAATATACAAAGAAAATGACTGGTAGAAAAAAAAATATATAGTAACGTCAAATACAATTTTTTTACTAAAGTTATTTATAATAATATAAAAAAGAACAATTACCTTGGAGTTAATAGAAAAATAGTGTGTTGTTGATATCGAATAATTTCCGAACAAACATATTATGAGTAAAATGTCATTTTATGATATACATGTAGATACGCAAATTAATATTAACTCAACATTTTTGTTATACACAACGAAACCATATCACTAGAAAAAATTATAAAATCAAACGCATCTATCAATCTATTTTTTAAATAAGCATTAAACATAATGTTAAGCCAACTCAACCTTAAACGTTTAGTGACAACAGCGCCACTATTTCATTATGTTTGGATTTGTAGAAGACATTGTTATATGGCTTGGAGAGTGTAAAATAAGGGTTAGAAAAAATTGTCTAATTACCTATAATTAACGAGACGACGAAGCTCGGTTGCAACAAAGTACTATAAAATTATACAAACTGATTAATTCACCGTTTGGGAGGAGACTAATTGGATCGTCGCTCATTATATCATCTGTGCAATGGATCTCACAAAGCTTGTAATTTTTTGATTTATTATATTAAAATATCGAAATTTAAGATTAAAATATGATACAGAATTTTCAGATTAAAAATATGATACAGAAATTTAAAAACTGTCTAAACGGATACCTTGTTATTCCAAACTAAATGAGAGAATTAATCAATTCAATTTGAAACGTGTAGAAATAAAGCTCTTAAAAATGAAGACAAAATATATAAAGAAAATCTTAATGCGTCCGCATATAATTATTTTCCATACGAATATCTTCTATTCTCGAAGTTGTTACGACGAAAGTATTAATTTTGAACCTTTTACGTTTAGATATTTGTGGGTGTGTGTGTGTGTATATATATTTTCTTCTTTTCGAAAATCGAACATTTCTCATTCAATTATTACCAAATTATGATACATATTACTGTAATTGTAAATGACCTATTATTCAATATTTATAAATAAAAATTCGATAAAGTATTATTCTTCTTGTAGAAACGATGTGCATAAGTAGAGAAATACGTAAATAGATAAATCATTCCAATTATTCGATTTATTAATTATTCATTATTTCGCGCGTAATATAGAAAGCATACGGATATTCTGCATACGCGTCTACTCATGTGTGAGTCTATTTTATATTTTTATATTTATATTAAAATTTAATTAGAAAAGAAAATTTTTGTTTACATTTAAAATTCGAATTAATTACATTTGATACTTTCACATATTTTTATTATATATTTTTATTGTTTTTAACTAAATAAATATAATAATATTTTCATTGACTCGCATTGTATCCACAGTAATGTGATGTAATCGAATTATAGGAGTTATTTCAGTTCTCTATTAGAGGTCCCTTCGCCATCTTGGACGTTATAACAAGTTTATATGATCTTTCGTCGTTTCCCATAATTACAGATAATTAATAGACTTTTTCTAACGTACACTCTCTTCCAATATGTCTATCGATAACAGCGTGATTTTTACGAGACTGCGTTCGCAAGTCGGCACGTACTTATGCGTATTCTATTTTCTAGCTTTATTTTCGTAACATTGATATTTTTCTCTGACATTGATGCTTTTACATTACCTCCTAATCAATAATTTTGTGTTTGTAATTTTGATCGATCGATATCTTCTATTACATTCAATATTCATATATACTCATATTTATACTTGTATATATAATATATGAAGTAGAAGCAGTGTTTATTCCTAATACGTTTGATTTATTTTTATATCTCAAAATAATCTGAATAAATAAAATTCGATTCAATATAAATAAGCGATGTAGAATTTATGCTAGTACATATTCTTCAAGATCCTGGGGTAGAAAGCTCATCGTACAAACGATCAACAAAGATTCCGATAAGAAAATTTCTTTTTCTACTTTTCTTTAATAATTTTAATAATTTTTTATTATGTAACAATGATACTAATAATTTCATTTCCTCTTTTCAGGTTCAATAAAAGAAGAATCATTTGTCATTGTTTTGAGGCAGGATGCTCATCGTGCAAAGGATCAACAAAGTCTACAATAAGTAAGTTTCATTTTTAAACATTTCCTTCATAATTCAAAAAACACTTTCATTATAAAGATCATACTAATAACTTTGTTTTTCTTTCTTTTTTCAGATAATCAATGCAATCATGCGGATGATAATGAATCGAGTGTTGTACCGTTTAAGTAATATAACAATCATGAATTAGAAGGATCCTTCGTTCGTTACTTTAATTTCGTCCACATTTAGCGATTTAAGTTTTAGTATCATATGCAGTTAAATCGACTGCGAGCAAAGCAGTCAGTCATAGAGTTAGGATTTGTTCCTATAAAGTTCGAAATTATTTTTCTTTTTATACTGTATTACACTATTCGCGTAGTAGAGTTAGTGCATCGAAGAAAATGATCAAAAAATAAATACATTTTTTTCTATAAGAGCATTTTGGTAAGTAAATTTTTTAATTTCATTCCTAATAATTTCACAATTTTTTTATTAATATAGATTTAATAAAAATTTGTTTATCTTTTTACTGATCATCATTATGATCGTGTCTTATCAGTCTACAACGAAGTTGAGCTTTTCAACTTACTTATGTATCGAACTACATTGTTTTCAACTTTCTATGGATCCATACTCCTTTAATTTTTACTTACATCGTGGACGAGTGTTTTGGAACCATCGTAGAACTTCTTAAGTAGTGGGTGAACAAATTTAAAATACCTTCAGTACTCAATCATGCCGAAGATGAAAGGTCCGAATCAGCACAAGTTACTCATTGTAATATTTTAAATAAGTTATTGACGAGCAGGAGTAATTCCTCATTTGGATTTACTCGCGGGCGGTATATTTTTAATTGTCTATATCTATTGTGCATTCTTATTTTTATTAGCTCAGGATATGACTTTCTTGTTTCGTTGGTATAATTAATTAATGGAACAATTAATAAACACTTTCTTTTGTTCTTATTTGCTCGCGATATTAGTGGTGAAATCGGGGATTATTTACTCGATTCCGTCTAAATAGCATGTGATGTAGTCTATATGTTATATGCATTGCTTCGTACTCGTCCCATTTAAACGCGATTTAATTCGATATATCGATATCAGAGCATTACTCAACACGGCGTGTAGATTGTTATCTCCTAATCCTAAATATTGTAGATTCTCTAAAAGAGGAAAAATATAGCACGATGATATTTTTGTTTCCGTTTGTCAATTTAGGAAACTAAATCATTGGGTTTTCAAATCCAAATCGTAAATAAAATTTTGATATAATCGCTAAGGTCATTTGAACTCTCATATTTTATACGTAACATACAGAGATTGTATAATGATCGTAGTTATACATCGCATATATATATATATATATATATATATATATATATATATATATATGTAAAGAAAGTATACTTTCTTCAGGTAGATTTGCCGCGCGTCTCATGGCCCGCCCTTCCATTGTCCTTTGCTATTTACAAATTCTTTTTGTTACCTATAAATCGAACCGTTAAGATTTGGAAGAGAAACGGGCAGTAAGAAATAGAACGTAAAAGAGAAAGTTAGCACGAGAATTTATAAGGAAATTTATATTTGATAATATATACTAAATAAAATTTAAATAGCGTGAATAATAAACGTAAATTGTCATTTCTTTGTTCACAGGTAAGACTAATTAGCAGTTAGAGACGTCATTCAAAACATTAGTAAATTTATTATGTCAAAAACCACTATTACAATACCCGGACTTCTCAAAACCATTCGTCGTTACAACAGACGCATCCAATTACGCTATCGGAGAAATATTAAGCCAAAGCGAAATAGGGAAGGATCTGCCTATCGCATATACTAAAGCTCGAGATTACTAAACCAAGCGGAACAGGACTACTAGAGAACTAATAGAGAAAGAATTATTAGCCATCAATGAATTATTTCAGATCATATCTTTATGGTACTAATTTCTGTTTAATAACAGACCACAGGCCCTTAGTATGGCTGAATTCCATGAGAGACCCTACATCGAGATTGATACGATGGCGATTAAAGCTAGTCAAATATAACATTGTATATAAGGCCGGAAAGAGAAACGTAAACGCAGACGCTTTATCTCGAAACCCCGTGGACCTCCATAAACAACAAATACTTCCGATAGTAGGAACAAACTCGAGTGACGAAGAAATGTATACAGTTAGAAATAAAGGTGCAACCACTCAAGAGTCTAAAGAATCTTAAGATAAGGAAGCGGATAATATAATAAAAGAAACTGTTCAAGTCTCATCCGACGTATACGATAAGACAGACGAAACTAGTGACGAAACTCCAACCGAAAAAACTTACGCTCACATCGACAGCAGTCTAATAGAGATAAAAGACTGGATGATAATGTATAACGGGAACATTACCTTCTTTAGTATGACTAACGGAACTCTAGTAGATCTAGAAGCGAAAGTGCTAGCAGACAACCATACATTACCCACCATCACCGACGCAACCCTTGGAAGAATAAAGAAAAATGAAAGGTACTTAACCGCATTATCCGTCAAGGAAAGAATCTCACTCTCTATTCAACTAGAGACCCTGGACGAAGTCCTTCATTCTTTTCTTTGGCCTTTGAACTACAATTAAAAACGATAGCAATCTTTAGAGGACCAGTGGGAGATATACCCTGGGCCGAAGTAAGGCGCAAAATTCATTCGATCTTTTTAGATAGAGAAACAAAGATCATTATATTAAGGCATGAGATAGTGATACCTAAGGAAAACGAATGAATTGAAATAATACATGACAATCATTCGACGCCTGTAGGCGGACATAAAGGTGTATCGGAAACTTGGTCTAGAATCCGACAAAAATACTATTGGTCAAATTTAAAAAGAGATATTCAAAATTATATACAAAAATGAAGAATTTGTCAAAAAGAAAAAGCTTGAAAAAGCTTGTTAGATTAAAAATTCATCAACCGATGACTATCACTGACACGCTCAGGAAGACGTTCGATAAGATATCTATGGACATCGTAAATCCGATACCTACCACGAAATCCGGACATAGCTATATCATAACAATGCAACCTTTTCAGTAAATATTCTATCGCGATTCCTCTTCAACAAGCTTCTTCGGAGGAAATCGCTGACGCATTTATTAAAAATGTAATATGCCGATTTGGCTCTCCAAAAGGTATTTTGATCGACTAAGATACTAACTTTTTGTCAGAATTAATGAAATTCGTAGCTAGAAAGTCTCAAATCTATCAATACCAGACAAGCATTTACCACAATGTTTTCATATAATACAAACTGTAGGAACTATGTATACACATCACGAACTAGTGTTTGGCCAATTAGCCAGAACACCGAACGAGTTAGAACAGATTGATAAATCTCAGGTAGCCACGAAACGAAATTTATTTAACACTAAAAATAAATAAAAAATATATTATGACAGAAAGCAACGAGTTGTCAATTTTAAAATAGGAAACCGAGTGTACCTTCTGAAAGGGTTACATAAAGGTAAATTCAACGACAAATATGTTGGACCATTCGATGTAATAAAAGTATTAAACACACACAATATAAAAATACATACCGACAATGGCGATCCCATAGTACACGCCAACTGACTCAAGATTGATAAATCCAAGTAAAAATTGGCATCATGGAAACTTGTAATACCGACAGACGGTTTCTCTAAGCGCAGCATGGCGCAACGATCGCTCTCCCTTCCATGATGACGGTTGGTAAGGTGATCCCCTCACCTTAGTTTATAAGTTAAAATATAAGAGATGTTAAACAAGCTAACGGCATCAGTTGCCTCTCGACCCTTTGCAAGAAAGAACAGCCCCGAAGTCGACATAAAATCATTACTACGAAAAACTTTATTTCGATGCTAATCTTAATAAAAGTAGCAATAGCACTGGTAGGGTACGATTGCGCTACGCAATCCCTGAATATTACCTCGTACTCTCTCCTAGATATAGCCGATTATGAGATCCCGAATCTCCAATCAATTAATAACACAGTACACGTAGAGTTACTACAGACTGCTGACTACCACTCTGTAAGAGTTTTACAATGTCGCGTGGAAATAGACCGCACGATATTTCATTGCGGCATGCACTCACACGCGTCCATCGTTCATAATGGACGTCGAGAATATTTATTTATATTGACCCATTAATTGTGCCAACAGATGTACTCTACGGACACTCTCTCCCTAGGCCCGAACGCATTCATATAAGTACTAAAGAAAAACAGTATCGAGACAAGAAGCCTTACCCTGAGTGGTACCGCCACGACAAATGGCACTTGCAAAGGTTCTCATTATAGCAAATTCTGTGAAACATGGGATGATGTAGTAGCATAAGTCTCCGTTAGGATCACGCTACTTCGCCACTGTCATGACAAAAGCCAATCAAACCCAGTTAAAATCTGGAACCGTGTGGAATGCGCATTGAACGAGGAAGCCTGCCTCGACTCGGATGAAAGCGAAAGTTACTGATCAAACACCTCAACCGACAGCTGTGGCTTCCATGAATATAAAGTCCTTTATAAAGGGCCAGCAATGAAACTAACACCTGCCGAATCATCTCAAGGACCCATACTTTACAAAGTGACAACGAAGACGTCACGTTTGCTCTAACAAGAACCAGCAAGTTTGTTTTATGCAAATATTTTTTGCTTTATCCGCAAAATAGAGAAGCTAGTGGGAGACATATACCTTCAGGCAAAATTTCTTTATATAACCTAATGAATGAAGAATCATTAAGTAAGATTCCATTAAGTATGGCACAACGACTCTAGGGAACCTTCGTAACATTTGGATCAGCAAGCGCCGAAGTCCTGGCCATTTTTATGCCTCTTCGATTAGTCAAGTTCATCGTCGACACACTCACCCATGGGTACGGATTACACGATATTTATGGGTGGAGCCCTATGGAGTTCAGTAACACACCTCCTCCTCCATCTTGCCAAAAGAACAAGAAGAACCACCCACAAAAATGGCACCCGAGACTACTGCCCTCCACGAGGAAAAGAGAGAACCCGCAGCTGACTCACCCGATCGACCAAGCACATTATTTGAATTAAACGCGTACTTAAATAAAGATAAATATTAAAATGTACGTATATCTACGCACATTTTCAAATAAGAGGGAAATTGTTACATCCCACACCCCTCTCATACTTAGATTTAAAAACCTGTTATCCACCTATAAAAATCTTAGTCTTCTAGAAGTAAGTCCCTAATAATATTATTGTAAATCACTCATTAGGTATAAGAAGTGATCGGGGACACCTTCATATTTATCAGTCTTTTTATTATATAAAATATTTTTATATAATTTGTAGTGCACCGGACGGAGCCTATGATACATGACACACGTAACGCACTGGATGAAAGCCATGACATGCGCCACATGTAACGTACCAAACGTCCATATTGTCGGTAGGTCGAGGCAACGCATGATCCCCGCGGTAGAGCTACCGCAGTTCATCCGGGTATATGAGCGGCTACACAACGCATCTCGTGGGTTGTATTTTTTTTTCCGACGATTATTTTCGGTTATTTTTTTCGAAAGTTATTCTCGAAGGTTATTATCGACAGTTATTGTAAAGTATTAATAAATTAATATTATTAAGTTAAAGTCAGTGTGTCTTAAATAACCCCGGCTGCTTAACTTTCAACAAAACCTCACGACGTTATAAACTATTTTCAAGTTACATTAATTATTCTCGTGAGTCTCAAGAACTTTCTGCCGCGCAGTCGACAAGTTCGAAGCTAATAAAAGCTATCTTTTCATAAGACGTGAATCCTTAATCTTAAGTTATTCTTTTACTAGGTGGTGCGTACGAATTGCACGTACGAGTTAATATATCCTATCCTTGAATCTTAGCTTCATTTATGCCGAGAAAACGACGTCGTGACAGAAAGTACCATTTACGCCGACTACTCGCGTCACTTTACGATTCGGTTAGTTACCGCAAAAATTTGGGAATTGTTCCAACGGAAATTATTGACCAGCACGAGGCCATACCTTACCGCCTCATAACCATCACGATCGAGAAGAAGACTTAGTATTCGAGTCGACTATCGCCGTCCTCGAGCGTAGCTCACCCAAACAATTCCATATCGCCTAACGCCGATCAACATTACGAAGGAGATCATTTGAACGGAAGACAGCTCGTATTGGTCAAGAACTGCACATAGCAGGTAACGGCCAAAAAGGACACAAATCCCGCAAGAGTAGGAGCACCTCAGGTAAGTTCAATAAATTTTATATTTTTTTTTGAGCCCCGTACCGCCCGGGACGTAACAATATATTGTGTATTATAATAGTAAAGACAATTATTAACTTCGATTAAAGTAATGAGTAGAAAATAGTATAAAAACAAATGCAAAAATTATCATAAGGTAGTAAGACAAGGAGAAACGATAGGGATAAGGAGGACGGAAACAAAAGAAACGTTTTGTAATTTTCATCATATGTCGCGCCATGTAAAATGATACATTTTTCCTTCTTTTGTTATAATAAATTACCGTCATTATGTGTCATGATGTATGTAATATATATAAGTATATTCTTCTGTTTCTTCTTAATATTACTATTCTTATTACTATATTATCATATTATATATTACTGCAGTAGTAATAGTAATAACATTAAGTGCACTCCTAAAGAAGAAATCATAACAAAACAGGCCCGGGACAAAAATCAGATAGATAATGTGGAAATGAATTTGTCTTTTAATCTTTATTAAAAATTATTCGTTTTGAAAAAATAATCGACAATGTATAGATTTTATTATTCATTCGTCATCAAAAAAAAAATTATACTGCTGCTGTGTCTCATCTAGCACAGATCATAATCAAAAATTCATGTCAGTCAACAGTGGAGGAAATAAATTTAAAAAATTAGATAGTAATACCTTACTAAATTGTCATATAAGGAAAATGGAATAAATTAATTCATTATTTTCGTTTACATCAATGCAATGAAACAAAACCATTGGTTTTAACTAGTCTCGAGTACCTACAATTCATCAATTACGTATCCAGAGGCTTGCCAATGTGCTATAAATTATTTGCCGAACCTCCTGTGTTTTTAACGTATAAAGTCATATTTTCTTATTTTTGGCATAGAATCATTTGTCCAAAGCTCATTAAAATGACCGAGTTAGTTATTTCTCTGTGCGAGCGTCGAGAAAAACGCATTTCTTTGCGTTTGGAAATATTCTAAAAATCTGAGCATCATTTATATACGCGCAGAAAAAAGCAGGCAATCGCTATTTCACAAACATAAAACATATGCCATACAACTCTGTTTAATATTAAAATCAATACTGGAGGTTTTCTTTCATCCCAAATTTCGAAGAGCTTCACAGTACAAAAGTATTTCTTCGCGAAAAATGTCGGAAACAGCATTTACGTTATCGATGAGAATAATAGGAATTCTTGACCAATTCTAATTAGCAAGATCTCATTTTAAAGAAGAAGGTTCAATCTAGGACACACTTTTTCGAATTTTTGAAGAAGCTTTTTATTTTTATATAAACTATTCTACATAAAGAATACCATTATTTAACACGATTTTTTTCAAAGAAAATAAAGCGTTTCCAAAAATTTGATAATGATATGTCCTAGACGAAATCTTCGTAATTAAAATGAGGCTTTGATCATCAAAATCGGTCGAGAATTTTCTCATTGATGGCGTAAATCATTATAAAAGCGGAGGTAATGAGGAACCTTACCGTACTTCGATGTTCGATATGCTACTGCAGCAAAACATACGAATCCAAAGAACAATTTTTAAAGAGATTGGTTACTGAAGATCAAACGTGGATTCTCTACGAGTATATTGCATGTAAACGACTCGTAACGTTCGTTAATCGTCAAATAATTTAATTTAATATTTCAATATGATTAAATTTTGAACATTGAATCGTTGATTACCTATAATGTCAAGAAAAATGTACGGTGTATTGAATTGAATGTTATCAAAATAACTTTCTTTTGCATTTCGACACATAAATATCGAAGATCTCCCTTTCCAAACTTCAAAAATTAAAACATTAATACTTTCAGGAATTTTGTTGTTATTTAAATAATATATACTGTACATGGAGTACAGTATACTAACATTTAATCGATAGCAAATTTATTTAAACAATTCATAGTTCGAAACTTAAGATAATCTTAATTTTAATTGTGAATATATAAAAATTTTGATTTTCACTGTCGTTTACGACTTGGAATGTAAACAAAAACTTTTAAATTTTATTCATTTTCCAGGTAATTTCAGGAAAATACCCTGCATGAAGACTGTTTCATCATGGAGGGATTTAAATTTTTATATGGCTATTTAAAGTCTTTCTACCTGAAATGTAGAAGAACTTCTTTTGTACTAAAACAGACTGAGAAAGAGAGAGAAATAATGAATATGGAAGATAAATGGAGATTGGACAATAGAGAGAGAAAGGGAGAGAGAGAGAGGGTCAGGACGAAATAAAGAACAAATAGAAATAAAAGGAGAAAAAGAGAAAGAAAACAAGAAGAAGGGTCTCAGGCAGAAACAACGTAGGATGCTACACCTGGTCTCCCAACCGTTTTTCCGTAGTTGAAGCTAAAGTACGTTGCACACGAAATATAATTCTATTACCTCCGCTACGGGGAAAGTAACATAGAGATAGAATATTGGTGGCATCGGCGTATCGCGCAGTGCAGTCTCAAATCCGATTGACCACTAGTAAATCAACAGAGTCCAGTTGAGTGCGAGACATCGAACCGTAGGGTTGTCCAAGCCTAAATAGTAAAAGATATATTTCAAATATTAGATGAATACGTACTTTCAAAGTCGATAATAAATTTACATCTGACACACATAACCAAGCATCAAGTAAAATACATTTATTTATTTGACAGGCGTAATTCGATATAAAACATTACAAAAACATTATCTAAATTACATATAAAATGACATAACGTATATATAACAATATAAAAAAAGATGGTATACTTAATAGAGTCTATTCAAATATAAGTAAAAATATATTATGAGGAATATTTTTAAGACGAAATGTTCACGTGAAAACGATAAAAAGAAGAAAAAAAAGTAATAAATTCTTGCTATGAATTCATAATTTCATTGGAATTATAGAAATTATATATTATCATTAAGTAAAACACAAATGTTAAGCTGACTTTGACGGTATATCTTTAAATTTAACACGGGCATGTGAATGAGCAATATGAGATTTGAGAACGACAAAAGATTTATAATTTTCGTTACAAGTGGTAATGGTAATATTTGATAAGTGGCATGCAGGATGGCAAATGATTTTCTACATGCTACTTTAAAAGGTCAGAATTAACGAATGATCTTTGACACTTATTACAGTGATAATCCACAAAATCTAAATATTCGGCTAAATGTTTCTTTAAATGTAGTTCTTTTGCAAATTTGATAGTACATATCGGACACGGAATATAACATTTTACCAAATTAGCAAAAGAGGAAGTAGGCCCATGTACAATTTTTATTGGTCCTTTATCAACAACGAACTTATCGTTATCAATGATATTCATTAATGATATTCATTAATATTTAAGTCTGTAATCTAAGATTTATGAGAGGAGCAAACGACTTGCTGATTTTCCAAGTCATCACTATGGAGGTGATTTTTGTGAAAGAAGAACGAAATATCAGACAATAAAATTTCGCCACAAATACCACACTTACGTCCGAACATCAATTTATTGTCGTTATGAGTTAAATTAATGTGTTCGTTTAGTATTGACAACGTACAACATTTTCTAGGACATTTTGAGCACAGATAATTGCCACGATTAGAATAGTATTCAATGTGTATTAAAAGTTCGATTACGCTATAGAATTCAATATTACATTTGGAACATAGGTAGGACTTACTCATTTTATTATAATGCATAGGAATCAATGAGAGATTCGAAATCGATGATTCTACATGTTCTTTATTCGAATGCACGTGCAATTTATGTGCAAGAAAATATGATTCAATAGCAAAACCTTCGCAACAAATCGAACATTTATATTTATAAGATGTTGAACTATTTCTAGGATAATGGAACATTTTGTTATGACGATGTAGCATGTTTAATCCGTGGAAAATATTATCACAAAATGTACATTGGAATATATGTCCTTTATAAAAATACACAGAATGCAATTGATAACGTTTATGGGTATTAAAATATAAGCCACAAATATTGCAAACCGTTGCTAAAAATGGCCTAGTACTAGTAGATAGACCGTCGAGAACTTTCAAAAATTCCGTCAATCTTATGTTGTTTACTGTTATTGCACTTGCATGATAATGCAATTCGTGTATTCGAAGATTATTTTCAGTACGAAAGCCTTGATTACAAAATTGACAATGCAATGTGTACAAGCTACAGATGGCAAAATTGTGAGCAGTATTATTGTGAGTCTTCAATATCTTTTTACTTGAAAAGCATAGTCCACATATTTCGCAGAAATTATTAAAGGAGTGATCATAGGTACGTAGGTGTTGGAACAAATTTTTTGGTTTTTGAAACTGCGTCTCACAAATCAAACATGGATATTTCTTCTTATTTACTGTAGCATCTATTTCCGGTATAGAGTCATTATTATAACTATCACCCAATTCTATTACATTTTCATGCAAAATAAAATCAATTTGTTCATCCTCGTTAGTATTAGAAATGGTAAATTCGCCGGCAGTATACGCCGGAGTATTCGGTATTGGTTCTTCTATCAAATTATTATTCTTAGAAGGAGAATCTTCCGTATTATTACATTCCAATGGGTTCGTTAGGTCAACGAAGACTGTCTGATATTCTTGCCGATCATTTATTTTTTCAAGAACGCCGACATTATTTTCTTTGCTTTCGTTAACTTGACTTGTCAGATTCTCGATGTTACTAATATGTAAATTTTCCATTGGATTTTCTCGATTACTATCACGAATCTTTTGATGTTCCATTTCTCTTCCGTTTCGATCGTTTTGATGTACCGTCGATTGTGATCGTAGCGAGATTTTTAACGCAGATCTCTTGCACTTGTTTCCTTTTACATTGGAATGACATTTCATATCTTTACTCGAAAGAGGACGATCGTTTTTCGATAACGTTATCCTAATACAATGTAGAAGCAAATGTTGTTTCAATGATAATCGGCTATTAAAGAATTGATAACAAACGCAACATTTGCATACCCTCATGTCGTGTTCTCGTAAGTAATGTTTCAATAAAAGATATTTCGAAGCATATCGTGCTCGGCATATGCTTGATATATATGCCGTATGACATTTCTTCATGTGTTTCTTCAAATGTCTTTTTCTGGTCAATAACATATCACAAATTCGACAAGAAAAATCTTTGGCATTGGCCGTGGCATTCTCATTGATTCCCGACATAATCAATTCTTTTTTTATTTCTGGCAACTTCACCAAAGATACTTTTACTTCCTTCAATCTAGCAATAGCATTCGCAGACTGTTTATTTTGACATTCTGTAGAATCCGATTTCTTCTCAGACGATGAGTATTCGGGATTCGTAATATTTGCTTTTCCTAAAAATTCGTTCTTTCTTAGATCATACTTGACTTTTTCGAATAACATTCGACGTCGATCAAAACGCTTCTTGGTAAAATGCTTAGAATTTAAGGTGACAGATAAGCTTGGTTTGCTGTTAGTAATTCGTTTTTTAATTTTTACTGGCACAGATCTTGCAGAAGAATCGTTCTTAATGAAATCTTTAGAATTATTACTTCGTGATAAAGGATTTTTGGAAGGTGACGCGTTACTATCACTTTTCCGTTCCAATAATTCACATTTACGAAATATATGATTAAATGGTTGTAAAACTTCAGGAAAAGACGCGGCAACTATTGAAGAATTCGAAATCGATCTGGCGGACAATTTATCATCGCATCTTATCAACGGAATGCTACATTTTTTACACATACTTAAAAGTTTTCTAACATTATTATCGCTTTGATCATTTTTACGTCGTACGATCCTGGTTGCCTCACCATTATTTACTTTTATAGAATTATTTAAAGATCGCAATGCGTAACGCTTACTATTAATATTACTACTATATAGGAAAGATTTTTCAAGGTCAAGATTGTCGTCATTACATAGGTAAGAAATTCCTAAAAGAGCCTCCATCGTGTTCAAATCGACGTGCATTTTAACAAATGGCTGTTGTTTTATTATATTTTCATTTGACTTCTGACTTGTTTGAGATATACCGGGAACTAATTTATCCATCGAGGATTTGCCCGCTCCCTCATCCATCCATTCATTCTCTTGTTTTGTTATACGTAAAGCGCTATTAATGTTCGAGTTGTTTAAACTTTCAGATGATTCCTTTGCATCTACTTTATTATCATGTACAATGTATTCCAACATTGTCTTCTGTTGCATTTTTCTCTTCCTTGATGTACCAGAATATAAAACAGTTGAATGATTTATTGAAAATGAATCGTTTACAACGTTTACAACGTTTACAACGTTTATTTCCTTTCCATGAACGTGAAATAAATGACTTTGTAAAATTATTTTCCTTCGAAACACTCGTTTGCAAAAATGACAGCAATATTTAGAAGATTTCAGCACGTTTTTATCAATCTTTAATCTAATATGAGAGCAAGAATTCGAGGAGCAATTAGAACAAGAATAATTATTTTGTCTGGCATAAAAATTTTTATGCCGTTTAAGCTGATTCAAATTGTCGTAAGACAAAAAACATATTTTGCAATAAGCAACAATCTTCTTTTCCCTCGTTGTTCGTATATCTTTTCGTTGTTCTTTATTGGATCTTTTAATATCATTACGCTTTGTTAATGTTTTTTCGTTTTCATTGTTTTCATCGATTACAATGAAATCTTTTTCTTGACGAATACGCTTTATATATTCGATTTCCGCATGATCCATCGAAGAATACGTCCTTTCGATTGAATTAGTCGTTACATTACAGAGGTTCTCAATCTGAGGACAAATATTTTCTTTCGCACCGATATTATCCTCATTTATATTAATCGAGCTAATGTCTTCAGATTTTTTCATAGTTGGTATGCAAGTATCATATGACTTTGCATCATTTCTATCATGTGTTTCTTGTTTTCTCAAGTTATCTTTTGCGCTAAACTAAAAAAGTGCAATTAAGTTAATTTAAGATATAAAATTTACTTGGAAACCAAATTATTGCTTGCAATGTAAATATTACGTATTATTTTTTCATATATTATCTAAAAACTTCGATGCTGTTAGAAATAAAGATATCGCGTTGATATAAACATAAAATCAACTGTTCATTAAGCAATAATTTGCAAAATATCAATTGCAATGAAGAAAATGAATAGTTTTGGGTAATTACTATATAAAAATATATTATGTAAAGGAATTAATTCAGAACAGAGATGCATGGGATAATGGCAAAAGCTTATTCTATGTTTGCGCAATAGAAAAATAAGAATAATGAAAAAAGAAAAAGATGGAGAGTACTTTAAGCAATAAAACTCCACTATACCATTAAATATTACTTACTCTGGATAGGTCCTTAAAGTCTGTATTAGTATATGCAGCTTCCAATGATCTTTTGAATTCTCGAACCAGAGCCATATTAGAATATTCGATAAAATTTCAAAGATCAATTATCTTGTTTGATACTACAGTTTTACTGTATAGTTATAACATAGAAGCTTCTAATAAAACACTTCAACTAAAAATAAAAATAAAAATATTTATCGAGACATATTTTCATACAAAGTACACGTTAATAACGCAATATTTTTAATTACTAAAGAGATTTATATAACAATTTTATTGGGTGGCCCGGAAAGTTCCTGCCGATTTCGTCCTTACCGCCACCTATCAAAAATCGGCACGAACTTTCCGAATAACCCCGACACAAATATTTCCCAATATAAAGAAAGAAACGTACAACTTATGCGTTTGAATAATATATTGAATCCGATATTTCGATGAAATTTACATTCGTACGCAAAATATTTTTTATATGTTATTACCATATAATAATTTCACAGCCACGATTCTAAACACACACGAATGCACACGCTTATGCACGCATGTATATTTATATAATACATATATGCGTATATATGTATTAAAGAAAATAATTATATAAATAAAAGCATACCTTGTATTTAAAACTTTATTATTTGACATTAATTATTTAACGGAATTCAAGATGGAATCAGTTATATTAATTGCCAGCATGCAGTGTTGCCACTAACATCGAAAGAAATCGTAATGCTCTCATATCGGTAACTAACTTGGCTGTCCCTAGTTTATCTACAAAAAACCTGAATAGTAATACTGAATACATGTTATCGTAATAAGATTGGTTCTTTACTCTTAGGGGACAAATAAAAAAATTATCGATTAACTATCCTTACTACTCGTATGCTCGAGTGTTACTATACTTCTAAAGTTTCATGGTTATTAATTGTAGTATCCATAATACGAAAGTTGTTCAGTTGTAAGCATCGTAGAATAACGTCATCCAATAAGCTCCAAAGTTTGCTAATATAATGGAAGTGACATTATATTAAAGAAACGATAGGAAAGAGTACTGTAAAATTAACTTAAATTCTCTTATATGTCGAAAATTTCTTTATCATTTAACTTTTATCCAGATAGATACTATTATTAAGACTAACTTGAAATTTTATAATATTATAATCATTTAATTAAATTATATTAATTTAATTACATTATAAAATATTTGAATTCGTTACTGTTTATATTGCTTTTCGATTATTTTTAAATGAGAAATATAAATTCCTAGGATGCAATCGTATGTTTAGTTTGAATGAATTTTCTGCTCATTACCTAAAATCATTACCGCATTGAACGTCGAGATGACTATTGTCCGTACGATTAATAATCTTATCAGCGATATCCTTTTGATGATTCCCAAATATTTGCAAATATCCAAGCAATTCAATCAAAATAGTACTAACAGCGACCTAATCAATGCTCGACAATGTACATTCCTTTTATAACATCTTAAGATATTTTTAACTTTATGAAAATTACTTAACCAAACAGATATATGATATATAACGATACATGCGAATCTACGAAATTGAATGAATGTGCTTAATAATTGTTAATATTAGTACTAACGACAAATTAATGTATACACTGTTTATGACTTTTGTCGGATCATTATTAAATTTTACGTGTACATTTTTCATCATTTACAAGAAATGGAATAAATATAAATTTATTATAAGTATATAAATATATGTAGTAAGAGAAAAAAATTATATGATCATTTAATCGAAGTTATTTACTAGTGAACATGCCGAGAAAGGAAATATAAGAGAATAAAATTGGCTGAGTTAGCAAATTTAATGTCATTACTACATGAAAGTGCTTTTATTCCTTTCGGAGATTGTTCATTGCGGACATCGGGGTTAGGAATGCTGCTCTCAAATTTTTCTTAAGTTTTTCATTAAAATCATAAGATGATAATATCTGAAATCAATATTAAAATATATGTTTTTTGAAATATTTAAAAATGTAGATACTTTTTTATAGATATCAATTAATTACTATACCCCAAATGAAAATGATAAAATAGATGTGAAAATATTTGTTTCCTTAGAAATGTTAGATAACGTTTGCAAACAGTGGAGAAATAAATTGTCGACTCGGTATTACTTTAATTCTTCCAATAATAATCTGCTAATACACAATTAATAATTACCATCTACTTAACTAAATAATTTATATGCAATTAATATGATCGCCAACATACCTGTACTAAAGGATATAACAAAGAGTGTAACATTAATTGTTTTTTTGAGAGTGTTATTGACTTGGATCAGAAAAATAATAAATTCATATGCCTCCAATTATATACTCCCTGAAAGTTGCTGCATTCCTTAAATAAATAGCAAGCTGTCTGATAAGAGGAATGACCGTATGCAAAGTCAAAATAAATTTCTGTTAAAGAATGCAAAATATTTGGAATTTTCTACGTAGAAGAATTTTGACGTAGAAGATCGACTAAAAGACATAATTAGAATTTAGTCATTTATATGATTGTGATGATTTATATATTCTGACATAAGCAGAAAAATATAACTTTACCTTTAATAATATTTCAAGATACCCTATGAATAGTTGCAATACGTAATGTATTAAAAATGCAACAACTCGAACAGTTTCTTCATCAGTTGACCAAAATTTTAATAAGACTCTCAATAATGGTTTCTTTAATGAGAAAACATTTCATGTAAGTGCTTTAAAAGTATTGTTTGGATGTTAGCTGATGAAACATTTTATAAGATCTATAAAAAATATTGTTATTTTAATACAAACATTGCTGCACATTATTATTTATGTTATCAATATTATTTACCACTAGTATCTTCAGAGTCAAAATCACTTTCATCGCTAGCAATCTATGATTTTATAACGAATAAATTATAAATGTATATTATTAGAACATATTCTTTTTTTCTATTAGTATTTTAAACATATATAATATTTTTATATCTCCAACTTATCATTAGATTTATGATGTAATACACCATCAGATTCATTATTACTATCGGATAAATCAGATAAATAGATATTTAATAGAATTTGATCATTTTCTTTTAAATACAAATAAAATTCTATGTACGTTTCCTTTAGCTTCTTCATTCATGATTTTTTCTATTCTTTTTGACTCATATCACTATCACTGCTTTCAATATCATCGGCTTTTTATATCTTATTATTTCCTAATTATTAAAAGCATGGACTTTAGAATCATATATATATATATAAATATATATGATTCCGTCAATCGTCATCCTCCTTACTCTTAACCAACGTCTCCCAAATTTTTTTGTTCAAAATATCCATCCTTTTTTCCTTTTTCTAGCAGATTTAGTTGAATTTTTTATTCCTTTCTTCATCTTCTTTATTTTCATTAGGTGTAACTGAAACTAAATACACAAATAATTAATTAATAACATGTTAATCGTTGATATCTTTAAATAATTTAAAAAGAGATAAGTATATCCAATATTTCATTTTACCTAAAGGTGACATATACATATATATATATATATGTATATATACTTATATGAACATATATATATATATATATGTATATATAAGTTATTAATATTTGACAGCTAGAACGCCACAAGGTTAATCCATCAACATTATATAACCATTATGATAGATCGACAGAAAATCAACTTAGCTTCAAAATATCATAAAATACTCATGAGAGTACGATGCTTATTGAATCCACCAATCAAATAATCATATTATCAATGGACGTGTTTGCAAATTAGGTTAGATTATAGTTCGATGAGTTTCGTATCTAGATATCGCTACGAATATGTTTATAGGCAAAAGAAATCGATTTTTAAATATATTATGCATGTTAACAAGTATCCAAAACATCGACAATATTTTATAGTTAAATTAGTAATAATCTATGTAATGTGTAAACGCAAAATAATTGTTATGTTATGAAAAGGTGATTAATTAATGACTGTGAACTGTAGATTTCAAAACCGCCGACAATAAGGATCTCTTAGAGTACTATCTTATTCGTTTAGGTATATTTTCCTTTTATTTTTTTATATGCATATATTACACATCTTCTTTTCTAATTTAAATATTTATTATTACAAATATTTGTCACTATTAGACAAGTACAATAATCATGAATAATTAAACTAATAATTAGATATAATTCTATACTATTCCCTATATTTTGAGCACGATTGAGTGATACTGTAAATGTAGTATTCAAATCAATTTGACATGGGATTCAGTAAATGTGATATAAACATCTTGATATGTGGATTATGCAATGTAACAATAAAACCTTAGGAATCAATAAGTATTTTGCTATTAATCTTTTTTTCTTAGCTTCAAATTAATTCAAATTTCTTAGCTTTGCTATTTATTGCATTATATTTTGATCTTGACCTATTCTGTTTTTCACCAAACTAACAAATTTATTTACACTAAATTTACTATAGTTTCTAGCAATAAATTACCTATAATTATTTCCAGCTTTCCTCGTATATAAAACAGATTTTAGCCACGCACGATCTGCTACTTCATTCATAAAAAATAGATCTATAATTGTTTGACTATACTTTTTGATTCTTGTCAGTTTATTAATATACTGCTTCATACCTAAACTTAATATCATCGTTTACAATTTCTTTGTATAGAACGAGTCTACCATAAAGTCTATATTAAAATTTCTCAATACTATGCATTCTTCTTTGCATGTACATTCTTCTATACATTCCCTACATTATACTGTTTCTTCAATGCTATACATTGCGAATTCCTTTACTATATCAAAAAGCTCACAAAATCACCGTATGATGGACTCGGTAAATGATATAAATGACCACCATTATTGTCCCTTTATACAATTTTTCTTTTATTCCTATCGCAACACACCAACATTTTTTTCCTCACTAATATTTCATATTTAATATCGTTTCTTACATATGACATTGCTACTTTCATTACTATTTTCAGAATAGCATCGAATCACATTATAATTCCTCGCATATTCACCTCACTATCTTCAGTTTCAGATAGTACTATAAATGCAGGAATCAGTTTCTTCATAATCTGATGTTGTATCTCGAATTTATGCGCTAACAAACTTCGTACATTTGTATATAATATTAACTCTCTTTTCTGTAATTGCTATTTCATATCTTCCCAGCCGGCTTACCTCTTTTCTTCCTCTATCGCTCTCATGAATGTTGGACATCCAGAACATTATACTCCTCATTTATCTTCAAATTATAGATTTTATTCTTGTATAAACAGTTCACACACTTCTCTTTCTTAACTTTACAGTCACTGTTCTTACGATCATCAGCACATTTCAAACATCTTACTGGTTGTGTACAATATTTCCCAGGATGATAAAAACCCCAACATTTAAAACATATCTTTACGTTTATATAATCAGCAACATAACATTTCCTTCATCCAATTTTCATTTTATTCTTCAACATCGTCATTTAAACCATACTACTGTCTTCATTCTGTTTTCTAGTAATTTTTTTCAAAATTTTCATATAAAATTCTTTTCTTGTTTTGTCCAAATGATTTGTTTTATTATCATTTCTATTATCTGCTTCTTTTCACATTCCATTTTCTTTTCGCTCGAATTGATAATTTTCAATTTAGTTTGAATACCTTTTGGCTCTATAATTTGATATTCCCTTTACTCCCTATTCATTTAGACCACTTGATTTTAATTGTTTTAATTCTTGCTCACTTTTACAAGCTAAGATGAGTGTCCCTTTTCCTCCTTTTTTCAACTTTGATACACTTATACTTTTGATATAAATTTTATTCTTTATCTTTTTTTGTCTTCTCACTCTTCCGTTATTCCTTTGGTTTTATTATGATAATATTTCCTTTTTTCTTTTCTTTTGTCACATCACAGTAACTGCGCTGGGCAACTTTGCCTGACATCGTATTCCACATTTTCTTCATCATTTCTTTCATTTCTTTCATTTCTTTCTTAAACCTCTCCAACTCGTCTTTGACAATATCTGTAAATTATGCTCTGTAGTATCAAAAGATATAATGGATATACTAGGATAGATATATGACGTTAATATTATCTATAAAAAAACTCGCAGACCAAGGAAATATTATAAGTGTCGATTATTTATTTCAAGTAAAAGGAACAAATGAATAAAACAGATGTCTACTTTGATTCCGGTCTTGGATTGTCACTTACAATTAGGAATCTTACT
This sequence comes from Vespa velutina, assembly GCF_912470025.1. Lineage (NCBI taxonomy): Eukaryota > Metazoa > Arthropoda > Insecta > Hymenoptera > Vespidae > Vespa > Vespa velutina. The sequence goes on from NW_025920071.1 coordinate 697,814, forward strand.
TACTACTTGGACCACTCACCCCACTCAATCATACACTTACATACTCTTAATACTATGCCCACGTACAAAATACTACGCACAACATTCTTAAATTTAGGTTCCCACGCAACAATCACTCTAAACATTTATCCACTATCTCTAAGAATTATCTTAAAGAATATTTCTATAACTATTTATTAATTGACATCTGGTAAACGTTCGTTCAGCGTGCATTTACAATCCTATCCTAAGTTTATAATTTATGGCTCTCAAAAACTTTGCCTTTAAAGAAAACTTAAGTACAAAAATACATGCAATAAAATAAGCCTACAAACTATTTTTATGATCCAACGTGCTCTTTATATCATTTTTTTTAATAATCTCCTCCCTAAATTTTCTAATCAACTGTTCAGTCTCCATTCCAGAATCATCTATATGTATCTCCTTTGTAATCAACATTCTCCGTTCTTTATCTATCCCTGCTTTTCCCTAAATACTAATACTTTTGGAGTTCGTAACCTTTATAGAATTTGTGGCAGCTTGGGTGAAAAATTTTCCCACAGTGTATGCAATTAATCAGCTGGAATTTTATTTTCTTTCTAGACTGCTTCCTACATACCTGCTTCCCACTACGCGAGACATCCATTTCTCTTTGTCAAATTTTTCCTTATCAACTATTAATTCGTACTATCTTAAATGTCACCAACAGCAGCAGCATCGCACGATAAGTCAGCAAGACAGTTCTTGAAATTCTCGCCCCCACTCCGATTCTGTACTCAGATTCTGGGAAGAGTAAGGGGACCATTGCAGGATGCCAAGCCCAGTCTGGCTAATAGATGACTGGAATTCGACTGTGGTGCTTCGAATTGAGGGAAGAGCTGGACTTGATGGAAGGAGAAGCGATGACCTCGATAATGGAGGACTCTGGTGTTTTTGGCCGCTTCAAGGAGTTATTGAGATATGATGCCTCAAGCATGCAAATGGCGCTCAGTTGGGAATGGGTGAGTGGTTTCAAGATTCTACTACGGGATACAATAGACGTGTTTCAGATAATACGCGCAAGGCAAGTCACTGACCGTTTGGCAAATAGGCTATAACCAGAACTTTGCCGATGACAAATACAGGTGCGTATGTCTGCAAAGGCGGCTACAAAATGCATCAACCACATAAAGTGGAACCCAACTTTTTTGAATACATCAAAGTTATATTGGACCCATGCAATGGATACGATAGGTTTACGTGTATAGTGTCTGTGGCCTCAAAAAGTTCGAAAACTTATCTTACGTCTAGCCTATTCGAATAGAAACGAATAGTAACATGAATATACCATTAATAACAACTGGTACATAAGGGTAACATTAAGGATATCAATAACTTAAAAGTATTGAGTTTGCAAAAGAAAAAGATTAGAACTGCAGAAAGTTCAAGTGATTCTGTGTGAAAGCTTCAGTGAAATTGAATTTAATAGCCACACCTACGAACGTGTAGACATTAAAGACAAAATTTCAACAAGGTCTAAGTGATATTTTATCAAAGATGAGACTAACTCTCAAAGTGGACACAGAAATTTGGGATAGACCAAACGACAATTGCGTGAAATAAAGAGATCCAAGATACTTATCTATTTGCTATTGTATCCTTGCATACGTAGTATAAGATACCAATGTGTCAGCCTGTGATGAGATATGGAATGATTAGATGGTCAGAATTCCATAGGAGTGGCACTGGCAGAATTGTTTAACTACAGTTGCAGCTATGGGAGCATTGGAAAGTATGTGTGTGTGTGTGTGCGTGCGTGCGTGCGTGCGTGCGTGCGTGTGTGTCTGTGTGTGTGATGTAAATAGTTTAGTTAACATTGGTGTAACAGCTTATAAGAAAGAAATGCGTGAAAAACTTTTAAGAAAAAACGTTAACATAAAGGAAATCGATAAAAGAAGTGAGCTCACGCTTTGTCTCATCAAACTCGTATAGTATGTAATTTTTTGTGAATGTACTTCGATTAAAATTATTATTTTTAATCAATAAAAAAGTGTTAAGCTTCGTGTGTTATTTATTTCACGTGACTATTAATCAAACATGGAACATGGTCCTTCGAACCGGATATTGATAAATATTAGTGAAAAAAAATCGTGACAAACAACAATAAACAGTTTTCATTCTTGCACGCACTATAGATAATCATTCGCGAGCGAGAATGTGGTGAAACAAACGGGAGACATCGTGACTATATCGAGCATTTTAAAAGCAATTTTTTTCTCAAAATTCGTCGATTTCAAAGCAGTGCGTAGTACAAATATATTTGTGCGTAGTACAACGGGACACTACTACACTCTACGTTCTCATAATCACACGTGTGCCATACATTATAAGGTATTCAACGAGAAGTATTACGCTATAGAATCTTTACGCAACAGTAGCATGCGTCAAAACGAGAAAAAACACGTTTCCAAATCAGCATTCACAGCAGTGAAGCAACAGCGGACGACAGCTCGATGAGATTTCACGGCGGCCGGTTCAATTTTTATTGGCGTTTGGTAAGTCTCCAATCATATTTTTATTCTCTTTTCCTCAGTCACTCCTATAAGATAGCACTGTCTCGATATCATAGTCGTTTGCCGAATGTCGTATGGTCAACATCGGAGCTCTCTCTCTCTCTGCTCCCAGCTACCTGCGCTACCCGAGCGGTACAGTGAGTGCGGGATGAGACAAGAAGTGACGTGCTGTGAAGCAACGAGCGTTAGAGAGCGATTTTGCGAAAGGTTTATTCTATTATTTTAAATTATAAAACATTGTAACGATTGTAACGAAAAAAAATTGTAACGATTTCAGTAGAGAACAATGAGTGTGCGAGGAATCTGTCTCGCGTAATGGACTTGCTTCCACCGACGATCAGATGTCCTTGGTGGAACGGAGGAAGAAGAAAGAAAAATAAAGGAAAGCGCAGAAAGTGATCGACTCAGACTCCGAGCCGATCAAAGAAATCGAGATAATGCCCACACCGGTGGCTCTCAAGAAGAAGAAAAAGGCACCAAGAAACGCGTAGGTCGAGAAATCTGCCGTGGAAGACGAGGAGAGAAGCTTAATAAGCCTAAAAGAGAAGTCTCGGCCAGCATTCGATAGAATGCTAAACTTAGTTACGGAAGCTGAGTTGGAGAACTCGCTAAAGAGGAAAATTCACGCCACGGCAACGGAGTTGAAAGAGCTCGTCAATGAGGCTCTGATAGCGAACGGAAGACTGGAGGGTAAAATCGAATGCCTTTAGACGGACATGGTGGAAAACACCAAGAGGTTGGCGAAAATGGTGTAAGAGACCATCCAGGAAACCATCTTCGCCGAAGAAGCCGTTAACCTATGCGGAAAGAGTGGGTGTCAAGGCCAAAAATGTTGCAACGGCCAGCATAATGGAACCGAGGAATCTTATAGCAATCTTCCCCGGCAAAAATGAGAGCCTGAAAAGTAGCGAGGACTTAAAAGAGACACTGAAGAAAATGGTTATTCTGCGCGAAGAAGGTATGGGAATACGGAACGTGCGGAAGATCAAGAATAACGGGCTATTGATAGAGACGTTAAAGAAATCGGACATAGAGACAATTTTGTGGAACGAAAAGATAAAAGCAACGGGGATGAAAGTCGGCCTTCCAGCGAAGAGAAGCACGCGAATCATCATCTTCTTCGTACCGAGGCTCACTAATGATGAAGAGGCGAGGATGGAGATACTAAAGCACAATTTCGAAGAAAAGGAATTAAAAATGTTGACGAAAAGCAGCAAGGTGATTTTCAAGAAAAAAAAAACAGCTGCAACAATGTCCTAGAAATTTCGAAGGAGGCCCGCGATATCTTAAGGAAAAGAGAGCGGCTATATGTCGGCTGGGCTTGCTGCAAATTCAAGGACTACATCGCGCCAACCAGATGTTATAAGTGTCAATCATGAGGGCACATAACACGGCACTGCAAGGCCGAAAAAGAAACATGTGGACATTGCGGAGCCAATGGACTCTCTCACAAAGGCGAAGGAAAAGCTCGCAATTTGCGTCAACTACAAGCGAGCAAGAAAACCCGCGGGACATTCTGTGACAGATAGAGAGTGCCTCGCATACAAGGCAACAACGCAGGTAATAATCGTCAAGACTGATTACGGTCAATAAAATTGTACCTGACCCGGCCGTGACCATAAACCGCACTATTGAGGTCGTAAAACCGTCGACGGATCAACTGAGGGTTTTACAACTTAATATGAGGAGGGCCAGAGTCGTAACGGAAGAAGTCCTGCAATTTATGGGTAAGGAAAACATAGATGTTTTGTTATTACAAGAACCATGTGTTTGTAGGAACAATATTCCGGAGGGATTCGGACTCCGTGTAATTACCACCATTCACGAAGCTAAAATAGCGGCGAGAACGACGATGGGCAGCCATCGGCATTGGGAAAAGAAACATCTCGGCGGTGAAATTCTAGCATCTTTCGAACGCGCACTGGACGCGTGTGCAGCTACAATTTGTGGCGACAAGCATGTATTTTCCACCATCGGAGCCAATCAACCCCCACCTGCAATTGATGAGGAAGATCGCAACGGAACTTCGAGACGAAAAGTTAATCATCGATGCGGACGTGAATGCCAGATCAACGATCTGGCGCAGCAAGAGCGAAGACGCTCGAAACGACCGAGGACTATCGCTCGAGTTACTGATTCCTGAACTGAATCCCATTGTCATCAACGAGGCAGGCAATCCGCCAGCATACAGTTCGTCACGAGGAACGTCAAACATCGACGTTATGCTCGCCACGGAAAACATAGTGCCGTTCGTAAAGAACTGGAGAGTTGAGGAGGGTCTCACACCTCCAGCCACCACAATGTCTTTTTGTTCTCCCTCGAGAAAAGCGAAAACAATAGCTACACGCTGCGAAAACCGCGATTCTCTGTCGCCAACGCCGACTGGGAAAGCTTTGACGAGGAACTCGTGCAAAGAGCGCGAGTGAATCACATCGCACGGAAATGGACGGAACGCGAAAGGATGGAGGCGGCTATTCTTCCAATTTACAAGCAACGGCAAACAAAGCCGACTTCATCCAACATCACAACTCAGATTAACAAATGCCCTATTTACAAGGACAAGGATTTCGTGTTCATGTGCTAAACTTTAGTGAAGATGTCGATTCTCGAGCGCGCAAAGGCAGCCAGGGACAATTAACTGTGTCTTAATTGTTTACGATCTACTTTGCATCGCGCGAAAGTTTGTCAAGCCGGTAGTTAGAAAAATTACACAACATAAACATAACGCACTTCTATATCTCGCGACATCATCAAATCCACAAAGCGGTCCACAAGGCAAAAAGTCATCAATCGGGAGTCTCTGTGTCAGGTTGTATCAATGGCCGTGCATGCGCTTCATTTATAAATTCGGTTGTTCACAATGATCATCCAGAACGTTGCACGCCGTAAATGCAAAAGATTTATCAAAATGAAAGATTCATTAAAATCATATTTAACTGATTCAATTACAGTTGGTATCATTATAATATTGATAACATAAATAATAATGTGCAGCAATGTTTGTATTAAAATAACAATATTTTTTATAGATTTTATAAAATGTTTCATCAGCTAACATCCAAACAATACGTTTAAAGCACTTACATGAAATGTTTTCTCATTAAAGAAACCATTATTGAGAGTCTTATTAAAATTTTGGTCAACTGATGAAGAAACTGTTCGAGTTGTTGCATATACATTACGTATTGCAACTATTCATAGGGTATCTTTACTTGAAATATTATTAAAGTTATATTTTTCTGTTTATGTCAGAATATATAAATCATCACAATCATATAAATGACTAAATTCTAATTATGTCTTTTAGTGGATCTTCTACGTCAAAATTCTTCTACGTAGAAAATTCCAAATATTTTTCGCCGAATACTTCGCCAGAAATAAATTTTATGAGGCATTCTTTAACAGAAATTTATTTTGACTTTGCATACAGTCATGCCTCTTATCAGACAGCTTGCTGCATTCATTTAAGGAATGCAGTAACTTTCAGGGAGTATATAATTGGAGGCATATGAATTTATTATTTTTCTGATCCAAGTCAATAACACTCTCAAAAAAACAATTAATGTTACACTCTTTGTTATATCCTTTAGTACAGGTATGTTGGCGATCATATTAATTGCATATAAATTATTTAGTTAAGTAGATGGTAATTATTAATTGTGTATTAGCAGATTATTATTGGAAGAATTAAAGTAATACCGAGTCGACAATTTATTTCTCCACTGTTTGCAAACGTTATCTAAAATTTCTAAGGAAACAAATACTTTCACATCTATTTTATCATTTCTATTTGGGATATAGTAATTAATTAATACCTATAAAAAAGTATCTGTTTTTAAATATTTCAAAAAATTTATATTTTAATATTGATTTCAAATATTATCATCTTATGATTTTAATAAAAAGCATAAAGATGTACCAATGAAATCAATATCTTTAATTTGTATATTAAAAATATCTAAAGATAGTATAACTGATGGTCTCTACCGATTAATATTAGAAATAGCAGCAAAGGATGACCATTTAATGTTTCCCCTTTATGTTCCTTGTATAATATAAGTAAGTATAGCATGTTATCCTATTATTTTCTATAGATGATAATATATTGTCCAATTTATAAATATATATTTTACAGTTGAAAGTATTTTTAAAAAACTCTCATGTCGCAAATTATTGTAAGAAAGTAAAGAAATTAATAGAAAAGAAAAAAATAGAAGAAAATTCAAAACATATAGAAAGTGAAAGAGCTAAGGATATATTCGATTTGAAGAATATGATAGAAATCGCGAAAATTGAGAAAAATAGAATGAGAATTCAGGGTACAGCTTCAGTGAAATTTTATAATTTCTGGATTAAAATTCATTAAGCTCAAGAAACTAAAATATGTAACGGAAAATGATGAAATTAGTGAATAAAATTTAACAAGTTTAAGGGAACCAAGGAGGAAGAAATTAAATAAAAAAGGTATAGTGACTTTGAGTTACAAGTAAAAGGAATAGAATAAGGGAAAGCAGAGGATATATCTCTAAAGAGATCTAATAAAAATCAAAGATAAAAGTTATAAAAATAAAAGTGATAAATTAGAAAGTATCTGAAATAGAGGACGTACAGAAAATACAGATATTGTTACGAATATTAATAACGATGACTGGTAATAAAATGTTGCAATATGTAGAATAAGTGTAATATTTTGATAACAATTTCAATAACTTTGTCATTATAAAGAAAACAAAAATTTAACTTGAAATATACTTGATACAAGTATCAAATATTTTGAATGTAGATCATTTGTTGATTTCTTCATTGGCATTTCAAACTATGTTTAAGCATTTACAAAATATACATATACGACAAAACACGTATTTTATTTGGTTACTCCTGAACACTATACTTTCAAAGGAATATCATTGTCTTCTTTAATTTCCTTTCATTCCTTTTAATTCACACTTTATCAATATCTCCTTAATTCTAACAAACAGGATTTATTTTCATAGCTATGATGAATTCCTTCACCGAATCAAGGATAACTGTCCCAAATTGTAAACTTTCTTAGAGAATCGTTTTGGCCAAATCTGCGAATAAAATCAAATGTATAAAGTCAGAAAGAGAAAGAAAGAGATAGAGAAACGCGAAACTTGGCGACTTACCGTGATCAGTACGATGTAGCCAATAGTAACAAAATTCTACTTCTAAAGTATCAAGTCCAAATGAAATTTCCGGATAGATTCCTGCCGTCCTGGCGCGTGTTGTAATTGTATATCTACATAGACATGCGTATTTTTTAATATGAGACGATATTTTACTAGATAATTAGTGTCGCTTATTAGAGTATAGAAGTATAAAGAAAAAGAAAGAAAAATTTTAGAGCGGCATTCCTGACCTCGATGTCCTCAATGAACAATCTCCGAAAGGAATAAAAGCACTTTCATGTAGTAATGACATTAAATTTGCTAACTCAGCCAATTTTATTCTCTTATATTTCCTTTCTCGGCATGTTCACTAGTAAATAACTTCGATTAAATGATCATATAATTTTTTTCTCTTACTACATATATTTATATACTTATAATAAATTTATATTTATTCCATTTCTTGTAAATGATGAAAAATGTACACGTAAAATTTAATAATGATCCGACAAAAGTCATAAACAGTGTATACATTAATTTGTCGTTAGTACTAATATTAACAATTATTAAGCACATTCATTCAATTTCGTAGATTCGCATGTATCGTTATATATCATATATCTGTTTGGTTAAGTAATTTTCATAAAGTTAAAAATATCTTAAGATGTTATAAAAGGAATGTACATTGTCGAGCATTGATTATGTCGCTGTTAGTACTATTTTGATTGAATTGCTTGGATATTTGCAAATTTTTGGGAATCATCAAAAGGATATCGCTGATAAGATTATTAATCGTATGGACAATAGCCATCTCGACGTTTAATGTGGTAATGATTTTAGGTAATGAGCAGAAAATTCATTCAAACTAAACATACGATTGCATCCTAGGAATTTATATTTCCCATTTAAAAATAATCGAAAAGCAATATAAACAGTAACGAATTCAAATATTTTATAATGTAATTAAATTAATATAATTTAATTAAATGATTATAATATTATAAAATTTCAAGTTAGTCTTAATAATAGTATCTAGAATTTTGTAATGAATATCGTACAATTAACACATTCTTGTAATAGTTAATAATATTAATAAAAGAAATATCTTAAATATATGTATTCTGGAATTAAAATTTTGATTTTGCAAATTAATTTTGCCAAGCACTATGATGTTCTCGCAACCGCAGGAGTTGCTCTCGGGTACAATTTAAAAGCGATTCCTTGATGCTATATCAGAAAGTTAGATAAAATCGTGTTAAGTGGTTTTAATTATTCGGATAACTTAGACAGCTCCCAGCGGAAGTACATCACTCAGTGAGGGTGGATGCGGTATTGCAGAATGCAGAACACTGTTATCGCTGTAATGCGTTGCAGAAGCTTTAACTCTGTTAATTTCTCTAAAAATTTTTAAGTGCGATGAATTAATCATAATATAAATTAATTTTCTTATAAGATCAATACGCCAATAGTATGATTTATTTATAACACGGATTAAACCGAATTTAATTTTCTTGAGTCGACTACTTCTTCGAGTCGAATCTCTTTACATCATAGTGCATATTTATACGATCATAAGCTTCAAATGATTCGATCTATCAACGAAAGACGACAATTATTTTTCCGTTAAAACGATATTGTGAACAATGTTTACATAATCTTCTACGCCATCGTTTCTCATGTCACAAGCACGGGAAACGTTCAACGTCAAAGAACAAAAAAAGAATATAATAAAATAAACATGATACATTTCCGAGGGTAAGCGAATATATTTACATTAGCGGATAAAGTTCAATCACTTTTCTTGAGAGAGAAAACACAACAAAAGAAATCTTCAAAATGCAATAAAATATATACAGAGAGGTGTCGCTTGATGGTAAGCGTGTATACTTACCAATTGTGAAATTTAATAAAACCAAGGTGCTTGACCCAATAAAATTTAGATCCTCTCTTTGTACGGAGACAATATAGGTAAAATTTGTCGAGCACGAGATTGATATAGAAGATAACAAAGAGAAAATATCGAGGGGAAATTATAATTTTTTCCACGTAAGATAATGATTCTTTTGCTCTTGTACAGAAGGCTTGATGTGATATATATTGTACGGATTGAAAAAAACCGTGCGTATTAAAACACTATGTATTTACGGATTTTTAAAAAAAGATACTAATAATAAAGTGAGAAAATAAGAATTTCAGCTGTTTGTTCGTTTGTTCGTTCGTAGAGATCGAGGGCTACAATCATTTTTTTAGTAATGATCGACAAAATGTAATGAAGGAGGAAATGAACGGTGTGTTGTAATGAATAATCGACTACGTTGTCTGTTGATCAAGAAGGCGTCCTCTACTGGGGTCCACAACCCTACGGTTCGATGTCTCGCACTCAACTGGACTCCGTTCATTTATTAGTGGTCAATCGGATTTGAGACTGCACGGCGCGATACGCAGATGCCAACAGTAATCTATCTTTATGTTTCTTCCCCCGTAGCGGAGGCAATAGAGTTATACTGTATGTGCACCGTACTTTAGTTTCAACTACGGAAAAACGGTTGGGAGACCAGGTAAAGTATCCTACGTTGTTTCTACCTTAAACCCTTCTTCTTGATTTATTTCTCTTTTTCTCCTTTTATTTCTATTTGTTCTTTATTTCGTCCTGATTTCCTCGATTTTTTTCATGCGAAAACAATGACTTTATCGAGACTTTTTTGACCAACAAAATTGATTAAATATTTGATTAATTTTTATTCATAAATGTAATAAGAAAAAAAGTTTCGATGTTTAATTGTCGAAATTGAAATGAAAACTGACCCAACAAGCAATTTTGTTTACATTCCAAGTCGTCAACTATTGTGAAAATCAAAATTTTTAAATATTGACAATTTAAATGAAGATTATTTTAAGATTTCGTATTGAGTTTAGAGCTATGAGTTGTTTAAATAAATGTGCCATCGATTAAATATTAATATACTGTACTCCATATACATTATATATTCTTTAAATAACTACAAAATTCGCGAAAGTATTAATGTTTTAATTTTTGGGAGTCTGCTCGCTAACTTGATACAGGATAGACGTATTTCTTATCCCTCGCGATTTGTTTTTGTTTACAGTTCTTATAACGTATATTGACCTCTTGTATTATTTCGGTGACGTGAGACAGTAAGCGTATATTGTACGGCTGCTGAATCAAATATGCCACTAATAGAGCTAAAAATCTCAAAATTGGGATACACCTGCTCCATATGGAATATATCAAATAACTAAGTAGAGGATATCGACATGTCCACAAACGCTTCAATTTACCGAGCTGAGTCCCAATCTACTAGCAACAAGATGAAATCTAATACAAACACAGATATGACAAATTCACGAACTTTCCATCAATCCGAAATGTGGCTACAAGATATGCCTACACAAAACTCATATAGTATTCTCTCTGAAACCGATGCTATACTAACAGGTAACACCAAAACAAATGAAGAAAATAAATCTCCTCCTATTTACATTCTCGCTCAAGTCATTGAATCCCTGATAGAATTATTTGTGCAACAAGCAGGTAACAACAATTTTACTTTAAAACAACTCAAAGATAATCAGACAAAAATCCAGTTGTCATCCTCGGATCACTATGGGAAAGTAATAAACGAGTTAAAAAGCAAAAACGCAAATTTTCACACCTATCAACTTTAAAGCTGAAAGAAGTTACAAGGAAATTCTATCCAAAAACAAATTTACAGAAAATCATTGACTCGAGGTATACAAACACGTTTTTAGGTCGATTAATAATATAGTCAAATATGATACTAAACAGCCACTACCTATATTTGCTATTGAACATGAACCAAATAATAATAATAAGGAGCATAGAAAAACTACTCAACATATTAATTAAATTCGAATCGCCAAGACCGAAATGTGACATACCTCAATGCCATCGCTGCCAAACTTACGGTCATACGAAGAATTACTGCAATAGGTTACCTGCTTGTGTTAAATGTGCACGCAATCACTTAACTACATTTTGCCTAAAACAGGGTAAACTAATAAATGTAAATTGCTTTTTACTGCCAAGTTAATCATCCAGCAATCTATAAAGGCTGTTTGGTACGTAAATAACTACAATACAAGACATTTCCTTCACTAAGGCGAAGAACACTATTTGAACCTAACAATGAACATATTCCTTATACCACAGAATACAATCCAAAAATAGACATTTTTCAAAACTATACTAAACACTATTACAAGAATAATAGAAACTATGCACAAGTAACAGGCAAACAGACCTCGCAACAACAAAACCTAGCACCTCTTACTTGCTCAAAAAATTCTCCTGGAAACAAATATACAAAACTTAAACAACTTTTAATCCAATCTGCTAAAAATACAGGACTCATAGCAGACATGCTTTCAACACAAACATCACCGTTACAACAAAAAACACATCAAATAACCATCATGTTAGACCTCTTAACGAAATTCTTGAATATCTACAAATAATGGGTCAATCAGAATAGCTGTTTGGAACAGCAACGGATTAGAACAAAGACTTCAAGAACTCAAAATTTTCATCTACACACATAACATCGATATTATGGCAATTTCAGAAACTCACTTTACAATTAAAAATTATATAAAAATACCATACTACAGTATATAAGTTATCAAACACCCATCGGAAAATACACACGGGAGTTTTGCGATTATCATTAAAAATAATATTAAACACCATTTATATGCCAATAATTCACTTGATTATCTATAAGCAACAACAATTACACTAGAAACCATAACTGGAGAAACACAAATATCGGCTATATATTCACCGCCTAAACATAAAATTACTCAAGAGCGATATTCAAACTTCTTCAAAAGTCTAGAAAACAAATTTATAGCAGTAGGGCTACAATGCTAAGCACAAATATTGGGAATCAAAAAGAATTTCAATTAGGGATAAAACACTGCTCAAAATCACGCAGAAATTACCATTAACACCACTATCAACCGGGGAACCTACCTATTGGCCAGCAGAATCAAACAAATCACCAGATCTTCTAGATTTTACATAACTAAAGGATTGAACAAGGCGCACTTCAAATTAATCTCAAGCACAGAACTAAGTGACTTACACACTTATACTAATAGAATTTCTACAAAAACCAATCCACATAGGAACTATACCCAAATTATAAAATAGAAATACGGATTGGGATAAATTTCGGTCAACAATTGACGAAAACCTATATTGCAAAATCTCTCTAAAAACTTAAGAACACATCGAGAATGCCGTGGACTACATAACAAAAATAATTCAAGAGTCAGCATGGTTATCTGACTCTCCTAATATACAGGAAAATAAAAAGAGTTGTTCATACCCAGCCTATGTTTTGCAGAAAATTAAACAAAAACGAAAAGTTATATACAAATGCCAAAGGCATAAAACAAAAGAAAATAAAAGGTAGTTAAATGTACTCACAAGGGAGGTTACAATAATGATAAAAAAATACTGTAATTCCAAGTTTAGCAAATATCTCTTAAACCTTACGCCAAATGAAGATACCAACTATTTACTTTGGAGGGTAACAAAAAAATTAAAAAGACCAATAATGTAGACTCCAGCATTGCGAAAACCAAACGGATCTTGGGCAAAGACGTCCATGGAAAAAGCCAAGACATTTGCTAACCACTTAAATCAAACTTTTCATCGAAATAATATGGTCACGACAGTAAATGCTACAACAGGTTGGTAAAATTGTTGGTGGACCAATTGATTGAGAATTTTCTTGTTATTTAATAGTATTTACCCGAATAATTTATATTCTATTAATCGTATTTTCCATTTGTACTGAAATCCAGCTCGATGATTTAACATGGAAAAGAAAGGAATGTCAGAAGATGCAATGCAGCTGATAACGAAAGTTAGACATCTCGGAAATCCCTGCATTCTGTAAAAATCAGAGTGGGATAATGCAGATAAATTTTTCTCTATCGAAAGAAAAAGACCGCCCGTCGTTCGAGATTATATTTTTTTATATTTATATAGTAGCGCACAACAATCGATTCCTCAGCTTCGGACATGTTTGCGATGTCGTTCGGAAACTGAAAAATAGAAAGAATATTATTAGTATCATCGTTGTAATAAGAAAGCATTGAAAATATTTTTAATGTTTAGTGTAAAAATATGTATATATAATGTTCAGAGACACGGAATATTGTTTATTTAATAAAAGTAATATATAATTAGTTCATGCGCATCATCTAGCGTGAACGTTGCCGCAATAGTCGCCGGAGCCCTCGTTGTTTGCAATATCTCTACATCATCCAACGTGTTAAAATACTAAATTATGTCAACACATTAATTTATACAAACTTTTACAGAACGTACATTCATTCGCCACTTTTTCTCAAGATAAATTTTATTTCTACCTGCAGTACTTACGTTGTTACATTGTAGTGCGCATTTCTATTACTAATACCAAAATAATTATTATCGTGTAAATATTATTACCAATATTATTCCCTATTGTTATTATAATTATGCGAATTATTATGATTACAGTTAACAAAAAATATTATTTATATTGTCTTCATTATAACGAATAAACTTTTGAAAGCAACTATTATTATTGGATTTTATTTGGCACGAGTAGGAGTTACGTCTGCTGGTTTCACACAAACGTATTACTTCTTTCTTAGTTATGTCTTACATATACCTTAATTACTTCTTAATTACATCTTATTCACTTCATAGTATAGCCTGATCGCGGCTTCGCTGCACCTAACCATTGTCTGTTCGTCTAATAGAGGCCAGATAAAAAAAGGTCAACCATAAAAGCAAGATTAAAAAAAAAAAAAAAAAAAAAGAAAAATAAGAAAAAGAAAATGGTCGGGCACTAGTTGTGTCAGTTTGCTCCGAGTTGCGTCTGGTTACGTCCGAGTAGCGTCCGAGTTGAGACTGACGTTGCGTTGGGTTGCGACCAGGAGTTGTGTTTGGTTTCGACTGTAGTTGTGTCTGGTTACGTCCGAGTAGTGTCAGAGTTGAGACTGACGTCGCGTCTGGTAGTGACTAAAAATTGTCTGGTAGCGTCTGAAGTTGTGTCTGGTTGCGACTGCGGTTGCGTCTGGTTACGTCCGTATAGTGTCAGGGTTGCGACTGACGATGCGTCTGGTACTGTTTAAAAGTTTTGTCTGGTCGCGACTGCAGTTGTGTCTGGTTACGTCCGAGTATCGTCAGGGTAGCGACTGACGTTGCATCTGGTAATGTTTAAAAGTTGTGTCTGGTTGGGACTGCAGTTGCGTCTGGTTACGTCCGAGTAGCGTCAGGGTAGCGACTGACGTTGCGTCTGGTTGTGTTTAAAAGTTGTGTCTGGTTGCGACTACAGTTGCGTCTGGTTACGTCCGTGTAGCGTCAGGGTAGCGACTGTCGTCGCGTCTGGTAGTGACTAAAAATTGTCTGGTAGCGTCTGTAGTTGTGTCTAGTTGCGACTGCGGTTGCGTCTGGTTACGTCCGCATAGTGTCAGGGTTGCGACTGACGATGCGTCTGGTACTGTTTAAAAGTTTTGTCTGGTCACGACTGCAGTTGTGTCTGGTTACGTCCGAGTAGCGTCAGGGTAGCGACTGACGTTGCATCTGGTAATGTTTAAAAGTTGTGTCTGGTTGCGTCAGGGTTGCGTCAGGGTTGCGTCAGGGTTGCGTCAGGGTTGCGTCAGGGTTGCGTCAGGGTTGCGTCAGGGTTGCGTCAGGGTTGCGTCAGGGTTGCGTCAGGGTTGCGTCAGGGTTGCGTCAGGGTTGCGTCAGGGTTGCGTCAGGGTTGCGTCAGGGTTGCGTCAGGGTTGCGTCAGGGTTGCGTCAGGGTTGCGTCAGGGTTGCGTCAGGGTTGCGTCAGGGTTGCGTCAGGGTTGCGTCAGGGTTGCGTCAGGGTTGCGTCAGGGTTGCGTCAGGGTTGCGTCAGGGTTGCGTCAGGGTTGCGTCAGGGTTGCGTCAGGGTTCCCCCCGTGGGTAGGGGGTTCCCCCCGTTGGTGGGGGGAAGTAGAATACTCCCACAGTATTCCCTGCTTGTCGTAAGAGGCGACTAAAAGGGACTGAGTGAATGGTGTATGAATGTTCTTGTATGGCTATTCCTTCCTTTATACTTCTAGACATCTTTTTCTTTTCTATTCTATCTCTTTCTCACCAGCTTCCTTCCGTTCCGTTCCTTTCTGCTGTGGAGCTTGGCTCCCAATAATTAAGTTTAAACTATGATGGACAGCTCAACGGAAACAATAAGCGGGCGTGGGAGGGATACCCACGCCACGGCGGTGTCAGGTGGTGATTGGGCAGGCCACCCGCCGTCGTCATCCAACGACTGCCAGGAGCTCGGGGTAGGCAACCTGGCCTCAGCTCTGGATATTGCGTCAGGAAGGGCATCACAGGTAGGCGACCTGGCCTGCGGTGTTTCGAATGCGCCAGGAAGTATGGAGTATGAGGAATCCCAGGAGGAGTTAGAGAGGACTGCCACTGCGGTTGAGAGCATGCGGCTCTCTGGTCCGACCTCCCCAAAGCAGGGGAGAAGGAACAAGCGTGCAAGGCAGATGATATACTCCTCTGAGGAGGATGAGCCGCGGGCTGGCTGGCCCGCACTAGATGAGAGTTGCCCGACGGAGACTCCCATATCTAAAATGGAGACTGGTAGGGTGCTTAGTACCATGCTGGATGCCTCCAAGGCGGCAGAAGGTGCCAGGCTGAAAAGCCGTAACCTTAAGGGGGAGCTATCTGGAATAATGAAGAACTCCTATGCGGCCATTATGGAGGGAATTAACACCCTGATTGAGAGGCGCGAAACCGAGACGGACGATCCTCCATCAGCTAAGGAGACCATTGCGCAGCTGAAGGCCGAATTGCGGGCCAAGGATCTGCGCACTAAAGAGGTCATGGAGGAAAACGTTCGCCTCAAGAGGGCGAATAAGAAGATGGAGAAGGCTCTGGAGAATCCATCGGCCGGGAACAGCCGATCAAAGTCTCCGGACATAAGGGAGTCTATGAAGGCATTGACGGAGGCTCTCCGCAATGTGCAGCAGGAGATAAAGGAGATACGGCAGCAGCAGCAGCAGCAGCAGCAGTGGCAACAGCATCAGCAAACACAGCAGCAGCAACAGCAGCAGCAGCAGCAGCAGCGGCAGCAGACAACGGGTGGAGCAGCGACGGGAGTTGGTGGGCCACACAAAGGTCCTACACCCCGTGCTGAGCCCACTCGGCTCCAGTTACAAGAGGTAAGTAGAGATAAGCCACTGATCGGACAGGAGAGCTTTGTCCAGGTACTTGGCCGGAAGGAGAGACGGGCGCAAAAGAAGAACGCGAATTCTCTCCCTCTAACTACACCTAAGGATGGAGTCAGCGACCGTCATCCTTTGCCGGGACAGGCAGCATCTAGGATGGATGGGAAGAGGAAGAAGGACGCGCAGCGAAGAAGGAAGAGGGAAAGAAGGGAAAGAGAAGTGGCCGCTATTTCCCTATCGTGTGCCGAGGAGACTACGTATAGAGACGTAATCCTTCGGGCCACGGAAAAGGTCAACCTCAAGGATCTGGGGATCGGCGGTGGTTTGATCTGTAAGAGAGCCCTCACAGGTGCCTTTATATGGCAACTAAGAGGCAAAGGGGCGAACGAGAAGGCCGACCAGGTAGCGGAGGTCTTAAGGAGGTCAGTCCCAGGGGTAAGGGTCACACGCCCCCAGCGTACGAGTATCATGAGGATGGTGGGACTAGATCCGGCCGCCAATGGTACCTGGATCAGGAATGCACTCCTGGAGTTGCATCCCGGAACAAACCCCAACCTCATCAAGGTGGGAGAGATCAGGATAGGCAGGGGTAATGTCGGCTCGACGATAGTCACGGCTCCGACACCTGTCATCCAGGCGGCACTGAAGAAGGAGAGAATACTCCTGGGACTTTCTGTAGCGAGGGTGCAAGAGCTCAGACAGCAGCCCCTCAGATGCCACCGGTGCCTTGCGCGAGGGCACGTTGCAGTAAGATGCCCGGCTACGAAGCCCCGGGCGGACTTATGCTATGTCTGCGGAAAATCGGACCATTTGGCAAGCAGTTGTACAAACAGGGCAGCGTGCCCGGTTTGTACGGATGCCGGCCGGAAGCCGACCAACCATCGTGCCGGTTCTTGGGAATGCCCGATAGTGCCTCCCAAGAAATGGGTGGACAAGGTATACGGGAATGGAACAAATGTCCGCGGGGAGACAACACAGAATGACCCGCGTAATGTCGTGGAAAGAACTGCGACAAAAGCAGTGAGTGCGACTGAGGAGGACAATAGTGGTGGTGACGAAGATATGGAGGTGGAACACGGTGAACCGGACACCTCAATAGGTGTAGAAGCAGCGGAAGATCTCTAGACAATGGCTTCTGCTGTTCTACAAATAAACTTGAACCACGCGCGCCGTGCGCAGGACATATTGTTACAGCGTATGCGCGAGAACAATGTGGAGATAGCTGTTATTGCGGAGCCATGGTGGGTCCCTTCGGGGGATGAGAGGTGGTTCTCATCCCTAGGAGGGACTTCACTCTCCGCGGTGCTTGTGGGCGAAAATGGAAGACCCTGCAGCCTGGTGCGTCGGGGTCTCTATTACGTAGCAGTTAAATGGGGGGACTCGCTGGTAGTCTCCGTCTACTTTCCTCCCAGCGAGAACATTAACATGTTCAGTAGGCTCCTTGACGAGCTCGAGGAGCTCTTAGAGACGTTCCCCACTCTCCCAGCGCTGGTGGCTGGCGATTTTAATGCCCGGTTCAGCAGATGGGACCCGAAAGGCAGGAGTAACTGCAGAGGTGAGTTGCTCTATGCATGGGCCAACAGAGTGAATCTGGGTCTGTTGAGCCGGGTTGGCTGTCCCACGTGCGTTCGTCCGCAGGGTTCGAGCGTGGTAGATCTAACGTGGGGCACGCCAGCGGCCGGCGTCCGCCTCTCGGACTGGAGGGTGGATCAGGTTGAGTCCCTGTCAGACCACCTGTACATTAGCTATAGCTACAGGCACGGGGCTGCAAGGGACCGAATTTCTCGTCCACAAGGAAGAAAGCTCCCTCGTTGGAAGGTTAACTCCATGAAGGAGGACTACCTGGATGCGGCCCTTATCTCAGGGGAGTGGACAGGTGAAAACTTGTGCGAGGAAAGTGCGGCCGGCGTAGTTTGTGTGGACAAGCTAGTGAAGTGGGCACAATCTACGCTGAAGCAAGCATGTGACATGGCCATGCCCCGGGTGAGGGGACAGACCCGTGGTAGTAAAAGTACTTACTGGTGGTCGGACGAATTAACGAACCTTAGGGCCGTTGCGACGACCACAGTAAGGAAACTTTCCAGAGCCAGGAAGAAAAAGAAGAACAGTGAGGAAATAGTGCGGTGCTTGGACGCTCGAAGAGACGCTAGGAGGGCACTGGCTAGGGCTATTAAAGAAGCCAAGAAGAACTCATGGAGGGACCTGCTGGACTCCATAGAAGAGGATCCATGGGGCAGACCCTATAAGCTGGTCTTGGGGAAACTAAGGCCATATGCCCCACCAGTAACTGAAACGTTGGAGGATGAAGTACTGGAAAACATCCTCTCCGAGCTATTCCCAGGAGAACCGGGAACTGATGAGCTGCAGGATCCTACGCTCGCAGAGGTGGTCGTCTCTGCGGAGGAGGTCTTGGCTTCCGCCAAGAAGGGAAAAGGAAGAAAGGCTCCTGGACTGGACGGAATACCGGGTGTGGTTGTGCGTGCTGCGTCGACATACTGTGGAAACGGGTTGGCGCGTTGCTTTACCGCATGCCTGAGGACGGGTCGATTCCCGACAGCGTGGAAGATAGCGAGGCTCGTCCTTATTAAAAAAAGAAGGGACGCGCCCCCGGACTCACCGGGATCGTATAGACCCATATGTGTGATTGGCGAATTGGGGAAACTGTTCGAGCGGGTAGTTGTTGGTCGTATCAACAGATACCTGGAGGAGACTCGAGCCCTGGCGCCATCGCAATATGGGTTTAGAACGGGAAGATCCACCGTGGATGCCGTCCTCGATGTTAAAAACTTCGTGGAGGCATCGACGCGGATCAGGAAGGTGGTTATCCTGGTGAGTCTGGATATTTCGAACGCTTTCAACTCCCTGCCGTGGGACGTTATCGTCGGGGCGATGGAGCGTGGGGGCTTTCCGGATTACCTGATTAAGATCATCAGGAGCTATCTGGACAAGCGCGCGATTGCCTATACGAATAGGCATGGACGCTATGTGGAAAGGCGCGTCTATTGTGGGGTCCCACAGGGATCTGTGTTGGGACCTACATTGTGGAACATTGCCTATAACAGTGTCCTCCGAATCCCGTTGCCGGGTGGCTCCCGTGTTGTCTGCTACGCGGATGACACGGCCCTCCTGTCAACGGGATGGGACCTGTCTCAAGCGATCGTGAACGCCGAGCGGGACCTGGACGTCCTTGTGAGGGAGATCGAGGGACTGGGTCTTAAAGTGGCGCTGCACAAGACGGAGGCCATGGCCTTCCCTGCCTCTGCCTTACGCAGACGCAGGACTGTCCCACCCCCTAAGATTTGCCTTAGGGGGGTTTTCGTAGATATCAGGCCCAGCGTGAAATACCTGGGCATAGTGATAGACTCGGGGATGTCATTTAGGCCCCACTTTGAGGCCCTAATCCCTAAGGCGGAGGGTATCCTTCGGTCCCTTAGGAGACTCCTTCCGAATCTTCACGGACCGGGGGAGAAGAAGCGACTCCTCTACGGCGGCGTGATCCACTCGGTGCTCCTTTATGGGGTGCCGGTGTGGTGGCGCGCCGTCGTGGAGGATACGAAGATCGGGCGGGCAGTTCGGAGCCTCCAGAGGAAGGTGGCGATCCGGGTGTGCTGTGCCTATAGAACGGTCTCCTTCCATGCGGCCATGATGATTGCGGGGATAATTCCTCTCGCTCATCTGGCACCCCGGCTGGCGGAGGCGTACGCGGCTGTTAGAGACGCGGAAGAACCAGCTTCCCCGCGTGCTAAGGCTGTACTGGGTGCTCTTGCCAGAAGGAGGGCAATGGAAGCATGGAAGGCTGAGGAGCTTGCATTAGCAGGTATCACTGCAGCAACGGGGGTGCGCGCGAGGGCTGCTATTGCCGAACGGTTGGTTGAGTGGATTGGGAGGCCGTTCTCCATCGGGACGACATTCCACACTACTCAACTGATGACCGGCCATGGCTGCTTTTCAGCGTATTTATATAGTATGAAGAAGATCCCCTCCCCACGGTGCTTCCACTGTGGGGGGAATGAGGATACGGCGGAGCACACCTTGATCGACTGCCCGGCATGGACGGATGCTAGGAGCGAATTGATCGAGGCAATAGGTGGAGGGCGGCTAACGCTGCCCGGGATAGTCGGGGTCTCCCTGACTGTTCCGGGGGTATGGGCGGCCTTTCGGACCTTCGCTGGGCGTGTCATGCGAACCAAAGAGGACGCTGAGAGGCGCCGGGAGCGGTCGCGTGGTCAAAGACCTATGAGTGATAGTGTATGTGTGGAAGGAAGTGCGAACGATAGGCCGCATAGGAGAATGGCTCCAGTGCGGCCACCTCGGGCAAGGCTCCGAGCGGCTCAGGCGGCGCCTGACTCAAGCGTCGCTTTTTCATAGACGTACAACACGCGGGAGTGAATGGGCCTGGTCAGTGCACCATGGGGTGGAGACTGGGTCACAGATACTATTGTAGATAGTTAGTAAGTAAATGCGTCTCCGGGGACACATGGCTCCCTGTCGAGTGTGCCGTACTGGTATGTGTGTGAATGCATGAATGAATGAGAGTAAGGCGAATTCCGGCCTGGCTCACCGAGGAGGGGATTGGGTGAATTTGTAATACGCACATGCGCGATCCCGCCCAATCCCCTTTCTTCTCTGCATGGTAGTATTAAGAATCGGGAGGTTTTTTAGTCGGTAGGCGATCCGATCCTGAATGTATGTTCAGGCGGGTTGAATCCGACACTACCCTGAGTACCGGTCTCAGGGTGCCTTTTGAAGGTTTTTCCTCCTGACGGAACAAAAAAAAAAAAAAAAAAAAAAGGGTTGCGTCAGGGTTGCGTCAGGGTTGCGTCAGGGTTGCGTCAGGGTTGCGTCAGGGTTGCGTCAGGGTTGCGTCAGGGTTGCGTCAGGGTTGCGTCAGGGTTGCGTCAGGGTTGCGTCAGGGTTGCGTCAGGGTTGCGTCAGGGTTGCGTCAGGGTTGCGTCAGGGTTGCGTCAGGGTTGCGTCAGGGTCCCCCCCGTGGGTAGGGGGTTCCCCCCGTTGGTGGGGGGAAGTAGAATACTCCCACAGTATTCCCTGCTTGTCGTAAGAGGCGACTAAAAGGGATTGAGTGAATGGTGTATGAATGTTCTTGTATGGCTATTCCTTCCTTTATACTTCTAGACATCTTTTTCTTTTCTATTCTATCTCTTTCTCACCAGCTTCCTTCCGTTCCGTTCCTTTCTGCTGTGGAGCTTGGCTCCCAATAATTAAGTTTAAACTATGATGGACAGCTCAACGGAAACAATAAGCGGGCGTGGGAGGGATACCCACGCCACGGCGGTGTCAGGTGGTGATAGGGCAGGCCACCCGCCGTCGTCATCCAACGACTGCCAGGAGCTCGGGGTAGGCAACCTGGCCTCAGCTCTGGATATTGCGTCAGGAAGGGCATCACAGGTAGGCGACCTGGCCTGCGGTGTTTCGAATGCGCCAGGAAGTATGGAGTATGAGGAATCCCAGGAGGAGTTAGAGAGGACTGCCACTGCGGTTGAGAGCATGCGGCTCTCTGGTCCGACCTCCCCAAAGCAGGGGAGAAGGAACAAGCGTGCAAGGCAGATGATATACTCCTCTGAGGAGGATGAGCCGCGGGCTGGCTGGCCCGCACTAGATGAGAGTTGCCCGACGGAGACTCCCATATCTAAAATGGAGACTGGTAGGGTGCTTAGTACCATCCTGGATGCCTCCAAGGCGGCAGAAGGTGCCAGGCTGAAAAGCCGTAACCTTAAGGGGGAGCTATCTGGAATAATGAAGAACTCCTATGCGGCCATTATGGAGGGAATTAACACCCTGATTGAGAGGCGCGAAACCGAGACGGACGATCCTCCATCAGCTAAGGAGACCATTGCGCAGCTGAAGGCCGAATTGCGGGCCAAGGATCTGCGCACTAAAGAGGTCATGGAGGAAAACGTTCGCCTCAAGAGGGCGAATAAGAAGATGGAGAAGGCTCTGGAGAATCCATCGGCCGGGAATAGCCGATCAAAGTCTCCGGACATAAGGGAGTCTATGAAGGCATTGACGGAGGCTCTCCGCAATGTGCAGCAGGAGATAAAGGAGATACGGCAGCAGCAGCAGCAGCAGCAGCAGTGGCAACAGCATCAGCAAACACAGCAGCAGCAACAGCAGCAGCAGCAGCAGCAGCGGCAGCAGACAACGGGTGGAGCAGCGACGGGAGTTGGTGGGCCACACAAAGGTCCTACACCCCGTGCTGAGCCCACTCGGCTCCAGTTACAAGAGGTAAGTAGAGATAAGCCACTGATCGGACAGGAGAGCTTTGTCCAGGTACTTGGCCGGAAGGAGAGACGGGCGCAAAAGAAGAACGCGAATTCTCTCCCTCTAACTACACCTAAGGATGGAGTCAGCGACCGTCATCCTTTGCCGGGACAGGCAGCATCTAGGATGGATGGGAAGAGGAAGAAGGACGCGCAGCGAAGAAGGAAGAGGGAAAGAAGGGAAAGAGAAGTGGCCGCTATTTCCCTATCGTGTGCCGAGGAGACTACGTATAGAGACGTAATCCTTCGGGCCACGGAAAAGGTCAACCTCAAGGATCTGGGGATCGGCGGTGGTTTGATCTGTAAGAGAGCCCTCACAGGTGCCTTTATATGGCAACTAAGAGGCAAAGGGGCGAACGAGAAGGCCGACCAGGTAGCGGAGGTCTTAAGGAGGTCAGTCCCAGGGGTAAGGGTCACACGCCCCCAGCGTACGAGTATCATGAGGATGGTGGGACTAGATCCGGCCGCCAATGGTACCTGGATCAGGAATGCACTCCTGGAGTTGCATCCCGGAACAAACCCCAACCTCATCAAGGTGGGAGAGATCAGGATAGGCAGGGGTAATGTCGGCTCGACGATAGTCACGGCTCCGACACCTGTCATCCAGGCGGCACTGAAGAAGGAGAGAATACTCCTGGGACTTTCTGTAGCGAGGGTGCAAGAGCTCAGACAGCAGCCCCTCAGATGCCACCGGTGCCTTGCGCGAGGGCACGTTGCAGTAAGATGCCCGGCTACGAAGCCCCGGGCGGACTTATGCTATGTCTGCGGAAAATCGGACCATTTGGCAAGCAGTTGTACAAACAGGGCAGCGTGCCCGGTTTGTACGGATGCCGGCCGGAAGCCGACCAACCATCGTGCCGGTTCTTGGGAATGCCCGATAGTGCCTCCCAAGAAATGGGTGGACAAGGTATACGGGAATGGAACAAATGTCCGCGGGGAGACAACACAGAATGACCCGCGTAATGTCGTGGAAAGAACTGCGACAAAAGCAGTGAGTGCGACTGAGGAGGACAATAGTGGTGGTGACGAAGATATGGAGGTGGAACACGGTGAACCGGACACCTCAATAGGTGTAGAAGCAGCGGAAGATCTCTAGACAATGGCTTCTGCTGTTCTACAAATAAACTTGAACCACGCGCGCCGTGCGCAGGACATATTGTTACAGCGTATGCGCGAGAACAATGTGGAGATAGCTGTTATTGCGGAGCCATGGTGGGTCCCCTCGGGGGATGAGAGGTGGTTCTCATCCCTAGGAGGGACTTCACTTTCCGCGGTGCTTGTGGGCGAAAATGGAAGACCCTGCAGCCTGGTGCGTCGGGGTCTCTATTACGTAGCAGTTAAATGGGGGGACTCGCTGGTAGTCTCCGTCTACTTTCCTCCCAGCGAGAACATTAACATGTTCAGTAGGCTCCTTGACGAGCTCGAGGAGCTCTTAGAGACATTCCCCACTCTCCCAGCGCTGGTGGCTGGCGATTTTAATGCCCGGTTCAGCAGATGGGACCCGAAAGGCAGGAGTAACTGCAGAGGTGAGTTGCTCTATGCATGGGCCAACAGAGTGAATCTGGGTCTGTTGAGCCGGGTTGGCTGTCCCACGTGCGTTCGTCCGCAGGGTTCGAGCGTGGTAGATCTAACGTGGGGCACGCCAGCGGCCGGCGTCCGCCTCTCGGACTGGAGGGTGGATCAGGTTGAGTCCCTGTCAGACCACCTGTACATTAGCTATAGCTACAGGCACGGGGCTGCAAGGGACCGAATTTCTCGTCCACAAGGAAGAAAGCTCCCTCGTTGGAAGGTTAACTCCATGAAGGAGGACTACCTGGATGCGGCCCTTATCTCAGGGGAGTGGACAGGTGAAAACTTGTGCGAGGAAAGTGCGGCCGGCGTAGTTTGTGTGGACAAGCTAGTGAAGTGGGCACAATCTACGCTGAAGCAAGCATGTGACATGGCCATGCCCCGGGTGAGGGGACAGACCCGTGGTAGTAAAAGTACTTACTGGTGGTCGGACGAATTAACGAACCTTAGGGCCGTTGCGACGACCACAGTAAGGAAACTTTCCAGAGCCAGGAAGAAAAAGAAGAACAGTGAGGAAATAGTGCGGTGCTTGGACGCTCGAAGAGACGCTAGGAGGGCACTGGCTAGGGCTATTAAAGAAGCCAAGAAGAACTCATGGAGGGACCTGCTGGACTCCATAGAAGAGGATCCATGGGGCAGACCCTATAAGCTGGTCTTGGGGAAACTAAGGCCATATGCCCCACCAGTAACTGAAACGTTGGAGGATGAAGTACTGGAAAACATCCTCTCCGAGCTATTCCCAGGAGAACCGGGAACTGATGAGCTGCAGGATCCTACGCTCGCAGAGGTGGTCGTCTCTGCGGAGGAGGTCTTGGCTTCCGCCAAGAAGGGAAAAGGAAGAAAGGCTCCTGGACTGGACGGAATACCGGGTGTGGTTGTGCGTGCTGCGTCGACATACTGTGGAAACGGGTTGGCGCGTTGCTTTACCGCATGCCTGAGGACGGGTCGATTCCCGACAGCGTGGAAGATAGCGAGGCTCGTCCTTATTAAAAAAAGAAGGGACGCGCCCCCGGACTCACCGGGATCGTATAGACCCATATGTGTGATTGGCGAATTGGGGAAACTGTTCGAGCGGGTAGTTGTTGGTCGTATCAACAGATACCTGGAGGAGACTCGAGCCCTGGCGCCATCGCAATATGGGTTTAGAACGGGAAGATCCACCGTGGATGCCGTCCTCGATGTTAAAAACTTCGTGGAGGCATCGACGCGGATCAGGAAGGTGGTTATCCTGGTGAGTCTGGATATTTCGAACGCTTTCAACTCCCTGCCGTGGGACGTTATCGTCGGGGCGATGGAGCGTGGGGGCTTTCCGGATTACCTGATTAAGATCATCAGGAGCTATCTGGACAAGCGCGCAATTGCCTATACGAATAGGCATGGACGCTATGTGGAAAGGCGCGTCTATTGTGGGGTCCCACAGGGATCCGTGTTGGGACCTACATTGTGGAACATTGCCTATAACAGTGTCCTCCGAATCCCGTTGCCGGGTGGCTCCCGTGTTGTCTGCTACGCGGATGACACGGCCCTCCTGTCAACGGGATGGGACCTGTCTCAAGCGATCGTGAACGCCGAGCGGGACCTGGACGTCCTTGTGAGGGAGATCGAGGGACTGGGTCTTAAAGTGGCGCTGCACAAGACGGAGGCCATGGCCTTCCCTGCCTCTGCCTTACGCAGACGCAGGACTGTCCCACCCCCTAAGATTTGCCTTAGGGGGGTTTTCGTAGATATCAGGCCCAGCGTGAAATACCTGGGCATAGTGATAGACTCGGGGATGTCATTTAGGCCCCACTTTGAGGCCCTAATCCCTAAGGCGGAGGGTATCCTTCGGTCCCTTAGGAGACTCCTTCCGAATCTTCACGGACCGGGGGAGAAGAAGCGACTCCTCTACGGCGGCGTGATCCACTCGGTGCTCCTTTATGGGGTGCCGGTGTGGTGGCGCGCCGTCGTGGAGGATACGAAGATCGGGCGGGCAGTTCGGAGCCTCCAGAGGAAGGTGGCGATCCGGGTGTGCTGTGCCTATAGAACGGTCTCCTTCCATGCGGCCATGATGATTGCGGGGATAATTCCTCTCGCTCATCTGGCACCCCGGCTGGCGGAGGCGTACGCGGCTGTTAGAGACGCGGAAGAACCAGCTTCCCCGCGTGCTAAGGCTGTACTGGGTGCTCTCGCCAGAAGGAGGGCAATGGAAGCATGGAAGGCTGAGGAGCTTGCATTAGCAGGTATCACTGCAGCAACGGGGGTGCGCGCGAGGGCTGCTATTGCCGAACGGTTGGTTGAGTGGATTGGGAGGCCGTTCTCCATCGGGACGACATTCCACACTACTCAACTGATGACCGGCCATGGCTGCTTTTCAGCGTATTTATATAGTATGAAGAAGATCCCCTCCCCACGGTGCTTCCACTGTGGGGGGAATGAGGATACGGCGGAGCACACCTTGATCGACTGCCCGGCATGGACGGATGCTAGGAGCGAATTGATCGAGGCAATAGGTGGAGGGCGGCTAACGCTGCCCGGGATAGTCGGGGTCTCCCTGACTGTTCCGGGGGTATGGGCGGCCTTTCGGACCTTCGCTGGGCGTGTCATGCGAACCAAAGAGGACGCTGAGAGGCGCCGGGAGCGGTCGCGTGGTCAAAGACCTATGAGTGATAGTGTATGTGTGGAAGGAAGTGCGAACGATAGGCCGCATAGGAGAATGGCTCCAGTGCGGCCACCTCGGGCAAGGCTCCGAGCGGCTCAGGCGGCGCCTGGCTCAAGCGTCGCTTTTTCATAGACGTACAACACGCGGGAGTGAATGGGCCTGGTCAGTGCACCATGGGGTGGAGACTGGGTCACAGATACTATTGTAGATAGTTAGTAAGTAAATGCGTCTCCGGGGACACATGGCTCCCTGTCGAGTGTGCCGTACTGGTATGTGTGTGAATGCATGAATGAATGAGAGTAAGGCGAATTCCGGCCTGGCTCACCGAGGAGGGGATTGGGTGAATTTGTAATACGCACATGCGCGATCCCGCCCAATCCCCTTTCTTCTCTGCATGGTAGTATTAAGAATCGGGAGGTTTTTTAGTCGGTAGGCGATCCGATCCTGAATGTATGTTCAGGCGGGTTGAATCCGACACTACCCTGAGTACCGGTCTCAGGGTGCCTTTTGAAGGTTTTTCCTCCTGACGAAACAAAAAAAAAAAAAAAAAAAAAAAAAAAAGGGTTGCGTCAGGGTTGCGTCAGGGTTGCGTCAGGGTTGCGTCAGGGTTGCGTCAGGGTTGCGTCAGGGTTGCGTCAGGGTTGCGTCAGGGTTGCGTCAGGGTTCCCCCCGTGGGTAGGGGGTTCCCCCCGTTGGTGGGGGGAAGTAGAATACTCCCACAGTATTCCCTGCTTGTCGTAAGAGGCGACTAAAAGGGATTGAGTGAATGGTGTATGAATGTTCTTGTATGGCTATTCCTTCCTTTATACTTCTAGACATCTTTTTCTTTTCTATTCTATCTCTTTCTCACCAGCTTCCTTCCGTTCCGTTCCTTTCTGCTGTGGAGCTTGGCTCCCAATAATTAAGTTTAAACTATGATGGACAGCTCAACGGAAACAATAAGCGGGCGTGGGAGGGATACCCACGCCACGGCGGTGTCAGGTGGTGATAGGGCAGGCCACCCGCCGTCGTCATCCAACGACTGCCAGGAGCTCGGGGTAGGCAACCTGGCCTCAGCTCTGGATATTGCGTCAGGAAGGGCATCACAGGTAGGCGACCTGGCCTGCGGTGTTTCGAATGCGCCAGGAAGTATGGAGTATGAGGAATCCCAGGAGGAGTTAGAGAGGACTGCCACTGCGGTTGAGAGCATGCGGCTCTCTGGTCCGACCTCCCCAAAGCAGGGGAGAAGGAACAAGCGTGCAAGGCAGATGATATACTCCTCTGAGGAGGATGAGCCGCGGGCTGGCTGGCCCGCACTAGATGAGAGTTGCCCGACGGAGACTCCCATATCTAAAATGGAGACTGGTAGGGTGCTTAGTACCATCCTGGATGCCTCCAAGGCGGCAGAAGGTGCCAGGCTGAAAAGCCGTAACCTTAAGGGGGAGCTATCTGGAATAATGAAGAACTCCTATGCGGCCATTATGGAGGGAATTAACACCCTGATTGAGAGGCGCGAAACCGAGACGGACGATCCTCCATCAGCTAAGGAGACCATTGCGCAGCTGAAGGCCGAATTGCGGGCCAAGGATCTGCGCACTAAAGAGGTCATGGAGGAAAACGTTCGCCTCAAGAGGGCGAATAAGAAGATGGAGAAGGCTCTGGAGAATCCATCGGCCGGGAATAGCCGATCAAAGTCTCCGGACATAAGGGAGTCTATGAAGGCATTGACGGAGGCTCTCCGCAATGTGCAGCAGGAGATAAAGGAGATACGGCAGCAGCAGCAGCAGCAGCAGCAGTGGCAACAGCATCAGCAAACACAGCAGCAGCAACAGCAGCAGCAGCAGCAGCAGCGGCAGCAGACAACGGGTGGAGCAGCGACGGGAGTTGGTGGGCCACACAAAGGTCCTACACCCCGTGCTGAGCCCACTCGGCTCCAGTTACAAGAGGTAAGTAGAGATAAGCCACTGATCGGACAGGAGAGCTTTGTCCAGGTACTTGGCCGGAAGGAGAGACGGGCGCAAAAGAAGAACGCGAATTCTCTCCCTCTAACTACACCTAAGGATGGAGTCAGCGACCGTCATCCTTTGCCGGGACAGGCAGCATCTAGGATGGATGGGAAGAGGAAGAAGGACGCGCAGCGAAGAAGGAAGAGGGAAAGAAGGGAAAGAGAAGTGGCCGCTATTTCCCTATCGTGTGCCGAGGAGACTACGTATAGAGACGTAATCCTTCGGGCCACGGAAAAGGTCAACCTCAAGGATCTGGGGATCGGCGGTGGTTTGATCTGTAAGAGAGCCCTCACAGGTGCCTTTATATGGCAACTAAGAGGCAAAGGGGCGAACGAGAAGGCCGACCAGGTAGCGGAGGTCTTAAGGAGGTCAGTCCCAGGGGTAAGGGTCACACGCCCCCAGCGTACGAGTATCATGAGGATGGTGGGACTAGATCCGGCCGCCAATGGTACCTGGATCAGGAATGCACTCCTGGAGTTGCATCCCGGAACAAACCCCAACCTCATCAAGGTGGGAGAGATCAGGATAGGCAGGGGTAATGTCGGCTCGACGATAGTCACGGCTCCGACACCTGTCATCCAGGCGGCACTGAAGAAGGAGAGAATACTCCTGGGACTTTCTGTAGCGAGGGTGCAAGAGCTCAGACAGCAGCCCCTCAGATGCCACCGGTGCCTTGCGCGAGGGCACGTTGCAGTAAGATGCCCGGCTACGAAGCCCCGGGCGGACTTATGCTATGTCTGCGGAAAATCGGACCATTTGGCAAGCAGTTGTACAAACAGGGCAGCGTGCCCGGTTTGTACGGATGCCGGCCGGAAGCCGACCAACCATCGTGCCGGTTCTTGGGAATGCCCGATAGTGCCTCCCAAGAAATGGGTGGACAAGGTATACGGGAATGGAACAAATGTCCGCGGGGAGACAACACAGAATGACCCGCGTAATGTCGTGGAAAGAACTGCGACAAAAGCAGTGAGTGCGACTGAGGAGGACAATAGTGGTGGTGACGAAGATATGGAGGTGGAACACGGTGAACCGGACACCTCAATAGGTGTAGAAGCAGCGGAAGATCTCTAGACAATGGCTTCTGCTGTTCTACAAATAAACTTGAACCACGCGCGCCGTGCGCAGGACATATTGTTACAGCGTATGCGCGAGAACAATGTGGAGATAGCTGTTATTGCGGAGCCATGGTGGGTCCCTTCGGGGGATGAGAGGTGGTTCTCATCCCTAGGAGGGACTTCACTCTCCGCGGTGCTTGTGGGCGAAAATGGAAGACCCTGCAGCCTGGTGCGTCGGGGTCTCTATTACGTAGCAGTTAAATGGGGGGACTCGCTGGTAGTCTCCGTCTACTTTCCTCCCAGCGAGAACATTAACATGTTCAGTAGGCTCCTTGACGAGCTCGAGGAGCTCTTAGAGACGTTCCCCACTCTCCCAGCGCTGGTGGCTGGCGATTTTAATGCCCGGTTCAGCAGATGGGACCCGAAAGGCAGGAGTAACTGCAGAGGTGAGTTGCTCTATGCATGGGCCAACAGAGTGAATCTGGGTCTGTTGAGCCGGGTTGGCTGTCCCACGTGCGTTCGTCCGCAGGGTTCGAGCGTGGTAGATCTAACGTGGGGCACGCCAGCGGCCGGCGTCCGCCTCTCGGACTGGAGGGTGGATCAGGTTGAGTCCCTGTCAGACCACCTGTACATTAGCTATAGCTACAGGCACGGGGCTGCAAGGGACCGAATTTCTCGTCCACAAGGAAGAAAGCTCCCTCGTTGGAAGGTTAACTCCATGAAGGAGGACTACCTGGATGCGGCCCTTATCTCAGGGGAGTGGACAGGTGAAAACTTGTGCGAGGAAAGTGCGGCCGGCGTAGTTTGTGTGGACAAGCTAGTGAAGTGGGCACAATCTACGCTGAAGCAAGCATGTGACATGGCCATGCCCCGGGTGAGGGGACAGACCCGTGGTAGTAAAAGTACTTACTGGTGGTCGGACGAATTAACGAACCTTAGGGCCGTTGCGACGACCACAGTAAGGAAACTTTCCAGAGCCAGGAAGAAAAAGAAGAACAGTGAGGAAATAGTGCGGTGCTTGGACGCTCGAAGAGACGCTAGGAGGGCACTGGCTAGGGCTATTAAAGAAGCCAAGAAGAACTCATGGAGGGACCTGCTGGACTCCATAGAAGAGGATCCATGGGGCAGACCCTATAAGCTGGTCTTGGGGAAACTAAGGCCATATGCCCCACCAGTAACTGAAACGTTGGAGGATGAAGTACTGGAAAACATCCTCTCCGAGCTATTCCCAGGAGAACCGGGAACTGATGAGCTGCAGGATCCTACGCTCGCAGAGGTGGTCGTCTCTGCGGAGGAGGTCTTGGCTTCCGCCAAGAAGGGAAAAGGAAGAAAGGCTCCTGGACTGGACGGAATACCGGGTGTGGTTGTGCGTGCTGCGTCGACATACTGTGGAAACGGGTTGGCGCGTTGCTTTACCGCATGCCTGAGGACGGGTCG
Source organism: Vespa velutina (assembly GCF_912470025.1). Classification (NCBI taxonomy): domain Eukaryota; kingdom Metazoa; phylum Arthropoda; class Insecta; order Hymenoptera; family Vespidae; genus Vespa; species Vespa velutina. Next base: position 729,688 of record NW_025920071.1, read on the forward strand.
ATTCCCGACAGCGTGGAAGATAGCGAGGCTCGTCCTTATTAAAAAAAGAAGGGACGCGCCCCCGGACTCACCGGGATCGTATAGACCCATATGTGTGATTGGCGAATTGGGGAAACTGTTCGAGCGGGTAGTTGTTGGTCGTATCAACAGATACCTGGAGGAGACTCGAGCCCTGGCGCCATCGCAATATGGGTTTAGAACGGGAAGATCCACCGTGGATGCCGTCCTCGATGTTAAAAACTTCGTGGAGGCATCGACGCGGATCAGGAAGGTGGTTATCCTGGTGAGTCTGGATATTTCGAACGCTTTCAACTCCCTGCCGTGGGACGTTATCGTCGGGGCGATGGAGCGTGGGGGCTTTCCGGATTACCTGATTAAGATCATCAGGAGCTATCTGGACAAGCGCGCGATTGCCTATACGAATAGGCATGGACGCTATGTGGAAAGGCGCGTCTATTGTGGGGTCCCACAGGGATCTGTGTTGGGACCTACATTGTGGAACATTGCCTATAACAGTGTCCTCCGAATCCCGTTGCCGGGTGGCTCCCGTGTTGTCTGCTACGCGGATGACACGGCCCTCCTGTCAACGGGATGGGACCTGTCTCAAGCGATCGTGAACGCCGAGCGGGACCTGGACGTCCTTGTGAGGGAGATCGAGGGACTGGGTCTTAAAGTGGCGCTGCACAAGACGGAGGCCATGGCCTTCCCTGCCTCTGCCTTACGCAGACGCAGGACTGTCCCACCCCCTAAGATTTGCCTTAGGGGGGTTTTCGTAGATATCAGGCCCAGCGTGAAATACCTGGGCATAGTGATAGACTCGGGGATGTCATTTAGGCCCCACTTTGAGGCCCTAATCCCTAAGGCGGAGGGTATCCTTCGGTCCCTTAGGAGACTCCTTCCGAATCTTCACGGACCGGGGGAGAAGAAGCGACTCCTCTACGGCGGCGTGATCCACTCGGTGCTCCTTTATGGGGTGCCGGTGTGGTGGCGCGCCGTCGTGGAGGATACGAAGATCGGGCGGGCAGTTCGGAGCCTCCAGAGGAAGGTGGCGATCCGGGTGTGCTGTGCCTATAGAACGGTCTCCTTCCATGCGGCCATGATGATTGCGGGGATAATTCCTCTCGCTCATCTGGCACCCCGGCTGGCGGAGGCGTACGCGGCTGTTAGAGACGCGGAAGAACCAGCTTCCCCGCGTGCTAAGGCTGTACTGGGTGCTCTTGCCAGAAGGAGGGCAATGGAAGCATGGAAGGCTGAGGAGCTTGCATTAGCAGGTATCACTGCAGCAACGGGGGTGCGCGCGAGGGCTGCTATTGCCGAACGGTTGGTTGAGTGGATTGGGAGGCCGTTCTCCATCGGGACGACATTCCACACTACTCAACTGATGACCGGCCATGGCTGCTTTTCAGCGTATTTATATAGTATGAAGAAGATCCCCTCCCCACGGTGCTTCCACTGTGGGGGGAATGAGGATACGGCGGAGCACACCTTGATCGACTGCCCGGCATGGACGGATGCTAGGAGCGAATTGATCGAGGCAATAGGTGGAGGGCGGCTAACGCTGCCCGGGATAGTCGGGGTCTCCCTGACTGTTCCGGGGGTATGGGCGGCCTTTCGGACCTTCGCTGGGCGTGTCATGCGAACCAAAGAGGACGCTGAGAGGCGCCGGGAGCGGTCGCGTGGTCAAAGACCTATGAGTGATAGTGTATGTGTGGAAGGAAGTGCGAACGATAGGCCGCATAGGAGAATGGCTCCAGTGCGGCCACCTCGGGCAAGGCTCCGAGCGGCTCAGGCGGCGCCTGACTCAAGCGTCGCTTTTTCATAGACGTACAACACGCGGGAGTGAATGGGCCTGGTCAGTGCACCATGGGGTGGAGACTGGGTCACAGATACTATTGTAGATAGTTAGTAAGTAAATGCGTCTCCGGGGACACATGGCTCCCTGTCGAGTGTGCCGTACTGGTATGTGTGTGAATGCATGAATGAATGAGAGTAAGGCGAATTCCGGCCTGGCTCACCGAGGAGGGGATTGGGTGAATTTGTAATACGCACATGCGCGATCCCGCCCAATCCCCTTTCTTCTCTGCATGGTAGTATTAAGAATCGGGAGGTTTTTTAGTCGGTAGGCGATCCGATCCTGAATGTATGTTCAGGCGGGTTGAATCCGACACTACCCTGAGTACCGGTCTCAGGGTGCCTTTTGAAGGTTTTTCCTCCTGACGAAACAAAAAAAAAAAAAAAAAAAAAAAAAAGGGTTGCGTCAGGGTTGCGTCAGGGTTGCGTCAGGGTTGCGTCAGGGTTGCGTCAGGGTTGCGTCAGGGTTGCGTCAGGGTTGCGTCAGGGTTGCGTCAGGGTTGCGTCAGGGTTGCGTCAGGGTTGCGTCAGGGTTGCGTCAGGGTTGCGTCAGGGTTGCGTCAGGGTTGCGTCAGGGTCCCCCCGTGGGTAGGGGGTTCCCCCCGTTGGTGGGGGGAAGTAGAATACTCCCACAGTATTCCCTGCTTGTCGTAAGAGGCGACTAAAAGGGATTGAGTGAATGGTGTATGAATGTTCTTGTATGGCTATTCCTTCCTTTATACTTCTAGACATCTTTTTCTTTTCTATTCTATCTCTTTCTCACCAGCTTCCTTCCGTTCCGTTCCTTTCTGCTGTGGAGCTTGGCTCCCAATAATTAAGTTTAAACTATGATGGACAGCTCAACGGAAACAATAAGCGGGCGTGGGAGGGATACCCACGCCACGGCGGTGTCAGGTGGTGATAGGGCAGGCCACCCGCCGTCGTCATCCAACGACTGCCAGGAGCTCGGGGTAGGCAACCTGGCCTCAGCTCTGGATATTGCGTCAGGAAGGGCATCACAGGTAGGCGACCTGGCCTGCGGTGTTTCGAATGCGCCAGGAAGTATGGAGTATGAGGAATCCCAGGAGGAGTTAGAGAGGACTGCCACTGCGGTTGAGAGCATGCGGCTCTCTGGTCCGACCTCCCCAAAGCAGGGGAGAAGGAACAAGCGTGCAAGGCAGATGATATACTCCTCTGAGGAGGATGAGCCGCGGGCTGGCTGGCCCGCACTAGATGAGAGTTGCCCGACGGAGACTCCCATATCTAAAATGGAGACTGGTAGGGTGCTTAGTACCATCCTGGA